>NC_083320.1:78837922-79472437 GCF_963455315.2 Globicephala melas | reverse complement strand
TAGTGGTGAACTCAGGACAGCCAACCAACCAAAGAAACAGAAGCATATTTGGAAAAATAAGCCGTGAGGCACAGCTCATGCAAAGAAATCTCATCCCTGGGTCCATGTATGCTTGGTGGGAAGAATCAACATGCTAAAGCTGGAGCCCCTGTGCTGTTAGGGATGAGCTTGGCTTCCGGCCGTGCCTTTTTCAAAGGTACAGAGATTTGTGGAGAGAAATGCACTGATGACAGGTGGGCTCTTCCCTGCTAAGTGGGATGGACAGAGGGGGTTGGCACAATAGCTTGCAATATTCGAGTACAATGATTTTTGTTTCTTATAAAGACGGAAGCTATTCTTTTTAAGCATGTGGTTTCAATGGTGCATGTTTGATTCATGACTAAGAAATCTTTTCCTCCATGATGTATTAGCACCCTTGTATAATTAAAAGTTTCCCTCCTGAAACTTATATTGGGCTGAATTCTGTTTTACCAAGGTAGTGAATATGGCATGGACCATTTAGGTTTAAAACACATCAAAAATGTGGAAATTTGAGATGTTTTCTCCAACTATTTGTGGGTGGACAAAACAATTACATCTTGAATTTAATACAGTAAAAATCTCTGTCCTTCCTCTACAGTTTGCAGGCATTAGATATAATAGTGGTGTGAACAACTTAGAGAATTCTTAGTTTCATCTCCACCTCAATCTTGTCAGAATGACAGGGGTGTGTGAGCTTAGTTGGATTTAACTGGATATGAACCTGAACACATATTACACATGCAAATCGAGTCTCCTTTTTTAACCATAAAAGGCATGAACATAAATTCCAAAGCTGATTCCACAGTAAATGACATGGGATGGCAATATTAATTCCCTTTGTGGACCTGTTTCTCCTGCTGTAAGACAGAAAACTTTACCTCTCTTGAGGCTTGTCCTTGCAAGCCCATAAACATTTACCTGTCTAAACTTATAATTAAAAAATATATCCTAATCCTTAAGCAAGTAATTATATTGAGTATTATTTACCCTTCGTAGGAAATCCCTTAAAGATCTAAAGGGTGACAGCCTCATCAACTTTTTTTTTTTTTTTTTTTTTTTTATGGTACGTGGGCCTCTCACTGTTGCGGCCTCTCCCGCTGCTGAGCACAGGCTCCGGATGCGCAGGCTCAGCAGCCATGGCTCACGGGCCCAGCTGCTCCGCGGCATGTGGGATCTTCCCGGACCGGGGCACGAACCTGTGTCCCCTGCATCAGCAGGCGGACTCTCAACCACTGCGCCACCAGGGAAGCCCATCATCAACTTTTTATTGCCTCTCTTGATGCATTTCCATTTTTGGAACTCTCCCCTTACTTTCTGCTTGACATACAGGAACACAAAAAGAAATTCAAAGGAAGGTATCTTGAAAGAAGAACTTCATTAAATCATTATCAAATTAGAAAAATTACATACTCAAATATCCCACACATGTATAATAAGATGAGAGATACATGTGTTTGCATGTTTGAATGAGATATACAGTCTTGGCAAGTGTAAATATGCATAGTTTTCTCATACAACATGATTAGAGAAAATTACATATTTAGCCAATTACTCTTCAGAATAATTTTCTTCATATTTTCCTTCTCCTGAGCTAAAATGGCCTTGATGACCCACTGCTACCTTCCTTTTCTGCAGTCTCACCCTCACCCACTCCCCTCTTCTGCTCTGCTCTACCATCCTTCACATTTTATGCCTTTACGCAGGGCCACCTCTTTCCTCCTCCTCCGGTTCTGTTCATTTTCCCAGATCCTTCCAAGTCTCAGATACTGGGCAAGACTCCAACTGTTTGTGGGTGGACAAAACAATTACATAGAAACTCTAATAGAAACACAGAAGACTCCCTGTCTGATGTCATGGATGGCCCCAGACCGCTGCTGGTTCTCTGCATGTTTGTCCCTCGGTCACAAAGAAGAGAATATGTTATCACTCTCGACCAGAATTTGGTTCACAAAGAGTCCTTCCATTCCAATCCACTGGTTTATGGGAAGTCCAGTGTAGCCAAAGCACTTCCTCCTAGAGTAAGTCCATATCCTTGCAGGCTTTGGACACATTTAAGGCTAAGCTTGTCTTGCATGTCTGTCCCTAAGTGTAGAGCAATATGGGGAAGCCCAGATCTGTTGGTACAAGCCTGAGTTCTAATGCAGGTCCTGGGAAATCCCAGGGAGTGTGCCTTTAATTTGCAAGTTAAAGGCACAACCTAAGCGGCAGAGCCTGCTCCTGCCCCAGCAGCTACTCAGCAGGCTCTCTCTGCAGCCTGGCAAGACCTGGGAATTTCAAATTCTGCCATCAGTTCTCTAAATACCTACCTCAGCCTTGTTCGAGTAGATACTGAGTTTTCAGACAGCTCTGCTTTGGCTCGGAAGATAAGAGTCAAGGTGGGGATTTCTCACAGATTTCCCTCTCTCTCCCTCTTTCCACTTCCCTGTGAACCCACAGGGGCAAGGTTGAGGCTCCTATGCCCCTATGACAATGCTTCAGCCATTTTTAAAAAAATCATTGCTCTCCTAAGGAGCCTTTTAAGACATGGTTTTCCTAGTAAGTTAATAAAATTTCCCCATGATAATTTAATACCATAGATATACCATATATCCGTTTATGTACTGTATGTATCTCTGTGTTTGATACAGAACACAACTTAGATGCTTTTACTCCCTGAGAACCAATCTTCACCTTTTGGAGGTGATACTGTCCCTATCCAAATGTGTGCTCTTTGGATTTTCTGTTTCGCTGACATAGGGCTGACAGCTAACCAAGGTCTCTGTAGCCTTTAGGTCATCTACCTGTGATAGCTGCCTGTGTACAACATTCCACTTCATTCTCTCAGCGGTAGTTTATTTCATGAGTATCCTGCCAACATTAGGAAGCACCAGGAATCTGCATAGGGCTGTTTTGGCCAGAGGTCGGGCCTTTGTGGAGATGGGAGTGGTCCAAAAATGAAGTCTGTATAACATTCCTGTGGAGTTAACCACCGTACTAGCCCGAAAGCATTCCCCTGATCTCAGGCTGATTGTTGCCTGGTTCTTTAGCTAAATACCCAGAGACACAGAGGTGATGTACAGCACATGCACTGTTTATGAAATATTCCCAGTGGAATAAGGATTGATGCTGGAGGGGGGCTGGTCTACGTGTCTCACACAGGAATGCTGGCTGGGGGCCTGGGGTGGGAGGGTGAAAAAAGAAATGGTGCAGGGAAGCCCTAGTGAAGAGTAAAGTGATGGCTGCCTCTGCACAGGGGTTCTTCTGAAGACCAAGGACTATGCCTCCTCTTAAACCTCCACTTTGCACTTGCTCTATACAACGCTTCAAATTTTCGAGACACAATATGGTCAGGGCTGCATTTTAGGAAGCTCAATCATTACTCTTTAGAAGAATATTTAATGACTTTCAGTTATCCACAGATTGAAATGCATTATTAAACTAGAATTTCAGGCCCTCGGTTGAATGACCATACTCATTGATCTGCTACTTTTCTCTGACCTGCAGTCTACATCCTCTGTAACACCAGCTCTAAACTCATTATGACCCAAATACCCACTTACATGCCTTTACTGTTGCTATGATCTCTTTGTAATAGGCTCCCCTTCTCTTGCCACCTACTCAAATCCTGCCCTTCCTACACCTTCAAGGTCAGCTTCTAGAAACCAATTTCTGTTTCTTCCAAACAGATATTTGGAAATTTGGAGGATATTAATTCTTCCTGCTTCGAACTCTTACTTCATTCCCTTGTGCAATCACCAAAGAGGAAGTTAAATGACAATAAAAGGGAGAATAAGGTGTTTAGCCCCTCTACTAACCTGTAAGTCCACTGGGAACAAGGATTCAATTATAACCATCTTTGAATCTTATACAGTGTCTAGTGCACATACTGAGAACACAACAAAAGCAATGAATTTCCTGTGTTGATTCTGTTGTGTCGTTGCTTCTGGGCCAGAATAGGGAAGAAGCATCCACCTCATGTCATGTCTTCTGTAATGGATAATGAGACCTGAGCTGGCTCTAACAGTAAAGAGACACAGATTCATTTAGATAAACAGAGACGAGGGATGTTGTTGTCAGTCTTTTTGTTTTGTTTGTTTGCTTTACTTTTTAATGTTTTCACTGAGGAAAAAAGAATTGACATGACCAATGGACCATATAACCTAGATGGTTTTCCCTCTTGTAGCTTAATATCTCCTGTTAATTGCAAAGCTAAAAATAGTCCCTTTAACTGGAGCTGATGGAGATCATTCACATGGTGTGCTGGTGCCAACAACCCAACTCAAGGAATCATTCATTTCATTTGTTTTTATTATTTTTTCTCAGATCATCTTTTTTTGGGTGGTCTCCCTGTTGCTCAATCCCCTCAGATTATTGAAAGTTAAACAATGTAGCTAGATGCAAAAATCTAGCTTCTATTATTATGTGTGTAGAAGATACATGTTGTTTGTGATATTTTTTTCATTCTTTTCAAAGACAAGTCATATCCAGAATCCAATGAAAAAATTGAAACAGACCAGAAGACACTGTTGAGGTGAAAGTCATTGTGTGCTTGGGATTCAACAGCAAAGCAGTTGAAATTTGAAGTATAGCGGGTTTTTTCTACACTTCTGGTAACCATGGGGTTAGCAGAGTATCTTATATACGAAGCTTGTGGGAAGGAAAAACCTTGGAAATTCTTCTACTGAAGAGTGACTTAAGCCTTGTTCTGACACATGAATCATGGCATGGTGCTTTCTGTCAACACTCTTTGCTGTCTTCAGAACCAGAAAAGCCAGTATCTGCCTGGTTACTGGTGCTGCCACCGCTGCTGGAGAATAGCATTGTGACAGTGGAATTTTTCTGAAATCATTTTTAAATAGTGGCATGTGCCCAGGAACACTCAAATGATATTTTCGTCACAGGTATCTTTTGGACATATTATTGATATCCTGCACTATATAAAATGACATTTGGAACAACTTAATTTTTATTCTTAACTGAGAGAAGGAGAAAATATTCCAAGACATTCTTTTAGCATCTGAAAATGTCTAGGTGTCGTGTATGATGGAACTAATGTGCTTCTTTTGTTAATTTTAATTCAATATTATCTTCAATATTCAAATCTTAAAGTAGCTATATATAGTTATACATTATATATGTTAATTCAAACTATTTGTATTGTCCTTTTCCTCTTTTGTGGAAATCATCATTTTAGATCACTCTTTTTCTTAGAAAAGCAAAAGTAACCATTTTAGTATACTAAAAACTTTCTAGAAATTACTAAATTAGCTCTCTTTAATGGTTTTTAATCCATTCAAAAGGAAGAGGGTATCAGAGATAAGTACATGACTAGATCGTGCCAACCAAACTAGTTTTTTATTTACTTATCTGAACATTTTATCAGAAATCATTCTGTGTTTTCTTTGCTCGCTATATATAGTTCTTTGAACAACTGCTTCTACATTTATTAACACAACTTCACTATACTTCACTCCCTCATAAAAATCAAACAAAATTAATTTATAAAAGTCTTCTTGGGACCTCCCTGGTGGTCCAGTGGTAAAGAATCTGCCTGCCAATGAAGGAGACACGGGTTCGATCCCTGGTTGGGGAACTAAGATCCCACATGCCAGGGGACAACTAATCTCACATGCCATAACTACTGAGCCTGGTGCCTCAACTACAGAGAGAAAAACCCACATGCCACAACTAGAGAGAAGCCCACGTGCTGCAACAAAAGATCCCCTATGTCGCAACCAAGACCCGATGCAGCCCCAAAATAAAAAATAAATAAAAGTTAAGCAGAAAAAACTTTTTTTAAAAAAGTCTTCTTTTCATGTATCAATAGATTCCATTAGACTTTTTCCTTCACTGGCTCTTCCCTCTCCATCATACCTTGACCAGTTTTCTTTGTTGCAACACAAATACATGTTCGTCTAGGACACCGTGATGATGTGTCCTCACAGGGCATCTTAAGTCCACTTTTCCCATCCCCCAAGTGAAGGTTCCATACATGAGTCTTGTGTTACCATGCAGAGGCAGAGGAAATCTACTAGTTTTCTTAATCCACCAGGCTTATGCTCCCTCCTCTCAATCTCCCCCCCACCATACATATACAGCTAATATATAGAATATATATATCTAAAATATGTATAGCTAAAATTATAGTATATATTAGTATATATTATATATTAGCAATATATATAATATAGTATATATTTTGTATAACATATACTATAATATAGTGTATATATATATTTTATAATATATACTATATTTTACATGTATATATAAAATATATATAGCTAATACTGGTTTCAGTCTCTCGCCTTCTACATGGCTTGTTTTATTCTCATATCCAGTCCCCTTTAGCTCGGACTGTCTCTTTTGTCCATTTTGCCCCTGCATAGTGGGCATACTTTTATTCAGGGGCTGGGGCTACTTTACTCTGGTACCCAGTCTAGGAGCCTACACATAACCAGGGAGGAAATGCAGGCATTTCTTGCTACTGATTCTTCTACATTGTCTTCCACTCTCACTAGTCACTCACTGCCACACCACTGGACTCTATGAATCCGCTCTGCCTGTGAACATTGAATATTAGAAATAGCTCCACCACCCCCCTAATTTTTAATTGGCCCTGCTTCTTTGCGACACTCATACCAGACTGCAACAATGTCCGTAATACCTTTAAACACCCAACTGTCTTCATAATCTATATTCAGCTTCCCAGCAAGACGACGATTTCCTTGAGGACAGAGAAAACAACTGATTCATCTTTGTCTGCTGCCCAGCGCTTCACTCGGTACACAGCATGCATATCACCTATGTCCAACAATGGACAAATGCTGAGAGTTTCCTCTCCTTTTCCCCACTCAATAAAAAAGCCTACTATTGTTATCACATTCAAACCACTGTGGGCTTATTATAGGAAGTGTTTAACTTATAAATTGGTTCTATTCCAGAAAGGCTGTATGACACAGAAACCCATTGACCATCTCTGGAGGTATTAATCACCAAGATGCTGTGCTGGATGGGGTCCTATGAGTGTGGTGAAAGGACTGTGTAGAACTGCCTTCTGGGAGCTGGCGGCCATGGAACAGTGAAGGAAGGAAAAAGGGAATGAAGACAGTTTTCTGCTACCAGGTGTGGCTTTGTCCAAATTCTAAGGTGGATTAAGGTCATTTGAGATATTCTTCCACATTTTATTTTTTATTATTTGCAACAGTCTCCCAAATTGTGTTGTGCTTTCCTTACTCACCCCTGCATCCCACCTCCACTGTGACTTACTCACCCCTACTTCCCCCCTGCAGAGTGACTTTTTGCTGGTCTCCACCTTCCCTGTAAAAGCTCTGTAGGAGTGGGTAATGAGAAAGACTAGAAGAGGAAGCTGATTTTAATGAGAATGACGGCAGCTCTGATTAAACTAATGTCCACTAAAGTTGGAATAACTAATAGCATTTTTAATTCTTCTGTTATTCCCATTTTGATGTCTTGCCCCACAGCAAAGTATATCAGTTCCTGCTTTTCTCCAAGTTCATACTCTGCAACTTTCTCACAGCTCTGCTTGCTTCTTTATTGCTGTGGTGGGTGGGTGGGTGGGTGGGTGGGTATGTGTGTGTGTGTGTGTGTGTGTGTGTGTGTGTGTGTGTGTGTGTGTGTGTGTGTGTGTGTGTGTGTGTGTGTGTGTGTCAGGGGTGGTGGTGTCTGTGTGTTTGTTTTGGCAGAATCAGCAGGGTCTTTAGCAGGCGGGAGAAGACAATACTGAAGAGGGAAGATCGCACTGGTTCTAAGTGCAGGTCATTTGTAAATCAGGTGTTTATCACCGAACAACTGCTTATACATCTAAATATCCTTCATAACAGCTATGTTATGAATCAACATTTTTGTATAAGAGTGAATGGGGGGTTCTGTGGAATTAGTAAGCTTGGAATTCCGTGAGCCTGAAACTCTGATCTATGACTTTGTGCTGGGAAGTCAGGAATGCATAGTATGTGGGAAGTGCTGTTGAGGCTCCGGACCCCTTTGGGGCTCCATTTCATAGTCTTTGCAGCTTGAAAAAATAATCCACTGAAAATCTTTGGTGGGGAATGTAGCCTTCAGACAAGTTTTCTTTATTCTTTTGTGATTCTAGAAATTTGATTATACCAATTAGGGAGAGTTCATATTTCCTAAATGTCCCCAGGGAGTTTCATGTTTTATTCTTTGGTTATTCACATACAGTTACGAGTGTGAACAAGCCTCAACCATCAGAGAACATCCCCAGCTTCTTTGAAGAGTCAGTAAGAAAAGAATGCTCTTCGGGTTGATAATATTTGATGTAAAAGGAATCAATGAACTGCAGTGATGGTGGCCTCCATTGTTCTCCTTTATAAATAATGTAAATCTCTATGTATAGAGAAATTTATATAACATATGAATATGTATATATGTTACACACAAATTTATATGTAGGATGAAAAGTATATATAGCTGAACAAATATATCAACAATCACAAATATCTGTGTTATAGTATTGTGTATATTTACACACATAATATATATATATAGTTCTATGTAGACAAACTGAAATATGGCTAATGTCTGAGGCACAATGATTATGTTAACATTAGAAGTTTGAATATAAATTAATTCACAGCCCTGTAACCAACGCCAGCTCCTAGCTCCTCTTCCCAACAAAGGAACGTGCTGGGAAGCGGCTGACCCGAGCAGCTGTGTGACAGAGAATTCCCGGGACCCTCGTGCCCTCAGCCCTGTACCTTTAATCCATTTGAAGTTGGATTAAAGTATGGGTTGGTGTATTATCGTATCCTGTTGACATATTCCTCCTTGCTCAGATGACATCCCTCTGTGGTCTAAATGGCAGACCCCTTCTGTAACTATGTTTCTCACTGTTATTTTTAATCACATTTTCTTTGCCTAACAAATATTTATCGAAGGTCTACCGTGTTCAGATACCACGATGGGGAGATGTTCCTCTTGCCTTTAGGGAGCTCATCATCTAGAGAGTTATTGCCTTGTATTATGTGTCTATAAATTTGTATGATTACTGTGTGTTCAGGTTTACAGATTTAGGGGCTTTTTTTTTTTTTTGCGGTACGCGGGCCTCTCACTGCTGCGGCCTCTCCCGTTGCAGAGCACAGGCTCTGGACATGCAGGCTCAGTGGCCATGGCTCACGGGCCCAGCCGCTCCGCGGCATGTGGGATCCTCCCGGACCGGGGCACGAACCCGCGTCCCCTGCACTGGCAGGCGGACTCTCAACCACTGCACCACCAGGGAAGCCCGATTTAGGGGCTTTTTGTAAAGGGTATTTATGTGCAGATGTAGTGAAATATAAGAGAGTTATATTACATAGTTATTTGCAATGAATTCTAAGTGCAGATCTAGGAACCAAATTAAGGAAAAAGTCACTGTAATGAGAAGATAAAGTGCATCTTATAAACAAAAAAATAGAGTTTTAGTCTGTGAAGAAAATAAAAAGCCAATAATGTGCATTTTTCTGACAGTGATTGATGAGTTCCCAAATATCTCTAGCCTAAGTTATTAAAGTTAAATAGTAAAACAATATATCTTCATAAATCCTTGTGTAACTTTGACTTTATAACTAACTATGTTATTGATCAAATGTGGTTTCCCTTTACTAAGGAAGAAAAGCCTTTAAAAAATCTCATATAGCTTATAGGTATTCAAATACTTTGTAGAGGGTAACATTTTGATGAAGAAAGTGAGAATAAACCAGGAACATATGGATTACATTTACCTGAAAATGTGTCGACTATTTAAGAGGTTATAAGGGAAATTTCTGGCAAAAAATCTCCCTTGATTTAGAGTATGAAATAAAGCTGAAAAAGATACAAAAAGGTGGGTAACAGGAATATTTAATATACAGAGTCTGCAAGAAGTTGAATTGCTTTCCTATTCAAAAATGTCTAAGTCTATTCTGGAAATACACAGCCAAGTCCTGTAACGACTGGTCCATGCTAAAAACTCAATTGTGCGTGAAATTTGTGGAGTGACCCAAAGAGCAGCCAGTTGCAGAATCTTACAAATATCACCCTGAATAATACAGGATTTCCAACATGTGACTTGGAAAACCTCTTACTAGTAGCTGGGGAGTATATACATTGCATGCGTGCATGCGTTTGTGTGTGTTAAACATCTTCTAGCAACATATTTTTGGAAATAGAGTATTTGTATCCCAATAATTCATTGTCCTATCACTTTTTATGATGCATTTGCATGAATTTCATTCACAAGTGTAAGGTTACCCACCTTTTGTACCGAGGTCACACGTATAATAACTTTCCTGAGAGATTGGTGCAGGTGTGCACACCTGAGCCTTTGGAAGGGGATGAGGGAGGAGACTTGGGCATGCTCTTCCTCCCGTGTGGGGACGGGGGCATTGTTTGTGGTTTTTCTCTCATCTCTGCTCTACTCTCGTTCTCCTAAAGCCCATGTAGGAGAGATTCCAGGGTTTCTGAAACCAACTTTTCACCAGCCAACTGCTGGAAAGTTCCTCACAGCAGGATGATTATACGTGCTCTGCAAATCTTCGTGGAACCGAAATGCATCCCCTTCTGTCTGCCATTTCTTCCTAGACAGGAGGAGGACACTGAGAAGTTCCAGTGGTGACTGGAAGAGAGAACTATTCAGAAAACAGACCAAAAGTAGAGCGGCACCACAGTGCTGAGTGGTCCTCAAGCCTGAAGTGGTTTGTGGGTACAACCAGGGAGGATCAGGTAATCGGTGGGTGGCTCAACACATGGGCATCCTGACTGAAGTCTTCCATAACTTCCAAATGTTTCACACTTCAGCATTGTACCCAGGTCTGGCCCTAGACCTCAAGGGATTGCTCTTGTGGTTTAACATTGAACCGAAGCCGAATGGAACTTGGAATCTCCCAAGTTGTTGCCTCCATGACCCCCGAGAGCCAGCAGCCTCCCTCCGTGCCCCGGCCCCACTGAGAGCCACAGCTTCCAGGAGCTCATGATGTGCAGAGTGGCTTGCTGACCATGAGGAATAGAGCTGTTTCCACACTCCAGTTGAAGCCTCTACGTGCAAATTCTTCATTCGTGTGAGTATTTCTCTTTTGTTAAGTACAGTTTGACCTTCTTGAATGATAATGATAACTAGGACATTTTTTTGACAATGCCAAGCATGGATCTCTTTCTGTTTTTCAGAAATTGTACATTCTTTCCCCAGAACACCGTAAGCTTTCTGATCTTATAACACAGTTCTGGAATTTACGGAACATCTGTCTCATTCTTTTTGCAGCCAGAAAGTACGGAGAGGGCCTGATCGTTGCTTTGGCTCCATGGTGGAGCTGGCACCACAGCCCTAGAAGTGCAGGTGAGAGCAAAGCATAACTTTGCTCCCCACGCACAGATCTAGGTCTTTCTTCACCCCAGCGTCACTGGCGGCATGTGCAAATCCTGACAGAAGAACCTGGTAGGTAAATCCCAGAGTTTCATGGCAACCATATCAATGGCAGGATCTCTATAAGCACCAGGCAGTCGGGCCACCCTTCCCAAACGCTCCTGGGCATGTGGGCACGTGTATGGCCAGGGAATTCCTGGGCCCTGAGCTTTGACACCACCTAGAGCACTGCATCTAAGGTGATTCTCTCCTCGTCCTCCCTGACGGTCAGCCCCAGAAACGCCTGCAGGGGGACAGACTCTTGGCCTTGCAACGGCCTGGTCTACCAGTCTCATAAAAAGGGCAAAGCTGGAAGGGTCACACGATTCTGTGAGATTCTAGACCCATCTTCCAAGCCCGCCACTTCTCCACCCCATTCTCTATCCATGGCTCTCAAAGTTTTTTGACTAGTTTCCATAGAAATCTCAGCCCAGCACAAATACACCCATACGCACTGATACATACACTATATGTAATAGAAACAATAATTTCATAAAACATTACTTACCATTGCATGCTAATGTACTGATTTTTTCTTCTATTTGATTTTTATCTTTTTCTTTCAATCCTTGTCATAACCCACCAAATGCATTTCAGGAGCTACAATCAGTCACAGCCCCATGGTTTTGAATAAAGTGCTCTATATGATGTGGCTTGTTTGCTGTTAGAAAACATTTTAATAATATAATAACGATAGCTGTGATTTATTTAGCATCTACCACATTTCAGGTACTGGGCTGGGTGGTTTACACACATTACCTCTAATCCTTCAATACCTTTGCAAGGTAGATGTTATGCACATTTTACAGAAGAGATATTCAAGTTTAAATAGCTTAAAATATTTTACTTCAAATATTTAATTTTATAATGCAGTTCAGCTTTTTGAAATATTTTTATGCATAATGACAGTATATGTGTGTGTGTATAGATATATTGAATATATATATGAACACATATACCCTATAAAATAGTGAATGAGCTTAGAAGGAGGTGGATTACATGTGTAGGAGAGGCCCTCTGAGAAAAATAATCCAATGAGCTTTGTGTAATAATTCATGAAATGATGTTTAGGCTTGGGCTAGTGTAACTATAAAAGAAAAGCTTGTCCTGTGTCAACCTGTAAAATTTTTGTAGGCTAAAATTTTTCTCTTTCTGGAGAGAAAAATTTAACATATTTGTTTTTGTCTCCCTTAAAACGTTATAAATTTTTTCTTATAGCGTATATATAGAAGTGGGTGTGCTACCCAAACTTGTCTCAACATATTGCCAACAAAGTATTGATAATTATCAATACAATGGAAAAATGCACCAGAGAGTCGATGTTATTTGATCAACCGGTCTCTAAACACTTGGTTAGGCTGATCATCCTCAACAGGAAATGATTCAAAGACAGCGATATTCACTGCTTCTGTTTTGGTTCCGTTTTGTTTTTTAATCTACTTAATACCATTGGTTCTGAAGAGTGAATCACAGTTGATGTTTACAGACAGTTTGTCTCTCTGGACAGTACAACACTCCCAGGCACCCCCTTCGTGGATATTCCTCGCTGTGTCACGGGCTCCTGGCATTTGTATGTCTATGTTAGGTTGGATGTTATCAAATGCGTTGCTTTTCCACAGCCTTAATACTTATCATCTATTTATACTGTGGGATTATTATATTTTGTAGTTGACACAAAAAAAGCAAGCAATCTGTCTGGATTGTTCTTTATGCCCTGGAACAAGCCTTCTTGACCAATAGCCAGCAGATCACAATCAGCTCTGAATCTCCAGCCAAATACTAATTAATTACCTTATCCCCCTCCTCTCAGTTCAGAGCTTTTCAATGACAGCTGAACTCTACATTCCCACTGACAATCAAAACCAGCAGTTGTCCCACCTGAACACAATCTGCAGAACCAAAAACCACAATATGGAAGCTGCAGGAATTTTTTGATCGTTTTCCTCTGCCTTTTTTGTGGAGGTGGGAAGTAAAGAGAAACCAATCACGATTAAATGAGAAAGAAGTTACACATACTGGCTTTTTAGGGAACTTTCAACACTTCATGTTACTTTTCAGGAACAGGAAACTATAAAGGCCAATTCAGATCTAAACATCTGTGGGCTAGGATCCATAATGGGCCAAAGGATCAAATATGACAGAAGAGCAACAGAAAAGAAGCAGGTCCTGCTTTAGTGAAATAAAACACTCTTCAGAAGAGAGTGGCAAAAGCGCTACTTAGAAAAATAAGGCCAGCATGGATGCAAGTAAATTCTTGGGTATAATGATCTTAATTAAAACATCTGTAAGAATTTATAAGGAGTTCACCTAAAAACAATTACAGGGAGTAAATAGATAGTCTCATCATCAGCACATCATCAGAAATATTTTTCTAAAAGCCTACTTGTTATTTATCTGGAATTCCTGTAGTAGTGATAGTGTGATGATGTGTAGGAGCCCACATGTGCTTATTCACCTCTTGACTTTTACAGTTGTCCCTAAAGAACTACTTAGAATGGCGACAGTCAAAAAGTTAAAGGATCCTGGACATACCTTTAATTTTACATTCTTAGAGTTCCCTTGTACTTTTTTTTTTTTTAACAGAAGAGGAATCCTAAATTATTTTTTTGTTTGTTTATTACACAGGCTTCCTTAGATCACAAAGAAATATTTTTAATCTTCTTGCCTGGTGTCAATCACATTGTCCTCTTTTCCTTGGCCTATGGGAATCTCCTTCTCCTTCATCAGGGCCTTATAAGGACAAAACTTCTCCTACTCATTCAGTGACAATCATAAGACCCCAAGAAAATCATAAGTCATCAAGTACACATGTTGCTGGAAGGGAATCTGACAAATTTTAAGAGGATACTAAACATCCATAAGGCCATCCATTGGCAACTTGTGATGAAATGAGATGAATGGTGGTCCTCAACTTCCTGGGACAGAAGCTATCTAAAGAAGCTTAGAAATGCTACCCAAGGCATGTAGACAATGACTGTTGAAGCTCATACAGGATAGACTCCAGTTTTGATTGTAGAGCCCTACCTACATTCATTCACTCAAAAGACCATTCAATGAAAGTAAAATTTGGATCTTTTCTTGCCAGTGATGCTGGAATGGCTAGGACCCCCCTGAAAGAGCAGAGAACTGGGTAATTATCTATCAAAACTCACCTAGGCGCTACACACCTCAGGGATATTTTTTAACTTAATGGAATTTTTTTGTCTTTATTATCTAAATGATTTTTTTAAGTTTCAAAAGTTAACTCTAGCCATGTGTACATTTTGTCACTTCTCTCACGAAATCGCTCATGAATAGCTACATGACTGTTTCATGTAATATGACATCATGCAAATAAACCAAAGCATATTTTCTGAAATACTACATATGACAACAAAAGCCAAGACATGGCTCATGTTCAACAATGGGTTCTACTTCAAACATTTGGCTGAAGGAGAAAATAAATTATAAATTTTTTAAAAAGCTGGGAATATTTTTACACAAAACAGACAGCAGTTACCAAAATCATAACATTTTTTGTTTTGCTTTCAGCATTGCTGGGTTTTCAGTACTTTTTTTTTTTGGTCACACTGTCTGCATTTTAGACACAGGACATCAGATAGCTAAAGGCAACGTTCCGCACTCACATTACTCACGCGAGGTCTCGTGATGTGCAATAACGGAACTCACGGTCAAAACAAAAACAAGTTCATGATCCTCAAAACCACAACTTTTAATTATTTCACACAAGTAGAACATTGCAAAAAAGTATGCTGGTATCTTAGTGGGACAACAGCATTCAGAACTAAAAGTATTCTTTCCAGATAAGACGTGTGAAATGTGCATTTCCTAGTTTCATTTTCTCCTGATCGTGGGGCAGATTTTTGGGGTGACAGGCATCTTTAGTCATGGGATTTCCAGATGTGAGGTAGAAATACTGAGTCTTTCTGATTTCCCATTTAACCACTGGCTTCACCACTTTAGTCCTCGATTTCTTTATCTATAATTGAATGCTGTGAAAAAGACAATATCTAAGACTGCTTTCATTCTACATTTTGCGAGTGTATGATTCTTTCAGAACTTGGTTGTGAATTCTGTGAGTGTTTGAGAAACTTTATCTCACTAAAAGAAGTACGAGTTTAATTCACTCACTAAGTTGTTTGCCTAAATGTATTAACCTTTGTGCCATGATTCTTAACATTTTCACACTGCGTATTGCATGTTGCAGATATTAGTTCAGTGATGCCATCCGGGGAAAATCCTTGTTTCTGCATGAGGCAGCGTCATTGACTAGCAGCCACAGTTTCCTGTGGCCTTCAGGTTTTGCCTTAAGATTTCTTAGAAAAGGAGCTGGTGATAAATATTTCACAGTCTAATTAGAAAGGGTAAGATAATTTTTACAAGTTAGATATCCTCTCTAATTTACATCTCCGAGTAACTGAGGAATGACTAACGTGAAAGCAAATATTATTTCAATACGTAGGTTTATTTGTACCACACTTCCAAGATGCAGATTAATGATAACGCCTTATGAGTTGGTGTTAGGACATTATAGCCTTAAATATCATCTCAACATTTAAAAACACATCCTCCTAAGTATATCTTTTTTAGTTTAAGCTTATGTTCAAAGGAAGAGAACTTTGTTTTGTTTCTTTTAAATCTTGTAGTTATTTTAATAGATGTGTTTACACATATGTAAGGGAGAGAAAGAGTGAGAGGGAAGAAACCTTGTTAACTTAAAGGAAGGTTAGGGCAGGGAAGTTGAATGAGGAAAAAACAAATTCATCATTGTTTGCAGCACAGCCTTACACATATATTTCAGATAATTTTAATTTCTTATATTTATTCCACTCATGTGAATATTGTTTTCTAGTCACTCTGTTTATGTCTATACAAACTAGCTAAGTAAGAAATTAAGACTTCCTATTAAATATGGTGGGGTGAATTTCTAACTTTATCTCAACTCTCTCCCAAAGCCCTACTAAAAAGATAATAAAATTTTTTAAAAGGCATAAACAGTGTTGGGCTGGAGCCAGCTCTTACCTGGTGTCAAGACACAACTGTTAAATATTCAGGACTCTTACAAGCCATTGTTAAATTATCGGTAGCTTGAAAGCAGTCATAGTGTGAGTACACACCACTAAAATGAGCGAATGCTACAAAGTAGGGCCTTTTCTTTCTCCTCTTTCTCCTTCGTTTCTCAGAGAGCCATTTACCAGCACACCACTGAACAAACCCATCAGGAAAGAAACTTTCAGAGAGTGAAAGACAGGAGATGGGAGTTATCAGTATGAATCAAAAGCTAGAAAGCTGATGTTTTAACTGGTAAATGACTTAGTTGACTGAAAAAACAAAGAAAGCCTTCAGTGAGGGAAAGTCTACCCTCTCACCCCAACCCCAAAAGTTATTCAATGCAGAAAACCCTGGAAAGACTTATGAATCTGAGACCTGAGTTGCCTGTGAAAGCAGAAGGGCAAAGTGGGGCTGAAAATAGGAAGAAGGTTTATTAAAAGAGAAATTGGATCCTTAGATCCAGCACTACACCCAGCCAGGTAATAACTACTCCCATAATCTGAAGAAGATGGGAGAGGTTAAATAAGACAGCTATAAACTGTGGTGCAACAGCGGTGCTGAGAGTGAGTCCGATGTGCTGAAACCAGGGGAATTAAGTGAGAAGTAATGTACTGAATGGAGATACCCAACTTCTCTTCTCCTGCTCAGTTTCTAGGATGCTGAGAACCAAGTATGAGATTGGAGGACTAAAATCTAAGGAAACTACCCTTAGGGATGGTGGGTAGTTAGTGATGCTCAGAGTTGGGGATCTCCCAATAAGGGCCTGTTCCCTGCCAGGTTAGCCTGTGGTAAAGCCCACAGCTGCCTTCACCTTTGTGAAAACCAGAGTTTCTAGTCAAAATCTTACTCTTAAAAACTTTACTCTTACAATGTCAATGGACAACCAAGAGTCGACAGATATTACAGGAAAGACTTAAGTAATGACCAAAACAACTAGATTAAGAAAAAAGAATCTGAAGGAAATAGAGACAATGTAGGAAAATATTTTTAAATTAATTAACATTTTCAGAGCTATAGAAGAAGATATTACATCCATGAAACAGGAGCAGCAGGCTATGAAAAGGACCATACAGAGAAAAAGAACAAAATCTTTGTAATTAAAAATATGTTAACATAACTTAAAAACTTACCAGGAAACTCGAAAGATAAAAATAAGGACAAATCTCAGTAAGTAGGACAACATAAAAGTAGGAAAATTAGAAAAGTTAAAAAAGGCAAGTCTAACTTCTGAATAATGTTAAATTCTAAAAAGGGAAAATGGAACAAAACAGAATGGGGAAATTGTCAAATAAATAATAATGGAATATTTCCTAGGATGAAAATGAATGGATTTTCAGATTGATAGGGTCACAGAATCACAGAAAAATAAATTTTAAAATACTCAAATAAAGGTACATGGATGCAAAAGTTCAGCATGCTAGAAATGGAAGATTCTAAAAGCAACTGGAAAATAAGGAATCAAAAAGTCACTTTGAGAATCAAAAAGAAATATTAGAAAATATAAATAATAGACCAATTCCTTGGAAAAGTTGCAGGAAAATTATTTTCAGACTATAATTCTATTTTAAGCAATATTAACAAACGAGTATGAGGGTAGAAAAAATATATTGTTAGTTGCAGGTAGAAAATAAATATTTTTAATTGCAAGGCCTCAAAATGATACCTTCCACATACCATGTCTTCAGAACTATTGGAGGGTGTGCTTCAGCAACGTGAGGGAATAACACAAGAAAGAGGAAGCTAGAGGCTTCAGGAAATAGAGGTTCAGAAACAGAAAAGAGAAGGAAATTCCCAGGACACTGATGAGGAGAAGTCCCAGGACAACAATTGCCCTGCAGGCTGGTAGAGAAACTAGTCCAGAGAAAGAGATTGGAGGGCTCCAGATGGAATAACAGATATGTCGGAATGCCTAGTACACATTTGGAAGAGAGTTTGGGGATGAATTAGCCATTGATAGGTAAAAAAGTAAATAAAGGAAAAAATTGGAGTAATGCTTAAGTACAGGGAAAGCATGTTATACAAAAAGAAATGTAATCATAATTAAGAACATTGTTAATTAATGGCTAATATTTCCACTGTAATAACAATTTTGCTTTAACCAAAAAGAGTAGTGAGGGTAAAAGATAAGTGCACCTGCTTTTCTGTTGGGGTTAGGAATAGAATAGATTGAAAAAGCTAAATTTTTAACTTTCACAGTAGCAAGTCAACAGGTAACATCTACAACTGGCTGCCTTCTTAAATCATATACATGTATTATTTTGATAAAAATTAAATGTATATAAAGCAAACAACAAAAAAGAAAAGCAACTAAGGTGGAAAACTTAAGCCGAACTCCATCACTTTTCCAACATTTTGACACCATTATTTGAACAGTTTAGACATACTTAAAAACTGAAAATCATGACTTCGATTTTCAACGACCTCAGGGTCTCCCAAGGCTATAATCATGGTGTTGCCAGGGCTGCAATTTCATCTGAAGCTAAGGTCCTCTTTCAAGCTCATGTGGTTGTTTTCAGAATCCACTTTCTCACAGCTGTAGAACTCAGGGCAGCCTGCTTTTTCAAGGCCAGCAGGAGAGAACATTTCTGACCTCCAGACTTTCTTTGAGCCGATTCATGATTACGTCAAACACACTCAAGATAATCTCCCTTTAGTTTAAATCAAAATTAACTAATTTGGGGCCTTAATTACACGGCATAACCCCTTTACCTTCCCAAATAAAGTAACTGAATCATAGAAGCAACAGTCCCTCATGTTTACAGGTCCTCCCCACATTCAGCAGGGGGAGATAACAGGACTGCAGGACATATAGACTAGGGTAAGGGGATCTTGAGGGCCATCTTAGACTTTTGCCCACCCCATCTGGTTTGAGGCTCTCATCTACAGCTGTATTTTCTCAAAGTCAACTTTAAAACTTTGCAACCCCCAGGAAAATATTCTAGGATGGATCACTTTCCTTTTATATGCACTCAGTTTTTCTCTGTTTCATATAATCTAATGACACCCTTATTCCCTATTTGAATATATATTCCAAATATTTGTTAGAAACTGAAATTTAGAGAGAAAAATTATGGGAATTCAAATTCTCTAGGCCAACTGCTTAGGTTAGTTTTTCCAAGATCTGCTAAATCGAGTTTAATTCTTTCTTAAATATTATTATATATGGCTTCCACCCTCCTCCCCAATAAAACAGCTGTTCCTGAAAAGGCAAGGAATTCATGCCTAGATTTTACCTGAACAAGTTTTTCAAAAGAGAACGTTATGAATAAAGCTTGCATTCTGGTGACCTTTCCATTTCTATAAGGGAGTAGTTCATTTGAATTAAATAGAAATAATTTGTTTTTGTAATAAGCAATGGCTGACAAGACCTATATCATTGTTGAAATCTATTGTTTTTATCCTAATATCAGAAGTCCTTACGTTTCCCCTCTCTGGAGACACAGTATTTACCAGTATTACTTCTTACTGGAACATTAAAAAGTCAATTTTCTTAGTCTTTTAGAGCAAAAATCTTGGAGAATTGCGATCCTCTTATAAATGTTCCTGGAAAGACAGTAGTTACAAATACAACAGTAAAACTCTGAAGGGTTTACAAGCCTTGGAAAGTACCTTGAATCCAGCATGCATTTTAGAATATATACAAACTATTTATTAAAAAAAAGAAAAGATGATGAATTGGGCGATTGGGATTGACATGTATACACTGATGTGTATAAAATTGATGACTAATAAGGACCTGCTGTATAAAAAAATAAATAAAATTAAATTAAAAAATTTTTTTAAAACCCCAAAGTTATAGAAGGTTTGTAAAAGATGAATCTTAGGAAAGGAATTTTATGTGTGATCAAGCTGGATAAGATTAAATGAATTTATTATAATTGTTTTAAATATAAACTTTAAGATCAATACTGTACTTATGTAAAACTAGAAATTAATTTTCTTTCATCTGCTAAGAGGACGAAGTTTTCTTGGACTATTGCTCTGCTCTTAATAAGACATTATGAAAGGCTTTTCTTTACCTTTTAAATGATCTGCCTAGAAAACAAAGAATGTGTGCCTTTTCAAAAAAAAAAGAAAAGAGATTGTTCCTGAAATTCAGTTTTAGGAACATATGAACAATCTTTTTAGCAAATTGAAATCAATACACATACTTATTTTTACTTTTTTAGATCAAGTGAATTATTTTTGGAATGCAAATACTTGCTTTTTGTCTTATTTGTTTCGAAATTTTGTAAGAAGAAATATTTAAAATGGGGTGTATTCATATAAATGCTTTAACTATGTATGGAATGTTTTATTAACAGGGAGAACCCAGCTTGGAAATTATGATTTTCCAGCTCTAATGTGTGGAAACTCACCACACTTCTGGCATCACTTTTCCAAAGGGGAAAAAAATGATAAATCATTTCAATAATTCTTAGTCTGTTCTTTGAATGTTTCATGAGAAAAGTAAATGAAGTTTGGAAAGAAATTCCCCTTATAAGTTCCAAAGAGTATTGCCAAACACTTATTTTGAATTTTCTTTTCTTTAATTTCCAATTTTTATAAAACCTTCTGGAAGAGTGCTGCTAAAACAAACTGAAGAGTTCTAATAATCTATGTTACAGTTAAATATGTTAATAGTCACCATAATTGTCCCTTAAACCAATTAGATTTTAGTACTGATTTCTTGCTCTCTATTCCTATCTTTCACTTAATAACTTTATAGTTTTTCTTTAATTAAAATTTTTTTTCTGAGTATGTTTTGAGTTCCTCTAATTCTAGATAATACAATTTTTCTCTTTTATATTGGTCAGCTCATTTCAGAAATAAGAAATATTTTGCCATTTTCCTTCTTAAAAATCTTTGTGTGATTTTTCAGCATTCAATAGGTGCTAAAATTGTGAATTTGGTCAACAGAATAACTAAGTGGTACGGTATGAGGGGAAGCACCTTTAGCACAGGAAAACGTCTCCAAAATAAAACTATTTTCAACTTTTTAACACCATTAGCAAAGCTACCATAGTATATTATTCTCTATAGAAGAATCTTTTAATCTTTTTCATGTTTAACCAAAATTCACTCCTTTTATTATTATAAAATATATTAATCATACTAAGGTAAATATGTTAAAAGAACTTTTAGCCAGTGTAAAAGGCTCAATGAGGAAGAAATAAATGTATAGCAATGATATATACTGAATTTAATACTCAATATCTTATAATAACCTATAATGGAAAAGAATCTGAAAAAGAATATATGTATTACTGAATCACTTTGCTGTACACTTGAAACTAATACAACATTGTAAATTAACTATACCTCAATGCAATACAGACTATTTTCTGACCAAATGGGTCATGCAATAATGTGCATAGGTGTTGAACTCTTAAAAGAATTACAAAATGTTCATTCATTCATTCGTTCATTTCCTAATTAGAGTTTGGAAAAAACTTCTTGAAATTCTCATATTTTATAATGTAGCAGATTTGGCTGTGCTAATGAACTCTAAGTTAACAATCACACTTTTTAAAAATACAGAACTTGGCTTAATAACGATTTTCTTTCTACTAGGCACTTTTGGGAGAAAAGCCATTTTATTTTCATTCTTAGAAGGACTTCATGCATGAGCTTGCCACTTCACAGTGTATTTGTCAAACATGGACCAGCTTATTTTTAATCAATGTGTTAGGAGAGGTAAGTTAAAAGGGCATATCATCCTACACATAGGAGGCAGGATGAATTTTCAAATTGTTACATTAGAGAAATGTCCCACTCTGTAGAGCTAAGCATCTTCAACTGGAGTTTTCACTGTTGATGGGTACTTCTTTTTTTAAAAAAAATAAATTTACTTTTTAATTTATTTATTTTTGGCTGTGTTGGGTCTTCGTTGCTGTTCATGGGCTTTCTCTAGTTGCGGCGAGTGGGGGCTACTCTTCGTTGCAGTGTGTGGGCTTCTCATTGCGGTGGCTTCTCTTGTTGCGGAGCACCGGCTCTAGGCACGTGGGCTTCAGTAGTTGTGGCACGCGGGCTCAGTATTTGTGGCTCATGGGCTCTAGAGCACAGGTTCAGTAGTTGTGGCACACAGGCTTAGTTGTTCCACGGCATGTGGGATCTTCCCGGACCAGGGCTCGAACCCGTGTCCCCTGCATTGGCAGGCGGATTCCTAACCACTGCACCACCAGGGAAGTCCTTGATGGGTACTTCTATGCAACTTGGTTAGAGAGATAGCATCTCCCTGTTAAAGTTATGATACAGGCAGTTTATGCTGATTTTCTTAAGAAAATCACAAATCACATACACCTAACATTTTAAACAAATGTTATCCTTCCTAAGCACTTTTTGATTAAATTCCTCTTATTCATTTTAGTACTAATCCACACACTACTAGCATGGACATTCTTGAGAGCAAAAAATCTTTAAAACTGAATCTTCTCAATGGAATATTACTCAGCCATTAAAAGAATGAAATAATGCCATTTGCAGCAACATGGATGGACCTAGAGATTGTCATACTGAGTGACGTCAGACAGAGAAAGAGAACTATTGCATGATATCCCTTATATGCAGAATCTAAAAAGAAATGATACAAATGAACCTATTTACAAAACAGAAACAGACTCACAGACTTAGAGAATGAACTTAGGGTTACCAGCGGGGGAAGGATGGGGAAGGGATAGTCAGGGAGTTTGGGATTGACATGTACACATTGCTATATTTAAAAAGGATAACCAACAAGGACGTAGTATATAGCACAGGGAACTCTGCTCAATGTTATGTGGCAGCCTGGATGGGAGGGGAGTTTGGGGAAGAATGGATACATGTTTATGTATGGCTGAGTCCCTTTGCTGTGCACCTGAAACTATCACAACATTGTTAATCAGCTATACTCCAATATAAAATAACAAGTTAAAAAAAACCTCATCATCTTATGACTATTTACAGGGAGTTATTGGAAACCTGAATTAGAAAATATGGATTTAGGTAAATGTGATGTCGCCTATATCTATATATAATAATAAGATGGATTTCTCACAGTTTATGTAATACATATTGTTATAGGTTATAAATGTTGAAAAGTAATTAATCTCCCATCAAGGAGAGCTCTAGGCAAAGTTTAATTGTATAAATGTTGTCATTCACAACTTATTTTTTTAGCCATATCCCCTACTCTAGCCACTGTTCCTCTTCTGTCATACCCATGGTTAAAAACACAGACTTTGAGTCAGACAGACAGAACTAGTTCTAATTTTAGCACTTTTTAAGCTGCTTTCTTTACTTCTCTGATCCTCCAAGTCTTCATCTGTAGAATGCTGACAACAATGCCAACATCGTAGGCTTATTATGAGAAATTCCCGCCTTGATGTATATGAAATGCCGACACCAGTCTCTGCCAGGTAGAACATACTAAAAAGAAGCTCTCTGCATTATCACCCTCCCCATCATTGTGAAGGTTGGAGCAGCAGGAAGAACTATGCCAGAAGTGGCAGCAATAACAGCAATATTGGTTTAAACCCCCCGTCCCACACCAGACTCTGTTTTTCTGTAGCAAAACCTGTTTACAGGGAAAATTCTGATATAATCTTGAGGGCATAAATGATTTATGGACCCTCAACAATTATTATTATTCTCAGAAATATATTTAAGTGAGTGAAAATTAAACATATGACATGAAATTTAAAATGACATGAAAATAGTAAAAACCTAATACAGAATTTCAGGCATCAGTGATCCAAATAGCCAAGGTACCTTGTATATTCATGTTCCAATAGTCCTAATTTTTTACCTACTGGTGCTATCTTGGTCAGGAATTATTTCACTGCAAAGAACAGAAAACTACAAATATTATAATAAGAAAAAAAAGAAATTCAAGGGAAGGGATTTATTATGAGGAATCAATGCTATCTCATAACCCAAGGACAGGACGCATTTCTTCCTTCACGTGGGCTTAATTCTTTCTTTATTCAGACTGTTGTTCTCAGTTTTTCTTGGCTCATGTGCCAAACATGACCATCCCTGTCCTGGTATTACAAGGAACTCTATGAAAGTTGTTTTGGGGAGCTTGTACTTTTCCTGTTTCACTTGCTACCTTGTAATAAGCTTTCTGCTTTGGATCCCCAACTATCTCCTAAAGTAGTTGAAGCTGTCAGCCTTAAATGTAAACAAGATGATCTAAATTGAGCCTAAATATTATACCCATTTTAACATATACTATGGTCTGCCTGGCAAGGTAATATGCTAGAGCAGGGGTCCCCAACCCCCGGGCCATGGACTGGTACCGGTCCGTGGTCGGTTAGGAACCGGGCGGCACAGCAGGCAATGAGTGGCAGGTGAGCGAGCGAAGCTTCATCTGTATTTACAGCCGCTCCCCATCGCTCGCATTACCACCTGAGCTCCACCTCCCGTCAGATCGGTGGCAGCATTAGATTCTCATAGAAGCATGAACGCTACCGTGAACTGCACATGCGAGAGATCTAGGTTGCACGCTCCTTATGAGAATCTAATGATGATGATTAGATTCATCATAATGCCTGATGATCTGAGGTGGAGCTGGGGTGCTGATGCTAGCACTGGGGAGTGGCTGCAAATATAGATTATCATTAGCAGAGAGGTTTCACTGCACAGAGACCCTAATAAATGAATTGCTTACACACTCATACCAAAACCCTACAAACCCTATCAGTGAGTGGCAAGTGACAATTAAGCTGCATCTGGTGGCAGGCTTTAAGTCAGAATCCGACACTTATTTTAGTCCTTGCATGGCCCGTCCATTATTTTATTTACCACTGCTGTCGGTGCCTCTTTCCCACACTGAGCCTCTTCCCCACACTTGTCTCAGTCATAGTTTTGGTAAGCCCACAAGCTAACCCTAGCCAAAATGAGTACAAACCAAACATCAATGAAGGGCTTCTTTGAAAAGGGGGAAAGACCCAATGATGAGACGGCAGAAGACTCTACGATTGCCAACAAAAAGAAAGCTGAACTTAAAAGAAAATACCAAGAGTCCTACTTAAATTACGGGTTCATTGCAACAGGTGATTCACATTCTCCAAGCCCGCTTTGTATAATATGTGGCAACCAGCTATCCAAAGAAGCCATGAAACCTTCAAAACTGCTTCACCACATGGAGACCAAGCACCCTGCATTAAAAGACAAGCCTTTGGAGTTTTTCAAAAGAAAAAAAAAATGTGAACATGAAGAACAGAAGCAATTATTGAAGGCCACCACTTCATCAAATGTGTCTGCACTGAGAGCATCATTCTTAGTGGCTAACCGCCTTGCTAAAGCTAAGAAGCCCTTTACTGTTGAGGCAGAGTTGATCCTGCCTGCTGCTAAGGACATTTGTCCTGAACTTTTAGGAGAGGCTGCTGTTCAAAAGGTGGTACGTGTTCCTCTTTCGGCTAGCAGCATAACTAGACGAATTGATGAAACAGCAGAAGATAATGAGGCACAATTGTTACAGGGGATTAATGAGTCACCGTGGTTGACCCGTCTACCGATGTTGACAAGGTGACAATGCTTGCTTTTGTGTGATATATTTTCAGGAGGATGTGCATGAGGATATGTTATGTGCACTTTTGTTGACAACCAACACTGTAGCTGCAGAACTATTCAACTCTTTGAATGACTACATATCAGGAAAACTGAATTGGTCATTTTGTGTCGGTATATGCACGGACGGAGTGGCTACCATGACTGGATGGCTTTCTTGTTTCACTACTCGAGTCAAAGAGGTCGCTTCTGAATGTGAGTCTATACACTGTGTCATCCACAGAGAAATGCTGGTTAGCCTAAAAATGTCACCTGAACTTAACAGCGTTTTGCAGGATGTGATTAGAGTTATCAACCACATTAAAGTACATGCCCTTAACTCACGTCTGTTTGCGCAGCTCTGTAGGAGATGGAGGTAGAGCACACACGTCTTCTCTTATACACAGAGTGAGATGGCTTTCTAGAGGTAGATCACTGGCCAGAGTTTCTGAGTTACTAGAGCCTCTCCAGAGATTTCTTTTAGAAAAACAGTCACCACTGGCAGTACATTTCAGTGACACAGAATGGGTCACAAAACTTGCTTCCTTGTGTGACATATTCAACCTGCTCAATGAACTCTATCACTTCAGGGGAGAATGACAACTGTGTTCAAGTCGGCAGATAAAGTGGCTGCATTCAAAGCCAAACTGGAATTATGGGGGCCGTGACTGAACATTGGTTTTTTTTTTTTTCCTTTTTCTTTTTTTGCGGTATGCGGGCCTCTCACTGCTGTGGCCTCTCCCATTGTGGAGCACAGGCTCCGGACGTGCAGGCTCAGCGGCCATGGCTCACGGGCCCAGCCGCTCCGCGGCATGTGGGATCTTCCCAGACTGGGGCACGAATCCGTGTCCCCTGCATCGGCAGGCGGACTCTCAACCACTGCGCCACCAGGGAAGACCCAACATTGGGATTTTTGACATGTTTCAAACATTAGCAGAGATTTTCAGAGACTGAGCCAGGGCCTTCTTTATCCCAGCTGGTGCATGGTCACCTATCTCAGCTTTCAAGAGAGTTTGAGCATTACTTCCCAACCACAAAAGACCCCCTAACTGCGGAGGAATGGGTCCGTGGCCCAATTGTGAATAAGCCAGGTGAATCGACTTTGCTTGTGCTAGAAGAGGATCAACTGCTTGAGATCACACATGACGGTGCCCTTAAAAGTATGTTTGACAATCTCCATACATTCTGGATTAAAGTCAAGGTGGAATATCCTGAGATTGCCACAAAAGCACTGAAAAACCTGCTTCCATTTCCAGCATCCTATCTCTGTGAAGCAGGGTCTTCTGCAGTGACAGCAACCAAAACAAGATTACACAGTAGACTGGACATAAGCAACACACTTCGGTGTCACTGTCTCCCATCCCCCCAAGATGGGACCATCTAGTTGCAGGAAAACAAGCTCAGGGCTCCCACTGATTCTGGTGAGTTGTATAATTATTTCATTCTATATTACAATGTAATAATAATAGAAATAAAGTGCACAATAAATGTAATGCGCTTGAATCATCCCCAAACCATCTGCCCCCTCTCCACCCCGGTCCGTGGAAAAATTGTCTTCCACGAAACTGGCTCCTGGTGCCAAAAGGTCGGGTACTGCTGTGCTAGAGTCTTTATTCCTATTTAGATGGGAATTCTCCCCTTTTTTCCCACACTTTGTTTTGGCGGCATGGGAAGTGGTATTAAATTTCCTTTTGTTTTATTCATACAATGTGAGTTTGTTTTCTATAAAATTATCTCTATCTCTATTTGTTTCTATCTATCATCTATCTATCTATCTATCTACCTATCTCTCTATCTATCTACCATCTATCTATATACACATTTTAATTCTATCTTTGGGACTAGAAAATTAGCCTTTAATTAAGTGAATGCACTTGCTTTGTATTGCTTCTCAGTTCCCAACAGAGGTTGACCAGTCTTTGAGTCTGAATGACAGTTAACTAGAGAGAGCGGCTCATGGGCCCATTTTGGTTCAGGGCTCCATATTTGTTCTACTTAACTATGGACAGTAGCAGGGACCGTGGGACTCAGACCCTTTAGGTGCAGAGTGAAGGCAGGTTCTTCAAGAAAAGAGTGAGAGAGTGGGGAGGGAAGATTGGAAAAGAAACTTACAGGAGTATCCTGCAAACTACAGAAATCCCACCACCTAGGCCAGCAGGTTTCTATTTTTGGTATGCATGAGAATTACCAGGGACATTTGTTTAAAAAATGCAAATTCTCATGCCCCATCTTTTGAACATGACTGTTTATGTTGAAATAACTAACACGACACATTGTTACTTGTTGGTAAATTCCACATTACTAACCTGTGGTAAGAACAAAATGTATCATATTTATCTTTTCAGCATAAACTGGCTTTTCTAAAGAACATTTTCTGAGTTCTTAATGCAACCAACAAAATGGGAGTGAAAATTCTTTAAATAGAAAAATGATACATGAGGCGATATTTGATTATATTGAATAAACAATATATGAGAAGTAACCCAAAGCTTAATTTCAGGGCCATTGTGATTTGATTATTGTTGAATATAATTGTTTAAAATTTAAACCATCTTTCATGAAGCATTTTCTTTTTCTAAATATTGAAGTATAAATGACTTATTATATTTTATTAGTTTCATGTGTACAACATAGTGATTTGATATTTTTATATGTTAGAAATGATCCCCATGATGTCTAGTAACCACCTGCCACCATACAAAGTTATTACAATATTATTGACTATATTCCCCATGCCGTACATTACATCCCTGGGACTTATTTATTTTATAACTGGAAGTTTGTACCTCTTAATCCCTTTCACCTATTTCACCCCTTGCAACCCTCCCATTTGGCAACCATACGTGTGTTCTCTGTATCTGAGTCTGTCTTTGTTTTGTTATGTTTGTTTGTTTTTCTTTAGATTCCACATATAAGTGAAATCCTATGGTATTTCTCTTTCTCTGTCTGACTTATCTCACCTAGCATAATAACTCCTAGGTCCAACCATGTTGTCACAATTGGCAAGAGTTCATTCTTTTCTTACAGCTGAGTTATATATATATATATATATATATATATATATAAACATCTTTATCTATCAATGGATTTTTAGGTTGCTTCCATATTTGGCTATTGTAAGCAATATTGCAATGAACATTGGCATGCATAAATCTTTTCAATTTAGTGTTTTTATTTTCTTTAAATAAATGCCCAGGAGTGGAGTTCCTAGATCATATGGTAGTTCAATTTTTAATTTTTTGAGGAACCTCTATACTGTTCTCCAGAGTGGCTGTACTAACTTACATTCCCAAAGCAACACTTGAGGGTTCCCTTTTCTCCACACCCTTAGCAACACATGTTATTTCTTGTCTTTTTGATAGTAGCCATTCTGACAGGTGTGAGGTGATACCTCATTGTGGTTTTCATTTGTATTTCCCTGGTGATTAGTGATACTGAGCCTCTTTTTCATGTGCCAGTTGGCCATCAGTATGTCTTCTTTGGAAAAATATCCATTCAGATCCTTTGTCCAATTTTTTTAAATGAGTTGTTTGGTTTTCGTTGTTGTTGTTTTTGATGTTGAGTTGTATAAGGTCTTTGTACATATTGGAAATTAACCCTTTATCAGATATATCATTTGCAAATATGTTCTCTCATTCAGTAGGTGGCCTTTTTGCTTTGTCGATAGTTTCCTTGGATATGCAAAAGCTTTTTAGTTTGATGTAGTCCCATTTGTTTATTTCTGCTTTTGTTTCCCTTGCCTGAGAAGACATGTCCAAAAAGAGTTCTGTCCTCCAGATCACTGACCCATTCTTCTGTATCGTCTAATCTGTTGTTGATTTTCTCTAGTGTATTTTTCATTTCAGTTATTTTATTTTTCAGCTTTGATTGGTTCTTTATATTTTATGACTCTTTGTTGAAGTTCCCACTGTGTTCTCCATTCCTCTTCCAAGTTCCATGAGCATCTTTATGACCATTACTTTAACTCTTTTTCAGTTAAATTACTTATCTCCGTTCCATTAGGTTTTTTTTTTTTCTGGGATTATATCTTGTCCTTTCATTTGGGACATACTCTTCTGCCTTTCATTTTATTTGACCTTCTGTGTTTGTTTCTTTGAATTAAGTGAAACAGCTACCTCTCCCAGTCTTGAAGGCGTGACCTTCCGTAGGAACATCCCCTGTGTAGACTGCATGTGTTGGGCACCTCTGGCAGGCCAGCTGGAATTAGAGCAGGCATGGGCCAGGGGATGCTCAGGGTGCAGTGTTTGAGGTCACTTCATGGGATGACTGGCACTGGAGTTGACATTGCCAGGGGTTTCTGGGGCACATTGTGTCGGGGCCACTTGGTGGGATGTCTAGAACTGGAGTGGGCCTTGGCAGGGTGGCTAGAGCAGACACAGGCCAGAGCATCCTGGAGCATACAGCACTGTGGCCACCTTGGCAGGACAGCTTGAGCTAGGATGAGTATAAGCAGGGGGACCTGGGATGCCCCACTGGGGCTGCCTTGGGGGGACAGCTGGAGCTGCTCTGAGCCAGAGGCTTGGGACATGCTGGGGATCATCTTCCATGCTATCAATGTGTTTATATATGTAAGGTGCTCAGCATAGATACTGGTAGGTGAGAAACACTCAATAAATCTTAGTTTTTACTTTATTACTTACAGAAGTTGGATATAACACAGTAATAAGGTGTTGACCTGTGCTCTTTCACTATATATGTGTTTACTTGTAGATGAATAACAGAGATTTATTAGGAAATCTATGGATTGATGCCATAGAAACTTCAGACTATAACTACAATTAATACTATCATTCCCCCTAATATATTGTTCTTATAGCTTTTCCTTTTCCAAGGGTAACTAGGTAGACAAGTAGATAGATAGACAGGTGAATTAACACATAAATATATAAAATGAATATATTCAGTATAATTAATAGTTATACAGCTTTTAGTACTATGGTGTATGCTTATCTAGGTGTTTGTGTACATATGTATGTAAAAATGTTTTTTATATGAGGACTTAAGTATTTTTCCAGTTAAATGAGTATACATTTCAGTATTAGTGTTTTTCCTTTTAAAAAATACATTTAATATTTCCATATATCCAGTGCTGAAACCTTCATCAGATGTACTTTAAACTTATTTTGTGACTGGATCCTTGAACCCTGCCTACAGCTAAATAAGTTGGAGAAATTTCTACTTTCTGGAAAGAAGCACTGCTGGGATATTTGGGATATTTGAAGCTGGTTACACTTCTCTAAATTTTTAGAATTACTAGCTGTTTGACACTTCTATTTCTATGTTCCTCCTTCTTCTCTAAAACACATCTTCTTTCTTTTGAGGAGTCCTATTCGGTGACTTCTCCCCCACCCTTTTGTTCAACATGCTAAGGTAGTTTCTCTGTTGTTTCCACTGACAGATATCAGTTTTCCATTTGTAGAAAGGATCTGGGGGAAATTGAATGATGATCTAGTCAGCTCACCTTCCCAAGTCAGGAAAAAGGGAAAAGTAAGATTCTATCTGCTACAATTATTATTTTGGAATTGTGGTGTAAACATTCCCCTCCGACCTACACCTGACAAAAAGCGTGGACTATTAACTCCAGTCTGCATCTTTTGGCACCAGGGACTGCTCAGGCATTGAAGGCTGAGTTGATAGTGGCTTCCCACAGTGGGGCTGAATTACAGGGCAAAGAGTTGTCATGAGGACCAGCGTGTTTGCACATGGCTGTGTCAACCCAAGAGTCATAAATGTGACATGCAAGCTCTAAATTTTCTAAGAAGTGTTAATATTTAAGAGTACATTAGATCCAGGAATTTGTAAATCAGCAGTTTTACTTTGAACAGATCTCCTGCCAGTTTTGACATTGTTGAGTAAATTGGCAGCCTGTTTGCTGTTGTTTCCTCTTTTTGAAATTTAACCTCTTGGAAAAACAGCAGTCTGAGATGTTATATGTCTCAACACAGGCCACCAGAGAAGACCACTTAAAATTGTTTTTTTGATCTGGAGTATAAATTCCCCTCTAGCCTTCTAGCAACTTTCTTTCCTCCTTTTAAATCATTTTGACAGGGCATCTTTGCTGGGTTCACTTTTTGTGCCCTTTGAAAAGCTGGGGGCATAGGATTTAGGATGGAATATTCACTCTTGGAGTTTCCTACAGCTCACATTGTAAAAGAAGAAAGTTCTCAAATTTTCACGCTGTGAAAATTTTTTACTTTTTTACTCCAGTTAACTGATGTTTAATTCCATGCAACAGCATTTCAGATGTCAGATTTTTTTAACATTGTTTTAAACACACGCAGACTTAGAATTAGCTGTGTTTGAATAATTAACAGTAATAGAGATAGTGATCACAATGATTCAAGTCATTGTTGTAAATAATATATGTTTAATATATCACAGCTTTATTATCTTTACATTGCAAACAAAAGTTTACCATTTCTGAGTGGATTCAGAGGAAAAGTTTGTAGGGAAGGGATAGGCTTTGAAAAGAAATCAGTTCTAGGATATTCAGCCTCTGAATGTGTCTCTCCATGCAGTGTATAGAGATCTGGATATAATAAGATGATGATTCATGATATTTCTCTTGGATTAAAATTGGTTCAAGTCTTTCTCTGCCACTAGTAACAAACTATATAGCTGGCCCAAATCTGCTTTTTTGGCTTTTTATTCTCAAATGTCAGTTGGTAGAATTCCATAGAAAGGAGACTTTGTTTGAGACAATCAGCCATGTTGGTAAAACAATGTTTTGTTTGGAAATATCACAGACTGCTGCTTCAAAGTGCTTAATGAATGGGTATGTGTCTGTTTCTACATTTTTTTTTAAAGGAAACCAAAAGATAGGAAATACAAACCTACACATTAAAGAGTTCTGCCAAATGGAGAGCTCTGTCCTTTTTATAAAGACATTCTCTGCCAAGAGTTTGCCAAAACCTAATTGCAAATAAGCATCAAAACTTCTCACAAACAAATCAGGAAATCCTGTGAATGGATGCCCAGTGTTTTCATGTGCATTGCCAAAAAATCACTGCCCACTGGGCAGAGATAGAAGGAGAAATATATTGCAATGTCTATATATGGGTGTGCTAATATCCTGCGGTTCAGACCATAGCTTCATAGCTATGATAATCCCTCATTTACGAAGCCTTTGATTATCTCCATAAATGGTGAGCAAACAGTGGTCCAGACAGAAAGGGATTTTATAAGTTCTAGTTTCTTGTAGAAAAACAAATATTGGTGTCTCTTTTCCAAATACCTGGAAATATGGATTCTAATTTTTTTTTAATCTGGAGTTAGTTCAGTTTTATTTTGGTGCTAAGAGGCCAGAAAAATCTCAACTAGTAGAGCAATAATTTTATGGATTTTTATTTTTAAGGCAGTACTTAATGAGGCAGTAAATAGTAAAATATTTTTGAAGTCAGATTTTTGGCCAATCTTTAAATACAATGAATATCATTTCCTATCACTTTGTGATAGGCAGTATGTTACTCCTTTAAATATATGCAATAATTTTAATAGTTTGGATCCCTATGAGCAAGTTAATACATTTTCAAAGAGTTCAGGAAATTTATCTCAAATTATTTAGCTAGCAAATGGCAGGTCTAGATTTTTAACAAAATTTTGTCTTACTCTAAACCCTCTGCTCTTTCTTTTTTATAAATTTATTTATTTACTTATTTTTGGCTGTGTTGGGTCTTCGTTGCTGTGCGCGGGCTTTCTCTAGTTGTGGTGAGTGGGGGCTACTCTTCGTTACGGTGCACAGGCTTCTCATTTTGGTGGCTTCTCTTGTTGCCAAGCATGGGCTCTAGGCGCGCAGGCTTCAGTAGTTGTGGTTCACGGGCTCAGTAGTTGTGGCTCAATGGCTCTGGAGCGCAGGCTCAGTAGTTGTGGCACACAGGCTTAGTTGCTCTGTGGCATGTGGGCTCTTCCCGGACCAGGGATCAAACCCATGTTCCCTGCATTGGCAGGCGGATTCTTAACGACTGTGCCACCAGGGAAGTCCAAAACCCTCTGCTCTTTATGACTATATTCTAATGATTTCCTTATATCAATAATAAGGCAAAGCATCTCACTTGACTCCAAAAAAGAAATTAAAAATTCTACTTATAATTTAATCCACAGAACTAAATTAGTATTTATTTTCAAAATATCTCTCATAACTTCCTTTATTATTTCTCACATTATTGAAGCGGCATAACTACTTCCACTATCTTTACCCTTAATCTGACCCGGGGCCAACAAATGTACAGCACAGCTGCTGCACCCGCCTTTCCCTCACCCCTGTCAGACATCACTAATAGAAAACCACGCTCTTCTCATTGAGGCCAGCCTCAGCCTTGTGTTCTTCATCACAATGCTCCAGACAAACAATACCAGTCATCTGAACGTGCACCGCCCACCCCTAAAAAAAAAACTATATTTGCCATTAGAGATTCATTTCATCCTGCGCACTGTTACCAGAAAAAATCCCCTTAATATATTTCTCTTATAATTTCACTGTTCTGAACAAAGTTAGTCAGAGGCTCAATATGGCCTACTACCTAAAATCAGATTCTGTAGCTCCTCTGAGAGCTTTCCAAAAGTTTCTTCTCAGCCTTTTCTTCCCCTCTCTTTACTCTTCTCCACAGATTTTACCTTTCATGTCCTGAATTTTGCATTCTCCTATCATTTGTGTGTTTGCTCTTGATCTAAGAATGTTGCTTTGTTCCTTTCGAGCAGGGGTCCCCAGCCACCAGGCTGCAGACCGTTACCAGTCCATGGCCTGTTAGGAACCAGGCCGCACAGCAGGAGGGGAGCGGTGGGCAAATGAAGCTTCATCTGCCGCTCCCCATCGCTCCTCATCACTCGCATTACCGCCTGAACATCCCCCACCCCCCGGGTCAGTGGAAAAATTGTCTTCCATGAAACCAGTACCTGGTGCCAACAAAAAGGTTGGGGACCGCTGCTTTAGAGTGATACAATGCGCCAGTCATTTTAGGTCAATCTCCCAACTATTTCAAAACCAACAGATTCCTTCTTTTTCCAAATTTCCAGATTTTCAATATAGTAGAAGTTCTCTAATTTAATGAGATCAAGACCAGTGGTTGACTGGTCAAATCAACAACAACAACAATGAATGCTAAAGGAAAGAATCATACATTTAGTAAATATTCTAATATATAACTTAAAAACTGTACATTAATTCATCAAGCTTCTGATACAGGACCATTTTTCTTCTTTGATTAAGAGTCTGTTAAACCGCTCGTACAGCTCAATAGCAAGGAAACAAACAACCCAATCAAAAAATGTGCAGAAAACCTAAATAATCATTTCTCCAGAGAAAACATACAGATGGCCAAAAAGCACATGACAAGATGCTCAACATCACTAATTATTAGAGAAATGCAAATCAAAACTACAGTGAGGTATCACCTGACACCAGTCAGAATGGCCATCATCAAAAAGTCTACAAATAATAAAGGCTGGAGAGGATGTGGAGAAAAGGGAATCCTCCTACACTGTTTGATGAGAATGTAAATTGGTGCAGCCACTATGGAGAATAGTATGGAGGTTCCTTAAAAAACTAAGAATAGAATTACCATATGATCCTGCAATCCCCTCCTGGGCATATATCTGGAAAAGATGAAAACTTTAATTCAAAAAGATACATGCACCCCAATGGTCATAGCAGCACAAGACATGGAAGCAGTCTAAACGTTCATCAATAGATAAATGGATAAAGAAGATGTGGTATATATATATACAATGGAATATTGCTCAGCCATAAAAAAGAGTGAAATAATGCTATTTGCAGCAACATGCATGGACCTAGATATTATCATACTAAGTGAAGCAAGTCAGACAGAAAGACAAATATCACATGATATCAGTTACATGTGGAATATAAAAAAAACGGTACAAATGAACTTATTTACAAAACAGAAACAGACTCACAGACATACAAAATAAATTGATGGTTACCAAAAGGGAAAGGTGGGGCAGGGATAAATTACAAGTTTGGGATTAACATATAGACACTACTATATATAAAATAAACAACAAGGGCATACTGTATAGAACAGGGAACTATATTCAATATCTTGTAATAACCTATAATGGAAAATAATCTGAAAAATTATATACATGTATAACTGAATCACCCTGCTGTACACCTGAAATTAACACAGCATTGTAAATCACTATACATCAATTTTAAAAGCCTACTAATAGGAATTTTACAGCATCTTTCTTGCATACAACACATTCATAATTCCCATGATTCCCAATTGTGTTTTTTTTAGCAAGTGGAGCAAGAACCTTCCAAGTATCATGAGTGCAAAATCTACCTAAATTTTTGTGATTTTTTTCCCCTAATAAAATACAAAAAGTTTTCTTGCAATACTTAATCTGTTAATGATTGTTTCTAGCCACTCATATTTAAGTCTTTATAAAGCAATCAATTTAGTTTTCATACAAAAAATCCCCACAACTCTCTTTATGCCCTATACTCCATTGATTTAATTATGTGATTTTAATAACAAGTACCACTGATATATTTGGAACAAACATGTTTGGGCAGCATAGCACTCAACCTGCCGCTGTTCTTGAGGGGTCTTGAGAGCTGTGGGCAGGCAGCATGCTGTGACAATGTACTTGAGTGAATGGAGAGCTGAAGTTATTTGAGAGAGTTGGTTGAGTGAATGGTGAAGAGAAATTCTTATTTATATGCATAGTCTATCTCGTTACTTGGCTCTGATTATACACAGATTTTGCGGGGAGGGGCATAATTATCTTTTTATGTAAACTGTTGTAGTTGACGCTACAGAGCTGGAACTTCAAGATTTCTTCGGAGTCTTCCCCACAGCAAATCATACTGACCTTATAATGAGAATATATAAAGTATTCAATACATTCTATTTGCTGATTCAACTCATATGGCAAGGTGAAGAAGGGAAGAGACTTTTTAGAAATCCACAGAAGGGAAACACTCCAAAGATTCACAACCTCAAACAATATATTGTAATTGGACTGGGAGAGATAATCAGAACATAAGAACATTTTGGAAACTAAGAGTATGGTTCCTGCACTAAAATTTTGGATACATTTATGGATATGAAGTAGTGTCCAAAGCACAAAATAAATCAGTGGTAATTGGGGTCATTGTTTAAATAAATAATAATAGAAGAACTTACATTGAATAATTAAAATGGCATTTTAGAATTTCAAAAACATTTTAAAACATTTTTGTTTCCATTATTTTAGATATTGTCACTCTATTATTCTCAGTTTAACGAAAGAGAAATGGAAAGGCTGAGAGACTTGTCCAAGTGATCTAAACATCGCTAACCAACCACAGGGTACCCAAAATGTTCTTAGTTCTTAGTCAAAAGACTTAATAGCTTTTTACCAAAAATAACTACTTCAGTCAAAGAGAGAAGGATAATTGCTACTTCCACAAAGTAAGAAACCAGCATGTTCCAGCCCAGGAAGCAACATTAAATGACCACCCACATACCCCATCACAGATTTATCTTCTCCAGCTGCAAGACCCTCTTCTCTTTGGCTTCCTACCAACCTAGGAAGAAGAACTAATGAACACACAAAGTTTGAAATAGATGCAAAGGCCGTATGTGTAAGAAGTGCCACCGTGCTTAATTTAATCTCTGGGTCAGCTATTTCCTGCTCACTGGTGCAGTCAAGGATCCAAGCCAGACCTTTGCAGAGACTGTGGTGGCTCGACATCTGCCAATAAAAATACCCACTGTGCAGAACAGGAAACCTCAGCCAGGCGTTGAAAAGTCCTCAGCTTAGGCAACAGGCAACCTTCTTTTTTGTCTGGACAACAAGCTATTGGTGGTTCCCAAAGGCAATCGTGATTGACCACGTGTGTGGCTGTGTCAGGTGCCCACTCAAGAGAGTGCTCTGGAGGGACAGCTTAAGATTCATCCATTAGAGATGCATTTCTTTATTTAAAAATTTTTTTTTCACATCTTTATTGGAGTATAAATGCTTTACAGTGTTGTGTTAGTTTCTACTGTACAACAAAGTGAATCAGCCATATGTACACATATAGCCCCATATCCCCTCCCTCTTGAGCCTCTCTCCCACCCTCCCTATCCCACCCCTCTAGGTGGTCACAAAGCACTGAGCTGACCTCCCTGTGCTAAGAGATGCATATCTTTAAAGCAGAGGTCAAAAACCAGGGGCCCACAGGCCAAATTCAGCCTTCAGATGGATTTTGTGTAGGCTAAACAGCTGTCTGCTTTTTCATTTTTTTTTTTTAACATGAATGCATTTAGATGGGGTTTTTGCCAGTTTCTGTGATGTAAATACTCTTACAATGTCTGATTACAGGCACAGAGTTAGGAAGGGATGTGCACAGCGATTATATAGCATTTCCATCATACACATAAAATAGGAGTAAATAAACTAATGTGCTTATATGATTAAAAAAACCTAGTAAAATAATGAGAAAATGATGAGTTGTGATTATTTATGACCATTGTTTAATTTAACTTATTTAATTGTAAGTTTTTATAATTTAAATTTTCATAACGGCTGTGTTTAATAACCAGCTCCCAAAATTCTTGAAAATGTAACACTTGGCTTTTGGGAGTCAACGTGAGCCAGCCGCAGCACACCCTTGAATACCTTATTGTGACCACAGCAGCCATTGTCATCATTGTTCAGCCTCTGGAAGCTGAATTTGGATCTCAGCTCTTACACTTACTGTGATGTGAGCTCACACACACTACTTAACTACAAAGAACCTTGATTTTCTCAGATCAGAAGCTAAGTTAATAATGTTTATTTTGTTAGTCTATAGTGAGGAATAAATAAAATAACATATGTGAAGGTCTTAGCACTGTATTTGGCACATAATAATCACTCAGTAAATAATGACTGTGTGTTTATTTTAACTCTAGGTAGGAATTACTTGATTAGATTTGTTTTGCTGCTACCTTGAAAACCTGCCTGCAGCACCTCAAAGAAATTTTATGAACAGAGGAAGGAAAGAAATCAAGGAGGCCTGAACAGACTGGGATGGAGGGCAACATGAGGTTCCCAAGAAAGGAAGAGAACAAAATAGGATCAAATGATACAGAATTAGGATGAGGGAAAGTAACTCAAAAATGCAGTTGAAAATCCTACAGCAAGCCATATATATGCTATCCATTAGGGATTCAGTCTCAGTTTCTCACAAAGGCTGTATATTCTCTCCATAAATTATTGAAATAATTTCCTTGAATGGACAACATCAAGTATTGAATAATCCCATCCTATTCCTTTGGCCCAGATAATTCAATCAATAGTGGACATGTCACCCGCGCTCAGAAAATTAGATGCTCTCATCCTAAAATTTGAAATTTACACCCAGAGACTGGAGTGAGTCGGTGTTGAGTGCTGCCATACTGCCAAACTCTGACTGGCCACGAGAAAACGAGGAAAGGAAGTTGATCAGCAGAGGCGGAGAAAAGCGACATAGCAACACATAGAAATGAAGACGGCCCGGCCCCATGCAGAAAAAAGGAGACAGGAGACAAGTGATGACTTTTCAGTTCTTATAAAGTCTGGTTATATTCCTTAAACTTTGTTTCTATGAGATGAACTATTTTCTCTATAATAAATGTCCTTAACCTAAACAAGCTGGAGTTGGATATCTGTTCCCTACAGCCAAATGATTCCTGACCAGATAATCTCTGCCGGTTTTAAAGTTCTATGAAAATACACAAAATCACAGTACTTTACAGCTTGAAGTGGTGAGATTCCAGCCCCCTTGATTGAGGTATGACCAATGGACTCAACGGAATCCAAAGAAATTAAAAGACGTGCATCAAGTCACTTATTTAGCTTTATTCTAAAGCTCACTTCAGCTGGGTCCTAGGCAGTGCCACGATACTTCCCGCAGTACAACCATAATGGTGAGCTTCCAGTTTAGAGCGGTAGCGTGTTAAAGAGTCCCTGAGAGTGATACTATTCTCAACCATCAAATCTCAATAACTCTTTGTCTGGTATCTCTTTTATGAATAATATCAGGCAGAACAGAGCCAAAGCAGGAAGTTGGTCTACCGAGAGGCAGGGTTAAAGCATGGACTTTGCAATTCACTTTGCAATTCAACTGACCCGTGTTCAAATGTTTACTCTTGCTCTGACAATCTATGTGGTTATGGGAAAGAGACATGACCTCTCTAAGCTTCAGTTTCTCCTCTAAAATGGAGATAAATAAAATTATCTAATTTACAGAGTTGTTGGAAGATTAAATAAAATAATGCATAAATGTATTTAGCATATGCCCCTGCCATGTAATAAACATTCACCGAATGTTAAAATTGTTCTTGATCTTAGTATTGTCAATGATAACTGGTCAGGTAGGAGTCAGGAACTAAGTCCAGTAGGTTCTGTGTATTTTCACCTTAGGATGCAATGATTTTTTTCCTTGGCATAATGATGTAAGTTTACATAATCTGTAGCAACACCCACACATGTGTATTTCTACATGATACAAGTCGTTCTTTCAAAAATAGATATTTATTAAATCTTTTCTTAAAAATGCGACTGGGACTTCCCTGGTGGTCCAGTGGTTAAGAATCCGCCTTCCAATGCAGGGGACGCGGGTGGGTTCAATCCCTGGTCGGGGAACTAAGATGCCACAGGCCCATGCACTCTGGAGCCCACACGCCACAACTAGAGAGAAGCCAGCACTCCACAAGGAAGAGCCTGCGCACCGCAAGGAAGTTCCCACATGCCGCAACTAAGACCCGATGCAGCCAAATAAATAAGTAAATATTTGAAAAAAAAAAACCGCGACTGACTTCAATCCAGAATACAGTTGAGATTTAATGTCCTTTGAAAATGGAAACTTTTTTACTGGGTGATTAAAAATGCGGCAGTAAATGTAATAAACCGTGACTGTTAACAGTCAGCATTAAAAACAAACAATACCTTTCCTGGGGCTTCTATGAGGCAGAGCTACAATAATTACTAACTCAGCAGCTCAAATGAGGAAATACTGTGCAAGCACAGCTACACTTCATTAATGCAGAAGAACCAAACTGTTTTCAGCTAAAAGGAATGTGTAATGCAACATAATTAAACAAGTGGCGATGGATCAACCTGGAAACTTTACAGGACATCATTACAGCTCTAAAATTCCATGATGCAGTGTTTACTAGCAAGATCATGATAATCTAGAGCAACAGTTCTCAAGCTTCTGTGACATAAGAATCCACCTAAGGAACTTGTAAAAAGTGCATTTTCCTGGATCCCACCCCTAGCCATTCAAATTCAGTGATTCTGTAGCACTAACCAGTTATCTATATTTTAAAATCAAGCTCTCTGGGTAATTATAACCCAGGTGATCTGGGGAGGACTCACTCTGAGAAACACTGATCTAGAATCTCAGATAAAGTAACTTTTTGGATGAGATGGAAGACAATGTTCTGCAGAGACAGCTCTTCTTCACAGGCTCGGAATGGAGGCAGATCTAATTCTTCAAAAAAGAAAAAAGAAAACAACTCACACTATGCCAGTCTTTTCAATTAGCTGTACCTTGACTCTCACTGAACCTTAAACAGTGGGTTCTGTGGAAATACCAGGTGTTAGTAATAGCTCAGTTTGTCTCAAGGGAATTGAATGACTAATATGGAACTGCAGAAGCATAAAGGAATCTCAGGTTTAATGAATGATTCAGTGCACAAGAGAGGTATTTTTTTCCTCAATAATCTGTAGATATAAATAACCAACCATACATTTCTGCAATAGTGATTGCCAAGTATTTATTTTTAAAAAAAATCTCAAAGACTAAGGGATTTTAAAGTTTAGTAATAATACACTTCACCTGAAATACTGTTGTTGTACTTACCCAGTCAAGGGAAGCAGCAGCAAACCTTTCAACAGTCACCAAACTGGTATTTAGGACATTAGAATTCTAATTCACCTCTGATGTCAACTCACTCGCAATTTTAGGCAAGCCATTATCCTTCTCTGGATCTCAGACTGGACTTGATATCTCGAAAGTTCTTTTCTATTCCAGTGGTCTGTAATAAAGTGTTTACTATGTGCCAGGAACTGTTCTAATGGGTTCTAAAAGTGAACCCATTTAATCCTCGCAATCATCCATGAACTATGTACCCATACTTTAATCCCATTTTATAGACAAGCATACTGAGGCACAAAGAGGTTAAGTAACTTGCCCAAGGCCACTGTGCTGGTTTATTTTGTGTCAACTTGGCTGGGCCACTACTGTGGTCCAACATTATTCTGGATGTTTCTGTGAGGGTGTTTTTGGATGAGATTCATGTTTAAATGGTGGACTTTGAGTAAAGCAGATTATCCTCCATAATGTGTGTGGGCCTCATACAATCAGTTGAAGTTCTGACTGGAACAAAAGCTGATCTTCCAGAAGCCCCAGGCTGCCAGCAGACCACCTTAAGACTTCATCTATAACATAGGATTTTCCTGGCTCACCAGCAGACTGCCTTTGGACTTGAACTGTAACTCTTCCCTGAGTTTCCAGCTTGCCAGCCTCCCTTATCAGAGTTTGGACTCACCAAGCCTCTAAAAATCTTGTGAGCTAATACTTTAAAATAAATCTCTCTCTCTATATATATGTATACACATCTTATTGGCTCTGTTTCTCTGGAGAACCTTGACAAATACAATCACACACTAGACTTCTGGTACTAGTAGTGGTAGAGCCGGGCTTTGGCCCCAGACAGCCTGGCTCCCCAGGTGGAGGGTAAGAACGATTCTATGATGCTAGATGTCAGCCAAGCATCCCCTCTATGAATCCAGAGTCATCAGTGAATGTAGACTTGTAAATAGAATTTGCTCTTGTTTTTCTCTGTATGTCTATACTGATGATATTGTTCAACTGGGCATAATAAACTCATGAAACATGGAGCTCCAAATGTGATACTGAAGAAACTAACACAATGCATGTTTGATTACAGGAAGCCATGTGTTTGGGATACATACTCAATCTTTCAGAATTGATTTTAGGGAGTAATTGCCATCCTACAAAAAGTTCCTTATTGACAGAGACCCGCCCCCACACCCCCAAATTCTGAGTGTCTGACTCACTGTGGCAGTCTTTTTCTTCTTATTTGTTTATCTTGCTATCTGCTCAGTAGACACTGTCCTGGAAGATTCTTGGAATACTTGGTGGTATAGGTGGATTTAAAACTCTCACTTTAAAATGTTATCCTGTTTTATTTCAATGTACTTAAATAATTAAGCAATAGTAGGTTCTTATGCTTCCTTTGTAATGTGTGCATATGATCGCTTTCTTTCTCAAGACCCAAATTCAATTCTTGACTCTTAGATAAAGGTGACCCTACAGACGTAGCTTCGGACTGGCTCAAGAATAGATCAAACAATCAACTATCACCAACTGTCCAAATATCTGGTAAGGAGAGAAAAAGCCAAAGATGTCCTGCATCTTCTTTTCACTAGAAGTTAGTTTTAGATTCCTATGGAAAAGTCAACAAAGGTTTCTGAAACTCAAGAGAAGCCACTACCTTCAAACGTACTAAGTATTAAGGCCGAGAGGTTTCACTGGTGGAGGTTAACCGACTCCCCTACAGACGTCTGGTTCAAGCACCTGAAGGCTGATAGCCTGGGAAAAAAAGGGTCCTCTAAATGAAGGAAACACTTAGCTAAGGTTGGAGATCAATGGACAATTTCTGGTTTTTGTATGTGGCTCAAATGTTGTCCATAACTCCCCTGACCCAAACTATGAACTCTGAAACATATATTATAGCAGTGGAGGAAGAAGAGGAGAAAATGTGAGTTGTTCTATTTAAGACAGAGACTGAGCCACTGCAGCCAGATTCAGTCAGTGCGAGAAAGAGGGGTTCAGAACATTTGGTTAGTTTCCTTCCTCCCAAATGTCTAGACTCCCAAAGGGGTGTGCAGACTTGCCTCTCACTATTCTGGTTAAAGTCCTCTCTTCATATAAAATGTCACTGGTTATATCAGTTTGTTTGTGTTATCTTTGAACTCGATGTATATTATTCTACCTTTGTCAACATCCATTCCCATTTTCTATAAGCTTTAAACTATCCCAGATGCTGAGCAAATGTGAATTCTTTGGAATGTGGCTGGCCTCTGTAATCTAGTTGCACAATCACTACTTTCCCTCTCCAAATTCTGTGTAACTGTCGATTTTAGGCACGCATTGTCTAGAGCATTTATATGCTGTAGTTTAAGACAGACGCCAAATGTGTAAAAACATAACCTTGATCGATCACTATCAGCCCTGATGCTGTTTAAAAAGAAAATGGACTCTTAAGTCTGAATGCTTATCTGCTGTTCACAATTGCTTAATGTTTCAAAGTGTATGCTCCCAATGTCAATTCCTTAGTTGCCTGTCAAGGCACCTTCCATTAGGCATTTAGCTTCCAGCATGTTCTGTACACAATATAGCCAGAGCTTTAAGGATGCCAATTTAGATGTTAAATATATGAATCAGCATCAAAGCCACATGATGCTACTTTTCCTCGGCACCATAGGGTGACCACTTTCCCTGTGTCTAAACTGCAGAGACACAGTGTCTTGCTTGATAAAGTTGTGTGTGATAAAATCACATCCTAAACCGACCGTGCAATGAAGACTAGACTTGGGCATAATAAAAATGCATGGCTCACATACTTTTTGCTGAGATTTAGACCTCCTTCCCTATCCTCAATCCTCTGCTATAGTTCTATTATTTTTTTGCTTTTTTATATGATGCTGTAAACATGAAAGGAGGAAGGGCAGTCACAAACAAATAAGAACAAAGAGAACAAAGCTCATACAGGGAAGCATTGGCTTGGTCTCAGTAGACATTTGCAACGCAGTTCTGTGTATTATTTATGAGTTATGGAGATAGGCTATGTTAATAGACCAAGGAAAGAATATTAAAAAAAATAAATCAGATAACTTTAGAATACATAGCATAGGCCTGGGGAAAATACATTTATTTGCTTTTGTCCAAAAAAAGATCAATACCCTCCTTTTAAAAGGAATCTTTTGAGAAAAATCTCCATATGGTATACAAACTTCCTGGAGCTTCCTAACATCAATAGCTGTCTTCTTGTTGGCATTTTAATTGATTTCCCCAATTCTTCTTTTTTTTGGGGGGGTGTCTTTTTAATAAGCAATTTTGTGTGGTCAGTTTTGTCAACAGATCTAATAGATCTAATTCTGTTCATAAAGAAGACTGAAAATAAATATGGTCCTAAAAATCCAGCTTATGCCATTAAATCATTGATTAACTAAATAAAAACCACATCATATTTTCGGTTAAACCACTAGTTTAAGTTATTGTCAGGCTTTCTTCTATAGGAGTTGAGAAACTTGATTAATGAAAGCTGGCCTCTGTGGAAAAAAAGAGCTTAGTCGTTCCATATGTCATAAAAAGCTTGATTGGAGACTGAGCAGAATATAATTCTTTCCTTTCTGGAGGAAAATATGAAATTCTTTCCATAGCTTTTGTACTCCGATCTCAAACCTAAATGAATTATTTTTGTCCTCGGGATTTTTCTCAATTTGAGACCAGCCATGTTAGGGTAGACTGATCACTGGTGGGATGAGCTGCTGCAAACAGGACCTGAGCTTACCCCACTCCTCTGATTAATACCTCATGGCCTAACACATCATTATTAACAATGTAGTGGGTCTTTAAAGCTTTTGAGTTTTCAAAAGCTGTAATCAGTTAAAAACTGCAGTTTGGGGGCTTTCCTGGTGGCGCAGTGGTTGAGAGTCCGCCTGCCGATGCAGGGGACATGGGTTCGTGCCGCGGTCCGGGAAGATCCCACATGCCGCGGAGCAGCTGGGCCCGTGGGCCATGGCCGCTGAGCCTGCGCGTCCAGAGCCTCTGCTCCACAACGGGAGAGGCCACAACAGTGAGAGGCCCGCGTACCACAAAAAACAAACATCAACAAAAAAAACCCCTGCAGTTTGATCAAAGCCTTGTGTATTAGGAAAACTGTGCTAAAAAGAGAAAATCTTTTGGGAAAATCTTAATTTTGCCTTGGGCTAGATCTGGAGCACTAACCTGTTGAGTTATCCTCTTGGAGTTTAGGAAAGTGCTGTGTTTTTATCTTGCATACAAGCAATTTGAGAGTCTAATTCAATTTTATTCCAGCCGATGCCCAGCAAGAAGATGCCCATGGAACCCCTCAGGATTCTAGATTTCTTCACTGCCCTTTACTGGCTTCTTGAACAAGGAGGTGCGAAGTTGGGAATGGGTGGTAAATGTGAGTATATTTGGCATATGAGAGAGTTACCCACCACTGGAAGGAGAGATGGTTAATATTGCTCCTAGGAATCTTCTTATCCTGAAACTTTGCTCTGAGGGAGAGCTGGTGATGGTAGATAAGGAATATGCTGCTGGGGATACGAAGGTAGGACTGCTCAAGACTAGAGGAATGGATCAGACATACCAACCCTTCTAATATTTGCCAAGAATTGTACCATATGCTGGAGACAAAAAGGTGAGTGGGCTCTCCGGCCGTAAATAATCACAGTATGGTCGGGGAGATTTGTATGCAAAGATGACTTTGAAAACAAATACAATATGTGCATTAATATTTGAACTATGTACAGAACATAGAAGTGGTACAGAGATAAGTGATCACTTCATTGCTCTGAAAACAAGTTCAGGTTTTTTATACATTAAGTTAATTAAGAGAGAATGTTTATCTAGAACGTACAACTGACAAGAGATTTTAACACTAAAATCTGAGCTTTTATCTGTACTCTAATGTCCTCACTTTCAAGAAGTAAGACATAGTGTTGGTGTGCGTCTGTGTGTGTGTGTGGGGGGGTGGTGTGTGTGTGTGTTAAGTGAAAAGGGTGATGAAGCAAAAGTTTTTCTTCCTCTCCTTTCCATCCTTCCTAAGTGGACCAAATTGTCCTTAAGTCTCTTTGCTATTACTTCCACTTTCAGCCAAAAATTGACTTTTACAGGCTTCTGCTGATAACTAAGCCAGAATAAGTGAAGTGGGAGCCATATAGATTCATAACTAAGATGTGTAATGGGTTTGCACTTAAGGAAAATATCATATGCAAGGGAGTCATTTTTTCATGACCTCAGCTGAGAAGAAATTGGATTGAAAGAAATTCTGAGGACATGGAAGAAATCGAGCCAGTTTATAAAAGGTATTAGGAAAATCGTTTGCTACTTATTAATTCTGACACAGCCCAAGCACCAGAACTGACATTTGCAGAAGCAAGTGAAAATAAATAAAGACCAAAAACACCAAAAGAGAAACAGAAGATTCCCTTAAGGGAGAATGTGTTATCAAGTATATCCCACAAAGGGGGAAGGAGGGGACTAGAACAGTACTGTTGAAAAGAACTTTCTGTGATGATGGAGTGTTCTACCTATTACAGTAACCACAAGCCACACGGGGCTGTTGAGCCCTTGAAATGTTTCTAGTGCGACTGAAGGACGAAATTTTTACTTTTTCTTTAATTTTTGTCAACTTAAATTTAAATAGTTATATTTGGCTAGTAGCTTCTGACTGATAGAGGGTTGGGGTATTATAGATTTGGGATGAGTGTGATGGAGCGAGGAAGGAAGGCCATCCCAAGCACAGGAGCACATCATTGGCAAAGGCACAGAGCGGGGAATCAGGGCTGCTGGCTTAGGCTGGCATGGCTCTACTGTAGTGTACTGAGGTTAGGACTGGTGAGAAAGGTAGGCTGAGTTATTTCCCTGAAGGGCCTAACATGTCTACTCAGGATTTGTATTGTTATTCTGCAGGCCATGGAGTGAAACTAGAGGTTTTGGGGGTAAATAAGAAAAAGATCAGATCTGTGATTTAGAAAAATAACTCTGGTGTCAGTGTTAATGAACTTGCAGAAGGACGTGGAGGGATGAAGACTAGTTAGAAGGATATAAGAAGGGGTCAAGCAAAAGGTGAAGGTTAACTAGGATCCAAACAAAGGACCAACAAAACAGGGACTGAATATGGTTGAACAGAATGCACAAAATTTGGTGATACATGTGGGTGTTTAGGGGAAACAAGAGACAAAGGTAACTAAGAGGCTTTAAGATTGGGTGGATAAGTGATAATATTCATCAGGCTAGGGTAAAAAGACAAGACTGGGCTTATTGCCTTAGAGGTATTAGCTTGGCATCCACTTAAAGATGAACAAACAAATACAGAAATGAATTAAAAGTCTTCAAATGGGTCTTAGGCCAGAATCTCAAAACCAACATGCCCAAACCTGAGCATGCAATTACCGGATGTCCAACTGGGGGTTGGGAATGCAAATCTTGAGCTCAACAGAGAGGTCAGAAATAGAGACATGATTCTTCTGACTAGAAATGGTAATGGAAGTCATAAAAATGTGAGCTTGATTAAGACAAGAACACTGTATAGCTTACTAAGGAGGATAAGGGCAGGATAAGGAAGCATAAGGACTCATACTTGGATTAGTCAGTAAGGGAGACAGAGAAGTAAAGACAGAGAATTTGGACAGGAACTCAGGAGAAAATGACCAAATTAAGAAAGAATAAATTTCGTATCCTGGAGCCTATGCACTCAATAAGATGCAAACACCAAAACAAGCCATTAATTACTGTCTGTAGACTGCCTTCCACCTCAGTAGGCCCCAGGGTAGGACAAAGACAGAAAGACCAATGTCTGGGGGTCGGTCAGGTTGAAGGGGCCATGGATACAAGAAAGGAAGTACACCCTATGGTTGTATTACTGCACATAAGGGGAAGAATGAGTGTGGCCAAAATCACGTTAACAGAGGCTTGGGAGGGGCCAATGACAGTGGGAGGAATGGGCCAAGATTGGCTGTTTCTTTCTTTCTAGATTCTGAACAGGTATCTTCGATTCTCTGAATCTGTTTCCTCCCCTCTAAATGATGTACAATTATAGGATTCGTAGGATAGTTGTGAGGATTAAGTGAGAGGATGCACTTGGCATGACAGGGGTTTGACAAACGTTAGTATCCTTCCACCCTTGCCCCTCTTCACAGTTTGGTATCAGGCAGGCGCCCCGTGACTGTTAACTGTAATGTGTCAGTTGAATGCAGAGTGTTTCAGTGTCCTTTGAACAGATCCCAAGCCTCTAGAAAAGGACAATTTCATCAGAGTGCTTGTACTCTTAAATCATCTCAGTTCCCTGGAAATCAAAACTCTTTGGGTCAATGTCTCTGCATTCATTTTGAAGCTTACCAATTCTGGCTTTTAGAACACAAAATTTTAAAAAGAGTGGGAGATACCTAAAATAAGTAATTATACATACCAGAGAAGTTTGAAATTAACCCATCTATATATCCATATAGCAGCCAAGTTATTGCTGACTACTTTCCAGGAGGACAGGAGGAGGTTGTGGGGGGGCGGGGGAACAGAACTAAGACTCCTCAAAATTTTCCCTGAAAGGTAATAATATATGGATAATTCAATGAGAAACAATATGGCGTAACTGGGTGATCTAAGTCAATGCATATTTGGTGGTTAGGGAAAAGAGGAGGGTTGTGTTGATCTATCAGTGTGATTCATATCTCTGCACTAAAACTATAAGTATAGTTTTAAAAGATATGTTCAAAGCTTCTACCAGAAATTAGTGCTTCTCTGTAATGAGTGAGCGAGTTCAAAATATATGCTTTACTTCAGAAAATTGGCATGTAAAGTGTCCTAAATGAGCAGTATTGATTGGATGATTCATTGGTTTATTCATCCATTTATGCAGCAAAGTGTGTTATTGAGCTAACATATACTATGTTCTACTCTGTCTACCAGGAGCTGGGATAAGGTCCTTGTTTTCATGGAGTATGCAGTCTAGTAGGTAAGACAGGCATTGTACAAGTAATTGTAAGTAAGAAGTTTTAGAAAGACACACAAAGGGGCTCTCAACCTGGGGGGTATAATAGCAATAATAATGATGAGATAATACTTGTAACAGTGTTTACTGTGGAGCAGACATTGTTCTCAAATATTTTACATGTATCATTTTATTTAATCTACTCATCAACCCTTGAAGTAGGTACCTACTTCATATTGCCCCTATTAAACAGAGGAAGAAACTGAGTCACAGAAACAGTCAGTAATTTGCCCAAGGTCACATGGGCAGTATGTGGTGAAGGCAGAATTTTAATCCAGGATGTGATGTCCGAGGGCCTATGAGCTTAATAACTGCAAATTAGAAAAACAGGTATATCTAAGCAATCTAAGAAATTGATACATTTCATCTCATGTATTTCAGGCCAGGAAAAAGCACAGAGAAATCTACTTTTAAATGACTTTTTAAAAGCCTGATTTGTGAGGCCATAATTGACCAACTCCTTTGATCACCACAAATATAATATTTTTTGACCTGTGTTTCTTAGATTGGATTTAGTTTTAGTGTCTGTCTCCAAAGGCAGCCTGCTCATCAGGCACTAGGGTGATCCTTTTCAAGTCACATGGCCTGTGTTTGTTCTCATGGGAACAAGAACAGCAACAACAGTAGCTGTTGCTCAGAACACAAAAGAGAAGATAAGCCTGAAAGCTAGACTGTGTGAACCTATCAGCCTTTGTCGAAGCCTTTCCCACACTTACTGGTGCCACAAGGTGATGCAACCTGAGGCTCAAGCATGATATCAATGCCCAACTGATGCTGCGGGAATTAACACCCACCCTTCCAGAGATGCTGGAACAGGTGCTTTGGGTGCTCAAGTCATATCCCTGGATTCACCTCAGACTCCAGTGAAGTTGTGTGGACAGTTTGGTGCAGGCTCTTCATCTTCTGCCTCAGGGCCTCCATCAAAATCTACTCAGCATAAAACGAAATAGGGGGCTGGAAAAGCTCCAGGGGCAACCTTCAACACATGCAGTGTGGGTGAGCAAAATTATTTGTCTTCACAGTTAAGTTACGAAGGATGAAGAATAATACTTAAAGACATATAGTCATCCAAAAATTGGATGGTGCCAGGAGAAGGGGCTAGGAAACAGAAGAATACCTATTCTGTCATTGTTCATAGGAAGGAATTAACAGAGACTTCCAAAAGGAATGGAGGATTAAGGACATTGTATAAAGCTATATAGTGGCAATCATACAGAACAAACGTGAAAACCTTTCAAATTTCAAGAATAAAGATACACACACAGCAATGGAAATTCAAACCTTATAGAAAACCATACAAAGTAAGAATAAAAACAGAGATGATGACCTCAAATATTACACAGACCTAAGATCAAACATTATTTTCATATTAATAAATATATTAATGGATAGATTTGCCTATTAAACAAACATGTTTTATTAGAGCTACAAAGCTAAACTCAATTATATGTTTTATATAATAGATACTTCAAATGACTCAGAAAGGTTGAAAATTAAAATAGGGGGAAATGCATATGAGGAAAATGCAGACAGGTAGAAAAGCAGGGGTTACAATCTTGGTATTAGAAAGAATGAACTTAGGGAAAATGCACTAGTAATAGAATTATGGGCAACTTAGATAAAGGATGAAATGTGTGATATTTAGCAGTTATGGATATCCATGTACCAAATAATCTAGCATTAATAATCATAAAACAAATAGTACAGGAACTCCAAAGAAAAATAAGGAGAATCACATTAGGATAAACAGACTCTGATTTACTATCATTCTGAGCTTGATCAAGTTTAAAAAACAATTAAGGATATCAGAGACCTGAATAACATAATTAATAAGATAACTCGATTTTCAACACTGAACACAGAACGTATTTGGGGGGTACTCATGGAACAGTCAAAAATTTGGCCACAAAGAAAATCTGATCAATTCATAAAAGTGGATAATAACAGAGGCAATATTCTCTGATAACTATGTAATAGTACTAAAATTAATGTAGAAATTAAGAAACAAATAAAAATAGCATGCCACCTCTAAGTCAAAATATCTCCTCTAAAAAAATTCTTGGGTCAAAGATTCAAGTACATATTAGAACTATGGACTTAGTTAAAGTGGTTCTTGGAGGAAAATACCTAGCACTAAAATCTTAGGTCAACCACCAAGAAAGAATATAAATAAATGAGTCAAACACCCAAATAAAAAAGTTAGAAAAAACTCCAAAACAAGCCAAATGAAAGCAGAAATAATTAAATAATAAGACAAATGCAGAATTTTATATTAAAAATAATTAGATAACAGTTATAAAATTAATAACCAAATCCATGAGTTGTTTCTTTGAAAAGTCTATAAAGTTTCAGTATATTAGCTAACCTAATTACGAAAAAATGAAGAATGTAAAACTACATAAACAAAAAATTGCAGTGTGGGAATAACCAAAGAGTTTAGATACGACTCAGTTCTACACTCTGCAAGTATGTTTGAAGAGGTTAATGGAATAATGACAACCTAAAGTTATAAAGTCCTAATCCCTGGACTTTGTAAGTATTACTTTATTTGGAACAAAGGTCTCTGCAGATGTGATTAAGTTAAAGGTTTTGAGTTGAGGAGATTACCCTGGATTATTCAGATAGGCTCTAAATCCAATGACAAGTGTCCTTATAAAAGAGAGATAAGAGAAGGAGACACAAAGAGGAGAAGGAGGCAATGAGACTGGAGTGATGTGTCCAAAAGCTAAAGAACGCCTGGAGCCAACAGAAGCGGGAAGAGACGAGGCAAGCCTCCTCCCCTAGAGTCTTCAGAGGGAGAGTAGCCCTGCTGACACCAGGATTTCAGACCTCTGGCCTCCAGAACTGTGAAAGAATTAATTTATGTTGTTTTAAGCTTCCCAGTTTGTGGTAATTTGTTACAACACCCCCTGGAAATTAATGCACAGAGAATGAAATATGTGAACCTTAAGTGCACAGTTCTCCACTCATTGTTAACGTAAAGTGTTGTATCTGCCTCTTGCACTTCCTTTCTTCATGCTACCTCCTGCCCTCATAGCCTGGCCTTCTAGTCCCAACAAACGGCAAATGCAAAAGTCTTCAGGCAAGAGAGAAAGTAGCCTGTGCAAGGAAGCGGAGGAAGGACAGTCTGTCCAGAGCATGGTGTACAAGGAAGCAGGTGGCACCAATGAGTGCTTTTCCTGACAAAAGGAATCTAAGGGGAATTTTGGTACTAGCTATTAAGATAATATGTATTTTAACTCATCTAAACACTTTTCATCTGAAGTGGTTCCAGGTCTGGCTGAGTTAGATAATGAAAGAATCAGAGGATTACACAAAAGAAAAGGAACAAAGGACACATTAGCAAGGCAGAAAGATCTCCTAGGAACAAAAGTAACCATACTGACTTCTCATTCTTCAACACAAAAATGGATTTCACACACACACACACACACACACACAAGATTTGTGCCATCACTGTGCTGACAATCTCATAAACAATAACAGTTATTTCAACATCTCAACCCACTCAGTGTATTCAAATAAAATGGAAGGAGTTAGAGCTAATGATTTCTTCTGCCTGTTTTCATTTCATTGTTTGGCTGTTTGCGTTATGATACACTCAATATTTTTGTCATGGATTATTAAAAGAAATCAGGAACAGCTGCTGGCGGCTGTAAGATTATTTGTTTGAAGTACCATACTACTGCTCTTAAAACACACTCATGCACATACACACACACACTCTCTCTCTCTCTCTCTCTTTCTCTCTCTCGCTCACGAATTAGCACTGAACCATGGTTGAGTAGGCAGTGAAGAAAAATGTCCAATCAGAAATGATCTGCATCCCAATCTCCCTCTGACTCCAAAATAAATACATCAAGTCTTTAAAGAGCAAAGAATTAATAATTGTTTCCATATTCTTCCTTCCTTCCTATTCCCTTAAAATGCTGGATACCCTTATTTTGGTCTAAGATTTTTGTTGAATCTGGAAGGGCATCAAGCCTTCTTCCAAATTAACTAGCCAGTATCATTTTTTTTGGTCTACATCTGCTTTCATCAGTTAGCACTGTCTTGTTGTAAGCAGTTATTTACTGAGGCATATGTTAATTTATTTGGTACAGCCTACTTCTACATCATTACTCAGGTACAGCTATTTTTTCTAATAAGGACTGCTTTTCAGATCCAGGAGTTTCAGATCAATGTTGTCTTCTGTGTTTTAGAAATCTAAAATATAATTCAAGGATTTCTGTTATTTATTTATTACAATTCTCTTATAGTTTTGGAGGTATACTTGGAAAACTAGATCCTTTTCCCTTCAGTACAGCTTGATTTAGATTAGAAGCATATATGGGAACACGACATTAAATAAATGTACTACATAGTTAAATCATATAGCACATTTCAGGCAACCTTCATCACCCTACTTCCAATACGATTTTATGAAGAGGTGGCAGAGATATAATTATCACATTTTACAAATAAGAAGTGTGATAAACATTGAAATAAATTAACTTGTGAGAAATCACTGACCAGGTTAAGGAGAGAGCCTGGAGGAGAACTGGACACCCTTCCTCTTCACCTAGGCCTTTCTCCATTTCTTTTTTTTTTTTTCTTTTTTTGATGATACTCTGCCTGCAGCTCTCACCTCAACTGATTAGAGATATGTGATTGTGCTCATTCTGCTTCTCGGAGAACCTGCTCACATAGCACAGTGTGAGTGACTCACTTAATAAGTGAGCAAATCTTCAATGAGAGAAGATGCATATGATAACAGTGACATCTACCTCTCTAATTTAAGTATTTATTGAATTGTTTATATGTCCCAGAAGATTTGCTCGTCAGTGGGAATACAGTAAGGAATAAGTAGACATAATTCCAGGTCTATAAGGCCTTAGAAGTTTGTGGGGAAACAATGAATTCAAAATCACACCAATAATCATATAACTAAAAATAGAAGGGAATTATGCGAAAGAAAAATACAGGTTTTATGAGAAAGTATGAGAAATCAAGTCTATGAAACCAGGGGAAATTTCCTTGAAGGTTTGACATTTAAGTTGAAACCTGAAGGCCAGCAAGTTGGAATAAGGGCATTTTAGACAGCGTGTGCAAAGGCCTGGCAGCAAGAAAGAAGGAAGATGTTCAAAGAACTGGAAGAAGGGCCAGTATATTGAGAGGATGGTGAACAGGGGAGTAGGTGGCACCTGATTATGCTTCAGAGGTAGACCCAAGCCAGTTCATGTGGAGCCTTGTGTGTATGCTGAGAATTTCATATATTTCCAAAGTGAGACAGAAAGCCACTGACGAGTTTCAAATAGGCAAGCAATATGATCTGACTTTCATTTGTAAACCAGTCACTGTAGCTGCTAGGTATAGAGAAGGATGGAAGTAAGGAAGATGAGTAAGGAGGCTATTACAGTAGAATTATTGTAATGATAAAAAGGGGAACAGGCACACACACACACACACACACACACACACACACACACACACACGAATTTAGTACCTGGCTCAAGCTCGGGATGCAATAGATAACTGATAGGTTTCTTCTTCCCTTCCCACATGACAATCTCATTTTGCTAACTCCCATAATCTGAGATCTCAGACAACGAGAAACATAAATAGCCATTTTTTTCTTTATCTGCAGCTGACTTCTTATTAATGTCATTACTCCATCCAATTTGCTTTCATAGCCACTTCAGGCTCAATTCTTTAGAAAACAGTGATTTTTCTAATGCTCACTTTTATCTGAAGCTGCACATTTCACGGGGACATTCTTATATATGCAATTTATGCAGAGACATTTTGGTTGTTGGAGATAATATCATTTACCAGGATCTTGGGTTGACCTACAGCAATGCAGGCCTCACAGTTTTGCAGGATCCTTAGTTCTTTCCACCACATATTTTCTTAAGAGGCTCTCTGGTAACTTTGATTCCAGATCAGTGAAAAGGATGACATAAATTGTTGCTATTGTAGCTCATTTACACAAAAGATGAAACCAGCAGGCAGGTGTTCCCAGAAAAATAAAGTGCAATTTAAGAAAATAACTCTCTTTCAACCTCGAAAATGACATGGAGGAAATTTGGGTTCTGATTTCAAGAGGTAGGATTTGTGAAGAGTAGTTATTTTAAAGCCTCTTGTTCCCACTCCCATCTTCAGGGTTGAATTGATGGATGCTGTAGGATGTACAGCATTTGTACTGCTTCTACATTGATCCTTTTCTGCATTGGGTCTCCCTTGAGGGAATATGACAGCTTTGGGTCAAGAAAGCAGTAGTTATTAATTTGGCCTTTGATTAGTGAGCTCAGGTATGGAGAAAAACTTAGTTCAAGATTGTGTTTATTCACTTGAGATGTGTCACATAAGATATTTGGCTGACATGCAATAAAAATAAAATGTAGATTTCTCTGGAAATACCTGTTACTTACAGAGCTCACTCAAATGGGCATTAAAAGGCTTTAACATGGGTGTTCTCCTTCCCCAAATACTGTATAGGATTTTTTGATAGGGACTTAGTGGAGAAATGGATACCACATGGGTACCTCTTCCATCTAGAAAAGAAATCTTGCCTTTTTTTCCTGTTAACTCAGACAGAGAAGAGTGGTGTGTGTTTGTTTGTTTTACAAATGGTTGTCACTCAAAGTTCTTCCTTTTCTCAAAAGAAAGTCTAATTATGTATGACCAGCCTTAGCACTAAAATTCAAGTCCACAATCTCTAATGCAGAGTTCCAAAACTGAAAACCCAGAAACTGTACATATTTTGGTAAGTTTGACTCCAAAGCTCATTGGGTGGCAAAATCTGATGTGAGCCTATTAATAGACTTTATTCTACTAAGAAAGAATATTCATTTTGCAGCAGAAATATTAGCATATCTGCTATGTGGTGCTACTTCATGTCTCTCTATATTTATATATATACATTTCAGAATATGCATTGCATTTTCTTTTTAAGATCTTAAATATTTTAAACTTTTGCCCAAGATTTTTGGGTAAGGGAATATGGATCTATGCTACAGACAGCAGAAAATTCAGCTCACTGAGTCTGACCACCTCTCAGCATCTATCAATGTGGACTAGTCCTTTTTCAAATGACTTGATTATTGCCTGTGAATCACTTCGCTCCTCTTTGGCCAGTCTGATCTGTTCATGGGTCACTAAGGATCAGAATTAAAGAATCGCTGTGTTCCAGGACAAGGGTGCCAATCTAAATTCTAGATTCTAAAATATGCTCTGTTCACTAAACTGTAATATTTAGTAACAAAGATAATTAACAAGAAGTTTCGTTCATTTGTTCATTCGTTCATTCATCCAGTGAATATTTATTAAATACCTGTTATGGAATATCAGGTATTTGGTATATAAATGGTATAATAAAAAATAACAGAGCTACAAGTCAGGAGACTGGGTTTTAACTGGTTCAGCCATTTAACTGCTGTATAAAGTTTGGCAAGTCACTTAATTTCTTTGAGTCATTTAATGTCCATTTTACAGAAGAAAATATCTATTTCCTCTGACTTTCTAGATAAGTGTAATAAATCTAATGATATATATATACTAAAAAGCACATTTGTTCATTTTATTGAAGTTTTGTGCTAAATGCTTTATATGTGTCATACAAAGAATTAATACGCATGGCGCATAAGATTCGGTGGGCGTGCTAGGATGGCCAAGACACATTATCTGTCCTCCAAGAGCAAACTGATAGAGGTGTAACATGTGAAGCGTCAGAACTATTCTAGGTTTTCATTTTTTAATCACTGACATGCAGAACCAAGAAAATTTGCAAGAGAAACTTCTCTGAGTCCTTGCAAAAAATATATATATGGAAGGGGGAAGGGAGAGAGAAGCATTTGGAAGGAATTTCATCTAAAACAGCTGCCTTGCTAAGTCCCTGTTTCAAATTGCCTGTTAGCTGATCTGACTTAAGGCTTTTTTTTTTTAATCAAGAAACAAAATCTGTGGGGTTTGCTAGTTCAATTCATTTGCACATTCCACACAGCTACATATGGCAGGACTGGAATGATCATGTTTCCTTCAGCTTTATCATAAATCACAGAGATTCCAATGTGTCCTTCACAGCTTTAAGTTTTCAAAACCATCATGACTAATGAAATATTTACTCTAAGACCTACAGCCACTTGCATGGAGTCACGTTTCTTAGAAGAGAGACTTTGACAAAGAGCGCATCAAGAAGGCAGCTGGAGGCCCCCGGCCCCCAGCCTCACCACCAACCTCACTGTTGGCCTTCACATCTGCCACCTTCAGGTTACCAAATGGCATCCCACATAAACCGTGAACACAGGCTTTTTGCTCAACCCGACAGCTTTCATTTGGAAACTAATCAAGCTTTAAGGATTCTGCTTCAGAGCAGAAACAGGCTTTCTCAAGGTTTTATTACTCTGTAAAATGTATTAGGTTTCAAATCAAGTTAATTTTAAAAGAGAAGCTAGTTGTTTTTACTAGATGGTTTTAAAGTTTTCACTTTAAAGCCAAATGATCATGATGAGGAAGTTTTCTCTACAGGTTGAATATTGGCCAACTGTTTACAGACAGACTAGAATGTACCCATTCACCGTGAAAGCAGCAGTGATGCAAACGGCAAAGGAAATAAGCTGACAGAAATGCCCTTACCTATGGAAATTGATAAACTGATTTGGAAGAGCATTTTCAAAGATGGCTCTCTGGGGAGGGGGAAGGGAAAGCTGGGATGAAGTGAGAGAGTGGCATGGACATATATACACGACCAAATGTAAAATAGATAGCTAGTGGGAAGCAGCTGCATTGCACAGGGAGATCAGCTCGGTGCTTTGTGACCACCTAGAGGGCTGGGATAGGGAGGGTGGGAGGGAGGCTTAAGAGGGAGGAGATGTGGGGATATATGTATACATATAGCTGATTCACTTTGTTATACAGCAGAAACTAACACAACATTGTAAAGCAATTATACTCCAATAAAGATGTTAAAAAAAATTAAAATGATGGCTCTGGCAATCGCTGCTATGGTCCTTTGCAATATGACTTTGTCACACCTCCCACTGAGGAGTAAATACATTTCTCCTTTTACCTGGTCTCATTGTATGACTAGTTTTGAGCAATAGAATAGGACAAGAGTGACACTGCCATTTCTGGGCCTAGATCTTAAGAGAGCTTGTAGCTTTTCTTCTGCTTTGTTGGAAGATAAGATTGAGACTGCCATGTAAGGAAACTGGTCCAGATCCCTTGAGGACATGAGGCCACATAGAAGAGAGCCCAAGTGCCCCAGCTGATACAGCAGCATCAACTGTTAGACAAGTGAGGAAAGATCTTGTTCCTTTCCATCCACATGACCTTCCAGCTAAATGCAACCATGCATATAAGCTCAATTAAAACCAGGAGAAAACTGACAAAAATCATAAGAAATATATCATTGTGGTTTTATGCCCCTAAATTTTTTAGTGCTTTGTTAATCAGCAATAGATAATGGAAACACTGGCATCTGGTTTTGGCCTTGCCACTAATTAGTTGTTTTATGTGGACAAGGTATTTCATTCTATGTACTTTAGCTATCTCACATCTTAAACATGGAAATGTGAACTATGTAAAGCTAAAGTCCCTTCTTCCTCCAGTGTTATGGGAACTTCCCCCAAATCTGCTAACTTGAATCCCTGAGCTGATAGAAAGCCATTGACCTTTTTCAGTAAGAAGGACCAGCGGAATAAATCTTAAAGATGGATCACCAAAATGGGTACCAATGGGGTAGAACAACATGCATCTCTAAAGCATGCAGGCAAACAAATAGTTGTCCCTGGTTCATCGATACGTAAATTAGAAACTCACGCTTTTGGAAAACATAAGGGGTTTAGGCAGCCAAAGTATAAGAGAAATAGAATCAGTCTGTACAATCATTGCTCTCCTTTGTTTTCCATCATTGTGGTTGAAGAGCATTTTGCCAATGAATGCAGATAGCAATGAATGTGACATTATAAGTTGGCTGTTACCACCGGTCATAATCTGTTTGAACCTGTGCATATAGTTTGTACAAGGCAACTGTCAGGAGCCAAAATGGGCCCATGTGCTTCCTTTAAAAATCGTATTCAGTTATTCATTTCAGCACTTTTATGAGCTAACATCATCTCTTGCAGATACTCTGCATAATTGGTGATTTCTGATTGCCTAGCTGAAATTTTTCTCCATGCTGGCTGTAATCATCGCCTGATAGGAACATTTCATTCTTCAGCATGTGTAGTCAGAATTGTTTTAGATTCCTATGTAAAGCTAATCAACCCTGAAGGAGACTCCCTGGACGTCACCACAGAAGTAACAGCTAACATTTCTGCTGTTTTACTTTGTCTGATCTCTGTTGAACAGGTAATCATCTTCTGTTTACAAAACTAGCCTAGCGAAATTGGACATGTTATGTAAAACACACTCTGCATCTTTGGCAGGTATCTACACCTGGTCATTGATATGTGTTGAATATCATTACCGAAGAAATGAAGTTATTCTGAGTGAAAGAAATGTGCATGAGGTAACATATTTCATTCTTTTTAAATTGCCTAGGAAGGCTAAGTTAAACAAGGAATTGGAGATAAATCCCTTCCCTACAACTTGCCTTAGATTTTTCTTACCTGCCGTGACTGTTACCAACTAATGTTGAACGGAAAATCTGTGACATTTTCTATAATAAGACAATTTCAACACCGACATAACATATAATCTCAAAGATCTTTCTAGCCTCTAATACCTGCTGCTATGGCAACTTCCAAAGAACTCACTTTTCAAAATATTTGGATATACTGAGAGCTCTTTAAAAATTTACTAACTTTACCAAAACTCTCTGGTATGAATTAGGGCCTATTTTTATCTGCCTGTTAAAAAATATTCCTATTCATTGTAATTTTTGTCAGCTTGCTTTAGTGGTTAAAGTCTAGGGGATAAAAAAAACAAACAAATATAGCAGTATTTTGAGAAGTAAAACATGAAATGTTTGAAAACATTCCATGAACATTGAGATTGTGCTGCAATTAAGGCCAGAATTATTCTGGATTCTGTATTGTAAAACAAGCCCAATATGTGTAGAATAGTAGGATTCATATTAAGTTATTTTAGGCAGCTTTATCTACAAAGGAGATTAAGCCATGACCCATGGCTTGTCCTCAGAAAACAGAGCAATTTTGGGAAGTAACAACAGGTTATAGAAATTGCAAGGCAACTTTCTCCACACCTGCCATGCTGTCACATTTGAATGGCAGCATCAGTTGCTGGAACAGTCCATTTTCTCTGCAGTGGGAGTCCTCTCCCTCACCTCTTTGAAGGAAGCTGTGTAGTTGAGGAGAGAAGGCAGTCTGTACAGTGTTGTCATTGCTCCCAACGTGGCTGTGTTTGCAGCCAACACTCACAAGATATCAAGTCCAGGAAAAAAAATTCCAGAAAACTAAGTCTTCCCTGTAACTTTCTAAAGAAGAGCATGTTTGCGAGGCCATTCTGCCTAGGAGCTGAAGTTTGCTGTACAGAAGTGTGTTAATCAGATGAAAGAAGTTAACCATGTGGAAATTTTCCCCACCTGAGGAAGACTTAATGGTAATCTTCTGAATGCTATCTGGATGTTCTTTCTTTTAATTTTTCTAAACCTGATAATAAACCCAAATCAGACAGTATACTTTGCCTTGATATTAAAAAAAGGGGAAAGAGTTTATTTGACTTATGTATAAAGTCGTTATAAAAAGACACGGACTTTAGGAAGAATTGCTTCACAGAATATCACTGATTTTTCTTCCGAAGTTCAGACTTCATTCATTATCTATGAATTGTTACTGTCCTAGAATTAAATTGAATTGAGTTGAAATGGAACTGAAAAAAGTCTTTGGAATGTTCCAGTTTTAACATTGTTTAACAAAAGTTTGTCTCCATGGAAAGCCTAGCCCCTCAGGATGTTTATATTTCCATCATGCTAATTGACAGCCAGTATAAACCTGAGAACAAGAGCAAAAGTGCAAAATCCACAAGGGGGCTCAACTTCAGAAAGAAGGTTCCAGCCTCAGCTCTTTCACTCCTCATTCTATAAGCCTAGGTGAAACTCCCAGATCAGAGCTTCATGGTACCAAATAATTTAAATGTTGGGAGGCTGAAAAGACACTCAACATCACTAATTATTAGAGAAATGCAAGTCAAAAGTGCAATGAGGTATCACCTCACACTGGTCAGCATGGCCATCATCAAAAAATCTACAAACAATAAATGCTGGAGAGGGTGTGGAGAAAAGGGAACCCTCCTACACCATTGGTGGGAACGCAAATTGGTGCAGCCACTATGGAGAACAGTATGGAGGTTTCTTTAAAAAGTAAAAATAGAACTACCATATGATACAGCAATGTCATTCCTGGGCATATATCTGGAACATATGAAAACTCTTAATTTGAAAAGTACCCCAATATTCATAGCAGCACTATTTACAATAGTCAAGACATGGAAGCAACCTAAGTGTCCATCAACAGATGAATGGATAAAGAAGATGTGGTACATATATACAATGGAATATTACTCAGCCATAAAAAAGAATGAAATATTGCCATTTTCAGCAACATAGACGAATCTAGAGATTATCATACTAAGTGAAGTAAGTCAGACAGAGAAAGACAAATATTATGTGATATCACTTATATGTGGAATCTAAAAAATAATACAAATGAACTTATTTACAAAACAGAAACAGACTCACAAACAGAAAACAAACTTGTGGTTGGCAAAGGAGAAGTGGGGGAGGAATAATTAGGAGTATGGGATTAACAGACACACACTACCGTATATAAAATAGATAAACAACAAGAATTTATGGTATACACAGGGAACTATATTCAGTATCTTGTAATAATCTGTAATAAAAGAATCTATAAAAGAATCTATATATTCTTTTTCAGAAAAAAAAATATATGTATAACTGAATCGCTTTGCTCTACACCTGAAACTAACACAATATTGTAAATCAACTTATACCTCAATTTTTAAAAAATGTTAGGAGGGATCTAAGACATCATCTATTCCAATTCTTGCACTTTAGAGATGGACAAATTGAGCTGAGAGATGGTAAGAAACTCACCTAAGATCACATGTTTACTTGGAAGAAGTGCTAGGAGCAGAAGCTCAATCTCCAGGGCCTGCTTTCCTCATCCATAAAATAGAGAGGTGAACTGGATATACTTGAAGGTCTAGCTTTATTTTGTTATATTATCTCTGTATACACTAAGCTGTGGAAGAGACCAGAGGAGGTAGATATCTATGGTAACCCTGCTCTACCTCAAGAGATATTTCTAGCCAAGGAGAGAGAGGAGGAAAGAGAAAATGTGAAGTGCACATTATATCCTGGAAACTCCCTTTGTAGCCCACCACTGATGCAATCAATGCCCAGCAGGCTTTTCTTGCATATTCATGAGAGATTAAGTCATTAAAATATAACCCCTGCTTCCCAGGAACAGTAACCAGAAAAGCCCTCATTAATATTGCATTTGTGTTTATGCAAATGGCTGGTTTTGCTTCAAAAATTGACCAGTTAGTGGTGGGCATGAGTTTGCATCATGGCTGCATAATGGATCATGGATGAGGGAAAAGACTTCAGCTCTCAAACCTTGTTGGACAGAGTTGGAAGTTACAGGACAATATAATGCAGAGAAATAGTTGCCCCGACCATGTACATTCTACCCTTTTAAGTAACAGAATCCCTGATTTGTTAATAGATGTACAGCCTCTCAGAATGTAGGTTACAGAGTCCTATCTTCCTTGAAGCTAGGTACAGCCATATGATCAACTTACAGCTAAACTATGTAGTGTTTCTCAGTAACAACGCTATTGACAATTTGGGCCAGATAATTCTTTGCTGTGGGGGCTGTCTTGGGCATTGTGCAAAGTTTAGCAGCATCCTCGACCTCTACCCACTAGACACCAGTAGTCCTCTACCTCCTCCCTATCCCAGTTGTGACAACCAAAAAATGCCTTGAGACTTTGTCAAATATCGCCTGAAGGGCAACACTGCCCCCAGTTGAAAACCATTGAATTAAAGGGATGTAAGCAGAAGCATCTGTTCTACTTCCAGGAAGTGCCATTAAGTGGTTCATTCTTTTCTCCTTCCCCTTTCCTGCTATGATGGCTGGAGCATGAGCCGCTATTTTGGACAAACATGAGGAGTAACATTATTAAAGACAGAAGGGCAACAAGATGGGAGGGAAGAGGGTCCCTATGATCTGTGGAGCCATCACACAGCCATGTGTCTGCCCATCTCTGGACAGTTTACATAAGAGCAACATAAACTTCTATCTCCTTTACTTCTCTGCTCTGCTGGTTCTTTAACTGACACACGATTTCCTTACCACATCTTCAATCATTTCCTATAACACAGTAATCTCAAAGGGGAAATGCTTATGTTCACAACTCAGAAGCAACTGACTTGTCATTAAGGAATCCACCTTTAAAGCTACCTCCTCCCTCACAGAAGGTTTTTCTTTTTCTTTATTTTTTTGAATTTTATTTTATTTATTTTTTTATACAGCAGGTTCTTATTAGTTATCCATTTTATACATATTAGTTGACATATCTACACAGAAGGTTTTTGATGAGCTAACATTGAGGTGCACAGATGTGGATCAGTGGTTCTCAAACTTGGCTACACATTAGAATCATCTGGAGAGCTTTGAAAAATCTTAAAGCCCAGGCTGCACCCCAGGCAACCTCCATGCGAACTTTAGGGAGCAGGACCCACACATCAGTATTTTGTAAAGCTCTTTAGGTAATTCCAACGTGCAGCCAAGTTTGAGAACCATTCATATTGAACATTTTCCTTCAAGTTCTGATTGTAATTAATTAACCTTGGTTGCTCTTATTTGCTTTGGAAAGGTAAGGCATGTGTTACGCTCTGCACTGGAGACATTCTTTTGCAAAGTATTATGTTTCCACTTCTGGATATTCTCACATTTGGGGTGCAAATGGTGAGAGTGAGTCAGATACAGTTTTGTACCAGTCAGCAAAATCTGGCTGGAGAAATATTTTGATATTTCATGCTATTGAAAATAATTGAACTCATTCAAGGTAAGCCTGTGCTCTCACTGTTCTCAACACACACACACACACACACACACACACACACACACACACACACACACACACCCCTAATCAGTAAGCCAGATGACTTGGGAGAAGCTAGTTTTAGTCTGACAATTAAAAACTGAATGCAGGGAGTATGAAAATAGACTGAAGTCCTCCATAGGTGGGTGTGGGGCTGCTACTGGGTCTAGATATATTTTTGAAACCAAACTAGATTCTTCTTAATTTCTCTCAGAAGAATAAGCAAACAACTCAAAGTGGGAGTCCAGCATCAGCCATGGTGCAGTCCTGGAATAAGAAGAGTCTTGAACACCACCAATAATCCTGTGTATCTCAATGAGGACCACACCGATTAGGAGGGCAAAGGACAACTGCCACCATTATTTCCTGTTTGTCCACTATCTTTGGTGAATTAGCCCTATTTCTTTTCAGTGTTTATTGTTAAACGGTTCTTAATTTAGTCATAATATGTGAGTGATCTAAGAAGAATTACAATAGACTGTTATCACAGAAACTTCTCCAATAATGGCGTTTCTGTTAACGCTAAGGGAGGCGAAAAGGGGGAAGAAGGAATAAAAGGGAACAAAAACACATTGCATTCCTACTAAATGTCAGGCATTGTAGTAAACAATTTACTTGTGTTATCTTTAAAAAGCAATTTCAAAGCAATATTCATAGATCAAGATGCTTATGAGAGTCACAGCAAGATGAAGATGGAGATGAAACAAACCTGAGAGATCATCTATAGGTGAGAAAACTGATGATTTCTCCAGGCTCACTCTGCTGGTTGGGACAAACCTGGATCCAGAATAATGATTTCCTACCTCAAGTTGGGAGTTCTCATTTCCTGCCTCTCTCTCCCCAACGATCTACACCCATCCTCACTCACTCATTATTTACAGAATCTAGTGAGCAAGGGCTTTTCCTCTTCACCAAGAACAGATTAAGGAAATTGGTCCAAACTGTAACACAAAGGATTTACATAAGATGCGAGATATATTTCCTGGAGCCAGAATCTGCTTGTCGTAAGAGGAAGTTGTGGAATATCCTTTCCTAGATCTCTTTTAAGATATAATTCATTGTCATCCACTTATGAGGGTGAAGCACAGCAGACTTGCCTAAAGGTAGAGCAGGTGGTCTAGTGTGACAATTCCTCGAAATGGCTGCAGCATCTATAACACGTACAGAAAATGTCAAGAGTTCTGCCTGGGCTCTACTTACTACCACATGCCTGGCACTGGTCAAGGGTGCCATTTATCCCAAACCAGTAACAATAATAACTAATATTAATTTCACACTTACTATGGGCTAGCACTGTCCATGGCACTTTACACGTTCCTTTTATTATTCTCATGTTATAAATAAAGAGGTTTAAGTAACTTGCCTAAGGTCATGCAACGCAGCCAGCAAGTAGTAGAAGCAGGATTCAAACTCACGTATCAGTGTCTACAGTTCTGACTTTAAACTGTTCTGCAATTCTGCCTCCTATCGTGAATTATGTGATAAATACAATAATAGTATTTAATAGTATTAATGTGGTTCTAAAAAATACATATGCCCCAAAGGTTATATTTTAAGTTTTACCAAGATAACCAAAGCATCAGATCATTTCCAAAATCACAGTTAATCACTTTTTAGAAATACCCTATCAAAAGTGAAAGAGACAGTGGTGGCCAGGGTTTGTATTAAACTATCATGCTAGGGCTTGGGTAGTAGAGTCCGCCCTTGCCCATCAGATGACCAGCACCTGGGGGAGGATGATCCTGCAGGGTTTGAACCTTGTTTTGTTTTGTTTTGGCAATGGACTTGGTGGGAACACCAGAAGTTAGCCTCTAGGAGGGGCAAGAACTGGAGGAGAACAAAGCCTACAGAGACTGGGAAAAGGGTTCCTTGAATATTATTTCTAGGCAGCTGGCGGTCTAGATCCTCATTTTCCTGGCTTATAAAGAACTCGGACCTATTGGTAACTGACAAGTTCAAGGTAGCAAATAACAGAGAAATTTATAGCTCATTTAATGTGTTTTCCCCTCAACACCTGTTATGTGCTGGGAGGACTGGGAAATAAATGCAAGGGGTGGAGGGGTGCACAGACTTAGCACCAGACGGTGGATTGGACAAAATAGCCTCGAAACTCCCTTTCAGCCCAGAGTCCTGTAAGCCTAAACAAAATGGAGAATTAAGGTAATAATGCTACCAATTCTGGGTAAAACACAGCAAAAACAACAAAATAACCCCAAGACACTTTTATATGCGACACCTAGGAAACGGAGAGGACATGTTTCTGTGGTCCACGTTGCTTCAGTTACTCTGTCACTACTTGTGAGCCTAGCAGCCATCTGAGCTCACAATGAAGTGACAGAAGGCTCAAGCCCTTCAGTACTATTTTCCTGAGCTTACTGCCTACTGATTTAAACACATGTTCCCAAAGTGCTAAATGAAATCTTATTCCCAAATTATGAAACTAAATATTTTCCTTAGACATATCTCACATTGCTCTGTAGGTCAGGGAAATTTCCCATGACCCTTGGAATCACCTCCATTTTTTTGTTCCCATACACACTTCTTCTGGGATGTAAGAAAATCCGGTTGAAGGCTAACGTATAAGTATCCGGTGACATGTCCAACAAAGCTGTTATTTTATCAGAAGAAGTGAAAGCTCATTTCAGAAACTGAAGCTTCTTAGGAATGAAGTAAATGGTTTGGTAGACATGGCTTGAAGCCTATCAGAAAATTACGAGTATTGTTTTGTTAGGAGATAGGAATTAACTGATGTTTCTAAAATGCCTGAGTATTAGATCAAGAATTTCAGCAACTTGATGCACTCAAGATGGAGAACCCAATTAAAAAAAACTGCCACCCTCACAGCTTTTTAACTGTAAGAACAAGGAATGGGTTTAAGCTATTATATTAACAGAGATTTGAATATATACCCAGAAGAAGATCGCATTTCAAGCAGCCAACACCCCAAAAGAGGTTAAATTTGGTTTAACTGTTGATTGCTTTTCAGAGACAGAAAATTTATTAAAGTCAATACTCAGGAGATACAGTTGCTCTTAAGTAGCATTTGAAATCTGATTTAATTCACAAAGTGGCTGATGGAAAGAACAACATTCTAATTTTTCAAATCAAGCCAAATTTATTATTAAACTCGCTGATAAACATTTAGATCTAAATGAGCCAGAGAACACAAACAGGCACAAGTGGCAAAACCAATTTAAAATCTACAAACATGCACAGTAATTATTAAAGCCAACTAACAATGGTAAATATTTCAGTGACATAACAGCAAGGGGTTACTTTGCTGAGTACATTCAGTTCAAGCTGCCCAATCACTTAAATTCATCCTGTCTTCCCAAAGTATCCTGTGTCTTTTTTTTTTCTTTTCGTTTATTTATTTTCTTTCTTTTTGCCTTGAGGGAAAAAATGGATTTGTTTCATCTCTAAGCTAAAGCTAAGAGACCAGACTGAGAGAAATAATTATAACGACTTATTCAGGCTTGACGGCAGGGAGTGTTGTTGAATAGGGGATAGAAAACATTTAAAAATATTATTCCATATGTTTTCATCCTTCTTATTAGACTCTTATTTTCACATAACATGCTGGCTGACAAAAGTATCTGTCTTCCAGACTCTTTCCAAATATCCACAACTAGATTCCTGAAATTAGTCTCCTAATGTTTTACCTGCTAGGTTTTACTACTCCAAATGTATTTCATCTTTGTCTTGTTATTTCTGAAATTATTGCTTTGAGTATTGGCCATGACAGGATAACAAAGAATACATAAAATTTCTGAATTTCAACACCAAATTTTCTATTTAGCTTGTGTGCAGTTAGGGATGGGAGAAACACGTACACAATTCCTATTTTTAAAACTTTTGGTCTTGAGAATATGCTGTAGTTTTAAATTGTATTTTGTATGGTGAAAGTATGTGTATTCAGTGTCTTTTGTAGCGTTAGATTCTATATTATTAGATGATCATGGATTCCTTGAATATTGCTTTTTGAAACACTGACCTATAGGAACAGTTGGTGCCACATTATTTCCTCCAGCGTACAGAGTCTTCTATTTTTGTACCATTTGTTTCCATTACTAACCATTGCTAGACCTGCTGGAGAGCTTCCATTTTCACCTACAGAGCCACTCACCACACTTTTCCACTCTGTTCTCTGCCCCTGACAGAGACTGGTCCATATGGACTGCATCAATGAGCTCCCTTGCCCTCCGTCTTCCTGTGGGGTTTGACTGCTGGCAGGAGGTCAGAAGGCAAGGAAACAGCAAAGTTGAGGTATTTATTCCCCCTTGGATGTGCTATTCATTTTTGTCAGGACCCAGACTGATAATCAGGGAGAATGTATTTTCATTTGTATGAATATTTTTTAAAAATAGGTGATAAATAACGTTTATTCCATGCTGTGTGCTGTGAAGGATTTGGCATATTTAAAAATAATGCATCAACTATACAAGGTTAAATAAATGAATATTGGTAAGAAAAAAATGAGGCAAAGGGAAAATAAGGGGCAAGGAGTTAACTGGAACCAGTACCTATGTTAGCATGTAAAACAAAACCCAAGAAACCCTTTGCATTGGCTAAACTCATCTTTGAGCTTACTAGCAGACAAAGAAAAAGAGAAAAATGTTAAAAAAACAAAACGTTACAGAAGTACAATATTCTCATACCAAGAACAGAGATATTTCCATTAAGATAAAGAGGAAACTGTAATGCAGTAAATGACATCTTTAACCACATTCTCAATGACCCACTGAATCACAAGAGAATATTTTCCTATGATGCTTTACTCCCCCAAACATCAAAATGGTACTGTCTGACCTCTATGAGTTTTGCTAAGGAGAATCTGTACATAGTTTACTAACAAAGTCATGTGTTCAGTTTTGTGGAGTGGTTGGGGAGGGAGGCAGGAGTAGATGGTTAGGGAAGCTAACATTTAATGAGAACTTTTAATGAGCTATAATGATGAGTGTTTGGAGTAATATGATATATGCCTATTTTTTGTTCAAAAGATTCAAAAATTTGTTGGCCACCATCAAAATGATCAGGCACCAGATGAACAAAGCTAAGTTGATGATATATTGCATTAAAAATATTTAATTAACCCAGCACTGAAATGATCACAGATGGGCAGAATTCTGATGTGGGATAGGCATATAGATTATAAATTAAGAAATCTAAAAATCATTTTCCCTTTTAAAAAAACCTTGCAATTATTACAACATCCCCACTGGTGGCACTAATCTAGACAGACCCTAAAACTCCTAGAATACAAACTCATACTCAACATCATCATAATAGAACCTATATATGGTGGTTTACAATGTTAAGAGTACTATGACACACACTGTTTTGTTTGTTTGTTTGTTTGTTTGTTTTTGCGGTACGCGGGCCTCTCACTGTTGTGGCCTCTCCCGTTGTGGAGCACAGGCTCTGGACGCGCAGGTTCAGCAGCCATGGCTCACGGGCCCAGCCGCTCCGCGGCATGTGGGATCCTCCGGACCGGGGCACGAACCCGTGTCCCCTGCATCGGCAGGCGGACTCTCAACCACTGCGCCACCAGGGAAGCCCCCACACACACTGTTTTAATCCTACCATAATTTGATAAGATAGAAACTGTCGTCCTTATTTTATAGATTAAAAGAATGAGGCGCAGAAAGGTGAGGTTATTTGCCCAAAGTTTTGGAGACAGTATACAGAAGAGCTCAGAGTAGAATCCAGGAGGTCTGTCAACTCTGATCTAGCGTCTGTTTACTAACTCATGGTCTTAAGGCAACTGGGGGGAAAAAAATCTGTATGTGAAAAAACAATGCTACACTCACATGTTGAAAGAAAGGACCTGAGTGTATAAATTCCAGAGATCAAAGTTTAGAAAGAATTTTAGAAAACTTTTAGTCTAACCCCACATTTTTCTACTGAAGAAACCCAAAATGGCTGACACTCAAAATAGCTTCATCTTCGTTCCCTTCCATTCATTTGTAACACTTGTCTCAAAGGAGTACTAAGCCAAGTGAAAGAATCTCTCAAATACATATAAAACTTTGAATAATCAAGCTAGCAGCTTTAATGCAATTTTTCAATAGGTGTTTTTTGAATTAAAAGCAATCACATTTTATTCCTCTACTGGATTCTAAGCTCAAGTGGCAACGTTGCCTCAAACTACAGATCCCAAACTGCACTGAGATGTCCCAGGGACCCACAGGAAACTCACAGGGGCTACACAGGGGATTTTAAATTTCGGAGGGAAACATGGTAATAATTGACGTCTGTTGACACCATTAGCACCTCTAGATCAAGGTAGTTTATAGTTTAAACATTAGATCATGCTACCTTGCTTTCAATGATAGCTTATTATTATAAAGCTGAGTTTTGGGCAGTTGCTATAATAAAAAGGAAATGTGGTGCCGTAAGCAATGTGAATCAGAAATGAGGGTAGTGATGTCTAATCTGATTCCGAGATTTGAGATGCTGTGCAGTGTCCAACAGGTGCGCACATCACATTAGCAAGTAATTGTGGCTGTGTAAGAATGAACTAAAATAGCTTTTCTTTCACCATATTTGCATTCTTTTAAAAGTGGCTAGAAGGTTTTTAGGACATAAAATCAAGTTGTTTTGACAACTACTTAATAAAGGAAACTGATGTTTCTGGTGGCGATGGGGCAATGTTAAAAAAAACCCTGAGATACTAAGGATGCCATGAACCAAAATATTTGGGAATCTTGGGCTTCCCTGGTGGCGCAGTGGTTGAGAGTCCGCCTGCCGACGCAGGGAACACGGGTTCGTGCCCCGGTCTGGAGGATCCCACATGCCGCGGAGCGGCTGGGCCCGTAAGCCATGGCTGCTGAGCCTGCGCGTCCGGAGCCTGTGGTCTGCAATGGGAGAGGCCACAACACTGAGAGGCCCGTGTACTGCAAAAAAAAAAAAAAATTTGGGAATCTTTACTCAGCGTCAATCCTTACCAGGTGTGCCACTTTGAACTTAACCTGTCTGTGTCTCCATTTCTTCATCTATAAAATGGAGATTATAATGGGGCATGCCCGAGCAGAAGTGAGAAGAACTACAATCCTGTAGCCTGTGGAACAAAAACCACATTCACAGAAAGATAGACAAGATGAAAAAGCAGAGGGCTATGTACCAGATGAAGGAACAAGATAAAACCCCAGGAAAACAACTAAATGAAATGGAGATAGGCAATCTTCCAGAAAAAGAATTCAGAATAATGATAGTGAAGATGATCCAGGACCTCGGAAAAAGAATGGAGGCAAAGATTGCGAAGATGCAAGAAATGTTTAACAAAGATCTAGAAGAATTAAAGAACAAACAAACAGAGATGAACAATACAATAACTGAAATGAAAACTACACTAGAAGGAATCAATAGCAGAATAACTGAGGCAGAAGAATGGATAAGTGACCTGGAAGACAGAATGGTGGAATTCACTGCTGTGGAACAGATTAAAGAAAAAAGAATGAAAAGAAATGAAGACAGCCCAAGAGACCTCTGGGACAACATTAAACACAACAACATTCACATTATAGGGGTCCCAGAAGGAGAAGAGAGAAAGGACCCAGGAAAATAGTTGAAGAGATTATAGTCGAAAACTTCCCTAACATGGGATAGGAAATAGCCACCCAAGTTCAGGAAGCGCAGAGAGTCCCATACAGGATAAACCCAAGGAGAAACACACTGAGACACACAGTAATCAAATTGGCAAAAATTAAAGACAAAGAAAAATTATTGAAAGCAGCAAGGGAAAAACAACAAATAACATACAAGGGAACTGCCATAAGGTTAACAGCTGATCTCTCAGCAGAAACTCTACAAGCCAGAAGGGAGTGGCATGATATACTTAAAGTGATGAAAGGTAAGAACCTACAACCAAGATTACTCTACCCAACAAGGATCTCATTCAGATTCGATGGAGAAATCAAAAGTTTTACAGACAAGCAAAAGCTAAGAGAATTCAGCACCACCAAACCAGCTCTACAACAAATGCTAAAGGGACTTCTGTAAGTGGGAAACACAAGAGAAGAAAAGGACCTACAAAAACAAGCCCAAAACAATTTAAAAAATGGTAATAGGAACATACATATCGATAATTACCTTAAACGTGAATGCGTTAAATGCTCCAACCAAAAGACACAGGCTTGCTGAATGGATACAAAAACAAGACCCATATATATGCTGTCTACAAGAGACACACTTCAGACCAAGGGACACATACAGACTGAAAGTAAGGGGATGGAAAAAGATATTCTATGCAAATGGAAATCAAAAGAAGGTTGGAGTGGCAATACTCATATCAGATAAAATAGACTTTAAAATAAAGAATGTTACAAGAGACAAGGAAGGACACTACATAATGAAAAAGAGATCAATCCAAGAAGAAGATATAACAATTATAAATATATATGCACCCAACATAGGAGCACCTCAATACATAAGGCAACTGCTAACAGCTCTAAAAGATGAAATCGACAGTAACACAATGATAGTGGGGGACTTTAACACCTCACTTACACCAATGGACAGATCATCCAGACAGAAAATTAATAAGGAAACAGAAGCTTTAAATGACACAACAGACCAGATAGATTTAATTGATATTTATAGGACATTCCATCCAAAAACAGCAGATTACACTTTCTTCTCCAGTGCGCATGGAACATTCTCCAGGATAGATCACATCTTGGGTCACAAATCAAGCCTCAGTAAATTTAAGAAAATTGAAATCATATCAAGCATCACATCTTTTCTGACCACAAAGCTATGAGATTAGAAATTATTAAAGGGAAAAAAACGTAAGAAGCACAAACACATGGAGGCTAAACAATACCTTACTATATAACCAAGAGATCACTAAAGAAATCAAAGAGGAAATCAAAAACTACCTAGAGACAAATGACAATGAAAACATGACAATCCAAAACCTATGGGATGCAGCAAAAGCAGTTCTAAGAGGGAAGTTTATAGCGATTCAAGCCTACCTCAAGAAACAAGAAAAATCTCAAATAAACAATCTAACGTTCCACTTAAAGGAACTAGAGAAAGAAGAACAAACAAAACCCAAAGTTAGCAGGAGGAAAGAAATCATAAATATCAGAGCAGAAATAAATGAAATAGAAGCAAAGTAAACAATAGCAAAGATCAATAAAAGTAAAAGCTGGTTCTTTTGAGAAGATAAACAAAATTGACTAACCATTAGCCAGACTCATCAAGAAAAAGAGGGAGAGGATTCAAATCAATAAAATTAGAAATGAAAAAGGAGACGTTACAACAGACACCGCAGAAATACAAAGCATCCTAAGAGACTACTACAAGCAACTCTATGCCAATAAAATGGACAACCTGGAAGAAATGGACAAATTCTTAGAAAGGTATAAGCTTCCAAGACTGAACCAGGAAGAAATAGAAAATATGAACAGACCAATCACAAGTAATGAAATTGAAACTGTGATGAAACATCTTCCAACAAACAAAAGTCCAGGACCAGATGGCTACACAGGTGAATTCTATCAAACATTTAGAGAAGAGCTAGCACCCATCCTTCTCAAACTCTTCCAAAAAATTGTGGAGGAAGGAACACTCCCAAACTCATTCTATTAGGCCACCATCACCCTGATACCAAAACCAGACAAAGATACTACAAAAAGAGAAAATTACAGACCAATATCACTGATGAATATAGACGCAAAAATCCTCAACAAAATACTAGCAAACAGAATCCAACAACACATTAAAAGGATCATACACCATGATCAAGTGGGATTTATCCCAGAGATGCAAGGATTCTTCAATATATGCAAATCAATCAATGTGATACACTATATTAACAAACTGAAGAATAAAAACCACATGATCATCTCAATAGATGCAGAAAAAGCTTTTGACAAAATTCAACACCGATTTATGATAAAAACTCTCCAGAAAGTGGGCACAGAGGGAACCTACTTCAACATAATGTCCATATACGACAAACCCACAGCAAACATCATTCTCAATGGTGAAAAACTGAAAGCATTTCCTCTAAGATCAGGAACAAGACAAGGATGTCCACTCTCACCACTATTATTCAACATAGTTTTGGAAGTCCTAGCCACGGCCATCAGAGAAGAAAAAGAAATAAAAGGAATCCAAATTGGAAAAGAAGGAGTAAAGCTGTCACTGTTTGCAGATGGCATGATACTATACATAGAGAATCCTAAAGATGCCACCAGAAAACTACTAGAGGTAATCAATGAATTTGGTAAAGTTGCAGGATACAAAATTAATGCACAGAAATCTCTGTCATTCCTATACACTAATGATGAAAAAAGAAGATGTGGTACATATATACAATGGAATATTACTCAGCCATAAAAAGGAATGAAATTGGGTCAGTTGTAGAGATATGGATGCCTCTAGAGATGGTCATACAGAGTGAAGTAAGTCAGAAAGAGAAAAACAAATATCGTATATTAATGCATATATGTGGAACCTAGAAAATGGTATAGATGAACCGGTTTTCAGAGCAGAAATTGAGACACAGATGTAGAGAACAAACATATGGACACCAAGCAGGGAAAGCAGGAGGGGGGTGGAGGGGATAGTGTGATGAATTGGAAATTGGGATTGACATGTATATACTGATGTGTATAAAATAGATGACTAGTAATAAATAAATAAATAAACATTTAAAAAAAAAAAAGTGACATGCCCTAGTAGAGTAATCTTGTGTATTAAGCCAGTATATGCCAACCAAGGAGAAGAGAACCAGGCACAGAACAAATGTTTTCTCTCTCTAAGTATCAGCCATTCTGCTTATGAGATGCTAAGCCTTAACCAAAAGCAGTCTGGTTGCAGCGTCTACCTGCTGCTGCAGTCCTTAAACGCAGATGACACGAGCTTGGGAACCTGTATGGGTGAGGTGCACGAGCTAGAGAACCTTCCTCCCCTATTACTCACCCCCCCATTACTCACCCTGCCCCCCCCCCCCCCCACTTTATATGAGAGGAAACCTGCCGGAAATTTTTGGAGAAATTTCAGCTAGTGTTGAGTGTTCTCTTGGTCACAATTCCAGAAAAGGTAAGGAACTTAATGTCCCACATGAACTCTCAGGAGCTCTTTATGTGCCCCCTTTGCTTCATAAACAGAGCTGGAATAACTTTAGACCCTGTAGCTAGAATGGCAGAGTGTCTGTACTGACTATTCCTAGGAGGAAATGAATTTTTATTCCCACAATCAAAAGTTAACTCTAGCTTTCTTCTCTTTTGATCTGTAAAGCCATTCACAGCTATACTTTGGAAATGTCACATCTCTTAGGTTGTGTTTTATCTGATTTCCCCATGTAATTATTAGTTTCTAAAAAAGGGGTATATTTTAATTTCCCTTAAAAAGTTTTTTTCTAGCAATTACTGTCTATCCATTCTTTACACTGAAAGTGACATAATGACTTCTAGGCAACAACATTTCTGTAAATGTTACACAAAATAAGAAAGGATGTATTCATCCAGGACTATGTAAATTAATTATGGCAATTCATATTATAAATCACAGTTTTAGAGGTTATTCCATGGCACTCTAAAACATAATTATAATGACAAGTAAAAAGCAGAATACAAAATTGCATATCAGTATGAGCCTAGTTTTATAAAAATAGAAATTAAATATATTTGTATATGTATAGGAAAGTAAAAGGAAATACAGTACATATTTTTAATAATATGTGGTTATGGATATTCAAGAACTTTTTTTCTTACATTTTGGTTTGGATATCATTATTTCGACTGAAGTAAACAAAATCTACAACCAATATGGCTTAAATAATATTTCATCATCACAGGTGTCTGGAGACGTGTGATTCAAGTGGTTGGTTGAGTAGCTCAATAACGTAAGTGCTCAGATCAATGTTTCTGGATTCTCTTGGCCCTCACAGAGCAAGGTGGCTGCAGCAGCATTACTGTCATATTCTCAGATGACAATGCTCAAAGCAGGAAGGAAGTGGACATGCAGCCCCTCTTATGCAGCCCTTTCTTTTCATTAGGGAAGAAAATATTTCCCCAAAGCCTCTCAGCCATTATATCACATTGGCCCAAACTGGGTCACATGTTCTTCCATGAACATAAGACTACCACATGTGTCATAAAGCAATTATGATTCATCCCTGGGAGCTAGGCATGCAGCCACTGGGAAAAAGTCAGGGTTATGTTGTCAAGGAGGATGATGAGAACTGCTGTAGGATAGGCAGTTAACTGTAGACCCTACATCTGTTAATATATTTCCCAAATAACCTGTGGTGATTTATCCAAAATCACAATTTAAATATTATAAAATAAACAGAAAGGCAAGAAATATCAATCTCATTTCTAAAATGACTCATCATAGGATAAGAGAAATAGGAAATAGGAAAATGTGAATATTTTCATTCTTCTACAGTCACATCTGTAGACTAGATGTGGAAAATTCTGCCATTGTATGTGGGGCACTTACCTAATATCTATGATCAAATTCCTTCTTATAAATAACTGAAACAGCTTGAACATCTCATGAGTTGACAAAAGCTGGTCCAAAACCAAGAAATGCTCACAAAAATTCTGGAGGAAAAGGGTTGTTTTCCAACTACTAACATGCCAGGAAAAAATCAGGCATAGTAGACTGTTTAAAATATCAGCTCACTGGGCTGATGAAGCCAAAAAGATTAGCAAAATGTTTGGTATCATCAGAAAACATTGTACATTTCCTGTAAAATGACTTAGTGTCTTGGAATAGAATACTGCATGGAGTTTAGAAATATGGACTGGATTTAGAGGTAATTGACAAAGAAATGTTGGGATAATTAATAGGGTGTGAAAATAGTTTCGAAATCTACTTCTATAAAAATTCTGGACCAGAAGGATGCCTAGACCAAATTCCAGTACTATAGAACAACAGGCAGCCCTGAATTGGCCGTGACTCATAACTTTTAAGTACCAGCTGAGAGGCTGGCTTTCATGATGGCCACCATGACCAGAGAAGGAGCCAGCCCCAGAGATGCAGCTAAAACTGTCAGATGACTCTGCAAAGCAAAGGTAGAAGTCAGAGAAGAAACCACAGTCAATGATGAAAAAGCAAATAAGGCAGATTTTGTCAGGAGGGGAGAATTCCAAAATAGAATGAGACTGTAAATAAAAATGGGAAAAGGCCAATTATGTAGTGGGAAGAAACCATAGGACTGTATGAAAATTTGACATCATTACTTTTCTAGTTTGTAGCGTTTATGAAGGCGCAGGTTCCTGGCTTTCCTCCTGCACTCTAGAGCATCAAAGGCACTTCCCAGCAGTATGTGTACGACAGGAGGGAGGATTCAAGTTTCAGATAATTTTATGAATGGGTGATGCACCACTGGGGGTGGTTTGAATCATATTCTTCATTTTGGTTGCTGTAATTTAAAAACAACCTTTCTTGGGGTCTCTATAATTTGTTCACTTAACAAGTAATGACTGAATATCTATATACTATTTCAGAACCTATGCTATGTTGTGAGGCTAGTGCAATGATAAATCAAAGTTCCTGCTGATGGGCAGAATCAGGGATGGATGGACCCAATTGGGCCCAATGTGGCACTTCCTCTGTCCTTAAGTTTGCATGCGGCAAACATCCAAAAAGTAAATAGGGTCTTATTAGAATCCTGCCCTAGCCTCTTCATGACCAGAGTTAAAAAGGCATTAAATGTTTATAATAAGACAGTCTACTCTTCCTAGAAGCTCTGTTATTCAGACAGTAATTTATTGAGAATTTTCTATGAACAAAGCGAACTCTGCTTGGTTTGTGTAGGTACAAATGAAAAAGGAAGAACATGTTTTTGTCCTGTAGACACTTACTGTCTAATGGGAAGTACAAGTTCATCATGCAATTAGAGGGCTTAGAAGCATATCAAGGAACTCATATATCTTATTTTATTAAAATGATCAGTAGTGATAGACAGCATATGTACGTGATCATTTGATTTCTTAAGAAGTTCATCATGTAAGTCCATGTGCTTGAGCTTACCTAAAATATAACCTAGAGCAAAGTACCTGCTTTGTAAACCTCTCAGGAAAATGTGTAGTAGAATAAATGAACTGGTTTATAAACTAGGCATTTGTGTACTTATTCTCATATAAAACCTCAACCAGAGTCGATTGTTTTATTATATTTGAACATTGAAACATAAAAGCAATAAAAGTAACGGCATGTGAATGATAAGGCTTCATGATTTGAGGTTATTGTCAAATTGTCCCAACAGATGTTAGTAAGTTTTAATAGTTGAAGATTTTGGTAATTATTTATTTGGCTGAGTGGAGACTGTGTATGGTAACATTAAACTGATAATATTAATTATATACTTTAATTATTTCTAGGCTCTTATAGCTTTTGTTGTTACCTGGAATGCCATGAAAATTCAAAACAATAATTAAATGTGAGCTTTGTTATACTCCCCAGGGCAGGAAGCTTGTGCAGGGTGTGCTTACAAATGATAATAACAATTAACAGTACAAGTAATGAATTATGTCAGAATCATTTAAAACCACAATGACTGTTTTTTTAAAAAATTACTCAATATAGGAATAATAAAAGAAGCCCTAATCATTGGGTTAATTAGCCACCACTCTGATTAAAAATGGTGAGGAATTAGAGATATAAGGAATAAGAAAATGTATTCAATAGAAAAAATAATGAGCAAGCTAATAAGTACTTTGCCAAATAAGATCTGAGATGCATAATACCTCCTGTAGCTCTAAACTGAGGGTGGGTTGTAGGGAAATGTTCAAAGCTTGGGGATAGTGCAGTGAGATAAAATTACTTTACCCCTACATTCCACCGTGAAAATTTTCAAACATACAGAAAGTATTCAAATATACAGAAAATCTGAAAGACAAATACCTACATACCTACCACCTAGATTTATCAAATAAGATGATTTGATACCTGAAGAAGCCTGAGAAAACATTAGAGAAAAGATGAGAAACCACTCAAGGTGGCAGTTAAAAAAATTAACACAATAAATAAGTGCCCTTTATAAAATATAAGAAATGAAATTAAACAAAAGATGCCATTTAAAATCTTAGTAAAATGTCAAGAAATCAACAAGAAATGCACAGGATATATATGAAGGGAAATATTTATATTTTACTGACTCACATAATATGACTTGAGCAAAGAGAAAAGCATACACTTGTTCTTGGGAAAAAAATCACTCAACATTATAGAGATGCAAATTCATCCTAAAATACTGTTGAAATTATTTGCAATCTCAGTAAAAAAAAAGAATTATTTTTACAAAAATTATTTTTAAATTTATTAGAAAGAATAAATTCATGAAAAGTGAGGGAAAATGTGAAAAATAACAAGGGGAAGAAGAATATACAAAATGTTAAAATGTTTCAAAAAGGAATAATGTTTAAATAATAGCACAAAAATAGGGAGATCAATGAAAGAGAATTCAGAACTACATTCATGGAAAAATGGAAGTTTTCATATATGCTAAAATGGATTTTCAAATGTTGGGAAGAGAGTCCTGTTTAGTAAATGTTGGTTCAAATGTGTAGGCATTTGAACAAAATAAAATGTTTACTCTTTACTTCACAACAAATTCCAGACACATTAAAAGTTTGAACATATTTTAAAAGTGTAAAATACTTGAGATAAAAATGAAATCTTTTTTCGTAAACTAGAACTATGAAAGACATTTCTTAGCATAGCAAGAAATAGCTAAGAAATAAGAAATAAATGGTAAGAAATAAGCGAAAACCTAGATAAGCTTGACTATTAAAGTTTTCAAACATTTACGTTTAACACGAAACATTATAAACAAAGTAAAACAATAATGTAACAGCCTGGAGAAATACAGTTGCCACAATATGACTCTTAAAGGGTTAATTTAATAAGTGAAAACTTCTAATCAATCAATACCAAGAAGACAAACCACACTAGGAAGTTGAAGGAAGGATATAAGAATACAGTCCACATGGAAAGAAGTACAAGTCACCAAAAAGGTTATTAAAATTGCACAGCCTTGCTCATAAATAAACATAACACGATACATCTCAAGTCTTTTAAGCAAGTAAGCTCAATCTAAATCGTACACTAGTTTAAAAATCAAAAAAATTTTAAATGTACTGATTTGGAAAGCTGACCCAAATACAATTGCTAAGGGAAAAAGCGAGTCATAGAACAGCATGTGTAATGTGGGATTGTTTTTGCAAAGAAAAAAAGTGCATAGATCCACACCTATGCACGTTTATATACAGACAGAAAATGTGTAGCAGTGCATACACCAAACTCTTTCGAGAGTCTGCTTCTCTGGAGTGATACGATAAAGAGTAGAGTAAAAGGTTCATAGGGACTTATGATTTTCCCTTGATAAAATTTCATCCTTTTGAATTTATTATATTTAGCTTTTTATTATTTTGAGATAATTATATATTCATGAGTTTTTAACAATAAGCATTTATTTTATAATACAAGAATATTTAACGTTAAATATTAATGAAAGTTTTTTAACATTCTGAAACATTTCAAGAAAAAAGGAAAAATAAACATAAAATAATAACTGGAAAAACGAATCAATTCTACAGTTTCTTTAGTGAGGAGAAACTAGACATTAATATCCTAGACCCATGCTTATGGTGTCTTAATGTGTTTGCGTTAACTGTGCAGTGACCTGTATATAATTTTCATTCCTTTGGGCGGGCCTAGTCATTTTCAGCTAATAATTTTTTTATCTTCATAAAGTCCTCATTTAAGGGGCATGTCAGGCATTACTGCGGATAGGTATCTGGAATAAGAGGACTCCACCTGCCAGTTGTGGTTGAGACTCTGTTGCTCAAGAGGGGCAGGACAGAGGTATCTTCCCTGCAGCAGGATACTTTCGTAAGCCTCATCTGCCACTGGGTGCACCACACCTTCAACTTAAGCAGATATTTTTTAGAGGCTACAACCGATACACGTAAGAGCTACCCTTTGTTGTGTACTTACTGTGTCAAATATTGCTCCAAACTCTTTATATCACTAAGCTGAATCACATTAACCACTGCATAAGATTATTATGCTCTTTATTCTTTTCAGTGCGCAGATAAGGAAACAAGTTAAAGAGGCTCAGTAACTCCGTCAAGGACACGTGTCTAGAACGGAGTTCATATTCTAATCCAGGACTTCCTAATTCTAACGTTCATACTTTGCATCTATGCTCTACTTAGGGTAGTGGAGTATCTAGTGAAGGGGAATTTTTATTGGTGGGAGGGAGATAAGAAAACAACTATTGATATATGAACTTTTATGATGGCTAGAGAAAACAAACACTGGTGAATTTGTACAAAGCTTCTTAAATTTCTGCTCAATTTTCAAAGCTATTGTGGCCTGTCAGGGTGGTCTTTACCAATGCCCAATGGCTGGAAAGGGCAACAAAAGAGCCAAAGATAAACTTTTTTTAATGCTAAGAAAAAAAAGGGGCTCAGCAGTCTAACTCATATGCTAAGAACCCGAACACCAGGACCTGCTCTAGTCTTATTCCTGTTGGAAAGTGCTTCTCTAACTACAGAGGAGAGCAAAGCCTATCTTGGAATGGGATGCCCTTGGATGAAATTTCAAGTCTTGAAATCTCTGGGCTGCTGGGCAAAGACTTGCCTTAATGTAAGTGACTAAACTATGGGTTTCAGACCTAAGCAGGCCTTCTTCAGATATGAATGACACCCATTGATATGCTGCTTGAGCCACAGCATCGGGTCTCTTTTGTCTGGGTCCTTTGATGCTTAGCAGGTCTCTGGCTTGCTGACAGTAGTCAAGATGAAGTGGGTGGGATTCACACTGTTGCAGTTCGACTATAGAGTTGGCTACCACGTTCTCCAACCTCAAGAAGGTATGGGGGAGTCACATTTCAGGGGCAGTTGGGAGCACACAAGACCATCCCTTTGCACGCATGGAAGCATGCTAGGGGAATTCTTGGAATACTGAAAAGGGAATATCCATAGACGAGGGAGACTGGGATTTCTGTTCATCTAAACTGGAGGAAACTGAGTGATGTACTCTGGGGCACATTATTCACAAACCACCTTGTGAAATATCATACCCCAGATACATTCCTCATGGTGGGATTTATGAAGGCACAAAACTGCCCTACATTGGGATCCCCCTATCATAAATTTTGAGAAGCAAAATGGTTATCTGATGGCCAGGAAGAGTGACCGTCAACTTAATCCCCAAGCAGTAAGATGGCTTTCTGATTTGGCACGAATTTCAGAATATTGATCACAATCAAGACATCACACATAAGCAAACCTAGGTGGAATTTAACCTGAGTCATGCAGATATTGGCTTGTGAGCAGCAAGTAAATGATACCCGCTGCCCAGCATACAACATGGCTTAATGGCGTTACGGCAAAGTGGGAAGTAATTAAAACCCATCTCTAACAATTAAGCATGAGATGCCCCATGGGAAGGATATTTTATGGACAGCTGGCCACACAAGCTTAGAGACCTCTTTCACTAAACAACAAGCTGATATACTTATTCTCCAATAAAGTTCTTCCTTCTTAGCCATTTCCACTGAACCCCAATCTGAAGGTTTTATGTAGAGATCCCTGATTTATAGCCTTCCCTCACAAGCAAGTCACTAAAACAAAGACTTGTGGGACCTGGGAGAAGGAAGGAAAAAGAGCTTCTGAAGACTCTGCCTATTTATGGCAGGAATGAGCCTGTTCCCCACGGTGGCAGACACTCACCATAACCTGCTGTGCTCCACACCTCCACAAGCATGAAGAATAAGGCCAGTTTGTTTTCCGAGTTGACTAATATAGATAGCAGCCATCCCAAATTTGGAAGGGATTTACTCATTCAACTCACTTCCTGGTATAACCAGGCACTGAAACTTACAATTGACCTTGTTGCAAGTTTTAAGCAGTGGTAAATTGGGTTTTTTTTTGTTTTTTTGCGGTACGCGGGCCTCTCACTGTTGTGGCCTCTCCCGTTGAGGAGCACAGGCTCTGGACGCGCAGGCTCAGCGGCCATGGCTCACGGGCCCAGCCGCTCCGCGGCATGTGGGATCTTCCCAGACCGGGGCACGAACCCGTGTACCCCGCATTGGCAGGCGGACTCTCAACCACTGCGCCACCAGGGAAGCCCTAAGCAGTGGTAAATTTAGACCTTGTCTTCCACCCTTCACTTTCTTCTAGCCCCAGTCCTTGTTACCAACAATATGATGTGATTCCACTGTGTGCTGAACATCTCCTTCTGAGGTAAGTGCAAAGACAAATATACCCATTACATTGAACACAAAGTGATCCATTGTGAAAATTAGGTCACACGCGGTGTACCTGTGTCATAAACAAAAATGCTACCTGGACGTTGTTTTTAGACAATACTGTTTATCCTCTATTTTGCTTGTGTAAGGCTTTCATAAAGCCTTGATTGCTTTCTGCCCCTGCTTTCCCCTCAACAGTGTCACATTTAGGGAAACATCCCCAAATTGGAATTATTGAGCACTACTCTGTTTCTCTCAAGACTGTCAGGGCTTCCAACCCTTGGCTTAAGGCAACCCTATGAAACCTTCTCATCTTCTCCCATTTTCTACTACACCTCCCAGAGTCTTCCCTTCTGCCCCACAGCATTCTCCTTTCCCTGCCATCTACCCCTGCCATCTTGAGCCTCCTTGCCCTGTCACAGCATGAAGTCTGGACTGTCACGGAAGCCACACTCCCAGCCTTCTGCTCCGTGCAGCCACCATGGGGAACTTCTTTTCACTCTATTTCCTCGTGAAAAATTGTCTTCTAACCTTGCTCTCTGATAGGAGAAGTGAAGTACTCAGACAGAGGTGGGAGAAGGCAGTGAACCCCATTCAAGTTAATAATCATTATCCTACGATACTCGTTTGGGATCGTGGGTGTTATTTTGTGGTTGATATTGTTTTGTCTTGTTCATCCGGGTTTGGGCCACGTTATTAAAGTTACTTAGTAACAATTAGTAGTTTGTAGGTTTTCTCAGAATATCTGCCTTTTTATCAGTCTACCCTAAACCACATCATACAACAGGAGTACAAGATTTTGTTCTATAGAAATGTTTTCTCACTCATTTTGCTTCTGGGTTGTTTTGGTTTAGAAAGAAGAATTGTAATTCTGTCTTCTTTGGAAATATCTCTTCTAACCTTGCTCCTTCTCTCACTTCGCTGCATTCCGGAGTTGCTAGCTACACGATCAGGCCACATAATGCAAATCATTCCCTTAATGGCTATAGATTTTACATGCAGAACTCAAACATATGTTTCCCATTTTTCTCCCTTTTATGCTGCATACTTGTGCTGAATAGTTTTATTGGTAATGGGGGAGATGCCAGAATATTTACAGGATCATGGTCATGGGAGTGTGCTGTTATTTGGGCTATGTCTGGATAATGCCAACATAATCAGTCAAAACGGAAACATTTGGTCAAATAAGCATTTAAAAAAATGATTAGCATAAGACTAATAGTTTTGAATATTTAACCAACCTTACAGTTATTTTGATGTGATACAGAATAGCAGAATACATTGTTAAATATTTCTTTTCTTCAAAGTGAAGACATTTTTTAGAATTTTGTGTAGTTGCAACATCCGTCAGGAAAACAGGGTTCTATGCCTCTGCCACTGAGATTCTGGAACACGAGCAGATCACTTAACCATGCTGTGATTCAGCTTCCTCCTTCCTAAAATAAGTGTTTCTTAATCTAATTTCTTTTTGGACACCTTTGAAAATACAGTGAAATCGATCAACCCCCCTTGATAAATACACATATGAAATTTGCAAACAACTTCAACAATATAATAACTTCAAACTCAAAATAAGGTTTTGTTAAGAACTCTTAGGACAGCTGGTCTTAGGAGCTGGTCTAACAAGTTAGACTTGTTCAGCTTAGAATTTTATGATATCATAAACTTTCTCTTTCTTAATGCTGAGGGACTCGTATACCCTCAATCATTCCTCCAGCACAAGCTCCCTCAGTGCCTCTTACGTGGGAGTTGAGGATATGCTAAAACATGATGTCTGTTGCCAAACTAGGAATGCTTTTGTATTCATTGGCTTCTTTTAGCGAGGGGAACTCCTAAGAGTCAGGATATATTTTGGTCCTTTCTCACAACCATCCAGGAGTGACTGACAGCGCCACCTTCTGGAGGAAACATGTAGTAGACATCAAAGTGGATGAGCCCTGACCCAGCAGTGCTGTTCCTGGGTACCCAGGGCCAAATCTCTCCCTGCCTTCAACCTCAGTCTTACCCCACATTTCCTGAGCAATCTCATTTCTCCTTATTCTAACCAAGGGTGAATCTATCTTTGGCTTCTAGGAGCCTTGAAAATGGTTTAAGTCTGAAATTTAATTCTGTTAAGTGGAAGAGCTCTACTTTTCATTAGAAATCTCACAGTAACAAAATTCAGATCATTTTAAGACACTGGGCTGTAGTGTATGTTAGAAGCTTTTTGTCATGTGACTAAAATATGACTTGTCATTAAAATGTTGGTGAAGTACTTTAAAGTATTTACCCAGAGTGAATGGGGAAAGTATTAAGAAAAGAACACATGCTCTTGTATGATGAATTAATTAAAATAATGCTCCACTCTAGCCCCATGCCAAATGAAGCATCAAAAGGTTATCTGGTTTAAAAGATTTATTTTAAATCCGCAAAATATATTTTTTGGTAAATAGTTAAACCTGCTTTTTCATGAGCATGGTAACTTTTTATACATGCTTTGAATTTAATTGTAAAATGCAAAATTTTTAAATAATAGACTTGCCATAAAATTGAACTATTCATCATTATATCATCATTATAATTCATCATCATTATATCATCATTATAATTCATAAAACTTAATTTTTTGTCTTGATTTTCACAGAACCCCTTTTGGTCTCCAACCTTTTTCTCTGGTCCACTGGGGACAGACCAATTCTGATATGAAATCATTTGCTCTATAGGAATTCCTAAAGGCGTTCTAAAAGGTTTGCTCCACTGCTAAATTGAAAGACCCCCATCCTATTTAAATCTTTTTTTGTTTTCAATCTAGAGAAGCAAGAATGATTATGTCTCCTGAGAAATGACTCTTTTCTTCACAAAAAAAGCAAATTCTTTAAAACCCATTTGTGATGCAACTTAGAAGACTTTTGAGAGTTGAGTCAGCTAGTGGAATATTCCTTTAGGCTGATCATATCCCAGAGCTGGGTTGGTTTTCCAGGGAGATAAATTGAGTACAATAAAGTTTACTGTGGAGGAGTTGCAGAAATGGATCCTTGGAAATATAGGCTCTGAACACATTATTATATTTCTCCTGGCACTTTTAATGAAAAAGTAGGCATTGACTGTTTACCTCCAGACAAAATTTCTATGTCCTGTACCTAAAATTTCTCAGCCTGCCCTGTGCTTTGCTTCTCCCAAGGGGCTATGAGTCATTCCATAGAATTATATTTATTTTTTTAACTTACTTTCCAGATGGACATATGCATCATTTCATTAAAGCCAAATGGGGTTTATGAAATTTGAGAATAATAATTAATCATGTCAGTGAGAGCGCTTGCGTGAAGCAGACTGTGGGCATTTTCAGAAAAATCAATAATAAAAGTAGAAGTGGCTACCATTTAGAGGGTACTTACTATATTCCAAGCACTTCTGATGTATGAATGTATCTTAACTATAATCTTGCCCAGTAAATATTATTATTCCCTTTTTATAAATTCATCTCATGGAGAGATGAAATTCTGAGAGCTATGAAGTGGTAGAATCTGAATACAGGTCTGTCTGGTCTCGAGTTCACGTACTTTCCTTTCTGCAACGCTGCCTCTTGAAGTTAAGAGTTCCAACCTGACAATCTTGCTGGCTTCCTAAATTGCATGGGTTCTCTACAACTGGTAACTGCTAAGTAAAGAATTATTAAAATTCTACATAGTTCACCCATGGACAGTATTTTATCTTTACAAAATATGCCCGTTGGTAGATGGCAAATACCTTTTAATCAGTACTATTCATAAACCAGGTGAGATTTTTTTTTTAGCTGAAAAACCGTAAGTGCCAACACACACCAAGATATAGCCCATCATATCCTTAGGAGTCCATTTAGAACTAATTTTTTAAAAAGTACAATGACAAAAAGAGAATCACAAGCACAGCTACACTGACAGGGTCTCATGCAGAGACAATGGAAAGGACAAAGCAGAGACTGATAAATAATCCAAAACAAAGAATTGGTTCAAGACAAATCAATCCAAGGCAAAGAACTGGTTCAAGATAAATCAATTCAAGACAAAGAATTGATTCAAGATAATGAAAGCAACAATAGAGATACTTTAAACCATTTTCGAAAAGGAAAAAGCCTTACGTATATTGGAAAGATAAAACTCCAGCATGAAGAAACCCCTACCACACTTTTGCATCTGGGAAAAGTGTTGATCATTACTTCAGGGCAAATGGTGGAGGTTGTATTGTTTTAAAAAATGGCCAAAGACAAGGAAGTCTGCAGCGTGCCAACAACCAGTGCCCAGAGAAGGAACAGATATAAACACAGAAAACTGTTCAAATTTGCCAGCAGAACCTATCAGCCCATCAGCCAGCAGTCAAAGTCAAGAAAATAACCAGAAATGCTTTCCTATAAACAAAGAGAAATGGGAAAGAGATGGGACACTAACAGACACATTTTGAAATTGCTGAAAAAGGAGAGGATGTGCTACACATTAACCCAGACCAAAGACACACATGTCAAAGATGCAGTGTGGTGAGTGTTGCAGAGGGGGGGCGCCCCCTCTCTGAGGTATTTGAGGCTGGGACCAAACAGACCTGAGGGGATGGCATGTGAAATGAATGGGCATGGATGCCAGAATCGTTCACACACTTCATCACAAACAATGAGGAAATTTTACAGAAATGCATCCCTGGGAATGGCTTATAAAACTTCAGTGTGTCTGTTTCTGGGGTAAGAATGCAGAATGTTCACAAACTAAAAAACAAAACACATTTTTGTTGGGAGATTTCATGTTGTAACATTGTAGGTTTCCATTTCCAAGTTCACTGCTCAAAAAGTGTCTTTTTTTCTGCTAAGGTATTTTGCTTTGGTTCTATCTACATAGATAGAATTGGAATCTGTGGGAACTGCCAGGATTCCTACAGAGCCCTGGTGAACTGAGAAAAAGATTAACAAGGTTTTGTACTCATCATTTAAAACTCAGAAGAATTCTTTAATAAAGTTAAATGGCAGCATTAGAGAACACTTTAAAAAATGTTATAAAAATATAACTCTAATAAAACTGGGCCTCTCTGTGACCTATCTCAGCATGTGTCATACACAAAAGAAACATCCAGAAAGGTATTGAAAAGCAATTTAAAATGAAGTCTCGTGAAGAGGCAGCAAAGAGGTCTGCCATTCACAAGACATAAAAAAAAATCCCTAAAAATTCTCTTTCCCAGGAGTTCACATGGCAGAATTGATGCCCTAAGTAGTTTTCTCCACACATGTTCAAATCTTCTGTCCCTGAATTGAGCCAACGGTGGCTCTTCTCTCTCCAGTTCTCCCTCTCTCTCCCCTCCACTGTACTGTCTCTCACACATTTACATCCAGGAAAGGCGGGCAATTACTCTTTGTAATGAAACGATATGTGCCTTCTAATGGAAATTAGTCTAGCCCTTTCAGCTATGTCAGTTGCACACCTGTCCTTCATACCAGATTAGAACAGCAGAAAGCCAAGAACCAACACGACCTCTTCCTTTGGGGGAAGGACGTTATGAATATTCATTTATTAGTGATTTTTTTTTTTTGTCTCTGTCGTATAAAAAAGACTTAAAAGAACCAAATGTTTAGAGAGGTCTTTATACTTTTCCTCAGTACACTTTAAATTACCAATTTAATTAGCCTTCATTATTTACCCTGAATCTTTGAGTCAAAGCTTTAGAAAACAGATATACTTGATCCCCATAGATTCAACTCTCTGGCTTTTCTCAGGACATAAAATTTTATGCACTTTCCAAAAGTGCTGTCTCATTGTGGGAACTTTAGATACAGTAAGAGATAATGGCAGACCCTTAATCAGAGTCCAGGTTATCTGGTTTTCAATTCAATGCCAGTTTTATGTAGAGTTAGCTGAGAAGAGGTGTTAGTGACATAATGTGTAAAGGGATGGATAATAAAATCAAGGACTCCTGAAAGGGGAGGTCTGAGTGGGAAAGGGAAGTGTGCCTTCCCAGACTTGCTTGCCTCACCTCCTTTTCTGGCCCTTCTCTCATCTGCTCTGTGCCTAGGAAGGCTCACTCCATAGGGTTCCTCTGGCCAATGGAAGTCATTGGTGGAAGGGTGGAGGATAGAAGGAAGAGAGAACCAGAATATGTCTCCTATTACCACTGATTTCATTCAGGCAACGAGTCATTTGGTGGCCAAATTTGGCCAGAACTGACAAGAGGCCACTTATTATCTTTACTTACCCAACTTTGGGTGAATATGTGCACATTTTGCTGAATTTGATTATGGAATGCTGACCCTGATCCTACTGGGGTTGTGACATAATCAATGATATGTGTATCATATTGCTTTTCTAAAATCTGAAAAATTGTGAATTCTGAAATTTATGTGCCCCAAGGAGTTTCAGAGAAGGGAGTGTAGACATGTAGTTTGCAAACTTTGAGTGATCTTTCACTCACAAAAAAATTAGACATGTACTTGGACATTACATTTGACTTTTCCTATTGTCTTGGCTTTTCAGAGGGAAAAATGCAGTAGCCTAAAGCAGATGCTAGACCACCTATGTAGGACACACTTGGAGGTTATGATACTATTTCTGCCAAGATTAGCCCATCATCCACTTCTATAGAAGATAAGACAAAGTTTGGGACTTCCCCGGTGGCGCAGTGGATAAGAATTCACCTGCCAATGCAGGGGACACGGGTTCGATCCCTGGTCCGGGAAGATCCCACATGCTGCGGAGGAACTAAGCCCGCGTGCCGCAACTACTGAGCCTGTGCTCTAGAGCTCACGAGCCACAACTACTGAGCCCACGTGCCACAACTACTGAAGCCCACGCGTCTAGGGCCCATGCTCTGCAACAAGAGAAGCCACCACAAGGAGAAGCCCGCGCACCGCAACAAAGAGTAGTGTCCACCTGCTGCAACTAGAGACAGCCCGCGTGCAGCAACGAAAACCCAACACAGCCAAAAATAAATAAAATTAAATCTTTAAAAAAAAATAAGACGAAGTTTTCATTTGGGGGCTAAATACATTGACAATAAGGTTTCTTTAAAGGGAGAGTTGTTTGTGTGCTGGACATCCTTCCTTCCCCACTCATGGAGGACATGAGGAGCACCTCCCCCTCACCTCAATCCAAGTGAAGGTGGCTTCAGGAGGAACCCTGAGAGAACCTGACATAGAAGATGTGAGGACTGAAGTCTGACTCATCCCCAGAAAGTGTCAATACACAAGGCTGTATGTAGAGTTTGTTCTGTTTGGTGGCAGAGGGAAGGGTCAGATTTGAGTTGAGACAAGCCTATATACTTCCACAATTTTGAAGGGCCAAAAAAATTGTGCTTGTGGTCCAAATGCCACCCTTTGGAAGGGTGTCCTTGAGAGGCACTCTGCAGGGAGGGGTGAGGAGACCTACTAAGGAAACAGACAGATTACTTGAAGCTTGAGGGCTGCCAGCAGGTGGGAGGAAGAGTCATAAAAATACCCAGGTATTTTTGGGGGTGTCTTCGGATATCATTGCATCTCCATTGCGTCTCCAGTGAAATTTTCCAGTCACATAAAAACTGATCTTACACATTTTAAGTGACTCTACAAATTAGGAGATAAACATTCAGTATGTAGTAGGGTTATCAAAAGAGAAGACTGAATACATCTTTCTTTTGTACCACAAGTTTCCTAGCTTAAAGGAGTCCCAAACCAGGGAGAAATTTAAAATTGAATGAGGGTATACAATGATATCGCTCCGAATTAGGCATTTTAACACTGGAAGTAAGAAGAGACTACTTGTTTCAAGGCAGGCACATGAATAAGTGACAATAGGCAACATCCTATAGGTCCTGCCTAGGCAGTGTTTGTGGAGGCTGCTTACAGCTCTGGGCTGAAGACTGAGCTGTGACCAGGCTGAGTGGGAAGATGGATGTGCCATGACCATGTGAATTCGGGACGGGAGCAGGGTGTAGAGGTAAACATGCCGTGTACCTGTCATCTGTAGGTTAGGAAAATGGTGCAGTAGGTTAGGGACTTGATATTCTCTCTCAAAATCATGAGAGCCCTTTGAGGGAGTCTGAAATAGGACCTAACACACAGTAGGCACTCAGTAAATTCTTATTAAATGTGAATAATGTGAGCAGGGGAGAGAATCTACATCTTTCATGTTCTAAAGGATTCTTTGCACATCTGACTACAAGCTTCTGCTAAAGAGGGAAACCGCCTTCAGTATCACTTGGATATAAGAATAATCATCACTACCAATAGTATGAAATGCCTAAAGATGAAGCAGGCCCTGGTCCATGTTCCCCTGGACCAGACTCTCCAGAGGGGTTATCATCGAAGAATGACTATTAACTCCCAGCTATGATTTACCTATAAGGCTGGCCCTGTGATTTACCAATGAGACTGGCCTAGTATTTCGACAGGGTCTCTAAGACAAAGCAATCAAGGTCGGTTCTTACAGCAGAAACAGAGGGGGTGGTTGAGGTACCCTAAGTCCTCCTCCTTTATGACCCCCACCAGCTTGCTTCTGGGGGCTTGGAAAACATCTCTCAAGACTCTTCTCGAACTTACACACTGACAGACCAGATCCCTTGCATTGCTAAAAACACCTAAAGGGACAATTTCCCTCTCTCGAATCTATCCTGTACCCAGTCATCAGATTTATCTTCCTAAAATTTTCATTGTCTGCATTTCTTCCTGCTTAAAAAATATTCACTAGCTGTTCATTGCTTAGCAAATAGAATCCAAATTCCTCAGTCAGTTATTAAGAGATCTCTACAAACAACTTTGGCTCAACCTGCTTTTCCAGTCTGAACTTCTACTCCACCGGTCCTGCCCAGGGAAGTCACACCACCCTCGCTGAGTGTTTCTTATGCCCCTTCTTTCTTCCCTTGGCGCATGATATTGCTGCTACCGGCAGTATGCTGCCTCCTTCTGCCTGTTTTTCTGCCCATCGTTTGAAGCCTGTCTCAAATACCACCTCCGTGGTGAAGCTTTTCATACCCAACCCACCGGCATCCACAAGTCAGAAGTTAGCTCTCCCTTGGGTGGTGTCATTTTTTTTATAGAACTTATTATATATTTTCTTGTATTTTAAGAGGAAAATGGCCAAAATCCCTACTAAACATTTGCTTCTTAGGGGCATAAACCATGTTTTATTTTTCTTTATACAGTTTATTGTACGTGGTACAACAGCATTTGTATATAGAGCAATAAGTAAATAATTTAAGAATGTATTCATGTTTAAGGTGATAAAAAGTTTTTAGAATTAGATAGAGGTAGTCATTGCACAATATTGTGAAAGCACTAAATGACATTTAATTGTTTCCTTTTAAGTGTTTAGTTTTATGGTACTTGAATTTCACCTCAATAAAATTTTTTTAGGGCTTCCCTGGTGGTGCAGTGGTTGAGAATCTGCCTGCCAATGCAGGGGACACGGGTTCGAGCCCTGGTCCGGGATGATCCCACATGCCGCGGAGTGGCTGGGCCTGTGAGCCACAACTACTGAGCTTGTGCGTCTGGAGCCTGCGCTTCACAACGAGAGAGGCCGTGACAGTGAGAGGCCTGCGCACCGCAATGAAGAGTAGCCCCCACTCTTTGCAACTAGAGAAAGGCCTCACACAGAAACGAAGACCCAACACAGCCAAAAATAAATAATTAAAAAAAAATTTTTTTAAATGAATTAATGACTGAACGAATTATTATACGTTTTTAGCATTTAGCTGCCAGACTGGAATCAGTTATCTTTGACTTCTTCCATTATGCAGAAGAGAGTAACATGAACATGTAATTGCATTTCCATATCAGCAGCATGAATGTGCTCTAAGACCACCTTCCCTTAATTTCTCTCTCTTCTAGTCAGATTATCTTTGCAGAATGGTGGTTTTGATGAGCACAGTGAATAGATGGCATTATTCTCCACATCCCACATCTCCACACTGATTGAATCAAGACTCACTGGCCTCCTGTCAAGACTCTCTGAGTGAGAATTTCACCATCTAACATAAAAACAGAAGAATAGGTTTGAAGGTATCTGCATTTCTCCTTAGTTTGAAAGAAAGTTAATCCAAGAATTCATAGGCCAGGTATTTTTTCTTACCTACCAGTGCAAATTACTATCAATTACAAATCCTCCTCGATAGAAATGCATTCCGAGAGTATGTTACCTTTTACCACAGAAGATGACATTTTAAAATGACACTTAAACAGAATATTTAATGTGGTTTGAACAAAGATATTGAGTGGCATCATTTCACCTACAATGACATTCCAGCCACCATGTGATCCTCCTTCAAATGTTGATAGAATTGATAAACCCATGATTTCCACCTCTAGTTTCTCCCTTCTCTAATATACTCTGCATAACGTCACCAGATTTATCTTTCTCACACACTCCCCTAGCCAGAAACATTACTAGCTACTCATTACTTACCAGCAAAAGCCCTACCTCCTTAGGTCAACGGCTGTTAACCTCAGCTGCACATTAGTATCACCTGGTAAATTTTTTAAATGTGCTGATGCCTGGATCTTCTGCATTAGAAGTGCTAGGCAGTCAGACCCAGGTAGAGGTATTCTTTTAAGGCTCCTCAGGTGACTCTAATGTACAACCAGCTTTGAAAACCCCCATCTTGGATGATCTTTCATAAACTCTGTATAGAAAATGGCAGAGATGTGGGATATATGATGAGAAATGAATAACAAGACATTGTACAACCAAAGGAGAGAACTGAGCCAACTGTGATGTTGCTCACAGACGCCCTGGTATGAGCAAGATAGAGTCTTTCCTCTCTGACAACACATAGAAAATGAGACCCTTGGCAGCCCTTGGCAGTTACAGTCTTTTATATCTGTTTCTGGCAGAGGTGTCAGCAATGCAGCCTTATTGTGGGTTCCCAGGGTGTCTTCGAAGGCCACTGTTTCCATTCTGTGCCAAACCTGCCCCTTCCTAGGGGACTCAACCCCTCAGAGACATGATTGCAAGAGCCAGGCTTTACTAGCTGATCATCTTCCCCACTGCATAAAGATAATGAGGGTGACAGTGTTTTATCTACCACAGCTTCTCAGTAGGCTCTTTCCTTCCTGGGGCAGAATTTGGTCACATAGTCTACCTGCTAGAATTTCTGTCCCAAAATGAACTTGAGAGTCTTGAAGGACATGAATGATGCTGCTATGCATGGGCAGACACATTTGGTGCCTCCTGACTTCTTTTAGGAGGGATTCATGTCTAGATTTTGCTACAAGACCGAAGAGTGGGCTTTATCGAAGCACTTTATGACTGTGCTTTTGAAAATGTTTCCCTCTAGTCATCATTATGAAGTAATGTATTAGGTAATGTCTTGAAAAATGGCCAGAGGGCTAAAGTGTCAGCTTTACAGCTCACATACCTGAAACTAACAATGTTGGTTTATTATTTTTATACTACAATATCTTCAGAATGCCTCGTAAACAGAAATTAATAGTGACAACTCTGTCTCTGTACTTAAACACAACCCTACCCAATACACGATACTAAGAAAAGCCAAGGCCACTAACAGTACTTTCGAGAAGAATTTCTCTTCCTATTATCCCATCCAGGATACATTTCTGGCCTCTTTTGTCTCAGCCATCACAGCCAACTTCAGTTACCCAAGGTTTGCTAAAATCCACAGGTAATTCTTCATTCACATTTTTAAAAGAATTTTAAACTCTGCTCCCATCTTATCTCCTATCAGAATTTCCAAGAAGCATCAGAAATATGACTCATTATATCCAGCCCTAAAGACAAAAAGATGGCTTGAAATGTGAGAGTGCTAGCAAAGAAATGACCAAATCATTTTGAAACCACCAATGTATTTTTAATTCATTTCTTTTCTTTTCTTTCTTTTTATTTAAACTTTTATATAAGTGATCCAATGCTAACTGTTATTTTTGGAATTTAAGAAGTTATTAACAAATGAAAAGACAATACAATGTCTGCACCATCTGGATTTTAAAAGCATTAACTTGGATTGGTCCTGTACAGAAATCATTGTAGCAAGCATTACCTTCAAATACAAAGTTTGGTTACTTCTCCCAAATAATGCCTTTCAGATTTTTAAAATCAAACAATATTGGTCAATAAAATATAAATTAAGCATATATTTTGTACAAAGCAATATTCTGTGTTCAATATTCTATATATATATATATAAAGTGTATATATCTCTATAGTCCTAGATTCTAGGAGATTTACATCTAATTGAGGAGATAGATTTACTATCCTACGCAATTTCAATGGACCCTCAATAAAACTGCAAAATAAAATATAATGTTCTTATACTACACTAATCAAATTATTCATTTCCATGAATGTCCATCTGCTAGAGGTTAGGGACTAGGTTATTTATTTTTTTTCTATACCCAGTGCCTCATATAAGTAGCTAATTCACATGAGGTAATATATTTTTATTGAATCCATTCATAGAATATGTGCATATGTCATACACAACATATATGTATACATACATGTGTATGTGCAACAGTACATAAAGATACATTATTCAATTAATTGATTGATATTTATTTATGTAGAATTTGGTATGTGTGTAAGATTAGAAGGAAGTAAATGACAAATGTGGTATAACATTTCCATCTTGCCAATATTGAGAAAACAGGGTCTTACCCAGTTTATCCTGTGATGTTACAGTGCAAGTCATAAACTACAAAATATGTAAGAGGGAATTGGTTTGGTCTACATTTCAACTGAATCCCTGGCATAATAATGTTCTTTATTACATTTTTCTGGACACACTTTTAAAGATTTTAACCATGAGGCAGACTTTGGCATTGCTGATTTTTTAGTGAGGTCCTGAAAAGACTGTAATGAAAAGAAAGGTAATTTCCATCCATATATGTATCTCTGTTTTACACAGAAATGTAGAGTAAAACATGTAATATATATATTTTTTATTACCTGAATTATATATTGTGAGGTCCAAAGACTGAAAAAGAGGTTCCAATTTATTTTTTCCAGCATGCTTGAAGGCAAACGTCCTTTAAAATGTGCACATCATGAGAATGGAATGTGCTCGAAAATCAGCTGAAAGTTTAAAAAATGAAAGCTTTGCAGCTGTACCTACGGGCTTAGGCTCAGCAGGAGAGGACAGGTCCCCTTCTGGCCATCTGCAAGTTCCGATGAGCCCCCTGGGGAGTTGCAGACAATACTACCCATCCTGACAAAGCCCCACGTAGGCTTTGAGCCAAACGGATGCAGGTGTATGGTAATAATAAGGTCTTACATTTGCATAGCACACTATAATCTCCTTCTCACTACAGTCTTTTGAATTAGGCAGAAAAGATAATTGTCCCCAGGTTATAGACAAGGAAACCAAACTTTGGCAAGGTTTGGTGGTATGAGATGACAGAAAAAATATATTTATATTTGTCTCTGCCCCCATTCCTGGCACAGAGCTCCTAAAACCCTTGTAATTTCCAAAGTGATAAGAGCACAAGGAGCATCTTTTGTTCTAATATTTGGTCTCTGTCCTGGTTCCTGACTCCGAGCTCCTAAATCCCTTGGAATTTCCGGGGTGATAGAAGTGTCTTTTGTTGTCATGAGGTAACTCTGGGTAGGCTCCTGGATGGCTTCTGGATGGGGGCTAATTACAGAGCCGTAATTAGAAGCTTGGAATTTTCAGTCCCATCTCCCAGTCTCTGTGGGACAGGGGCTGGAAATGGAGTTAATGATTGATCATGCCTATGTGATGAGCCTCCTTAAAAATCCCTAAAGCCTGGGGCTTGGAGAGCTTTGGGGTTGGTTAACAAGCGGAGGTGTGGAAGAGTGGTACATCCAGCGAGGGCACGGAAGTTTCGTGATCCTTCCCATATACTTTGCCTTATGCATCTCTTCCATCTGGATGTTCAGCTGTATCCTTTATTATATCTTTTTATAATAAACTGGTGAACAGTAAGTAAACTCTTTTCCTGAGTTCTATGAGCTGCTTTAGCAATTTAAATGAACCCATGGAGGGGATTGTGGGAACCTCAGATTTATAGCCAACTGGTCAGAAGCACAGGTAACAACCTGGACTTGGGATTGGCATCTGAAGTGGGAGGATGGGGTGTAGTCTTGTGGGACTGAGCATTTAACATGTGGGATCTGATGCTATCTCCAGGTAGACAGTGTCCAAATTGAGTTAAATTGTGGGACACCCAGCTGGTGTCACAGGATTGCTTGGTGTGGGAAAAAGCCCACACACATCTGGTATCAAAGGTGTTGTGAGTATGGTAGGTGTGTCAGCGTAAAAGAGAAACACAGGAAGAGGACTGAGTTTTTCCTACTCGAGTGGCTTGCAAGGTCCCATAGTAGAAAAGGGTAAAACTGGAAATAGAGCCTGTAGATTCTATCAAATCTCCTGTAGAGGTCTGAGAATATGTGTTTCCAGTCTTACTCTTTCCTGGCTAAGTGACCTTCTGCAAGTTTCTCAAGCTCTCTAAGTTTGAGCAGCCTTGTCAATAACATAGAATAAAAATCTCTCACATTGTTGCTCTGAGTGTAACATAATGTGTGAAAACAGTTCTGTCAGCAGCAAAGTACTATTCAAAGTTCAAGTCATACTTACTCTTTTACTCCCCTGCAAATAGTAACTACAGATTTCCAGAAGCATTCCGTTTTTAAAAAACGGGTACACAAAATATTATCTGCAATTACAAAATCCCCAAAGCTCTAAACCCAAAAGTATTTCTAACTCATTTAGCAGTGAAGTCTTGCCTGAACGGACAGGTCCACTTATTACCTTGTTTTCCCTTATTTAGTGTGAATATCCATTATTTCACAGCAGAAATATCAATATAATTATCAATACAACGTTATGAGTTGCTGCCTCATACCCCTAGGTGTTCTGCAATGATTGCTAACATAGTGTATTATCTCTCTAAAATCCATACGCCCTACATCCCGTTGAGATTTTGGAGGAATCATGGGGTTTGTAGTATGGAGTGGAATGCTACTGACTCAGGAGACCACCCAATAACAGGATGCCGCAATTCGGGGTAATGATCGTGTGGGTGTCAGAGGCTGGGTGGTGCTGGGGTCACCACGGGTTGGGTCTCCTCCAGAGCAGACTTAGGACAATCTTGGCAGTGTCACACTCATTCAGTCCCAAGCTACACCTTGATCCCTGGTCCTGAAATTAATATGGCTTTTTGAAAGATTCTTATAGCAACACATCCAAGTGCTAGAACCAGAAGCCATGGTGGAAAATGGATGAGCAAAGACATTGGTCAACATAGATGTGAGTCGGAATACTTGACCTAATATTCACCAGCTCTGCATCTTTGACTAGTTTATTAAGGTTTTTAAATCTCAGCTTCTCACCCTTAAAATGGGAATGTTAGTGTTTCTGAGGGCCACGGTAAGTTCTAAACGGCACAGCATATGTAGAAATGCTTTATGCGGTGACTAGTTGATACTAAATGTCCAGTAAAGGGTAGATTTCATTCTCTTTTCCTTTGTTAGCATTTCCATGGTATTTCCATTATCAGAAATCTCTACCATAAGGCTATTTGTGCAGTTTTTCTTCAAATTGCTGATTGTTTTTGTTGTGGTCGTTAATTAAAATAGCTGAAGGTTGTTATTTTTTTTTCTTGAATCTTGGTCTGGATCTATGCCATTCTAAAGTCCAGAAAGTTGAATTTTTGGTTTAATTCCAATATTATTCTGCCAAGTTATTTTTTTTTTTAGAAAACAAACTGTTTTAATAATGTATGAGGTTTATAATGCACGTGTCTCACAGTTTGCAGGAAACAGAGCAAAACACCCCTAAGTGATAAAGCGTGTTTATTGTAGGTCAACTAATTACATTTCTCAATCCTGGAATATTTGAAATTTGATGGCTGGCTCTCGCCTGTACCTTGGCTGTGATTTATTCTGAAGTTCTGAAGGCTGGAGCTCATGATAATAGCACATGAGCTTTGGCATGACTAATTCACTTATAATTTTATATAGGTCTTGACTCAAAAATTTCTCTCTGAAGTTTAATTACCACAAGTCATAAACGCATGACGAGAGATTCCCCCTGGTGCTCGAATCTCCCACTATGCTGTGCTGGGCAGCTCTAGAGCCCACCAACAGGCCATCAGGGAACCTCACAGGGATGTGTGAATGTTGCTCTCAGCCCCATCTTCTCAAGTACATGAGCATGAGTTGCAAAAGGAAGGCTCGTGTGTTTATCAAGGTGCCTGTAGGTCAGTGGCCTGAAGGACAATTCAATAAATGGACAGATAGTCATAATAAAATTTAAATAAGGATAAAATAAAATAAACCTCACTAATGTGATTCCAAGAAACTCAGTGTCAGGCAAAGTTAAGACTGCCATGTGAACAGGAAAATTTTTATTAAAAGATGTGGGAAACTACTATATGACCTCAGGATAGGGAAGGAGTCTTGACACAAAAATGCACAAACCATAAAGGAAGATATTGCCAAATTTTACGACATTAAAGTTTAAAATGTCTGTAGAACAAAAAGTGCCAATAAAGTTAGAAGACAAGCCACAGACTGGGATATGATATCTGCATACAACTGCCAAAAGATTAGCACCTAGATTAAATAAAGTAGTTCTATAGATAAATAAGAAAAATGAATAGCCTAGTAGAAAAATGAGGAAAGGATATGAATCACAGAAGAGGAAAACTTACTGGCCAATAAATATATGAAAAGACGTTCAATGTGACCAATAACTAGGGAAATGCAAATGTAAACAGATTTGGTGAAATCTTAAAAGTTCAACAAATGCAGGGATGGATCTGGTGAAATGGGAAGTTTCATATGCTACTGAAGGGAAGTGCCAGTTGGTAGAGGCACTTTGGGGAAGAAATATTTGGCATTATCTCCTAAGGCTGAATATATGCCTCCTCCTTCACACAGCAGTTCTATTCAGGAAAAGGGCTTCCTACAGATAGAACTAACATTGTTAATCAACTATACTCCAATATAAAATAAAAATATATATATTATTCAGCTTCAAAAAATAAATTCAGTCAATGAATAGCTTCCTGCAGATGGCAGCCAGCGTGCTCGGCATGGGTCACATGGGTGCTGAGATATTGATCCTGGAGGCTTGCGGACAGGTGGGGAGGGAAGGGCCTGCAGTGGCCTGAAGCCCCGGGTTGGATTCCTCTGGACACTCTACAAGGTGCTTCCTCTGTTTCCATAAGTATGCCAAACACATATTTTCATTTTCTAATCAAGGAAAAAAATGAAGCAACACTGCCCCGAAATATGTGGTTTCACTTTCACAAGGAGATATTCATTCATAGGGGTCATACACACGTGACTACAGCATCGTTTACGCTGTATCAAAAAACATGACTACAGCATTACAGATAATAACAAAGACTTGGAAACCACACAAATGTCCCATTCAAAACTTTCTAACCAGAAAACCTTCCTTCAAGAAACTTTCTAAAGTTGCATCTCCTCTCCTATTACTCTCTATCCCTTTACTTTCCTTTTTATTCACTTCATAGATATCTTTATTTATTTATTTTGGCTGTGTTGGGTCTTCGTTTCTGTGTGAGGGTTTTCTCTAGTTGCGGCAAGCGGGGGCTACTCTTCATCGCGGTGCGCGGGCCTCTCACTATCGCGGCCTCTCTTGTTGCAGAGCACAGGCTCCAGATGCGCAGGCTCAGCGGCCATGGCTCACGGGCCTAGTTGCTCCGCGGCATGTGGGATCTTCCCGGACCGGGGCACGAACCCGTGTCCCCTGCATTGGCAGGCAGACTCTCAACCACTGCGCCACCAGGGAAGCCCCACTTCATAGATATCTTTAAAAGTGGCATTCTATTATATATTTATTTGTTTCTTGTTTATCTCCACCACTAGATGTCAATTTCGCGAGGGTAGGAAACTGTGTCTATTTTATTCACTTCTATATCCATAGAACATAAAATAATGTGAAGGACAGGAGACGCTCAATTTTTTTTCAATACTGAATGAATGTCCATTTTCCAGTTTAATTGTGTATATTTATAAAACAGAATACTATACAATTAAAATGTATGAATTAGGGTTCTGTGTACCAACATAGAAATTTTCTTAAAAACATAATGTTGTGCAAAAAAGCAGGTTGAAAATATATATAATGATACAATTTTTATAAAAAGTGAAAACATGCCAAATATGCCTATGGATTACTAATGTATACTATGTATGTATAATAGTATAAAAGGATACACACTAAATTCAGGAGTTACTGGAGTTACCACTGGGAACACAGTAGGGGAAAAGAGACAAGAAAGTGATACACGGGGCTCCAACTGTGTCTGTAATATTTTATTTCTTTTAAAAAATGACACAAGTATGGCAGATGTGTTAGTACTCAATATATTTGCATAGTGGAAATACAGGGTTGTTTTTTTTTACATATCTTAGTATATTCTTGTATGTTTGAAAAATCCTATAATGTATACTTAATGTAAAAATACTATCACTTGATAGATAATTCACTTTGTGCTGTATAGGCAAACATGTGGAAGAAGTGGCAAACTGGAGTCCCTGGGATTTTTGATTCTTCTGCCGCATGGATCAGTCTTCTTCTCCATCACCTCATTTATTTTTCCTAAGACTTAGTTAAGAGGCCAACTGGAGAAGTTTACCGCCGATCGACGTGGGCGCTCCTTCTGCCACTGGAGCGGCTCAGAAAGTTTCTGCCTCCTGAAGATGTCTTATAGGGCTCTGTAATGCATGCTTTGTTCCACTTCCTGGCCCAGTCTCCACATCCTGGAAGTCCCACAGAGCTTCCTCCTCTGACTTCTGGGATTCACCAGGGCATGGTGGTAGCAGGGATTGTCACTGAAACTGGGCTGCAGCTGCTGTGATCCCGACACTGGGGAATGTGCACTTCAGCATCATGTCCCACTCTCTGATGCTAAACAGCCCTTTCTGTCTTTTAATAGATTCTTGGGGGAGGAGGAAGTGAAGGCTGAGGTTAGCTTGTTCGCTTGTGTGCCTGTCTCAGCCAGACTGGCATCTGGCACCAAGCCTGCCATTTAGTCAGACGGTATTGTTTTCTGTTTTACACACACACACACACACACACACAGAGCATGAGCTCAAGTCATTCAAGCCATATGTCTCTACGCCTGCAAGTTACATTGCACTGGCCCGAATTATATTTAACCACACTCTGAGGTATATGCTCAAAATATATGTTCATTGGCATCTGTAAAACCATGTCACATGAGGTTCAATGTTTTTCAAGATGGCAGTAGGACGGAGATAGTAGATGAAACTCCCTTCAAATGATGTCTACTATCTTTAGTGAAAAGAACTTGCAAATTATGGTGAGAGGACCCATTCAACCAATTCTCCCACACACAGAGGATTTGGAACCTTTCTACCGGACCCTCAGTGGACCATTAATGCGACCAGAACTTTCCAAATCTCCTCTGCCCCAGACATCTAAAGATGGCTAGGGTGAGCATAAAACTCAGCCCTCTTCTTCCACCCTTATGTGGCTCTCTTCGGGTTAAAAACTTCGCAGAACCCTTTAAGACCTGCCCTCTCACTCTCTATAGTAACTCCAGAAATTTCAGAACTATCAGAGCAGAGACTGATAAACTATGGCCCCAAAGAACACAGCAACGTCCATTTCTTTACAGATTAACCATCACTGTTTTCCTACTACAATGGCAAGCTTTAGCAGTGCTGAAGCCATACGGCTGCAAAGCCTAAAATAGGCATTATCTGGTCCTTCATTGAAAAATGTGCTGACCCCTTGGTAGTAAAATCCCGTGGTTAGGAGGACTGACTAGATTGCATGTCACGGCCAAGAAATAGCAGGTCAAAAAGATGCTTATATTCAATTTATACCAGGTTTATACCAGGTGAGCAGCAAAACCAGGGGCCAAATATGCACCTCATTTATTTATTTTTTAAATATTACAAGAATCAAAGAAGTACTCCTCCTTTGCACAGTCCCTTCCTTGACTAGAAATTGTTCCCTGCTGCCCTATTATTATTTTCCTCAACATTAACAATGAAGTAGCACCGGACTTGAGCTTCTCTGTGACTCATTCTCTCTGCTCAAGCTGTGGTTGCTTCCCAGACTTGTCACACCACACCTGATGGCTGGGGGCCAAGATGACCATGACACTGGCATAGCCCAGAGTGCCTGGGCAGGCTGAGGACACACGGCTAGTTAAATGCCCTTTCATGGGCAACATGAACAAGCTTCCCCAAGCTCTGGGTCATCTATTCGTCACCAGTTTGTGATGACTACTGTCCCTTCTGTCTTAGAAGAAAACGCAGGCTGATACTGACTGGACATAGAAGGCGAATAATACATGTTTTGTGTGTTTATGCAAGTCTATGAGTTCCAAAACTACCTGAATGATCCAAGCTACAGGAAAATGACTATTTCAAACAACTCCCATCCATGACTTACTGTAGTTAATGCCGTTGGTTTATAGACAGATTGCAACTACCGATATTAAATGCATAATAATGTATTTGGCAAAGTTACTAACCCAAGAAGAATCTGCTCTGGGTCATCTGCTTTGTGGTGAATGGACTGAGAGCAGGAGACTGAAGTCAGGTGACTCAGGGCAAGTCACTCAACCTCTTTGAGTTTCAGTTTGACTCTGGAAATGAGGAATTTGGACCGAATAACAAGAAAATCCTCTTCCTAGTCTACTCAGCACTTTAACAAATGTTCTCCTGTGTTGTTGTTTTATGATTTTAGACAAATCATGTATCTCCGCCATCCTTAAATGCCATTCAAAATGATGGAACCAACTTGGCAGCCCTGCAATAGTGCAGAAATATTGCAGGTCGAAGTGCAATTCTTGTTTTCCATCTTGTTCTTCTTATAACAAAGGTATTGCTCAAGCATTAGAGTATTTTAAGGGTGTGTATTTTCTTTTTTTTTTTTAATTACTAAGCTATGCCCACTACTTGCCTTGTTCTCTTGGTACACTCCTTCTAGGTAACTGGCCTCGGTTAGTTGCTGCCGTTGGCCTAAGAGTACAGCAAAGCTAAGAAATCCTGGCAGACATTGTAAAAATACCTGCAGACTCAGTGTCCCAGGCCTAGCTGAACTAAAGCTTGATTCTGAGAATCACAAAATGGCCAGGAAGATGCTGCAGCCTGCATGACTTGTAGGTGCTTTCCTCCCCTCCACTCAGTCAAACGTGTAGGAAGCATTTGACCCTCCTTAGCTCCTCTCTTTCCCAGGCAGCTGTGTTAATCCTGGTGGAGACATTGTGGTGAAAACCTCAGACTCTGGTCTTTGTTTTCAGGATTCCTGTGAAGAAGAAATCTACTGAGTCTCTAACTGTATGGACACAGGAATGTGGTTTATGGATTCCAGTGTGTATTTTTGGGGTGAGGCTTGTGGTGTATGAATTTGTTCCATGTTGGAGTGGTGGATGGAATGTGGAGGGGTTAGGACAGACTCTGCTGAGGCCCTTCCAAGTTGCCAAATGTTTCTCTAAAGCCCAAGTGTACAGCCAGACTTGGATCTCCTGTCCCTATATTCTCAGCTAGCTGTATTTGTATCTCTGTGGGAGTGTACCTGAGCAGTTGGTACTGAAGGGTTGGCATAAAAATCCTCTGGGACAGTGATTAAAGGAAGACATAAAATCTCCCTGCCCAGCAGCTGAGAGTTTGATGTGGAAAGAAAACAAATTAATTTCTTACTCGGTTTCTTGCCCAGTAACATTCTGCTAGTCAATCAGTCATCTAATTCCAAACACTTAGGGACTTTAATGTGATTCTGATGTTTTAGAAATTAAGTATAAGAGTCAAACATCAGAAGGCTTTGTAAGATGCTAAGCCCTAGATAAAAATAAGAATTAAATTGGAAAAACATTAACTGTCATATCACTTCTTGATGGGTTAATTTGTTTTATATGCCTTGAAAGAGAAAAATGTTGCACTTCAGTTAGAAAACAAAGTGAGCTACAGTGCACGTGTGTCTTACCAACCATCAACTTTGAGGATATTTTTGAGATCTTTAAAAAGATGAACTTAAGTAGCACAGAAAGATTTTTCAGACCACAACACTTAAGCAGACACCCTTGGATTGGTTTGATTAACTTTCATTAGGGATAATTAGGTTTCCTAATTGGTTGGGACCCAAGCAACATTCATCTGTTTCAACCAAAGAAGCTCCCTTTTATTCTTCTTGCCCTCTGATATTGTGATTCCATTTGAAGAAAAGTTCCCACTGCTAAAGGAACTAGAAAAGCATTGGACTCATTTATTTCTGAGGATCCTATGGCCTCTCTAGCTGATATGATGGAATGAAAAAGGAAATGAATCAGGGAGAGACTAGTGTGACAGACACTATTGGTTTTTTACCTAGATCCTACTCCCCTCTTCACCTCACTCTCATCTTTCCATGCTGGCAGATCTCTGACTTTGTTCTGATATCTGGAGCAGCCATGGGTTCAGGGATAGAAACCATCTCTAGCCCAAAGGTGAATCTCTATTAGTCTATGCTATAATCAGGGTAGTCTCAATCTCTGGCCAGTCATTGCCTTAAGCATGGACACGTGCTCTAAATTTGGGCTATGTAGAACTAGAATCTGTTGGGAGTGTCTGCAAAAGACTCCTTGCTAGAGAAAAGAGATGCACAGAAAAGTTTGTTTCCTATGCTAGAACTCTGCATTAGGGACAGCTATATAATTTGTGGGGCCCACTGAAAACTTAAAATGTGAAGACCCTTGTTCCTTTCTTCAACTGTCTCTCTCTCCACCTGTCATGGTGGGTTTTATTTGCTATTTAGGCTTGGGGACCCTCACAGGCACCTGGTGATTCGCCCTGCAACTCAGCATGCAGAGCATACATTACCCCGACCCTCCCCACACCTACCTCTAGGCCCCTGCTGGAGGCAAAGGGTGGCAGTAGTTGCTGGGTAGAGGTCAGGGAGCAGGTGGTCTAGAACCCATCCGGCCCAAGTGGGGAGGCAGGACCAGGCATGAGTTAAGGCTACAAGCCCTTGGTGCATACTCCTTTGTCCTACTGAATTTCACTTACAAAACGCAAATTCAAAGTAAAATCATGAAGAATTTCAAGACGGAGACGACAGAGCATTAGCCCCCTCGCATGGGATTCTTCTGAACCTACGCCCCATGCAGGTGTATTGACTGCATGCACATGAAGCTGGTCTTCATGTCTGCAGGTACCACCTGAATCTGCCTCAGCCATCTTGAGACCACAGGGAAACATGGCCAAGTTAGAGAAGAAAGACAAAAGCACCTGGGTCCTTGACATTATTAAGCTTCTAAATCAACCAACCTTGGAGACTACAAGGTTGGTTATAGTCAATAACCACGTTGGTTATACTCAATAATTCTTGTTATAGGAGATAATAAACCCCTAGTTTTATAGGCCACTTTTACTTGGGCCTTTCACTAGTCACAGTTGACAGTATTCTGTCTGATAGGAAAGATCACATGTTGAAGAAAAAGTCTACAAAGGGACTAGAAAGAGGAGGTTAAGCTAGAGGAGTTTTGTTCTGACATTAAATCTAGAGCCACTCCCCTAAAGAACACTGTTCATGCTTTTCCCCAACCACTCTGCAGGGTATGAGAGAGCTGGTGTGTTCTTTGGAACCTGAGCACAGACAATGATGACCTCACCTACACTCCACCCCCTCACATTTCTCCACTTTTAGAAGGCTTAACAAGTTCAAGTAGGGCAGATATTGGCAAACTATGACACAGTGAATAAATACAACACCCACGTTGATTTTTAGGTACACGAGAATTGAGATGATAGAACGAGGTCACTGTGAGCTGCAGGGATAGTCTGAGGCAAAATTATAAAACAAATGAAGTTTGCATGGGGCTCACCTATTTGTAATAGACTTTTCCATCCTTCAGAGTCCCTCTCTTGGGTAGATATCTTGGGTTCTAGGTCATTCCTGCTTAAGGTGCTAACTAGTAAATTTAAGGTACAATTTTGCATAAAGGTTTGATTGTCTAGCCCTTAAAGTTCCTAGAAACTTTGAGATTTTATGATTCTTCACTAACTGTTCTGTGTCCCTCCCACATAGAGATCCTGGGACAGTAGACCTTTGGAAACCTTGAGAAGTTCCAAATCCATAAAACTCTTCCTCGAATTATGGGGTTAAAAGAATAAATAACATCTTCTGAGAAAAATAGCTTCAAGGAAAAGGTAGTATGAGAGGAGGGCCTTGAAGGATGTAGGTTTTATAACTTATCTGGAGGGAAAGCCATTCCACCTAGGAGACCAGCTGGCATGCAGATGTCTCCCTCTGCCTCAGAAAGTGGGATATAACACTTAGAAGCTTCTCACCCTCATCCTCAGGAATGGTTAGGTACTAACCATGCTTCTCAGACATTTCTGGAGACAATAGCAGGGGTCTATAAATTTTGTATCACTTTTCTACTCTTACAGGTTATACTGGGTGGAATAGCATTCACCCCCAAATATATGTCTTCCTAGAACTCAGAATGTGACCTTATTTAGAACTAAGTATAAGAAGTTAAGATGAGGTCATTCTGGATTCAGGTAGGCCCTAAATCCAGTAACTGATGTCCTTACGAGAAGGTCTGTGAAGACACACAGGGAGGATGGCAACGTGAAGACAGAGGCGGAGATTGGAGTGAGGCTGCCCAAACCAAGGAGCTCCAGGACCCACCAGAACCTGGAAGAGGCAAGGAAGGAGTCTTCCCTAGAGGATTCAGAGGGTGTATGGCCTTGCCAACACCTTGATTTTGGACTTCTAGCCTCCAGAACCACAAGAGAATACATTTCTATTGTGTTGACCCACCCGGTTTGTGGAAATTTATTATGGCGGCCCTAGGAAACCAATATACAGGCCCCCTCATGGGGGCCACCGACTGTATGGAATGATAAGGTTTGAGAGCTGACCACTGATTGGGCTGTCAATTTCAGAAGAGGAAATGGAGGAGATGCTCCCTTAACAGAATGTCTGGTCAGCACTGTGCATGGGGGCAGGGCTTACCTTTCCATCTAGAATGTGCCCGCGAGGTGAGTGGTATTAAATTGGATGTCTCAAAGGTCAGCATTCCTGGCTGTTGCACACCTACGCAGAGGCCTCTGGAGCTCTCTCACTCCTACCTTTTTATCACAACCCTCTGCCAAACAAAACTGGATGACAAGGTCTTCCTGTTTGAACCAGTGGGTTTTCTCAGGGACATCAGACAAGAAGGCTGAAAGTTCCCTCCATACTAGATTAGCAGCACATGGGTGAACCAAGCTCATACATTATTCAGAGGGGGAAAATGTGGGCTTTGACTGAACTTTTAAGGAATCAGCAGCTATTCCGGAGGAGAGTGACCTATTGTTCTACTTCACAGAACACAAAGAGCAAGCGGCATTCCTTACGGCATAGCTAATGGAGTGCACACAGACACTGTGATGAACTGACCGGAGGACATCTTTTACCAGCTCTGAAGTTCTGTGCAAAGTGCCCTGTTGCTGATCAGAGGAAAGATGTTCACACTCTTTCTATTTCTGTAAGGTTACAACTCAGTGATACTCAGGTCAGGAGTTTCTGGGTAAAATGGTGCTGTCTGTGAAGCATGTACTTGTCAACAGCACCAAGGTCCCCTTAGAAGGGTCACCAGACAGATTAGGTTGACATTTATGCCATTGTCTGGCAGATCCCTCCCTGAAAAACGGGAAGCCTTTCTTGCATGGTGGAGGAAGAAGAGAAATGGTTATGAAATTCATTTTTTAAAAAAGTTCCACACCATGTGCTTCTTTGAAACTAGAAAAGCATCTTCTAAAAACAGGAGAAGGAAATTCTGACCCAAAGGAGCAAGGGAGGGTTAACAGCACCTTTAGTCCAGAGCATTTGCAAGGGTTCTGAATTGATTCCTGGTGAATCAATTTTAGTCAGTAACTAAATTTTAAAGATTCTGGAAAGAACAGAGAACAAACACTGAAATTGCAAATATTTACTTGAACACTATGTTACCACTGTGGATTTCAATAACACTACATAAAAGTATTATCTTGTTCACATTTTCCTTGGCAAAAGTGTCTCAATCGGTGGATTAACTTGATCTGCCATTATTAAGTTGGCTTGCTTTTCAAAAGTAGGAAACTGTTCTATTAAAAAAGAATACACTGATAGTACAAATTTGATTTTTAAAATTCCGTTTCCTTGTAGTAAGTGTTTCTGGTGTTTCAAATTAAATAGTTCAGTTCAACTCATGTAATAATTACAGAAAGACAATAAAATTAGTTATTAACTTATCTAACAATATCTATAATGCGCAAGCTTGTTATGTAAAGTATATTTCAGGAATTAGGCAATATTGGGAGAAACTACATGAATCATTCCAGGTCACCAGATGTGCTTAATAAAACAACTTTTAGTATTTTTTTAGGCATAAAACTTATTTATAATTCAATAGTTCATCCCACATTACAATCCTTCATTTATTCAACAGCTACTGTTGATCTCCTACCATGTTCCAGGTACTGTGTTGATAACTAGGGATAGAGACAAGACTGGAACAGATGCAGTCATTCACATGAATATCTGAATTACGAAATATGTTCCCCACGTTAGCAAAGGATCTCTCAGACTTCCCCTTTGATGACATATTTGAACTCCTAATGATGAAAGATAAATTATTATTACCCTAAATCAAGAACCAGTCATTAGAATTTTATATACAGTTTAAGAACATAATTTGTTTGATTTCTTAAGTGTTATTATAACTTTTGGTTAACTACTTTGGATAACCACAAAGTAATGAGCAAGTATGTAGTCTCCCTATTGTGTGGACTCATATCTATACTCTACCACTCAGTAGCTTTTGATGAATAACTAAACAGCCCTGTATCTCAGTATTCTCATCTGTAAAATGGAAATGATAATGGTCTGTACCTCAGAGAGTTCTGGTAATGATTAAACAATTTAATAGACATAGAGTGCTTGGAATAGTTCCTAGAACATGGTAAATTCAAAGAAACATGTGTATTTGATTCCCTACAGTTGAGTTAATGACATGGCTTCAACAATAGAGTAAGTCCCCTACATACGAACAAGTTCTGTTCCGAGAGCACATTCCTAAGTCCAATTTGTTCGTAAGTCCAACAAAGTTAGCCTAGGTACCCAACTAACACAATGGGCTATATAGTACTGTAACAGGTTTATAATACTTTTCACACAAATAATACATAGAAAACAAACACAAAAAATAAAGAAAACATTTTTAATCTTACAATACAGTACCTTGAAAAGTACAGTAGTCCAGTACAACAGCTGGCGTACAGGGCTGGCATCAGGTGAACAGGCAAGAAGAGTTACTGACTGGAGGAGGGAGAGGAGGTGGGAGATGGTAGAGCTGAAGGATCGTCAGCGATAGGAGACGGAGGGCAAGCTGCAATTTCACTCACGCCTGACGCTGATGGCACAGGTTCTGGTTCCTTGCTGTATTCAGTTCTATCTACTCTCTTGAAAAAACGATCCAGTGATGTCTGGGTAGAAGCTCTTTTTTTTCTCGTCATAGATGACACAGTAGCACTGCATTGCATTCTGAATGGCTGCTGCAACCTCCGTGTCTCATTCTACGTTCAGGTCCTGTGTCTCAAAACTAACAGTGCCTCCTCAAATAAAGAAAACCCCCTTGCCATTTCCTGCATCATGAATCTCTTCGGTTCTTCAGTTACTTCTCCTTCCTCTTGTCTCTTGCCCTCCAACTCCATCAGGTCTTCATTAGTAAGCTCCTCATGGTGCACAGCAAGAATTTCAATGAAGTCGTCCTCTTGCAGATCTAGCTCCAGCTTCTCGCTGAGGGTCACTAAGCTGCTGAAGATCTCTTTGGACTCCTCATCCACCTTCTCAAATCCATGAAAACTGTAAACAAACTGTGGGCAAAGGTTCTTCCAAACCCCATTCATGGTGATGGCCGTAACCTCACCCACGTTCGCCTCTTTGAAAGTTCCCAACTTGAAGGTTCGTACGTAGGGGACTCACTATACTAATACAAGGGTGAGCAAACAAGCAGGCTGTGGGTGAGGAGTACTGGCCTCAGCTTCAGGAGAAGAGAGGTTGAATCCTAGCACTGCTTCAGAAGGGTTCAGTCAGTAAACAGTACTTATTTGAATTGGGAAAATGTAGTACCAGGATCCCCTTTCAATCATCCATTCTTGTCGCAAGAACTCAGCCTGCTTTCCACTATTCGTGTGACAAATAAGGGAATTGGACTACACGCTCTCTAGCACCCTGTCCACCTCTAAAATTCTGTGAAACTGTGATTCCAATGGAACCACGGTTCAGGCACGGGAAATATTTTGTTAATGAACCATTTGGTTAGAAATGTATTTCTTTTCAAGTGGTATTTGTAGACATTGTTGAAGGACATTGTTGTAGACATTGTTGCTCCTCCCACTGAGAATTTCTTCTATAAATTAAAACAAGGTAGTAGAAGATTCAGGCTGATGAAATGAATTTTGACATGTAATTGATCATTCCAAATAAACTTTTTCTTTAGAATCCAGGGGCTTAGAACTGTTCTGAATGAAGAACTGAGAAGCTATTTTGATAAAGAGTGCCAAATGTGTATGCACTTCTTTGAATTCTTCAAAGTGCTTTCGTATCTATTATTTCATTTTCTCTACCTTGACTGTAACTTTTTCAGAAAAATTCTGCACAAGGAAACCTGATATCTCAGGTTTTCCATCAATTATATCATTGATCCCTGAGCAGCAGATCACTTAGATCTTTGGATCAACTTACTTATGTGAATGCCTTTCTCTTGTGGGCATTAATTTTCTTTTAAATTACTTGGGAAAAGTTAGTTTTCAAATAGTCAAGTTGCAGTTGTAAAAGGAAATATGAATTACACACCCAAGCACAATCTTGAGACTTAGCAGCCTTCATAAGCAGCAGTTTTGTTTCCATACATAGATTTTTAATCACTGGCACATCCTACTCAAAAACTATACATTGGGGACTATATAATTATTTGAAATATTACCATGGTATTTATATGTATATAAGCAAACAGATTGGGCTAAAAAGAAATATACTGTGGGAAGACAAAAAGGTCGAGCTATCCTACATTGTCTTGAGATTTTCTTATGAAAACTCCTTAAATTATTGTGACATATTTAGGACACAACTGAAATTTGAAAAACTTAGGGAAGTTTCAATTTAGTAGCTTGGGTCTGTCTTGACTGAATATCATTGTGCCTGCAAAATCTAACAAGTAAATTGTCAGGTATCCATCACAATAATGAAGGGAAATATTTAACAAAAAGCATGGTCAATGCAGTCTTCTACCTCACAAACTATTTTTTTTCAAATAAGCAGAGATAAAATTAAATCCAACCACTTTGCCAGCAGATGTATATGGAACATCTGTTACATTCTTTACCTATGCAGTACCTCCTGGATTAAGATATGGCATCTGTCTGTGGCGGTTTGTTTTTAATATGGTAGGAGAGGTCACGCATTAACACGTGAAACAATCCCTACAACTTCATTACTATCACCCGAGCCCAAGACACCATCAACTCATACCTAGATTTCTAGATGTCCTTTTGCTCCTCCTTTTGCCCTCCTACAATCCTTGTTCCACACAGAAGTCAGTAATCATCCATTGCACTTAAGATAAAATCTATACTCTTTAGCTTAGTGAAGGAGAGAGAGGAGAGGAGGAGGACGACGAGGAGAAAGAAGAGAAATCATCATGCTATTTTTCCTAGCTTCATTGTTTTCAAATTTCTACCCAGTCTTTCCCTGCCTATTTCTCTTACCTCAACTCCTAGCACTTCTTACCTTGTCCAGGGTACAGACTAAGAATTAAGCCCCATAAGAGTATGTGTCCTCACTTGTCTTGCTCTTTGTACCTGTGTTGTCCATAATAATGTAAAGCATGTAGGAGGCATATAATAAATATTTGTGGACACTAATGAATGACTAGAAGAGTATTACATCCTTTCTATATTGTGATATGTTAAATTTGCAAACTGTGTGCAGGCAATGAAGAACAGGATAAGGCTATATGCATAACAAATTCAAAAAGAAAATAACTTTTTAAAATGAGGTGGACAGTAGGCATGAGGTAGACCTCACAGAAGGTTAAGACTAGAGATGGGCTTAGAATAATAATTTGAATTTCAATAGGTGAACATGATGGATAAAGTATAGCATTCTTGGTCAGTAAAAGATCAAGAGTGAGCCAGGAGTGTGAGCAAGTGGTGGATAGGGCTGAAGAAGGACAATAAGGGGGCCAAAGTGATAGTTCCAGGCATTCAGACTAAGGAAGAGTAGAGACCAAATTGTGGTTAAGAACGGCCAATCAAAGGACCTGAACAGATTAGCAGAGAAGATCAGAACTGATGAAGGAGGAAAAAAGAGGGGATTAAATGTTTTTGAGGAGATAGCCATCATGACAAAAGGGGTATTTTAGGAAGATCCCTCTTGTAGCACATGAACGGTGAAGTAAAGGAGGTAAATAACTCTAGGTAAGAAAACTTGCTGGCCAATTTGGGAGTAAGGTAATAAAGTAAGGGTCATATAAGATAATAGGGGAGAAAAAGACAAACCAACAAGGAAAGAAAGAACTGATGGTGAGCATTTGTGTGAGTGAGAAGGGAGAAAGGCAGTCAAAGCTAAGAAGACACCATGGGAGCTAGAAAATGTCTTTTCTTCTATCCAACAGGAAACTGGAGAAATGCGAAGCCATATTGCTTAATGGTTGGTCACCATTTTACCCCCAAACATAAGGGCTTCCTGTGTGACTTGGTTTCCTACATCCTTCTCTGTATTTGGACAAAGTTAGAGTATGTCTCTCTAGAACCCTGTTATTAGAATATGGCTCTTTCAAAGTCTTGCAGTGAGTTATCCATCTATATTTATAGATTTTCTTATTATCAATCAACATATAAAGTGTTTCAGCAGGAATTCATAGGCTGTGTGTGATGAGCATCCATTAAGGTATCTTCCAAGTACCTCTCCTCTGCCTGCTCCATTCACAGAAGAGGAACTGGCTGGTAATACCTGATTGGACACTGAAGTGGACATATAACTCAAACTGGTGCAATCAGAATTGTGCCTTGAGACTTTTAACCAACAGACAATAAGGAGAAAGGAACTGACACATGTCCATTCTGGAATTCTAGAGAAAAAACCTGTGAATTTGGAATAGCTTTGTCTCCATCTTTTCTGATGCTTCATTGTTCAAATTTTCTCTGATGTCTTAGAATCTCTCCAGCACATTTCTTTTGCATTTTCTTATCTTTTTAAAAAATCATCTTCTGGTTTTTTATTGCATACAACTCAGAGAAACTTAATCAATATTTAGAGTAAAATACTTTCAGAACTGGTATCAAATGTAGATGCAGATGTTTCTAGTGGAAATGGTAAATGCGAGCAAGACAAATGTAACTTGGGAGTTTGGAAAGAAAGCTTGCACACTACTAAGACCCTTCACAAAATTCATCTAAGAGAGACAAGAAACACTTGACTCATGAACACAGAATTAGGTTTCTGTTTGTCTTTCTCCTCCCAGATGGGTGATATTTTTGGTAGGAGATATTTTTTTTAACATTTCTCCATCTTATCATCTCCTTCCTCAAAAGGAAACATAAACTTGGAGAGTGTAGAACAGATCAGCAGCAGTCCTATTTAAAAATGTGGAAGGGTGGCAAGCCATTAAAGGAAGCTGAGAAACTGGGGAGAACAAGATGGCATAGGGCCTTACAGGCGAGGTTATATTACCAGAAATAATATGTGAGTTGAGAACAGAACAGTTTAACCAAGGGTATTGCCGGGTTCCCCTGGTAATTGGGAACACAAATGCTTTGCAAGGTTACAACACCCACTCTCCTACAGGTTGAAAGCATATGAAAAGAGCACAGTCTATTTTTGAAAGTGGCATCCGAGAAGGTTTCTACACACCCAGAAGAGTATTTCAGTTCATTAACTAAAATACATTTGTGTTGTGGTTGATTGGTTTTGTGTTCTATTTTACTTCAGAATATTTTGATATGCTCATAGAAGGAGGCTAAAGAAGCTTTTTAAAAAATAAGAATCAATAAGAGGGGGGCTAGGAGTATTCATTCATTTGTTCATGTATTCAAAAATATTTATTATGCAGCCAGGTATCGTGCTAGAAAGGGATTTTACAGGTTGTTTGTTTTAAGGATGCAGTTCCTGCTTGCATGAATCTTGCAGAGGTAAACAGTAAACAAAGAACCATATAAAATATGATTATAAATTGTGACAAGTAAACTGAAGGAAAAGCACACGGTATGTGCTTTTTATGATATGAGATACTGATAGAGATTTAATTTAATTAGTAAAGATGATTAGGGAAATCCTCTCTGAGGAAGACTTATTTGAATCTGGAAGACTGATGGTGCCTTAAGCCAAGAAAAGGGGAGGAGTGGGGTGGGTTGGGAGGCAGAGAAAGGGCATTCCAGAGAAAGTGGAAAGCATGTGCAAAGGTCTCATGGAAGGAAAGCACTTAGTGCCTTTGAACAAATGAAAGAGTTCAGGGTAGTTGGCCCATAGTGAGGCAGGGATGGCATGCCATTAGAAGGGGCTGGAAAATTGAGGAGGACAGGACAACATAGGTCCTTACAGGCTAGGCCAGGGATTTGGGGTTTCATCTTAAATGCAACAGGAAGCCACTGAAGGGGGTGGTGGCGATATGAATATCATTTAAATGTTGTAAAGACTACTCAGACTACTGTGTTGAGAATGGGTGGTTCAACGGGTCACCAGTAGAAGCAGGGAGGCCAGGTTGAACGTCAGGGCAGTAAATCCAGGGGAAAGTTGAGAACTATCAATGGAGCACAGTGATTGCAAAATGATACCTGAGTTTTGGGGTTAATCTACTTTAGATCTGCTGGAGTCGCCTACTTCTTGACTTGAGAAACTACATACTTAAAAAAGGCATAGGATAGTTATACGGCATTCCTTCAGTCAATATTTCATCTGAGGTAGTTTTGTTTAAATATTTTATTTTGTTTTAATTTTTAAAAAGCTTTCTATAAAAAGTTTAAAAATACAAATGTGCATAGAAAAAGAAAAAAAAAACTACATCATTTAGATGTATACCCACACATACACAGGTATTTATCTAAAATGTGAAATCACATTTTATGGACTGTTTTGTCACTTGTGTTTTACATTTAGCAACATGTCATAAACACGTTCCCTTGTCAAAATCTGCAGATCTTCATTCTTCTAATGGCTTATTGGCTTTCTTACTGTATGAATGAACCACAATTCATTTTTAATTGATAAGCATTTAGATTGTTTCCAATTTTTCATTATTACAAATAGTGCTGCAGGGAACATCTTTATGCATTTCTGCATACATTTAAACAAACTTTTAGGAAAGTTTCTATAAAATTCACTACTAGGAATAGAATTGCTAAGTCAAAAGATTTATACATTATATAAATTTATAACTACTAGTGCCCTCCAAACTGTTTGTTTTGATTTATATTCCTGTTGATTTTACTATACCTTCAAAAACACTATGGACTTTTACCTCATAAAGTAAAAATGATAACTCATTGTTGATTTAGTTTACATTTCTCTGACCATAGAATGGTGGAACATTTTTCTATATGTTGATAAACTACTTCTGTTTCTTTATCTGAACTTTTTATTATATCCTATTCCCCCTTTCTAATTGTATTTTTTGTCTTTTTTATTATTTTGGGGGAGCTATTCATATATTTAGGGTATTAGCCCTTTGACTATGATATTCAATGCACATATTTTTTGATGCTCTTTTGTCTTTTCATGGGCTTTTGTCTCTTATGGGCTATTTTTGTAGTACAGAAGTTTCCATTTCATATTTAGGGAGTCAAATTTTGTTCCCTTTGCACATCTTTTGACTTTGAGATTTCATGACAAAATCTCCCCTACCTAACAATTATTAAATACTCCAAAACAAGGAAAAACATGCATAGTGTGTTGACTGTCCTAAAAGCAGTTGGCTTAGTACTTCTGAAAAAGAATTTCAAGCATGAGAACACTGAGTCTGGTCATTCCAGTTCTCCATAATTCTTAATTATCATGGACATGGAACTAGTTCTCTCTCACTGATATAATTTTCTATTTATAGACACATTTTCACTGAATTCTATCAAAGACCTAACCACAAAGTTCAAGTTATTGTTACTTGAAAGTCTTAAGAGAACCTACTCTTGATTAATGAGAAAAATTGCTTCTGCTTAGATGGGATGTTATGTATTTTGGACTGTAGAAATGCCTGATGACACAGACTAAAGTCCCTCATACAATCTAGGGATAAATGTCACTTGTGACTTTTGTCTCCAGTCTCCAATTTCTAAACTAGCTCATATCAGGATCTCCCTCCATATATTTAGACTAGAGACAACTGAACACATACTATTAAATCTGTGACAAACAAGGAAGTAACTTAATTTGATGTTAATCCAAAATAAACAGAAATAATTTCCACTACTGTTCTCTTGATGTGCCAAAGTGAATGCACTAAAAGTATCAGGCCTTTTGCTATAATTGCATTGTAGGAGTTCTTCAAAACATGATCCCCCTTGTTCCGGATTTCATGCTCCTCAATGCAAAATGTTTCTAGGCAACATGCTGTATCTTTTACCACTGCCTTCCCTGTGATGATTCAGTGCAAAGAGTGGCAAATATATTTAAAAGATTATGGGAGCCTATTTGATAAATGTAATCACGTCCTAAGTTTTTTTTTTTTTTTTTTTTTTTTTTTTGCGGTACGCAGGCCTCTCACTGTTGTGGCCTCTCCCGTTGCGGATCACAGGCTCCGGACGCGCAGGCTCAGCGGCCATGGCTCACGGGCCCAGCCGCTCCGCGGCATGTGAGATCTTCCCAGACCAGGGCACGAACCCGTGTCCCCTGAATCGGCAGGCAGACTCTCAACCACTGCGCCACCGGGGAAGCCCAAGTCCTAAGTATTTTTGAAAGCAAACAATGCTATCCACTTGACTCATTAAAGGATATATACATATATACATGTATATATTAATATATATATATGTATTTTTTAAGATAGTGTGATTAGGTAGAAACTTGCAAACTCTCTTGAGGCCACAGGAAAAAGCGTTTCTATGATTCTACTAGCAAGCAAGCAAGAAAGATAAAAGTGCTGACCTCTTCCTCTTTGATGATTCTATTCTATTTGCTTCCCCAACTGTGTCACAGAAAATTTCTAGAGCAATATTCCTAGGACACACACACAGCTTCCTAGTGAAATAAGTTTGAAAAATACAGGAATAAAACTAAAAACAGAGAGACATATTACGAAAACAATTTTCAGGACCCTTAAGATGCTGATGCCCTTTGTTAATTTCTAAGACTCTAAGCAGGGATATTGTTTTTTCCTTTGTGAAAACAGAACTCATTTTTCAAAGAATACAAGCAATACCTTCAAACACTGCATGGATTTTATGAATAATTTGGACATGCTGACCTAGGGCATCTGTTTGCCTTAAATACACTGATTTCATATCTCTCCTGTAAGACTATGAAAAAATTAGCTTTTCCATCATCTCTTTTGAGATTCTTCCCAGGTCTGCCATGCTACCTACTGTCTGCTCCATGTCACCCTTTAATTTCTCCTCCTTTATCCTTCTCTTTATATGCAAATACTAGGATTTATGCCTTCACTGTACCAATCCAGTTGTGTATGCACATATTTTGTTGCCCATTTTATTGTATTTACTAGTGGTTTTTATTTTGTTTCTTACTAAATTATTAATATCTCTAGGTTAATAAAACACGTTCTCGGTTTTTGGTGTAATCATTCACCATCCTCCAGCACTGGGACACACACACAGTCTAGAATAGTTCTCTGCCCAGAGTTGATTCTAGAAAATGTAGCTGCCTGCCCTTATTTGAGAGCGACGACGTGCAGTTGCTGTAGGGGATGAGTGAGGATGAGTCTGCATGTGTCTGTTGATGGTGACTGCCTTCAAGGGCAGCACCTAGAGCAGAACAGAATCAATGTTCAGCAGAGTCATTTCTTTGGCAGCTGAAATGAACCTGCAGGAATCTTGCTGTCACAGATACATTCATTCTTGGATGCTGCAACTGTAAATTCACCCACCCACCTGCACAGCTCAAGGGAAATAATTCCCTCAGCTTTGGAATACATCCCTCCCACAGTGGGTCAGATAACAAGCCTTAAAGGGACACAGTGATGAGTAATGAGAGACTGAGAGAACAGAATCCAAATGATATTTACAGGAGCCTTTAGTGGGCAGCGTGTAATTACAGGGTTCAGGCTCATGTGTTGCTCTTGATTATTCATTTTTCGCCACTTCCTATCTATCTCCTTCCTTTGTCTCATCATCACCAGACAAGAAATTCCCTTTTATTTGAGTAACTACATAATGGGATGCTTTGGTTCATCAAATATTCTGATTCCTGGGTCCTGTCACAATAGTTGAATAGTTCTTTTTTTTTTAATCAAACAATCAATATGATCTTTTATTTCTGTTTTCTTTCTTTCTTTTATTTATTTTTTTTTTGGCCATGCCACACGGCATGTGGGATCTTAGTTCCCTGACCAGGGATGGAACCTGCGCTCCCTGCATTGGAAGCAAGGAGTCTTAACCACTGGACTGCCACAGAAGTCCCCTGAATAGTTCATTTTGATTCACAAGTATTCTGAATTCTACTGTAAATAGGTACGTAGGTATTTGGAAATAGGTACCTGGGTGAATCACAAAGATATTCAAGGTCTTGCAATGACAGGAGCATCATTAGGAAAACCAAATCCCCATTCAAAGTATTATACATACAGAAAACAAGCTGAAACAGTTCTGACCGTACCACATACCAGAGAAATTGTTAATTTGGAAGAAAAATCTTATTTCCATGTGTTTACTTTGTCTGTGTCACTCACACCAAAGTGAACTACGAATGAACCTTTTTTCTATGCAATTTAGTTGATGTTTCTTTGATAATCATGTAAAATGGGAATTTATTTTCAATTAAGTGGTTTTTATATGATGATAATAAGCCTATCGTTGCTCTTTAATTTTCAACTGAAGTGTTCTCATCACAGGAGGCCCTTGTTCAGAATGAGCAATTGTTGTTCCTTCCTGGGATTCTCTCGGTTTTCATCGGAAATGTGTTCCTCCAAACACTGACCCAGCTCAACCCCACTTAGTCTCTCAGGGAAGATGAGCTCATATCCTGGTGGTGTGGTGCTCTGTCCTGTACAGGGCCCAAAATCTGACCATTGCTTGTGTATAAAATGAAGCTCAGAATTTTAGATTGTGTACAATCTAGCTAACAGAGGAGGGTACTGTCCGTGCGGGGAACACTACATGACTCATATTTTCTTTGAAAAATTGAAGTCATATTTCTTTGATGTGTCAATAGTGAGGACTTAGAGCCGACTGCAGAGTCTTTGTACAAAACTGGAAGGAGAGAGGGAGAGAGAGGGAGTAGGAGAGCAAATGAGAGTCTTCTCTGAGATCAAGCAGGGAGAACAACACTCCCAGAAACTATCCTACTCCGAGTGCACAGCCCTCAGAATGTAATAATATAACCTAATGATGTGAGAGAAGAAATGGTGAGAGGAAAATGTAAACAGAAATAATTATTCTTGGATTGCTAGGAAAATACATGAGCCGAGGGCACTGACAGCATCTGAATATTGTGTGATGCAAGAAAACAAGGACACACATTGAGTGAGAGAAGAGGCAGGTAGAGGAAGACATTGTTCCTACAATATTTGGTGCCACGACTTGAGTGCTGTATTGAGGTTCTCTTGTCTTCCCTCTCCTTCCTCTGTCATCATTTTTCTGTGATCCCATCAGCATCACTTCAAAGATGCAAATCTCAATTTATCCCTATGCCAAACATATATCACCCCTGCCAAAAGAAGAGGTGAGAAAATGAGCTCTATGTTCAAAATAGTTCCTCTAACTCCGTTAAAAATAGACAATCCAATTCTAGGGTCCTTGAGGGGAAGTGGGTCATAGGTGGCAGGTGGCTGTCCTTCCAAGGATGTGAGAAGTTAGGGGAGGATGTTAGAAGAAGGAAGGAAGATGATTCACCCTCTTTCTCTTTAGGAGAGTAGTTCTATAAATTATCTTTGTCTCCCTGATTGCCACAGTTTAGGGTTCCATCAACGTCACCTAGTAATTCCTTTAGCAGCTGAATTACAGCACTTTATTTCCCTAATGATCTCATTTTCCCACCAGGCTTCTGGAGGCTTCAGTGGACATGTTACTGAATAGTCTGGGTCTCCTTGTCAGTGATTTTACAGTCAAGCCAAGGCTGGGACAGAATCTCTGAGGGGCTCAAGGGAAACCAGCTCCATGCACTCCTGCATCGATGAGCACTCGCTGAGAAGAAAGAGGAGCTCACTGTTCCCTCTGGGACCACAGAGAATTCCCAGCATTTCATGAAGAACTACAAGATGTTCCAAGGCAGCTGCTGCCCCACTTCTAGACAATGCATACTTTCTCTAACAAGGCTCTCCCAGCTCTCAAAAACTGGCACAGCATGGGCAATCAGAATCTCACCAGAGAGACAGAACTGGGAAAATGGATCAGGCTGAATGCAGAAGTTGCAACTAGGGTGGTGAACTTGAAGGCACTATATATAACGCTAGTGTCTCCGAGTTGAATCAAATGCAATTTTCCTGCTGAGGCCTCAGTTATTTTTAAAAAGTGGTGCCGGGAATGACTGATGCCCCAGCACATCAATAGCATAGAGCTGTTCTTACTGAAATCTGAAAATACTCTTATTAAATGGAGTTAGAAAGAATATCTGGCAAGGCTCCCTCCACTGCTTTCCAGGAAGTGTTACAAAATGGCGGGGCTGGGAGCCATCCCAAATTATAGAATATCATGCTGACAGCCCTAGCATCATTGCTTGCAAAGACATCATTGAATGTGACAGGTTGGAAATCTAGGTGGTATAATGAGGCGCATACGCAGTAGTTTCAAGGGTGCTAGCAGCTATTTCATGGCTCTTTCCCCCTAAGGCAAGGAAGCTTCCCAAATTCATCTGTCTACTTTCATGTATTTTCTTTTTCTTCATTGTTCTTCTCCCTATATCTAATGCACTGACATTCAGGGGGTTGTGCCAGATTTCAAATGTCTACATCCCTCCAGGAAATGAAAGATAGACTTCTCGATCATCTGAATTAAAAGTGAACATCTTACTAGAGGATATATGATCAAAATAGTTGTTTTCTAAAGATAGTCTCATGTAAGATTTATGGCTTGCTTTATTTAGGAATTACGTTTTATTTGAAATCATCAATGTTGTATCAACACTTTACAATTATTTTAATTAAAATAACAAATCATCAAAGTTCATATAAGACAAGTATATATGATATTTGTTATTTTAGAAATGGGTGATATAAAATAAGACTGAAGCTGTAAATAATAAGGCTGGTGTGGACTGAACTGGGATTATATAACTGAAGATGTCCCAGTTTTCTGCAGAGGCTGATCTCAATTACACACAGGATGAAATATCAGAGTTTGCAATTTCCCCGATTCACAGTTAAGAACAATGTTATAGCTTAAATGTGGAAAAATTATATTCACATATATGCAAAGGGAAATAGATAAGCCATGAAGCTCATCTTTTCATTTTGTAGATAATCTCTCAAACATATTTAGCTACACAGTTTTGTTGTTCAATAGACTAGTTTTACTTGTAAGATGATAATACATGAAAATATTTTTTTTTCCAAGTAAAGCCTTTAGTTATGTAAACAACCACCATGGATCAACCACACAGCCTTTTTCTCTTTGTGCAATAGTAACAGCTGGTAGTTGAAAGAGATCTCTGATCCATCTGGCATTTTAGATACTTTGTGGGGAGAACAGCAGGACTTAGTACAATGGGCAAGAAATTTTGAGTTAGTGGATCTGAGTGGATGATCCATTTCCTGCCCTCTTCAGTTTCTCCAACTATAAAATGGGAATCTTAATCCCTTTCTCATAGGCTGTGAGATTCTTTCTGAGAGACCCTCCTTGCTTTATTCACTTTCCTCCTCTTCTTCTTCCTCCTTCTCCTTGCTTGATTTCTCACTTGCTCCTTCATTCACCTTGAGACCAATATCTCTGAGGGCAGCAAGGGGTTCATTATGGGAAACAGTCACTACCTCCTGGCTCAGGAAAGGGGAGTTCCAGTGAGTGTGTGGGGGCAGGCAGAATAGAAGAACAAACACAGAAGGAGTTGTTCCTAAAGAAATCATTCTGCTGCTATGTCCCCAGATCCTTGACACCTAACCCAGCCTAACCCCATGATGAGTCTCTTTGCTTCATTCACCTGAGGTTCTGATGGAACCTGGTTTTACTACCTCAGGCACTCTCTGTGCTATGTCTTCCTGAGGATTACCTAGAAAACGTCAAAGGCAAAGAATGATGTTTTATAGGAATATTGTACTTTCTCATATCCTCACATAGGAGAGAAAGAGAGAGAAGAAGCAAGCTCTCTGGTGTCTCTTCTAATAAGGGCACTAATCCCATCATGAGGCCTCCACCCTCATGACTAAATTACTACCCAAAGGCCCCATCTCCAAATACCATCGCATTGGCACAGTGGGGATTAGAGTTTCAACACACGAATCTAGGGGTGGGGGACACAGACATTCAGCTCACAGTGGAAGGCTACTGTGCAATAAATATGTGAATGGGCTTTATAAACTCTGAAGTACTATATTAACTGAAAGTGTTGAAATCATAAGGAATGAATAAAGTCAGACATATAATACTAATAATAAAAGGAGCTAACCTTCGTGAAGTGCTCACTTCATGCAAGTCATTATATACAGTATAATATAATTAATACAATTTAGTCTTCAGATGTGCCCATAACACCACTGTTATTATCATTACTAACAGAAAATATCTCCAAAAGTAGATTGATCATAACTAGATTATGTTCTTTGGAAAGGACACTAAAGTAAATACATTTCTAACATGTTTGACCAAGGAGAAACACAAAACAAAACAGAGGAAACACAAAAACATTAGGAGTGAAAAGATGGTAAAATCACAGAACGTCAGAGATAATAAGAAAGTTGAACTGACTGTTGTTCATTCGTACATACTCCATTAAAGAAAATAAACCTGAACACATTACAGCTAGATACAAATTACCAAATTCAAGTAGCAGAGAAAGGAGAAAAGAAATATAAGATGGAATAGGCCCCATTGCTAACAGTTGCTACCTCTGGCCAGGGGAGTAGGAGTGACTGAGGGGGTCCAAGGAGATCTAGCACATTTTGCTGTGTAATCATTAGCACTAGTTTACTCTTGTATAAGTCTTCTAATTGGGGGCACATATTCAGACACCAGTTTTAATCTTTAAAACACATATAAAGAGTTTGTGCAGCACTGTCATATAAAATTTGAGTTTTAACCTTCTTCTAGGACAGCTATTCAAACTCTGAAAAACACCATAAATGAAATGAGGAATACAAAAATAATTGCAACACAGTTCACAACATCTGAAAACAAAATTAAATCCTCTTTACTTATATGTCCCAGGAAAACTTTTACTTTGTTTCAGTCATCTGAATTGAGTTATGTCTGTCTAAAATTAGTTCATACGTAAAAGCATTCTTTAGTGAACAGATAAATTCCTCAAGATCTGCCTGCAGCTCTGAAAAAAAAAAATCTCTCTGTCCTGGGAATAATTATTTAGTGTTTATATATTCTTTTTGTCACATTTTAAAAATGTACTCTACGATGACTTTATAAGATAAAAAAACAGTTCACTGCATATTTACAAGGTGCTTCAAGAGAGGACCTGAATTCCCTTCCCTGCTCTACCCTTCTCCATCACAATCACCCTAGACTTCTAGTAGCTGTAAGAATAGCTGTTTTTTGTGTAGTGCTTATATTTTACATGTTTTCCATTAGCATCTGCTGGCTGTTACAAGCACAAATGAGTAAATTTGCTTTGAGTAGGGTTTTGGGGCTTGTTTGGGTGGGGAAGATGTTCTCTCAGTCAGAGTTCAAGTAACCCTCTTTGGAAGAGAGCTTTTTCACCTTCATAATCTATGATAACCCAGACAATTAGCCTGTGTGAACTAAATAGCATCAGTGTTCACTGGCGGTGCAAAGGATAATCAAAACGTCAACAGTTGAGTAATGAGAGAAAATATCTATTAAATACTTAAACAATGTGCTAAACACTTTATATGTATTTTCTTACTTGGCCCTCAGAGTAACCTACTAGAAAGGATTTATTCTACTTCTTTTTTTAATGGATGAGCCAACTGAGGGACAGAAAACTTAAACAACTTACTCAAGGTCACAGAGCTCAAGCTCAAGTTGGAATCTGAACCATCCAGGCAGTCAAACTCCAAAATCTCTACTTAAAATTCTCTAATGGTCACTATACATCAGAATAACTTTATTTCAAATACATAATAAAGGGATAATTCCTCCCATCCTATATTGGTGTACGTGCATGTCTCAGTGTTCTGGAATAATAACATTGCAAAATTACCACAAGTTCAAATTAGCTTTGAAGACAATGAATGATGTAGAACATTCAGGAAAACCCAGTACCAGGTGCTATCAATTGAGGTTCATGAGTCATGACAGTCAACACAATACCGTATGCGAGGCATTAGCTTACTGGAATGTACATAGCAGCTTCCTGGCACCCAGCCATCTTATATGTTTTCCATTTTTCTCACCTTGTTGCAGATGGGCTTGTTTTATTAAGGGAGATGCCTGAGTGTGTAATCAATAACACGAAAATAGAGCCTGGCAGCTGTCTAGATTACAGACGTTCTTACGTGGCCCATGCATGCGCCCACAGACACACAGAATCCAATGGCAACAGTGCATACTGCTTAGAAGAAATCTGCCAATTAATAGTATCACCTCTAAAGTGCCTGTGAGTTGGGGGCCAATTTAAATTTAGTTGCATCAGGTTAGAATGCTGATGGAATGACTCATGTAAAAAAAAATCAGCCAGGGTCCAATACCTTTCAAGTGCATTTATTAATAGTGCTTATTTTAATACTGACTCTTCTGGTAGAAGTACTGCTTTAAAATGACAAGTAAAAAATACAACACAAATGCAAGTGGAATGGAATCAGCATGAAAATAAGCCTTATGTTTTAAATATTTTGGAAAATGTATTGAAGAAGATGAACTTTAAGTTATGACTGAAGTTCAGCAAGTCAAGTTTTTGCCTTTCAGAGAATGTAGAAAAATGCATAGACAACATTTCATCTTTTATATGTATGAATGTACTTTTGAGATGTGTGTGGGTATATTGTGTGTGGCTGTGTATGAAAAATGCTCTGTGAGAGGAGAGGAATAAACCTCCTGTAGACCAACTCAGGGAAGCTATGGCAGAAATATTACAAAACTACAGGTAATCTAATCAATAATTCTCTGAAATAAGTGAGAATACATTTCACACTAATATACAAACACTGCAATGTAGATCTTATTTATAAATTTCACTTGCACACAATCCAAAGGCAACTTGTTGAAGTTAAAAAAATAACTGAACTATGAATTGGTTTGACCTCTAAGTAGAGTCTACGGCATCGTGATGAAAATGGCAGTGCTACTAAAGTGAAATTTTGCATTTGAGGATGACATGGCTGTTATCTGAATGTCTGCGGACATCTGAGAAGACTTTCCACACTACAAACACATTTGGCTCAAATTCCAAACTATACCTATTAAACTGTACACCCTTCAGACTGAGTCACCATTCTTTCCTTGTACCTCCTTGCTGATCTCACCCAACACTGAACTCTGCAATTCCATGAGGTCTTACCTAGACCCTTTGGGAAAGCTCAAGACTATTACTATTTCCAATGCCAAGAAACTCCCCAAAGGAGGGCAGCCTCATACTCCTACCGGCCCCTGGCCTCTACTGTCAGCTTCCTCCAATCCATCTTCTATGCTTGCTGCCCAAATGATAGTTCCAATATAAAAGATCTAACTGGGAAACCTTGGCTTAAAGCCCTTAAAATGCTTCCCTGGTATCTACAGAGTAAACTGTAAACTCCTTTGCTTAGCATACAAAGAACTTCAAGATCTGGCCACTGCCGAAATGTCAAGTCTCATCTGTCATTTCCTGCCTTGCTCTTGGCAAGCCAGAAATATTGAACTACTTATAGTTCTCTAGTGGACCAGGCTCTGGTCTGGTGCCCTGCCTTTACACATGCTGTCCCTGGAAGAGTCCTCCCTGCCTGTGTGCCTGACAAATTCATTCATTCTTCAAGCCTCAGTTCAAATGCTACCTCTTCTGAGAAGGCTTCCTTGACTCCCCAAAAGCTGGCTGTGCCATTTCTCTGGTGATCTCCTTCAGGTTTGCGCACATATCTTTAAAGGAGTCACCCTATTGTTTGATGGCACATCTCTTGCCTGTATTTAAATTACATGAGGGCAGGGACCACATCTTTCCATTTTTCATCGCCAGCATCCTGGATAGAGTCTGGCATAAAGTGAAGGTCAATGCATGTTGTCGAATGAAGGAATGAATGAATGAGACATAGATGTTCTCCTCAAGTGAACAGTTCAGCAAGTAGAAACTGTTCAGACTCTTCAGGACTCTAAGGATACAAAAGGCAACGTTTCCAGTGGTCTAGTTGGGCCAGTACTCTTGTGTTTTGCTCAGCAACCTAACTAACCTTGAAAGAGCATTTTACAAATGGCTGGCAGACCCATTTTAACTTCTTAGCAGTCATATCTTTGCAGTGAAGGTTTTGAGGGATATTATCCACTCAGTCTGTCCAGAGTCATCTGATCGTCACCTGCAGCTGACCACAAAATCAACTCATAAATATGCATTCTCTGTGTGATCAGAAGCAGCATAGCTGAGTGTGGTTAAGGGTACACACTCGGGGACCTTAGACTGAATCCTGACTCTGTTACATACTCTTTATGCCTCTGGATGAATCTGTAAATTAGGAACACTGATAGTACCAGCCTCAGAGGGTTGTTGTGAAGATTAAAGCAAGTGTGTACATGTAATAATTGCTTAGAATATTTGTCACATAAAAAGCTCTAAATAAGTGTAGTTACTATTATTATCTTTTTTAAAAAACTTCCCCTATTCCTCCTTACCTTCACACAAATTGGACAATAGCAGCCCTGCTCTGCATTGTCATGGAGCCCGGAAACAAGTCCAACCTCCCCTCACACTGAAAGTAACAAAGATCCGCCAGAGATGCACAAAGTCACATGCAACAATTGCTCAGAATCCTGTGTCTTGTTCTCAAGAAGCTGCTCCTCTGAGCTGAGCTCTGTCTGGCCTCGAACTCGCGGTTCTTCAACCAGAGCTGGATCTAGCCACTGGCCCTTGGGGTTGTGTTTGTATTGTGTCTTCTTAAAAATCTAATTAAAAATTGCTCACAGACTCTGCTGTGGCTTGCCCTCTGGCTCTCCAGGCCTGTTACCTCAAGTAGAATTCTTAACAGTGGTTCCCCAGAACTCAGCCAGGACAGTCTACCATTACCAACAACCCACTCCCACACCCTCCCCCCCGCCGCCCCGCCCAGTCCACCAAAAATGGGAAGGAGTTAAGGGAAAGGGGAGAATTCTGACCATGCAGGTAGCAAATGACTCACGAAGAACGGTGAAGAATGGCTTGCAGAGCCTCCTGCAGATTCCCTAGTCTAACTGTAATCACAACCAACCTTAGAGTTGACATTTACTTGTCAGAAAAAATCAAAACAAAATAAAAAAACCTTCCAAGAAGCCCTAGGGATGGACTGGTATTTTTAAAGAGTGGATACACAATTAGATAAAAAAATGGCTTGTTTCCTTGGGTTACAACCCCTGGGTTAGATTTTCTAGGATTTTCCTCACTATGAGAGTGGTAAAAAGCTTGACCACATGGGCTTAGGAGAAAGTTCCAAGATGGCAAAAAGCTCTAAGGTGATACCAACTCTGCTGTAGCCAAGGCCTACAGCCAGAGGGTCAAAAGGAGTTCCCATATCTTAGTCCAGCTCACCAAGGGTCAAAGCTCAATAATGAGAGTGTACATTGCATTGATCCGTGTCCTCTCTGAGAACCTTCCTCGTGAACCTGCAGCAGTGGTAGGTCTCATGAAGAATTTGAGGGTTTTGAATCTCAGCTAACACAATTTTCAGACATTGCTATTGTTCGAAAGTTTGGCGTTTCATCCATTTGGTCCGTGGACAGTTTGCTCAGGGAGCCATCTCATTTCCTGAGATGATAAAACCTCATGATTGGAAACTACCTAAAGGTACACTACTGGATGTAGTGAATGGACTACTGGTCCATTCACTCTGTTGGCAGCAGCTGCCAAATTCTAGCATTACAAGTCAAGGCCGCATTATTTAACACTGTTCTTAAAGATTTTCACAGAGGCTCTCCCTGGCCTGATGTGTCAATGGGGAGGTGTTCAGTTAGCATTGTGTGGGGCTGTATAAAATATATCCAAGAAGGAAGACCCAGTGTAAGTTACAAATCTATAAATCCAATTATGACCAAGGCTGTGTATGCCAATTTCACAATTAATACTTTACACTTAATTTTAGAATTTTGTGTCTGAGTCTCTAAAACCATTTTCCTGCTTAAAATATTTTCTTTTGTCAATGCCTTGAAAAAATGGCCTAAGCATGTTTCATTCTGAGTTTATTCTTAACTTTCTAATATTTTGCCAAGGGACCAGCCTTTGGACATTGAATGAGAGTTTTGTCCGTAATTCATACCATACCATTCTATTATACTTAGGTCCAAATAATTTTTAAGCATTAGGATCCCTCTTGGCTGAATCTAAAATTCACCCATAAAATCTAGATGCCTAGAAAAATTGAGAAGTAAGAATTATAACCTAGCAACACTATACATCTTGATTGTCGCATACTATCATACCTCACACAAATTGGCCCAATATGTAACACCCATTCCAAAATGTCTCTTGTAAATGTGATAAGGACAGGTGGTAACCTAATTAGAATTTAGAAACGAACTGGCTGGATATTAGATTTTACTTCATAATGGACAAGGGAAACACAAAAGAAAGATTTAGCTAAATGTTAACTAAAAATGATAAGGCTTCAGAGGATGGCGATCATCCAATGTTCTCACTCAGTCCAAGGTTAAATTAGAAGTAGACAGTTAATAACTGCTTTGGTTTCTTCAGGGAATATTTTCTCCAATAGGATTCTTGGCTGAAGTGACATTCCTAATGTTTTTTCCTAAGGTCACTCTCATTGCTAACTTTATAAAAACAAATTTGTTAAAACCAAGTCTTTGAACTCTGAAAATTAATACGGTTTTATAAAAAAGATGACTGCTTACATAGATTCTCCACAGGGAGCTTCCTCCTAGAACTGTTATTTACATGGAACAAGTTAAGACTTCACATATAATGAAACTATTTTACCATTAAATAAAGCTATATTATTAATAACCAAGGTACCAGAACTGTCCATTCATAAAAGGCACATTCCTTTACACCTTCTCTTTACACAAAATCAAAGTACAAAAAGTTAGGGATGAATTACCTGTCACCTCAGTTGGAATTAGAACTCTTTTAATTTTTTTAATTGTGATAGTGCCAAGACTTAAAGCCCCTTCAGACCATGATGAAACTGAAGACAAAATATTTGGGGAAATCTGGCTTGGCCAAGATTATGTAATGGCAACTAAATATCTATGAGGACCTGTTTTAAAATGAGGCTAAACACAGAAATCCTGAGTACTGAATGGACCTCTTCACCTGTTTGTCCTAAATATAACTCATATGAACATATCCCAAATGGAATCCATTATTTTTCCTCCATCATATTTTGTATAACTCTGCTCTTCTTTTGGCTCAGTTATAAAGGTGTTACCAACTAAAATATACATGGGAATTCAGCATACAATAAATGTACACTTCCAGTCAGTAAGAAAATGTGTGTTATTAAGTGAATGGTGTCAGAAAATAATAAACCATTTGGAGAAAAAAGAAAACAAAATTGGATATCAATATTGAACACACTCCTTAAATTACTAAAGGCTAAAAAGGATTAAAAACGAAACACGGGATATTTCTATTACCATATAATGGAAATGGTATTTATACAAAAGACATGCAACTCAAACTGTATGAAATTTTTAGTGGTCAATAGAATGACACTGAAAAATTATATCCAGCACATTTGAAATAAATTATTTTTCATCTTTAAGTCTTTAATAAAAGTCTTGATCTATAATCCCTCAAGAAAAGAAATAGGCAAATAATACTTACCTGGCGGGGGAGATACCATGATCACGAAGGTGGTTTTCTCAGGGCGAGGCTTATCCATTGCACTCCGGATGTGCTGACCCCTGCGATTTCTCCAAATGCGGGAAACTCGACTGCATAATTTATGGTAGTGGGGGACTGCGTTCGCGCTCTCCCCTGATAAAAAAAAAAATAGGCAAATAGTATGAACAAAGAGGTTATACACAGACACACACATACCTATAAACAGATTATAAATATATAAAACATGCTCAAACACCTTTGTAATTACATAAGTGCAAATTTTAAGAGGATACTATTTTTTACTTAATAGTCTACTTAAATCAGTCTGATTATAGAGTTCTGAGAAATCAGGGCCACCCTATTTCACGTGTTGCACAACTCCAGGAGCAACTGTTTCTGTAGGACTGTGTGTTGCACATTTTAGAAGCCATGCAGAAAACAGGTCATCACAAGCACTCACTGTTAATGACACTGTAAATGAATACAGATTCATGTTTTACATACTCTAACTTTAGAACTAGCATTTCATCTCTGGGAAAGTATCTCACTCACAGCCACTGGGAACAGCCTTGCAGGCTAACACACGGCCCAACTTCAGTCAGTTCCATTCCCATAGATTATGGTGTGAATGACACCCCCAAAGGAGTTAGGTAAATAAGTGGGCCCTGACTTGGATAGCTTCTCACACATGTGTGCAAAGACATATATGCAAGGATGTTCATAGAATAACCAGAAAACTGGAGGAAAAATGTCATCCAGTAAGGAATTACATTACTCTTGGTACATACACAGAATAGTATAAGAGGCAGCCATTAGAAGAATGAAGAATCACTCTATAGATGATGATCTGGGGGGATCCCTAAGGTATGTTTTTAATTTAAAAAGCAAAATTCAGAGCACTGCAAATACATGCTCTGATTTGTATTTTTTTGGTGTGTGTGTGTGTGTGTGTGTGATACTAATTGTATCACCATGGCAACAGTCTGCCTAATTCTGCCTCTGCCTCTTCATTTTCTTACACTAGCCCTCAACTTTCAAATCTTCATATGTCCCTGGTATAAACAGGCATGAGCCTCATCGTGAAATAATAACCATGCTTTACTTTCTCTCCTATTCTACTGATATATGTGTAGAGTATCTTTCAGATTTAAAATCAAAACCTCTCCTCTAAACAAGAGCTAACTGATCAGGTGGATTGAATCTGCCTCTGGTGGTACAATCTTACAAAAAACGCTTTTCCCCTGAAGGGTAATGATTTTGCAGGTTGTGGTAGGCTGAAAATATGCCCTCCTCCCTCAAGATATATCCACTTCCTAATCCCTAACCTGTGAATATTACTTTATATTAAAAAAAAAAGGGCAAAAGATATGATTAAGTTAAGGATATTGAAAGGTGAACCTTATCCTGGATTATAGCCAGGTGGGCCCTAAATACCATCACAATGTCCTTATAAGGGAGAACAGCATCCTACAGTTGTATAGAAAGCAGAATTTGTAAACAAAATCTTGGACATCTAAACAAAATGTTGAAGGTGTGACCTAGTTTCTTCTTGCTGCTCATGATTAAATGAGAGAGGAAAGAGATAAAGAAATAACTGTTAAACAAAAAGAAACCAGAACTTGATGGTTTGAGAAATTCTCAGCCTATCCAAATTGCAAATGATGCCAAAATTAGGAGATTCACTGTTAGGAGAGCATGCCCTGGAGAGAAGTCTAAAGATACAGTTGGACAACCTCTAGCTAAAGAGATTAGGTGTGTGACTCATGGATCTACTCAATCATCTCAAGGAAGCCAGGAATTAAGATGGGATTATCCGAGAAAGATCTGTGGAGGGCCCTCTTATTTAATGATGTGAATACCTATAACACACAGGAGACCCACAAAGTTTTTAAGAATGTTATCTCAGGAGAAACACTGTCAGTCTGGACAGAAAGAGAGATAAAACAACATGAAAAAAGTCTGTTGGACTCCCTAAATTCTGCAAACAGGAAACATGCTTATAAATCTACTCAGCTACAAAAGTGTGCTAACCTTCAAGGAAAAGGAAGAATGACTTTGAAGGGTGGAGACATGGATGCAAAGGGGTACAGAGCTGAGTGACAGAGGATTATTCCTAGAACTAGAAACCTGATATTTGTCTTGCAGGATTTGGAACTTGCTTAGAGCTGGTAACCCCTTTATTCCTTCCACTTTCATTCTTTTGGAATGAGCATGTCTATAACTGTTATAGTATACCTGTCCTCAAATTGAATTTTGGAAGTAGATAGCTTGTTTTCTGGTCTCACACATAGATAGATGGAGATAAATTTTGCCCCAGGAGGAATCATGCCTGACTGTCACCTATACTTGATTTAGATTATTTACAGGATGAGATCTGGGGCTTTTGAGCTAATGTTCTTTAGATGAAATTTTGGACTTGAGTGGTTACTAAAATGAGTTAAGACTTTTGAAGATGTTGGAATGGGCTGGCTGTATTTTCCATGTGGGACAGAGATGAAACTTTGGCAGCCAGAAAGAAAATTGTGGCAAACTGAAAAAATGAAACCCCAAAGATACATTCACTTTCTGATCCTTGAATATATGAATATTACCTTATATGGCAAAAAAGTTAATATTATATTTTATGGCAACAATATGATGAAGTTAAGGGTCTTTAGAGACAGAGATTATCTTGGATTATCCAGGTGTGCCCTAATTACAAGTGGTGTCCTTATAAAAGAGAGTGTTGTCCTTATAAGGAGAGATATCAGTCACAGACACACAGGAGAGGAGGCAATATGATCACAGAGGCAGAGACTGGAGTGATGTAGCTACAAGTAAAAGAATGACAACAATCACCAGTATCTGGAAGAGACAAATAAGGGATTCTCACCTTGAGCCTCAATAGGAAATGTGCTACTGCTGATATCTTAATTTTTGGACTTCTGGCCTCCAGAACTATGAGAGAAATAAATTCTCATTGTTTTAAGCCAACCAGTTTGTAGAAATTTCTTACAGCAGCCCCAGGAAACTAACATAGAGTAAATAACAAAGAGTGTGGATTTAATTAATTTTATTATTAGAATGTAGAAAGCACTTAAGAAGAAGAAACCATATTTAAAACACTGTTCTTCACTCTAACAAACTATCCTTCCTGATATTCTGGCAAGTAGAAACTGATAAAAAGTTTACAACCTGTTGCTGGTCATGGCAAGGAAAATAATTGCCTACAGACTACAATGATTGAATATCAAATTTTTCCTTTCCTTTTGCTCCCAGGCAATGATATCAAAGGAAGATTTGCAGAAACACCTTTACTAAGTTAAAATTTATTACCATGTTCCTGGATTTTAGAAAGAACAAAGACAGGGTTCAGCTGTAGGCAAAATACTTTTATGATTTCCAGTCATTTGATCTTGGCAAAGGCACTTTCCTTTTATGAATCTCCATTTCCTCATATTAAAATGGGGATGGTGAATTAATCTCATGGGGTGGTTGTAAGGTTTATATTATAACAAAAGTGACACATAACAGGCACCCAAAAATATCATTAGTCCTATCATAAAGTGCATAAGAACCTTATAATTCATCCCTTTTTGCTTTGACCTCTAGGAGGCTCAGAAAAAAATTTAATGTTTGTTATAGTAACTCATTAACCTGAATGATTAGTATATGGTGGTTTATTTTTCTATCAATATTTTTAATTTTCTGTTAATTTTAACAACTTTATTGTATATTTTATTACCATAAGCTGCTATCTGGAAACAGATTTGATAGCTATAATTAATAAATGATAAATTATGATCTGTTCATACTGTCTGTAAAGATGCCTGTATATATTTCCTAACCTGTGCTTATTTGCTTTGGTGGCTAAGTGGGGGACTCAGAGCATTTAGCAGAGAGAAATGTTTGCTCTCTTCAAACAATTATCCAGGGGAATTACTCCCACCTTGGGAAAGGACATCTTCCTTTAGTATGAACATGTTTAGAAATGTAGCAAGGCCATGGCTACTCTCTATGCATGGAAGAAAAACCTTTGCCAGGAAACACTAAAGAGCTGCTTGTGGGCATGTAATGGTTAGAATAAGTATCAGAAATATGTGTGAGAGAGAAATAAAGTTTGTATTCTAAATGTCAGTAAGCCGAGTAAAATTTGACATTTAAATCTCAAAAATTAATTTCCAAAATATGCAAACAGCTCATACAACTCAATGACAAAAAATCAAACAAGCCAATAAAAAAATGAGCAGAAGACCTAAATAGACATTTCTCCAAAGAAGGCATATAGATGGCCAACAGGCACATGAAAAGATGTTCAACATCACTAATTATTAGAGAAATGAAAATCAAAACTACAATAAGGTACCACCTCACACAGGTCAGAATGGTCATCATTAGAAAGTCTACAAATAACAAATGCTGGAGAGGGTGTGGACAAAAGGGAACCCTCCTAACACTATTGGTGGGAATGTAAATTGGTGCAGCCACTATGGAAAACAGTATGGAGGTTCCTTAAAAAACTAAGAATGGAGTTACTATATGATCCAGCAATCCCACTCCTGGGCATATATCCAGACAAAACTATAATTCAAAAAGATACATGCACCCCAATGTTCATAGCAGCACTATTTACAATAGCCAAGATGTGGAAGCAACCTAAGTGTCCATTGACAGATGAATGGATAAAGAAGGTATGGTATGTATACACAATGGAATATTACTCAGCCATTAAAAAGAATGAAATAATGCCATTTGCAGCAACATGGATTGACCTAGACATTATCATACGAAGTGAAGTAAGTCAGAAAGAGAAGGATGAATACCATATGATATTACTTATATGTGGAATCTCAAATATGGCACAAAATGAACCTATTTACAAAAGAGAAACAGACTCACAGATATGGAAAACAAATTTATGATTACCAAAGGGGATAGGGGGTGGGGGAGGGATAAATTAGGAGTTTGGGTTTAGCAGATACAAGTTACTATATATAAAACACATAAACAACAAAGTCCTACTGTATATCACAGGCAACTAGATTCAATATCCTATAATAAACCCCAATGGAAAAGAATATGAAAAAGAATACATATAAACTGAATCACTTTGCTGTACACCAGAAACTAACACAACATTGTAAATCAACTATACTTCAATATTTTAAAATCTCCAAAATTACAGGATATATTTCCACTGCACGCATTCCACGTAAGACTAACCCTCCCCAGCCTTCAGGCCTCCCCTGGGAAGAGTGAAAGGGAGGGACAAAGAATTCTTCCACAGGCTTCTATAAAGACTATGCCTCCTCCCACCCACTTGTCCTTCCCAGTCTCCCACCTTCTGGATAATTCTTTTTATGCCCTCCATTCCTGTAATGTTAGACACTTGAGAATATCTAGGATTCCCAAGTCACCCTTCAACCCCTAGAATCAAATCCACATATGGCTCTGTACACTCTCCAATTTTCTGACCCTTGACACCCTCCCAATGCCTTCTGGAACTTTAGTATCAGTCATCAATAAAACACTCAAATTCTTCTGAAGATTTTCTTCAGAAGGTTCACCTTTTTGCTCTAATGGAAATCTGACCCCCACTGAAGACTCTCTCTTTGGTCCCTCTAAAGTGACAACTGTTTCCTTTCCCACCCCCTTCTACCATGGGCCCTGGAAATGGGCTGAGTCATCTTTGCTCCTCATGCTGCTTCCAGACCACTCTCTTTCCAATCTTTCTTTAGAACCCCAGCTTTTTATGTAGTGTCATCAAACTATACCACCCACCACTTCACAGTTTATACACCTCATTCTGGATGACTTTAACTACTGGATTGCTATCACACTCTTCAAATACTAGCCACATTTTGGTGCTTTGAATACCCACATTCCAAGACTCTGGACTCTCAGATCATTTACCCCTCATCTGTAATGTCCTGGAAGTTATACCTTGTCCTCCACACTTCAGCCAGTCATTCCCATGCTCACACCTACACTTTGTCATAATCAAGAACTAACTACAACCCTCCATTAACTCAGTTTCAAGCTCCCCAAATTCTTACTGCATCTACCTAAATTCCTTCTACCTTGCTATAATGCCCTGACTCCAGTAATTCTTCAGCCCTGCTAGAACCTCCAGTCCACTGATTCTAACTCCTTTTCATAGGACCTCACCACTTCTGCTTGATACGTATCTCCTTTTGGCTTCAAGACTGCATGTTCTGACTTGAGAGAACTGACTTGAATTGCTTCTCTGCCTTCTTTGCTCATTCTTCATTTCCCCAATCTCTTATTATTGGAATCTCAGAACTCAATCTTGTATCCTTAATTTTCTCCAGACTTTAGTGCCTTTAATACCATATATGCATTGAAGGCTCCCCCAAATTTTTACCTACCATGTACAGTACAATCCAGGCAGCTCCTCTGAACCCCAGACTCATGTATCTAATGTCTACTTAGCATCTCCACTTGGATGACAGTCTTGTGGAACTTATGCCCACAACTAAACTCTTGATCTTCATGTACCATCTCCTTTCCATTGTCTTCCCCATCTCAATTAATGACAACTCTTATCGTTCCAGTTACTTAGGCCAATAACCTTGAAGTCATCCTTCACTCTTTTCTTTTTCTATCTAAATTTAATCTGGATGGCTCTGCCTTCAAAATCCAAAATCTGACATTTTCTTATCATTCCCAGCACTATCATCCTGGTTCAAGGTGATCATATTTTGTTTTGATGATTACAATTGACCCCTAACTGCCCTCCCTCTTGTGTGTGTGTGTGTATGTGTGTGTGTGTGTGTGTATGTGTATTTTGGCCACACCGAGTGGCATGTGGGATGCTTCCCCGACCAGGGATCGAACCCTGGCCTCTGCAGTGAAAGCACCAAATCCTAACCATTAGGCCACCAGGGAACTCCCACTGCTCTCCCTCTTTACTCTATTCTCAGCATAGGGTAATAAAATGTACTTTTTAAATAGAAATTATGTTTATTCATTATATTTTCAAACCCCTCTTGTATCTTATTCCTGCCTCCTGGTACTCCTTGTCCCTCTTTCTCTGCTTTATTTTTCTCCATATCATTTATCACCATTCACTATACATATTACATATTTTACTTATGCATTCTGTATATTGTCTGTCTCTCTCCAGTAGAGTGTAAGCTCCCCAAATGCAGAGATTTTGCCTGTTTTGGTCACAGCGCTAGACACATAGTAGGTGATGCTCGGTCAACCTCTTTTGAATGAATGAATCATATCATGATGGCTGTCTATATTAGTTAGCTCAAACTGCCATAACAAAATATCACAGAATGTGTTACTTAAACAACAGAATTTTATTTTCTCACAGTTCTGGAGACTGGAAGTCCAAGATTATGGTGCCAGGGTTGGTTTCTGGTGAGGTCTTTCTTCCTGGCTTGTAGACAACTGCCTTCTCACTGTGTTCTTACATGGCTTTTCCTCTGTGATTACATGGAAAGGGAGAGATCTCTGCTGTCTCTTCCTCTTCGATAAGGATATCAATCCTATCAGATTAGGGCCCCACCTTTATGACTTTATTTAAACTTAATTACTTCCCTAAAGGACTGCAGCATGAATTTGAAGGCCACCCAGTTTAATCCCTAACACTGTCCAAGAGGAGAAGCTAGTGCTTGGAGAAACTTTAAGTTCTAAAAGGAGGTGCCTTGCAGTGTCAACCCTGTTAATAACTGACACCCATATGCAGCTTCTCAGTTAATATGCCACCAAGTTTCTATTCCTACTTGCAGATCTCCTCCACCACCTGGACCAACCTTCATCCTTCATCCCTTCCAGTACTCAGTACTTTCATTGGCTTGTTTGCATTAGTGTTATCTATACACAGGGAAGAAATATCTATAGGTATAGACTGATTAGTACTAAACTCTAAGTCTTAAGTGTTGTTCACTGCTGTATTCCCAACCTCACCTAGTGGCAGGCATGTAGTCAGTCCTCATTAAGGATTTATGAAATGAATGATCTTGTAGAGCAGAACCAGGTCCTTTACCCTTGCGCGTCTCAACTTGGGGCAGGCAGCACACTGGTGTTTGCCCCATGTGCTTGTGCTTGCAAGAAGACATGGGATAAGCATGTGCACCTCTTTAAAGCACAAATTTGACTTGATTATAAGTCATTTAAAACATGTCATGGGGGGAGGGATAAATCAGGAGCTTAGGATGAACACACACACATTACTATATATAAGATAGATAACCAACAAGGACCTACTGTATAGCATAGGGAACTCTACTCAATATTCTGTAATAACCTATATGAGGAAAGAATCTAAAAAAGAATGAATATATGTATAACTGAATCACTTTGCTGTACACCTGAAACTAACACAACATTGTAAATCAACCATACTCCAGTAAAATTTAAAAAAAACAACATGTCGTAATGTTAAAGCCAACTTTGGTCTATTGCAGAAAAAGAAAGCAAAGTTCACGTAAATGCTGAGGCTAAGATGTTTTCCTCAGGCACCACTCTCTCACCTTCCCCAAGGATCTATTTAACTCTGGGTTTTCCCACTAAATATTAAGTGCTACCAGTTACCAGAGAGAAAATGCAGAAGACACTTAAACCTATTCACAGATTCATACAGAGAAATGTAAGTCCAAGTTCAAGGATGACTATTATGAACTCATATGGAGATTGTTTCCATTGCTTTCTCTTAAAAGCACAGCAAAGAGAATTAGACCATATGTAGGAACCATAAAAATGCAGCCGTAAACAGACAATAGGGCTTCCCTGGTGGCACAGTGGTTGAGAGTCCGCCTGCTGATGCAGGGGACGTGGGTTCGTGCCCTGGTCCGGGGGGATCCCACATGCCGCAGAGCGGCTGGGCCCGTGAGCCATGGCCGCTGAGCCTGAGCGTCCGGAGCCTGTGCTCTGCAACAGGAGAGGCCACAACAGTGAGAGGCCCGCGTACCGCAAAAAAAAAAAAAAAAAAAAAAAAAAATGCCATTGGTAATTTGATAGGGATTGCATTGCATCTGTAGATTGCTTTAGGTAGTATAGCCATTTTCACAATGTTGATTCTTCCAACAACATGGTACACCTCTCTATCTGTTTGTATCATCTTTAATTTCTTTCATCAGTGTCTTACAGTTTTCCACATACAGGTCTTTTGCCTCCCTAGGTAGGTTTATTCCTAGGTATTTTATTCTTTTTGTTGCAATGGTAAATGGGAGTGTTTCTTTAAATTCTCTTTCAGATTTTTCATCATTAGTGTATAGAAATGCAAGAGATTTCTGTGCATTAATTAGTATCCTGCAACTTTAGCAAATTCATTGATTAGCTCTAGTAATTTTCTGGTGGCATCTTTAGGATTCTCTATGTATAGTATCATGTCATCTGCAAACAGTGACAGTTTTACTTCTTCTTTTCCAATTTTTATTCCTTTTATTTCTTTTTCTTCTCTGATTGCCATGGCTAGGACTTCCAAAACTATGGTGAATAATAGTGGTGAGAGTGGACATCCTTATCTTGTTCCTGATCTTAGAGGAAATGCTTTCAGTTTTTCACCATTGAGAATGATGTTTGCTGTGGGTTTGTCATATATGGGTTGAGGTAGGTTCCCTCTATGCCCACTTTCTGGAGACTTTTTATCATAAATGGTGTTGAATTTTTTGAAAAGCTTTTTCTGCATCTACTGAGATGATCATATGGTTTTTCTTCTTCAATTTATTAATATAGTGTATCACATTGATTTGCATATATTGATAATCCTTGCATCTGCGAGATAAATCCCACTTGATAATGGTGTATGATTCTTTTAATGTGTTGTTGGATTCTGTTTGCTAGTATTTTGTTGAGGATTATTGCATCTATATTTGTCAGTGATATTGGTCTGTAATTTTCTTTTTTTGTAGTATCTTTGTCTGGTTTTGGTATCAGGGTGATGGTGGCCTCATAGAATGAGTTTGGGAGTATTCCTTTCTCTGCAATTTTTTGGAAGAGTTTGAGAAGGATTGGTGTTAGCTCTTCTTTAAATGTTTGATAGAATTCACCTGTGAAGCCGTCTGGTCCTGGACTTTTGTTTGCTGGAAGATTTTTAATCACAGTTTCCATTTCAGTACTTGTGATTGGTCTGTTCATATTTTCTATTTCTTCCTGGTTCAGTCTTGTAAGGTTATACCTTTCTAAGAATTTGTCCATTTCTTTCAGCTTGTGCATTTTATTGCCATAGAGTTGCTTGTAGCAGTGTCTTATGATGCTTTGTATTTCTGAGGTGTCTGTTGTAACTTCTCCTTTTCATTTCTAATTTTACTGATTTGAGTCCTCTCCCTCTTTTTCTTGATGAGTCTGGCTAATGGTTTATCAATTTTATTTTCTCAGAGAACCAGATTTTAGCTTTATTGATCTTTACTATTGTTTACTTTGTTTCTATTTCATTTATTTCTGCTCTGATCTTTATGGTTTCTTCCCTTCTACTAACTTTGGGTTTTGTTTGTTCTTCTTTCTCTAGTTCCTCTAGGTGTAACGTTAGATTGTTGATTTGAGATTTTTCTTGTTTCTTGAGGTAGGCTTGTATTGCTCTAAGGCTTCCCTCTTAGAACTGCTTTTGCTGCATCCCATAGGCTTTGGATTGTCATGTTTTCGTTGTCATTTGTCTCTAGGTATTTTTGATTTCCTCTTTGATTTTTTCAGTGATTTCTTGGTTATTTAGTAACATATTTTTTAGCCTCCATGTGTCTGTGTTTTTTGATTGTTTTTTTCCCTGTAATTGATTTCTAATCTCATAGCGCTGTGGTCAGAAAAGATGCTTGATATGATTTCAATTTTCTTAAATTTACTGAGGCTTGATTTGTGACACAAGATGTGATCAACCCTGGAGAATGTTCCATGTGCACTTGAGAAGAAAGTGTAATCTGCTGTTTTTGGATGGAATGTCCTATAAATATCAATTAAATCTATCTGGTCTATTGTGTCATTTACAGCTGTGTTTCCTTATTTATTTTCATTTTGGATGATGTGTCCATTGCTGTAAGTGAGGTGTTAAAGTCCCCCACTACTATTGTGTTACTGTCCATTTCCTCTTTTATAGCTGTTAGCAGTTGCATTATGTATTGAGGTGCTCCTATGTTGGATGCATATATATTTATAATTGTTATATATTCTTCTTGGATTGATTCCTTGATCATTATGTAGTGTCCTTCCTTGTCTCTCATAACATTCTTTATTTTAAAGTCTATTTTATCTGATATGAGTATTGCTACTCCAGCTTTTTTCTGATTTCCATTTTCATGGAATATCTTTTCCCATCCCCTCACTTTCAGTCTGTATGTGTCCCTAGGCCTGAAGTGGGTCTCTTGTAGACAGCATATATACAGGTCTTGTTTTTGTATCCATTCAGCAAGCCTGTGTCTTTTGGTTGGAGCATTTAACCCATTCACATTCAAGGCCGTTATCGATATGTATGTTCCTATTACCATTTTCTTAATTGTTATGGGTTTGTTTTTGTAGGTCCTTCTCTTCTCTTGTGTTTCCCACTTACAGAAGTCCCTTTAGCATTTGTTGTAGAGCTGGTTTGGTGGTGCTGAATTCTCTTAGCTTTTGCTTGTCTGTAAAGCTTTTGATTTCTCCGTCAAATCTGAATGAGGTCCTTGCTAGGTAGAGTAATCTTGGTTGTAGTTTCTTCCCTTTCATCACTTTAAATATATCATGCCACTCCCTTGGAGCTTGTAGAGTTTTTGCTGAGAAATCAGCTGTTAACCTTATGGGAGTTCCCTTGTATGTTATTTGTCATTTTTCCTTTGTTGTTTTCAATAATTTTTCTTTGTCTTTAATTTTTGTCAGTTTGATTACTATGTGTCTCGGCATGTTTCTCCTTGGGTTTATCCTGCCTGGGACTCTCTGTGTTTCCTGGACTTGGGTGGCTATTTCCTTTCCCATGTTAGGGAAGTTTTCAACTATAATCTCTTCAAATATTTTGTTGTGTCCTTTCTCTCTCTCTTCTCCTTCTGGGACCTCTATAATGTGAATGTTGTTGCATTTAATGTTGTTCCTGAGGTCTCTTAGGCTGTCTTCATTTCTTTTCATTCTTTTTTTCTTTATTCTGTTCTGTGGCAGAGAATTCCACCATTCTGTCTTCCAGGTCACTTACCCGTTCTTTTGCCTCAGTTATTCTGCTATTGATTCCTTCTAGTGTATTTTTCATTTCAGTTATTGTATTGTTCATCTGTGTTTGTTTGTCCTTTAATTCTTCTAGGTGTTTGTTTTTTAATTCTTCTAGGTCTCTGTTAAACATTTCTTGCCTCTTCTTGATCTTTGCCTCCATTTTTTTCTCAAGGCCCTGCATCACCTTCACTGTCATTATTCTGAATTCTTTTTCTGGAAGGTTTCCTACCTCCATTTCATTTAGTTGTTTTTCTGGGGTTTTATCTTGTTCCTTCATCTGGTACATAGCCCTTTGCCTTTTCATCTTGTCTATCTTTCTGTGAATGTGGTTTTTGTTCCACAGGCTGCAGGATTGTAGTTCTTCTTTGAAATACCACTTTATACCTCTTGGTTTTTGTTAAGTAATTTTTTTTTTAAGTATTGACAATGTTATAGCAAAACAACTCTCTTACAATGCTAGTATGAGTGTTAATAGGTATAACTCACTGGAAAGAATTTGGCAAAATCTAGTGATGTGGAAAAGATATAAATCCTGTGAGCCAGCTGCAATTGCCCTCATAGGTTTAAGGGGTGCATTAAAAATAAGGTCAGTATATTCAAGGCAGAAATATTTTTACTAGTAAAAAATTGGAAAATATTATAATTCTTCAAAATATTATATTCTTCATTCTAGCCAAAATGAATGAGCTAGAACTCTGAATATTAACATGGTTGAATCTCAAAAGTTGAACAAAAAAAAGCAAGGTATAGAACAATGTGTAAGTATAATGCCATTTATATAAATTTGAAGTATAAGAAGAAATATAATTGATCAGTGAATCTCTCTAATAAAATGTCATCCTTAAAAGTAATGAACATTAAATATAGAATAAGGATTACCTTAGGGTTGGGGGTAGGGAAGAACATGTGATAGAGCAAGGGTGCAGAGGGAATTAACTTTTCTTTAAATGGATTATTTCATAAGCAGAGGGTTGGGTATATTGGAGTTCATCAGATTATTGTTAGTAATTTTTTTGTGTACCTAATATAAAATGAATCATAAAAATCTGTTAAATCCAGTGTTTGATTACACTTGTGTTCGAAGTAGTTTAATAAAGCCAAGTAAAAATGTCACATCAGTTTCCATATTTCCATTAAGATGACAATTCTGTCACCGTATGTGACTTGATACCAGTTAATGTTTTGCTTTTTCTTTTCCTATAGATGAATGCCTGAGTGGAGATTAATCCAAATGCCAAAAATAAAATAAAATGAAATCAAATAAAAGGAATAATTGAGAAGAACTAAGTCCTTTGTAGGGTGAGCATCCTTTGGCAAATCTCCCTATGCTAATTTAGACATGCAAACAAATAAACACGTACCCATCTTGACCACGGGTATGTGTTTACTTGTTTCTCTGTAGAATGCGAAACCTTCTCTGGTTCAGGGCTGAGTCAGTGTTTTAGTAGTGGCTCCATATCATCTTCTTTTACCTTCAGCATATTTCTTTTATGCTCTGTGCTTGTAAAGATCACACACAACTATTGCATTTACTAAGTATCGTTATAATTGTTTAACAGCTTTCTATCCTAAATAAAAGTCAATCTGTGCCCCTGTTGCTTGTTCCTCACTTGTATTTCTATCTTTGTGCAGATACAAAGGCACAAAGACAAAAGTTATCCAGCACATGAGAGTTGTAAATTCAGATGTCACAGAGGCGAGGAAAATAATTTAAATAAATGATGCTGGCCAGAGGTAAAGGAAAAAAATATCCTTTCTTTTAGGCACAGATACTAGTGAGGTCCAGGCTATTTTCGGGAAGTAAAAATACAGGTTCTATATTACCAGATCCTCCAGTTGTTCAAAAGATACAAAAAAATCTAGGTCTGTATGTTAAATCTCTTGAATTTTAAACGTTGGCAACTAATTTAACATATAATTTTAACCCTGTTTGGGCTAAACCAAACAGATCTGCAGCCATGATTAGCCCCTGGGTTGCCAGTTGGCGACTTCTGCTCCATACACTATGGAAACTGCTGATGAAGAGAAAGCAACTTATCCTTGGGATGTAAAACAACAGCCAAAAAAAAAAAAAAAACCCTTCAACAACCAAAATAGTTTGTTTTCCTAAAACAGTAGGGAGAACTCAACAGTTCCTTAGAAGTACACATGTATTTACAGACGCCATTTGGAAGATAGCTCCAGGAAGCCACCAGATCCTCTGCTTCAGAACTGTGTCTTGGGCTTGATCCTTGTCACCCTCTGGAAGTGTAAGCAACTTTTGGCCAGAAAGAGCTCTCTGCAGGAACGAGCTCTCTGAAGGAGGTCCTTTTCGTCTTGTCACTTGAGCAAAGCTATATTGTAACTAACCTTAAACCAGGCACCCCCATGCTCTACTCATCTCCAGCCCAAAGCACACCTTTCAAATCTTTTGATCACACAATACCTTGCCTAATCTGTTGGTTCTTTCCATAGATTGTCAATTTTTAAAAGTGCACAATGTGAGAGTTGAGAGTTAAGTTTTATTTGGGACAAAATGAGGACTATAGCCTGGGAGACAGCATCAGAGAGCTCTGAGAAACTGCTCCAAAGAGCTAAGGGGAAAGGTCAGTATATATGTGATTTTGATGTACATGCAATGAAGCACATTTTTTTTGCAGAAGGTTTCTGCTAGTCTCATGAAGGTTACTGCTAGTCACGAGGAGCAGACATCACCATGAAGGATTTTTGTGCTTTTCTAGATATGAGGAGATACAAAAATTGGGCTCATAAAATCGGCTCCTGAAAATAACGGTCTGAAGACCGGTTCTGCCAGTTTTTCCCAGAGCACAAAGTGCCTCATTTCTACTCTCCACCCTGTATTCCTTTCAGAGGGTGTTGAAAGTCAGCAGCTGCAGCAGCACATGATTTACTCCTTGTAGAGGCAGATGGAAAGTGCCAATGGCAAGTGCCAATTTGTAGTTGACAGATCGAAGAAGTAGAAATGAAGAATAAGTAATTAACAGATGACCAGATCTCTTCCCTAGCTTCCCCTTCAGTAATCTCACAAACAAACCATGGAACAAGACAGCATCTGAAGAAAGATCGCGAGGCGTTGACAAGCCTGCATGCAGTGGGAGATGGTGATGAGTCTGATCCCCTATCTCCATGATTAACTGAAATTACCTCCCCTTTAAAACTTTCCCTTTAAAAACTTTTGTGGCTGAGCAGCATCTTCAGAGTTGGTTTTCGGGACACAGGTCTGCCTTCTCCCAGATTGCCAGTTTTTCTGATTAAAGCAACTTTTCTTTCTACCAACACTTGCCTCTTGGCTTTTCGGCAGTGACCAGCCAAACCCGAGTATGGTAACAGAAGTGTTTAATCAGAGGTGGGATGACCCCTAGACCAGAGGGCCATAGAGGTGGTTCTAGGTAAGTGGCTGCCCTTCCACCTTTGTCATTAAATGACTGTCTGTTTTTTCATTATTGTTTTCATTTTTTGTTTTAAATACTCGGGCATTTAGAAATATTTGTCACAATCCGTAAAACAACTCCTTTAGAAACAATTTAAATGTCTAAAAGTAGGAAAGTAGTTAAGTAAATTGTTACAAACATCAAGTGAAATATGAGGCTAGTGTTAAATCAATCATTATAAAATCTATATTCAAGGTGGAAAGTATGAAGAGTGTTAAAAGAAGTAGATTATTTATATTATGATTATAACTGTGTAAACTGTATAAAACATCAGCTCATTGTTATCATAATTGTTTTAAGGTACTGGGATTAATGGTCACTTTTTTTCCCTTCTTTTAAATTTTCCATTAGTTATATTATTTACATAATTAAAATTATTTTCAAACCAATGTTTAAAATTAAACGCCCCTTTTCAGAATTATGTAAACAAAAGGATTATCACCCTCCCCCCACCCCAGAAACCTAGGGGTGTTACAGTAAATCTCTCTCCAGATAGAAGATAGAAGAACCTCCAATTATCTGCTTTCTGTATTCTCCCATCAGGATTCACCAGAAATTTATCAAGGAAGCCTTCATGATTGAAAAGTTCCCTAGAAGATATTCCATAATGCTATGGTTTCAGATCTCTGTTTTTCCACAAACTTTCTCTGGAGTCTTATAATCCACATTTGCATCAAATACCACATGGTTCATGTGGTGGGGGAGGGGAAACTGGCTTGCTTTAATATTTTTGTGAGTTTCCTTGCTTATTCTTTCTAAGTGAAAGAAGCAAAATTGGTGGTCCAATGGACATAAGAGTCAAAGGAAGCTCAAAAAAGTAAGCTCCTAACTCTTTGCTTCACTTGCTTCAAGCATTAAAATTCACCCTTTTTATCAACAAAGGAAGGATTCTCTAAAACAAATGCCAAATGACATGCCAATCTTCTGTTATTCACAACATTAGTTTGAAGAAAAATTCAATTGTATAGGGATGGCAAGGTTAGATGCATAAATTGTTTTGAAATATATGTTTTCGCATGTGGTATTTGAATTAACTGGATAAAATCTAGGATGTATTCTGAGCATTGTTTCCAGATTAAGTTACTATTCATGGCAAATAATTGGGGATGGGGGTGGAGGGGAGCTAATTCTTATTGAGTATCTGCTGTGTCCTAAGATCTTTACATATATTATTTCCTTTAATATGTAAAACAGTCCCACTTGGTAGGATCATTACCTTAATTTTGCAAAGGAGAAATAAGATCAGGGAAGTGAAATAACTTACCCCAAACAAACAGCAAATATACGGTATAAACAGGATTTAATCCCAGGTGTATCTGATTTTAAAACCCATACATGTTTCATTCTCTTAGGCTTTCTTGACTACAATCTATTGAAAACCTGTTCTAAATTAAGAAAGTAAGTCCTTTGTTCAGAGCTACATGTATCATGTCAATATTTTGGAAAGTATAACATGTTGAGTTGTTTTTCCTTAAGTGCTATGATCTGGTGAATAGCCAATAAAAACTGGATGCCTACCTCATCCACTGCTTTAAGCAAATGAATATTCTCAAAGTGTTCTTGCTGCAGGGGAGGAAAAACTTCCTTCTATCCTTGTAGGTTATGTGCCTGGGCCTAAGAATTAAACTGACATAAAACAGATTAACAGAAAAGAGGCATACCCATTTATTTAATATATTTATATGTATACAAGAGAACTCAGAAGGAAAATGAAAAACTGAAGAAATCATTATGCCCAAAAGCTTATATATCTTTTCACACAAGTGATGATAAACTGTGGAGATGTGACAAGACAAAGGGACTTGGACTAGGGGCAGTAAACTGTGGGACAGTGACTAGGAAATGTATGAAGGCACTAATAGAAGATAAGGATTATTTTAGTAGGTTTGTCTGTACAGGTCCATTTCAGTGTCAACTCCCAGTCTTTGGTGATAAAAATGTTCTTTCTTTCTGGTACAGGGAGGACATTTTTCTCATGGAAAATTTTACGACCAATGTGCTTTTAGGTAGAAAGGTGGAGGTCAGAAATTTTATAACCAACCTGCTTTTAGATAAAAAGGGGGAGGTCTGAAAACCCTTCCTGCAACTATTGTTTCTTAGGTGTGTTCAGCTCAAAATAATCAATATGTTAAAGTGGCATATTTTGGGGTGGCACGCCCTGATCCACTCCACTGGCTTTTCTGTTTTGCTTTTTTGAAGTTGTGCTAGCAGGACGTGATGGTTCAACCATTTGTGTTTGACTGCAAACCAAGTAAGACGATGTTCAATTCAGGGTTTCAGAAGAGTATTTTAAAAGCCATGCAAATAAAGGAAGCTAATCTCTTAGCTTTGCCTGGTGTTTTTCTTTTCCTTTTTCTTAGTTTTTGTTTTTTTACAAGAAGTTAATATGGTAATACCCCTGGCAGAATATACAAAATCCCGACAGCTGGAATCTAGGCTCAAAATCATTATGAAATACAGATGTGGTCATGTTTCCCAAAGCCTGGTTCTGGTTGAAATGCTCTACTCCCCTCCAGAGAGGTCTCAGGAAAATGCATATTTGGTCAAACAAAAAATTCCCTCAAGTTATCTTAAGTGGTTATACATTATAGCAGCTTTTTAAAAATCTGAAAAACTGCTGGATCAGTATTGAAATGATATCTATATAGTTATAGATATAATGCAGATAGAGGTAGAGATAAAGATACAGATGCAGATGTAGAGTTAGAGATACAGATATCACACTCACCCACACATACACACACACACAATCACACACATGAATGGGTCCAATAATCTGGAACTCATCTGTTGCTTTCAAAGACAACAGTGCTGGCATGTCTAAACTAGACAAGTCATGCACCTGCTTTAAGATGATAAAGAATGATTCTATAAGGGTCTATAAAAATGACCTCTGGATCATGTATGGGATGAAATAATCCTAGCATAAGGATCCTAGAACCTCAGTGAGATAATAAGTTCATCAAATGTTACCCATATGCCAATAGCTTTGTTGACAAATATAGTGATAAAAGGGTACAGGGAAGTATTTAACAATTATTTTTCATCCAACCCTTCAGAAATCAATCTTTGGGATTTCCTGGTGGTGCAGTGCAGGTGACACGGGTTTGAGCCCTCGTCCAGGAAGATCCCACATGCCGCGGAGCAACTAAGTCCGTGTGCCACAACTACTGAGCCTGCACTCTAGAGCCCGTGAGCCACAACTACTGAGCCCACATCCACAACTACTGAAGCCCGTGTGCCTAGAGCCTGTGCTCCGCAACAAGAGAAGCCACCGCAATGAGAAGCCCATGCACTGCAACGAAGAGTAGCCCCTGCTCGCCGCAACTAGAGAAAGGCCCTGTGCAGCAACAAAGACCTAACACAGCCAAAAATAAAATAAATTAAATAAACAAATAAATTTATTTAAAAAAAAAGAAATCAATCTTCATGTTCCCACAATTGGCAGACTGCAAATGCTGGTCATTCCCAGCACCTTGCTAGATAAACATATAATAGTAGGCATTTAACTCTGAAAAAATTTTATATAAATAGCTATGGAAGCTGGTCACCAGTTAAGAAGAACCAAAGATGATTTGTTGACCATATGACTTCATCCAGCATAGGATGAAAACAGACTTCACCCAGCCCTAGCATCTTGTAGATGCATTGTATCATTGTCAATTTTTCTCATTATGTAGATTAATAGATTGCCAGTGTTAAACATTTTCCAAATTATATGAAGACTTGAGAGCTCTGTGATCATCCTTTATGGTCCTCAGAATCCTGTCTGTAGCCTTGGGATTGGGCTCCTGAGAGATCACCAAGAGGTACATACAGTTCAGATTATCACATCATGAACCATAGCAAATCATGGTTCAAGCAATATTTCTGGTAATCATTTACAAAATTCTATATGAATAATTTTCACTGTTTAGTTGTTCTGGAGTTGAGACTCCTAAATAAATGATACCCTATTTGAAAAGTCATTGGATATCTGATACTCCCAAGAGCCAGGAAATCACAAGCATTTGAATCTTGGCTCCAACTGAATCCAGTTCTTTGGGATTTGTAGCTCTCTAAGCATGCCTTAAAGTCTACATAAAGGCTTATTCTTTACTGGTTATTTCAACCTGCATGGACTTTGTAATCATCCTAATCCCACAGCAATTACTATTAGTGCCATTTATTTATATAACTTAATCATGGGCTGCTTTCTATTAACACTTTACATGTGTGATTTAAGTTCTCCTGAGATTTCAAATTCCTGAGTTGAGGTCAGCTCCTATGACATATTTTTTTTGTACCAGTTTGTCATCAAACACAATCCTAATTTCACAATATGTGCTTAGTAAATAGCTATTAAAATTAATCTTTTGGGATGGGCAAAAAACCAAATGCTAAATCCTCACTTCTCTTCACTTGGAATAACAGAAAAAATGTGTAGGGGGATGCTGAGGGGAACCTTTCCTATTGCCTTGAAATTATCTCTAGAGTAGGGATTAATAATTCTTTTCTATAAATGGCCAGCTAGTTATTATTTTAGGCTTTATCATTTATATTTTATTTTTTTACAACACTTTAAAAATTGTTCATAGCTCACAAGCCATACAAAAACAGGCCACAAACCATATTTGGACCATGGGCCATAGATTGTCCATTGTGCTCTACAGCACACAGACAAAAAACGACATGTGTTCAGTACCCTCAGTCAAAAGAGCCACCAACAATAAGGGCCAGACTAATTTCTTCAGGGCTCAACTAAAGGGAGCAAAATCTACACAATTACTTATCTAACTCACTAGCTATTGTCTGTCTGTCTATCTATCTATCAATTGTCTGTCCATCTATTTATCTACTGTCTATAAACCAACCACCTATCTATATAGTAGTTATCTATCATTAATCATCTATAATAGAGCAAAACTCAGTTATCTATCATTTATCATTTATTTATCTATCATCTATCTAACTAAAGACTCAGGTATGGAGAGTGGAGGGGGAGTCCTCAGCATCTTTGGCCTTGGCCTCAAGGGGAATGCTGTATTAGCCTTCAGATATTATTTTACACTTGCTCTAAAGCGTGAGAGGTGCCTGGGCATGAAGACTCCGAGAGAATCTCTCATACAGACTGTAAGATGCCTTCAAAAAGGGATGCTGCATCTTATTTTACATTTAGGTGTCTGCTTATGTGAACTTGCTGATCTACCCAGAGCCTATATGAACAGGAGAGGAGAATTAGGAAAAAAAAAAAAAAAGGATAAAATTCTCATGGGTAGGGTTTGAGCCAGCATGTTGACACTCCACCTGGGATGTAGGAATAGGAATTTGTAGAGTATACTTCTGGGGGCAGGAAATGAAGTAGAAAAACAGACAGCATTAAAGCCAGCTTTCCCATGGAGAGCTATGCAGTTGGAAGCCTTGCAATGACCTCCAAGGGACTCACCCTTGTGCCCACGAGAGCCAGCATGACCCGGCTGGTGCCACAGTCCTAACCCTGGTCAGGGCTAGTTGGAGAAGAGGTGGCTACCAGTAGAATGAGGACCACAACAGGAGTTAGGTAAGTCTGGAAATGCTCACTATTTTCTCTTACTCTCCTCCCCAATAGCATCAACACACAGAAAGATCTACATTTTGTAGAAAAGTGTGGAAGATGTATTTGAGAAGCATCCACTGGCACACATACTCCCTAAGCAGTAACTAGCCCAGCTGAACGCCTGTCCTAGAGTTAGGGGAAGAGATGCATTTTAAATCAAGCTTGAGATTCATTTTTCAACTAGACTGAGCATTGATAACTGTCCAAGATGTTATTAAGGGAAAAGAAAAGGGATTTGACAGAGCACAGTTGAAAGCAGTGATTGGAAAAAAAAATGTTTCTTGTCTGTACCCCACTGAGTAGAACCATACACATTTTCTTTCTTTTTCTTCCTTCTTTCTTTCTTTCCTTCCTTCCTTTCTTTTTTTTTTTTCTTCTTATTTTCTGATAGATGTGTCCATAAACATTCAGCTTCAAGTTTTTTCATGAAATTTATTTGTCCCTGCTAGGACCTGAAGTCTGTTAGAGGAACCAGGAGATAGACTGTCTCACATTGGCTCCCCAGAAGCAAACCTGAGAGTATGATTCCAGTTTGAGTGATTTATTAACAAAGTGCTTCCAGGGGAAGCCAGTCTGGGAGCAGGAAAAGGAGTGGGGAAAGCAGGATAGGAAAGAGGAGGAAGCCAAGCAAGGAAGTGATCTCAGGCAAAGTCCCCCAGAGGCTACCTTCATCCTGATCCTGCAGAAAACTATGGACTGTGAATTCTGCCTCTAATAGTCTTCACCCAAGTCAAAGGGGCTGTCATACTCCCACATCTGGGAGTCACTGGTTAAGTCCACCCTTAGGGAATATAAATAACCAGAACTTCTGGCTCTCAGTCATCCAGGAGCCCATGGGAATTCCTACAGTGGGGAAAAGGAAATTGTGAAAATGAGTTCCAAGAAGATCTGGACAGAGAATCAGCATTATCTGCTACAACATTCACAGAAGGTTAGAGTAGAATTGTTCTTGGAGGATGCAAGACCAGGGCACACCTTGATTAGTTGTAAGTTATGCCACACATGCACGCACACATGCGCACACATGATGTTATCAGTAATGACGTACAACAGTTTATTGATTTTTTCCAAATAATTTGCTTTGTTATGAATGCAATGTTATCCCCATAATAATGTCACTCTTACTAGCAATCCCATGTTATTCTTCCTTTACTGGGAGAGAAAGAATTGGAGGTATGACTGGGACTCAAGATGGCAAGTACCTCAGGAACACCTTATTTCTGCTGCAATTCACCCTAAGATACAACTACTATGGTTCTGATGATAGTTGTGACAATTAGAAATGATTTAGAGCTTATGGGTTGTGGTTTTATAATTATTTTGGATTTAAAAAAATTTATCTGTGAATAAATTTCAGTTTATTTCTAAGGCGTATAGGAAGGTGTACTTCTTGCTAGAAAAATATGCCAAAATCAGTACTACAGAAGAATCTAGCAAACAGCCTGGTATAGATGTAAGGCAGTGTACACTAATGATTAGACGTGTGCAGTTACATTGTCTAGGGTCAAATCCTAGTTTTGTTAGCAAAAAATCATTTTCATTGGATAACTTGATTAATTTTTTACACCTAAATACTCTCAGGAGTAGGAATTAAAGAATTAAAGAGGAATAAGATTCGAACTTGCTTTATCAGGCTGTTGGAAATTAAAGGAGATCATATGTGTAGAGTGCTTAGACTCGGTGATAGCATAGAGTCGGTGCTCCATAAATGTTCACTTTTATTAAGAGCATGGTTTCAGGAGTTGGAAAGACCTCTGCCTAATTCTCTTTGTCCTTGGGCAGGTGAGTTCTTCTCATTAAAGTGCAGATAATAGTAGGATGACTGAATTTCTGTGGTGATTAAATGCAATAGTACATGAAATACCTAGCAAACCGGAAGTGCATAATAGCTGTCATTTCCCTGTCCTTTCATTAGATACACAAATACTCTCCATACATGAAGGAGAAGTGGTTGTACAATGTCAGCATGAATGCTTTCAGACTCACCCTTTCATTCAATCTCTTTTGCGTAAGTACAAATGGAAGCCTAGTTTAATCTTATGACTTTGAGAAGATGACAGCAAAGACCATTCCATCTCTACAAATTTCTAGTGTTAGAATGTACTCCCTTAAATTAAATTGAAATTTCCACTCATCTAATTTCAACCCTCTTTGCTCCTGGAGCAATATGAACTTGAAGTGTACTTCGGTTAATTCAGTTGGCCAACAGAACTAAAAACTTTCCCTTAAATTAAAGCCATACTACCAGAGACTAAACGCTCATGGGTTCAGCAACACATTAGGTGGAATATTTCCTGTGCCTTGACTGTAGCAAGGCTTCGATGCAAAGGAAGGCAAAGTATTCACAGAGAAGTCCAAACTGTTAGGTTCCCTTCAAAACCAGTCTCTTGAGTCTGCTCTATAGCTTCTGGCTGGTTGATCCCAGACCTCATTTGTTGGTGTTCAAAACAGAGTCTGGATTTCATTAACTGGGTTGACTTGAGGTTGGGGTTGGACAATCACATAGTTCTTTTTAAAAAATTGTTTAACTTGTGAGGAAGGTTTTTGCTTAGAGTATGAAGCATGAAGTAAGTCATGTTTTTTTTTACTCCCAATTGCATTAAGGGCTTAAAACAAAACATTACACAGGGAGCAAGTTCAGGGTCTCTATTTGGATTGTACTGGCAGCTCTATGAAAAGAAGATGCCCTGTGTGTTAATGGCTTTGAGCAATGGTGTGACAGAAAGGGAGAGTGAAGGTATGCTCTCTGGTTCATCCCTGTCATCCAGAAGACCCATGCTCAATGCAGCATTATTCATTATAATCGATATGTGGAAACAAGCTAATGTCCATCAAGAGAAAAATGGATAAAGAAAATGTGTTATATATATATAATATATATATAATATATTTATTCAGCCTTAAAAAGGAAGGAAATCCTGCAGTATGCAACAACACTGATTCCACTGATATGAGGTATCTAAAATAAACAAACACATAGAAGCAGACAAAGGCAACAAAAGCAAAAAACAAAATAATAAGTATAATTATATCAAAATAAAAAGCTTCTGCATAGCAAAGGAAAACATCAATAATATGAAAAGGCAGCCTATGAAATGGAAGAGGATATTTGCAAACCACATATCTGATAAGGTTAATATCCAAAATATACAAGGAACTCAAAGAACTCAATAGCAAAAACCCCAAGTAACAGGATTTAGAAATGGGCAAAAGGGGGACCTTCAAGATGGAGGAGGAGTAAGACGCGGAGATCATCTTCCTCCCCACAAATACATCAAAAATACATCTACATGTGGAATAACTCCTACAGAATGCCTACTGAACGCTGGCAGAAGACCTCAGACTTCCCAAAAGGCAAGAAACTCCCCACGTACCTGGGTAGGGCAAAAGAAAAAAGAAAAAACAGAGACAAAAGAATAGGGACGGGACCTGCATCTCTGGGAGGGAGCTATGAAGGAGGAAAGGTTTCCACACACTAGGAAGCCCCTTCACTGGTGGAGATTGGGGGTGGGCAGGGGGGAAGCTTCAGAGCCACAGAGGAGAGCACGGCAACAGGGGTGCGGAGGGCAAAGTGAAGAGATCCCCACACAGAGGATTGGTGCTGACCAGCACTCACCAGCCCGAGAGGCTTGTCTGCTCACCCGCCGGGGTGGGCGGGGGCTGGGAGCTGAGGCTCAGGCTTCGAAAGTCAGATCCCAGGGAGAGGACTGGGGTTGGCCGCATGAACAAAGTCTGAAGGGGGTTAGTGTGCCACAGCTAGCTGGGAGGGAGTCCAGGAAAAAGTCTGGACCTGCTTAAGAGGCAAGAGACCATTGTTTCCAGGTGTGTGAGGGGAGTTAGAGCACCGCCTAAACGAGCTCCATAGACGGGTGCAAGCCACAGCTATCAGCGCAGACGCCAGAGATGGGCATGAATCGCTAAGGCTCCAGCCACCAAGAAACCTGTGTGCAAGCACAGGTCACTATCCATACCTCCCCTCTCGGGAGGCTGTGCACCCTGCCACTGCCAGGGCCCCGTGATCCAGAGACAACTTCCCTGGGAGAACACACGGTGCACCTCAGGCTGCTGCAATGTCATGCCACCCTCTGCCACTGCATTCTGTACCCTTCCCTCCCCCTGGCTTGAGTGAGCCAGAGCCCACTAATCAGCTGCTACTTTAACCCCATCCTGTCTAGGCGGGGAACAGATGCACTCAGGCGACCTACACGCAGAGGCAGGGCCAAATCCAAAGCTGAACCCCAGGAGCTGTGCGAACAAAGAAGAGAAAGGGAAATCTCTCCCAGCAGCCTCAGGAGCAGCAGAATAAATCTCCACAATCAACTTGATGTACCCTGCATCTGTGGAATACCTGAATACACAACAAATCGTTGCAAAATTGAGGCAGTGGACTTTGGGAGCAACTGTAGACTTGGGGTTTGCTTTCTGCATCTAATTTGTTTCTGGTTTTATGTTTATCTTAGTTTAGTATTTACAGCTTATTAACATTGTTAGATTTGTTTATTGATTTGGTTGCTCTCTTCCTTTTTACGTATATATATATATTTTCTCCTTTTACATATATCTATATATTATTTTCCTTTTTGTGAGTGAGTATGTGTATGCTTCTTTGTGTGATTTTGTCTGTATAGGTTTGCTTTTACAATTTGTCCTAGGGTTCCGTCTGTCCTTTTTTTAGTATAGCTTTTAGCACTTGTTATCATTGCTGGATTTGTTTATTGGTTTGGTTGTTCTCTTCTTTCTTTTTTTTATTACTTCTTAATTTTATTATTTTAATATTTTTTATTTATTATTTTAATTTTTTTCTTTCTTTCTTTTTGTTTTCTCCCTCTTCTTCTGACCCGTGTGGCTGACAGAGTCTTGGTGCTATGGCTGGGTGTCAGGCCTGAGCCTCTGGGATGGGAGAGCCAAGTTCAGGACATTGGTCAACCAGAGACAACCACATAATATCAATCAGCAACAGCTCTCCCAGACATCTCCGCCTCAACGCTAAGAACCAGCTCTACTCAATGACCAGCAAGCTCCAGTGCTGGAGACACCATGCCAAACAACAAGCAAGACAGAAATACAGCCACACCCATTAGCAGAGAGGCTGCCTAAAATCATAATAAGTTCACAGGCACCACAAAACACACCACCGGATATGGTCCTGCCCACCAGAAAGACAAGATCCAGCCTCATCCACCAGAACACTGGCACCAGTCCCCTCTACCAGGAAGTATACACAACCCACTGAACCAACCTCATCCACTGGACACAGCCACCAAAAACAATGGGAACCTAAAGCCTGGAAAAGGAGATCCCAAACACAGAAAGTTAAGCAAATTGAGAAGACAGAGAAATACACAGCAGATGAAGGAGCAAGGTAAAAACCAACCAGACCTAACAAATGAAGAGGAAATCGGCACTCTACCTGAAAAAGAATTCAGAGTACTCATAGTAAAGACAACCCAAAATCTTGTAAATAGAACGGAGAAAATACAAGAAATATTTAACAAGGACCTAGAAGAACTAAAGAGCAAACAAACAATGATGAACAACACAATAAATGATATTAAAAATTCTCTAGAAGGGAGCAATAGCAGAATAACTGAGGCAGAAGAACGGATAAGTGACCTGGAAGATAAAATAATGGAAATAACTACCACAGAGCAGAATAAAGAAAAAAGGATGAAAAGAATTGAGGACAGTTTCAGAGACCTCGGAGACAACATTAAACGCACCAACATTCGATTTATAGGGGTCCCAGAAGAAGAGGAGAAAAAGAAAGGGGCTGAGAAAATATTTGAAGAGATTATAGTTGAAAACTTCCCTAACATGGGAAAAGAAATAGTCAATCAAGACCAGGAAGAGCAGAGTGTCTTATACAGGATAAATCCAAGGAGAAACACGCCAAGACATATTAATCAAACTATCAAAGATTAAATACAAAGAAAAAATATTAAAAGCAGCAAGGGAAAAATACGAACAACATACAAGGGAATCCCCATAAGGTTAACAGCTGATCTTTCAGCAGAAACTCTGCAAGCCAGAAGGGAGTGGCAGAACATATTGAAAGTGAAGAAAGGGAAAAAAGTACAACCAAGATTACTCTACCCAGCAAGGATGTGATTCAGATTCAACGAGAAATTAAAACCTTTACAGATAAACAAAAGTTAAGAGAATTCAGCACCACCAAACTAGGTTTACAACAAATGCTAAAGGAACTTCTCTAGCCAGGAAACACAAGAGAAGGAAAAAACCTGCAATAACAAACCCAAAACAATTAAGAAAATGGTAATAGGAACACACATATCAATCATTACCTTAAATGTAAATGGATTAAATGCTCCAAGAAAAGACACAGACTGGCTGAATGGATACAAAACCAAGACCCATATATATGTTGTCTACAAGAGACCCACTTCAGACCTAGCAACACATACAGACTGAAAGTGAGGGGATGGAAAAAGATATTCCACGCACATGGAAATCAAAAGAAAGCTGGTGTAGCAATTCTCATAACAGACAAAATAGACTTTAAAATAAGGACTATAGAGACAAAGAACACTACATAATGCTCAAGGGATCAAACCAAGAAGAAGATATAACAATTGTAAATATTTATGCACCCAACATAGGAGCACCTCAATACATAAGGCAAATACTAACAGCCATAAATGGGGAAATCAAGAGTAACACAATCATAGTAGGGGACTTTAACACCCCACATTCACCAATGCACAGATCATCCAAAATGAAAATAAATAAGGAAACACAAGCTTTAAATGATACATTAAACAAGATGGACTTAATTGATATTTATAGGACATTCTATCCAAAAAGAACAGAATACACGTTCTTCTCAAGTGCTCATGGAACATTCTCCAGGATAGATCATATCTTGGGTCACAAATCAAGCCTTGGTAAATTTAAGAAAATTGAAATCATATCAAGTACCTTTTCTGACCGCAAAGCTATGAGACTAAATTTCAATTACAGGAAGAAAAACTGTAAAAACTACAAACAAATGGAGGCTAAACAATACACTACTAAATAAGCAAGACATCACTGAAGAAGTCAAAGAGGAAATAAAAAACAACCTAGAAACAAATAACAATGAAAACACGACGAACCCAAATCTATGGGATGCAGCAAAAGCAGTTCTAAGAGGGAAGTTTATAGCAATACAATCCTACCCCAAGAAACAAGTAAAATCCCCAATAAACAACCTAACCTTTCACCTAAAGCAATTAGAGAAAGAAGAACAAAACAACTCCAAAGATAGCAGAAGGAAAGAAATCATAAATATCAGATCAGAAATAAATGAAAAAGAAATGAAGAAAATGATAGCAAAGATAAATAAAACTAAAAACCAGTTGAGAAGATAAACAAAATTGATAAAGCATTAGCCAGACTCATGAAGAATAAAAAAGGAGAAGAGTCAAATCAACAGAAATAGAAATGCAAAAGAAGTAACAACTGACACCACAGAAATACAAAGGATCACGAGAGATTACTACAAGCAACAATTTGCCAATAAAATAGACAACCTGGAAGAAACGGACAAATTCTTAGAAAAGCACAACCTTCCGAGGCTGAACCAGGAAGAAATAGAAAATATAAACTGACCAATCATAGGCACTGAAAATTAAACTGTGATTAGAAATCTTCCAGCAAATTAAAGCCCAGGACCAGATGGCTTCACAGGCGAATTCTACCAAATATTTAGAGAAGAGCTAACACCTATCCTCAAACTCTTCCAAAATATAGCAGAGGGAGGAATACTCCCAAACTCATTCTACGGGACCACCATCACCCTGATACCAAAACCAGACAAAGATGTCACAAAAAAAGTAAACTACAGGCCATTATCACTGATGAGCATAGATGCAAAAATCCTCAACAAAATACTAGCACACAGAATCCAGCAACACATTAAAAGGCTCATACACCATGATCAAGCGGGGTTTATCCCAGGAATGCAAGGATTCTTCAATATACTATTAATATTAAACCATATTAACAAAATGAAGGAGAAAAATCATACGATCATCTCAATAGACTCAGAAAAAGCTTTCAACAAAATTCAACACCCATTTATGATAAAAATCCTCCAGAAAATAGGCATAGAGGGAACCTACCTCAACATAATAAAGGCCATATATGACAAAACCACAGCCAACATCGTTCTCAATGCTGAAAAACTGAAACCGTTTCCACTAAGATCAGGAACAAGACAAGGTTGCCCACTCTCACCACTATTATTCAACATAGTTTTGGAAGAGTCATGTACCACAATGTTCATTGCAGCACTATTTACAATAGCCAGGACGTGGAAGCAACCTAAATGTCCATCAACAGATGAATGGATAAAGAAGATGTGGCACGTATATACAGTGGAATATTACTCAGCCATAAAAAGAAAGGAAATTGAGTTATTTGTAGTGAGGTGGATGGACCTCGAGTCTGTCATAAAGAGTGAAGTAAGTCAGAAAAAGAAGAACAAATCCCGTATGCTAACACATATACATGGAATCTAAAAAAAAAAAAACGTGGTTATGAAGAACCTAGGGGCAGGACAGGAATAATGACGCAGATGTAGAGAATGGACCTGAGGACACAGGGAAGGGTAAGGATAAGCTGGGATGAAGTGAGAGAGCGGCATGGACTAATACATACTACCAAACAAAATAGCTAGTGGGAAGCAGCCGCATAGCACAAGGAGATCAGCTCAGTGTTTTGTGACCACCTAGAGGGGTGGGATAGGGAGGGTGGGAGGGAGACGCAAGACGGAGGAGATATGGGGATATATGTATATGTATAGCTGATTCACTTTGTTATAAAGGAGAAAGTAACACACCATCGTAAAGCAATTATACTCCAATAGAGATGTTAAATAAATAAATAAATAATAAAACTTTCAGCTACTCAAAAAAAAAAAGGGCAAAAGACCTGAACAGACATTTTTCCAAAGTAGATACAGAAATGGCCAACATGTACATGAAAATGTGCTCAATATCATTAATTATCAGGGAAAATACAAATCAAAACCACAATGAGACTGTTGGGATGGTTATTATCAAAAAAAATAAGCAACTTTATGTGTCAATGAAGGTAACAAAAAATGGAAACCCTTGTGCCCTGTTGGCGGGAATGTAAACTGGAGCGGCCACTGTGGAAAACAGTATGAGGTTCTTCAAAGAATTAAAAGTAGAGCTATCATATGCTCCAGCAATCCCACTCCTGGGTATATACCCAAAGGAAACAAACCATGATCTCAAAAAGATACCTGCACTCCCATGTTCACAGCAGCATTATTCACAATAGTGAAGGTATGGAAACAACCTAAGTGTCCACTGAAGGATAAATGAATAAAGAAAATGTGGCATATATAGACAATGGGATATTTATCATTCAGCCTTAAAAAAGAAGAAAATCCTGCCCTTTGCAACAACATGGATAAACCTAAAGGGCATTATGCTTAGTGAAATAAGCCAGATCAAGAAACACAAACACTGCATGGTATCACTTATATGTGGAATCTTAAAAAAAATTGAACTCATAGAAACAGAGTAGAGAAGTGGTTGCCAGGGGATGCAGGGTAGATGAAATAGGGAGAGGCTGGTAAAAGGGTACTAACTTTTAGCTATAACATGAATAAGGACTGAGGATCTAATGTATAACATGGTGACTATACTTGATAACTGAAATTTGCTAAGAGAGTGGAACTTAAACGTTCCCACCAAAAAAAAAAAAGGTAAATATAAAAAGGTATATTTGTGAGGTGATGGATGTGTTAATTAACTTGATGGGGGGTGGGCAATCCTTTCACAATCTATATGTGTAAATTCATCACATTTTATACTTTAGATCTAACAATTTTATTTGTCAATTACATTTCAATAAAGCTGAAAAAAATAAGAATAGTGGGAGGGATGGTTTTCAAAGAGAACTAATATTTGCTAACTATCCGTTATGAAAGTTATGAATCAAGTGCTGTCCATTTACAGACTATGAGTCCTGGCCTCTGTCGATAAAGTTTATCAGGCTAAATGTGGGATACAGTGTTTGACCCAGAATGGTAAGTGACATAAGGATAAGGCAGTAAAAAACAGCACTCAGCCTTTAATCGAGCATCCCCTACTGTACACCTGCCCAGCATCTGGACCTGTGCTGGGGTCTGGGGAAAGGCCAGGACCTCGTTCTCCAAGGGACTCATTTTCAGGCCAGATCACTACAGCACAACAGATAAACAGGATACAGTCAGTAAAGGTTCACATAATCTATTCTGAGCTCAGTGGACAGCATCCAGTCAGCTTTTGTCCTGTGAGACAATGTACCACCTGGAACTTGAAGATGGCATAAGAAGTAAAGTGGTGATGAGAGGTAAGGCACTCTTGGCCTGGAGAAAGAAAAGGCACAGAAATGATAATCAGCTGGTTGCAGAGGTCCCTAGGGGGCTTCCTCGTGTCCAGGGTAGAATGTGGGAAAGGGGCCAGGGCAGGGAAGTTGGACAAATGACTCTAAGAGCTGCTGATGAGCGGATGGTCCTAGAGGACTTGGAGAGGCTTTAAGGAAACTGTCTCAGTCAGGAATCTTCTAGCAGCAAGTGGCCTTAAACCTGGCCCCAACTGAGTCCACTGGCTCCCATAACTGAAAATGTCATGAAAGAAAGAATTAGAGCAAAGAATAAATTAAAAGTTTAATACTCTGCCCCCACCCCCCTGAAAAAAAACACCCCACATAGAACCAGAAAGAAGAAGGGTGGTAGCCAGGGGCTAATGGGAGGCGGAGGCTGGGAATTGCTAATCAATGGGTGTAAAGTTCCAGTTACACAAGATAAGCCCTGGGGGCGTGCTGTACAACACTGTGCCAACAGTTAACAATACTGTATTGTTCACTCAAAAATTGGTTATGAGGGTAGATTTCATGTTAAATGTTCTTACTTCAATTTTAAAAAACAATAGAGAAAACAAATCTCTATGGAAACCTCAATGAGGAGTTTCCGAGGAGATCCCAGGGAAAGCCACCAGCAGAGAACTTTGTTCTACACCCGTATTTCCTTCTTCTCTCAGACAAATGGAGTAATCGTTCTTCCATCCACCCTCTCAGCTCCTGGTTGTCACACACCAACATCTAAAGCTGTATCGTATGTCAAAGATAGTCACCTATATTGATTTTCTTCCTTTCCCCCAGCATTGCCCAATATCTCCATTTTTTATCTCTATGATAAGAACCAGGAGAAGGTGAATGAGGTGATATCTTAAAATTCCAAGGTTGCTTTGTCCAAACAAACAAATCAAAAAAAACCCCTAAGTAGAAACTTCTAATTCTACCCTAGAGCAAAGTATCTTGGTGCAGCCCCAAATTGCTTCATCAAGCATAAAGCAGCCTCAAAATTATTTCTTGCTTCCATCATCAAAATGCAATCTTAGTCTGAACAAGAACAAATAAATCTTTCTGTCTCCAGGATAATTTCTGTAATTGTGTTCCCACAGCCATTTGTCTTTGTTTTTGTTTTCTCCTTATAAGCTCCTTGCCAACTGCTGTTTTAAGGCAAGTTGGGGTATCATAGACTATTAGGTATTGGAAAGGGTCCTAGAGATATTCTCATTCACAAAGGAGGAATCTAAGACCAAGGAAGGATAAAGATTTACCGTAACATAGTTACACAATTATTAGCAGCATAACTGCTTTGAGACACCAACGTCTCAGAATGTCCTCCACCTAGGCACACCACTTGTTTTGGCTGACTCTGGCTTAACTGGCCCTTTGCTTGCTGACGCAGCCTTCTACAGCACTTCATGATAATTCTTGATGAACACTCTGGGTACAGAGCTTCTAAGTCCCTATTGTGTTCGCGGGCAGCTAGCTTTCTCCTTTGCATCCTCATTTGTATCATAACTGATATGCACAGAAATATCATCACGCCTTTTCTTCTAGGAACCACATAGCTATTCTACTGAGAAGCACCTTGGGCAACCCCCGTCTCTTTTCCTGCTTTTCTCCTGTTCTTCCGCCCTCCTAGAAGCTGCTCCCACACTCTCTATCCCTTGATTTCTGCCTTTCTCAAAACGGGTTGCAGACTCCAGCACAGTGTTTCAGCATCCTGCACATCATCACTGACTTTGAACCCAGGCAAACAAATCCTGTTCAATGTAAGAAAACAAAGAGGACAAACATGAGGAAGTATTACATTCCAGAACCAGACCGTACAAAATTCTCCCAAGTCTTATTTCCAATTAAGTCGAAGTCAGTTAGTTTCTAGTTCTTCTCCTTCATCCTGAGACTGGAGTTTCCTAAAAGCCATGATTTTTCCCACTCTCTACATTATGAACAGGCATCTGTACTCCTTTTTCCAGAAGCCTCCTGTCCCAATAGATAACATCAAAGAAGAAATTGGGGCAGAAAAACAAGGTGCTCTTATTAACATTCATTTCAATAACCTCGGTGGGTACAGATGCTATGCCTTTAGATATTTTTTATTCTCCTCACTAAAGGAAACTGCTAGTCTTTTCTTTCTACAATAGCACTTTTATGAAATATTCTGACTTTAAAATGGAGGAAATGCAGCATATTACAATTCCTCTTGGAAATTCAAAGGATATATAAGTATAATCTACACTCTGAGCAGTTCTGCCACAAAAAAACTTGTTTAACTTTGTTTAAACCATTATTTACCAGTGGAATCGCTGGAATCTAGAATGTGTATGCATGTTAACATCCTAAACCATACATTCTTTGAACCATTTTTCTGGTGTAAAGGCAGCACTGACTTACTGTAAATGTTCCTTTATTACAACTCCACATGCCTTACCTGCTCCTTCAGAAAATAATTTAACAACTTGAAAAGTTTAGTTATAACTAAAGTGTATAGTTATAATTAAAGTGAATAGTTAAAGTGTTAATTGATCCATATTCTCTACATACCAGGAGTTATGCTAAGTATTGTTATTTTCGTTAAAGAGACAAAAGTTAGATTAAACAATGTATTGGTTGGGGAGTTTTTGACTGTAAATAAGAGAAATCTCTATTCACAGTGGCCTAAGCAATTAAGGAATTTTTACTATCCAATAGAGCAGGAAATCTTGAGGCAGAATGACTCTAGGGCTGATTAATTCATTGCTCAGTGACATCAACAACAACCTGAAATCTTTCTATCTTTCTGTTCTCTCATCTTCAGCATTCTCATTTTGTCAAAGACCAGCCAACCTCAAGATGCCATGCAGATATGACAACATATGGCAAAAAAAGAGAAAAGGAATAAGTTTTCCCTGGCTTCTTTTCAAAAGTGGAGTTTTTTTCTAGAAGCTCCTATCATGAAAAAAATTCAGACTCCCCATAATCAGCTATTACTATAAGCTGATAGTTGGAGAAACAAAGTTAAAATCTCAACAAAATAATTGATCCTTAACATCTTACTGGACAAACTGTACCTCTTTCACATTTATAATCACATTATTCAAACACTATTTTTAAAGTTTTCTTAATTATCACTACAAGTTTTGCCCTCATCTCTCCCGCAATGAATTTCTGCTTTTGCCTTCCTGAGGACCACAAAGCCCTTTCTGCACATTGGCCACAAGGTAATTCTTAGAGGAGGTCTTAGCTTATGCCAGCGCATAAAAGAAAGCCTATAATTTTGATATCTTAAAGTATGGCTTCTTGGACATCCAGTTACTGGCTGGTTTAACACTTCCTTTCCTCCTTCCCACAATGAATTCTTAATAAACAATAAGCTCTAATTCTAAATTCTTAGTTTGCGGTCTAATGTTCCACAACATTGGCTGACTGCATACCAGGGCGATCCAATCATTGTCAAGGGGAATGACCTCATAGATGGGCTTAATATTGCCCAAAGAGCTGGGAATAAAGTCAGCTCTCCTTGCCTTTTCTGAGTAAATGGTGGAACACAAGCAGAACTGGGATGATATCAGAAAGAAATGAGGGGTGGCTGCTTGGAAGGCATCTAATAATACTTGCTATAAGTATCTTATTACTGAGTATTAAGTACTTAAAGTGGGTTGGTTCCTTGAAGATGCAAGGCCATACCCTCTCACCTATACTTCTGAGCACCACCGTGAATTCATTCTGAGTACTTGGGTATCAGAGTCGCCATCTTAGTCCTGTAGGGCCCAAGTAGCAAGATAAACTCCAAGAAAAGCTGCTGACCGTTAGAATTAGAATACTACTGAAAATTACTAGTGCATACTTATATGGTCATTTATTCCTTCAAGGTTTAAATAACATCAGCCTTAATTGTGCACGTATCAAATACAGTGTAGCTATAAATAAGAGTTACTTTAGGGAAGAATATTCCAACCTAAGTTATGTGTAGTTTAAAGTATGTATTTAAAAAAGAAGAAAAAAGTGACCCAGACACAGGCCATTTTTTCCCCGGTTCAATCCAACTGGCTTGAAATTTACTGGCATGATTCACAAATCTAAAACATTTGAGTCTTAAAAACATGAAAGCCCAGATGGTTTTACTGGCTCAGACATCTTTCTATGATTGTATTTTGTCAGACCAGTCACCTAAGAGCATGACTAACACTGATTTGAGTTCATCCCCTCCAAATGTTTCTAAAATGATTGAATCAAAGAGAAGAATAATGCAATAATAAGTTGATGTCCCATTATGAAATGTGAAATGATCCACATAGTTCAATAAAATTTCAGGGCCAGAAATAACTTACATGGCAGTGGATTGCAGACACTGGCTTAACTTGATCCAAAAAATTATTGGGTGAAAGATGGTTTAGAGACGATCCAGACATTCACTAGCTTCCAAATACTTGCACTTAGAGAAATGGAAAATCTATATATGTTAGCCATTTCCCCAAGTCCACCTGGCCATCTAAAGCAAACAGTCTAAAAAAACCAACGGGGAGTGTTCGTGATAGCAGGAAATTAGAATTTTTGTGGGTTTTACACTTTTTTCAGAGACATCTGCTTATAGTCATCCTTATGGTATCACTATTCTCATAGTTTCAGTGCAACTATTTTCAATTTTGCGGCCAAAGCATGTTTTCTTCCTTCCTGCCAATCTGTACTTTCTAGAGAGTTGGGCAAAGTGCTAATATGAAATAGATCTCACCAAGGTAGGCAATCTTAGTCAAAACTGGAAAACGGGAATCATCTGCTTTCTTCAGAGTACCCAGAAAGTCTATTCTGTTTCTCTTCTCTACGATTTTTTCATTTTTGGTTAGCTAGTTTTACCCTTTTGGCAAAATCTCTTCTTTATTCCTCAAGAAGGGGAGAAACACAGACATACACACATGTAATATACACACAGCATATATATTCAATTACATCAGTCATGTGTACCCTAGCATTACTGGATATTTTCATTTAATACTGTTTTTTTAAATACTTATAAGTTTAAAAGTTTTGCATTCTTTGTAAAATCAATGTAATCCAAATACCTCTGGACCTCAGCAGCTTTTGGATATAAGGGCAATTTCCATTAACAACTATAGTACAACTTCCACATGTCTTGTCCCCATCTGCTAACCAGGACCTTAAATCTCCTGCAAATTCTTCTGTCCTGGGGGCATTTACATCTTATAGGAAGACAGGTGTAAAATATATAAAAATAATTGTAATAAAAGGACTAATGTGTGGTTTTAGAAGAGATGTGCAGTTTGGGGCACAGAAGAGGAAACAATTATTTTTGGCTGACTGGGCTTTAAAGATTTAAAAGACAGAAGTTACAGCAGCCCATTTAGAGAGGACAGAATGGGCAGCACGCATACAGGGGCAGAGGCAGGGAGATGCAGTGTGTGCATGGCACACCAAGTCCTCTCGTTTGGGGTCTGGGTCACTGAAGGAAATACAACTAGAGAACCTGAGCTTTCCTCTGTGGCAATCACATTCACTACATTATGTGCCAAGCCCCCAGCTCAGTGGTGCAGATACGTAACCTTTAAAAAGGAAAAACCGATTTTTGTGTGTGCTTATTTATATTGGAAAGACTGTAACCACCAGAAGCTGCCCAGAATAGATTCCTAGTGAGTTTTGAGGATGTTTGTGTTTTCATTTACTGTTTTGATAGAAAGATACCACTTTGGAAATGAGAGTAGGATATAAGGAGTGCATAGCACAATGTTCTGTAAATGGTGAGTGTTCAATAAATATTCAGAGAAGAAAGAAAGAAACTGCCATAAAAAGAAAAGATTTTGCTTAATTTGAGCATGGCTTGCAAAACTGGTTCTCAAGCTGCATTCTGCAGGTGATCTGAAGCCACGGAGCATCACTTAGAAAAAGCCTTCCCATCTGGCACCCCGACCTGCAACACCCTTCAACTAGAAAACCTTCACTTTTATATATTTTATATAAAAGGGCTCTGAACAAGATTTTCTTTAAGGGAAATAAGGATTCCATGGCTTAAAACTCTTGAAAATTACATTCTTGCAATAATTGAATTGGGTCCCTGAAAAGGGTCAAAGATCATTTTTAAAAGTCTAAGGAAATTGTGATTCCAGGAGATCACTAACTTGATTACAAAGGCTTTAAAGTAATATTTTCAGGAAAGAGAGAAAAAAGAATTATGATGAGCAATAAGAATAATATATAAAGATGATTGTATAGGAGGTTTGAAGTAACAGAAAATAAGAAATACTCATTTTCTGTAATTTTCATAAGCTACTCACTGAGTAAATGTTTTAAACAGTTAAAATTAAATTCTAGGTACAGTAAGTAAATACCACCTATGAACACTGACACTTTGCAGTAGGCATTCATGCATAGAAATGCGAAATGGGAGAACATCATTTTCAGACAGAAACATATCTACTCATGAGGGAATAATTAATAGTGCTATACATCAAACGTTATTCCCAAGAAAATCTCTGAACTTAAGAATGGAGGTCCATATACAGATCATCTTATAAAAAGTGTAGTATAGACAGCTAGCCAGGTAGAAACTTTGACCACTGCTCTTTTCGGGATTGTTGGGAGGGAAGTAACAATACATTTTAGCCTGTAGGAGGAAGAAGTCAGGGAAGAGAATAAATTCTACAGTGGACGATGTTCAATAAAGGCAAAAACAAGATGGAAATAATAACCATATTAAGATTAGCTTGGCCTATGGGAAAAAAATTTGGAACAAAACATATAACCACAATGTAAGTTGGGATCATAAATAAAAATGAATGTAGAATGGACGAACTATCTTGGTGAAGGCTTAGCCAACTGGGGGACTGGCTAAGTGCCATTTATTTATAAGGGGGATTTGAAAGACAAATTTTGAACAAAGTTGCTGCAGTTATCAATAACCATGATGATTTATAATAATGATAAGACAGTTAATGCAAACATTTGCAGATTAACTTGTTATTAATAATGAAATATGATTATGTCTTATCAACTAGAGAGTTTTACTTGGAACATGCTTACGACTGTTCATCTTTCAAGAACTATAATAGGGCTTCCCTGGTGGCGCAGTGATTGAGAGTCTGCCTGCCGATGCAGGGGACACGGGTTCGTGCCCCGGTCTGGGAAGATCCCACATGCCGCAGAGCAGCTAGGCCTGTGAGCCATGGCCGCTGAGCCTGCGCGTCCGGAGCCTGTGCTCCGCAACGGGAGAGGCCACAACAGTGAGAGGCCTGCGTACCCCCCACTCCCCCAAAAAAAGAACTGTAATAAACCACGTAATAATTATGTCATTCTTGTGGCTTGAGAAGGTAAGTAACTCTCATCTTTTCTCTATGAGAGGTAACAAATAAGGGCACTTCTGCAGGATACCTGTCCTTGAGGATTTTTAGGCAACACTTATCATGTGGGTTGATAAAAAGCGGAATGATGAGATCAATTCCACCCATAATTACAAACGTAGTGTTGCATATGAGAATGCATTCATGTGAGAGACTATCAACAGCCTGAAACATTTGGCTACTGCTGTGAAAGACATCCTCATCATGACTGAGGACCTAAATCACCTTGCCAAGAAGTTTTGCCAAGATAAAGGAGCAGAATATGGAGTTCTTTCATTTGATATATAGAAGAAAGGGTCTTCAATACAAGACAGATTAACTTTGGATAGAGCCATCCCCACCCATCACCATTCTTATCTGACAGAAGAAATTCACTCACAGAACCATTTGTTATGGAGGATGTCATTCTGAAATGGCTCACCTGACAAATATTTTCAGCCACAGGAATAATATAAACCTTTCCATTAAGGCCCTAGAGTCAGCATTATAGATACGGTTTTTGGTTTTTGTTTGTTTTTTTTGTGTGTGTGTGTCACTCACTTTAGGTGCACTTTATTACAATATTTGCTCTATTGCGGTGGTTGGGAACTGAACACACAATATCTCCAAGGTATTCCTGCCCTGTTTTTTTTCTTAAAGCATCTTTATTGGAGTATAACTGCTTTACAATGGTGTTTAGTTTCTGCTATATAACAAAGTGAATCAGCTATACGTATACATACATCCCCATATCCACTCCCTCTTGCACCTCCCTCCCACTCTCCCTATCCCATCCCTCTAGGTGGTCACAAAGCACCGATAGATACTGTTTTAAACATATGAGGCCTTTCAACCAAACAGAGATTCTGTAACGAAAGATCAGAGACAAACTGAAAACTCTCCTTTGCTGGAGAAAGTGGTTCTGTAAGCTGAAATCAAAAGTAACAAAGCTCATTTTTTTTTTTAACATTATCTTTTTCTTTTAAATTACTTTATTTATTTATTTATTTTTGGCTGTGTTGGGTCTTTGTTTCTGTGCGAGGGCTTTCTCTAGTTGCAGCAAACGGGGGCCACTCTTCATTGTGGTGCGTGGGCCTCTCACTGTCGTGGCCTCTCTTGTTGCGGAGCACAGGTTCCAGACGCGCAGGCTCAGTAGTTGTGGCTCATGGGCCTAGTTGCTCCGCGGCATGTAGGATCCTCCCAGACCAGGGCTCAAACCCATGTCCCTTGCATTGGCAGGCAGATTCTCAACCACTGTGCCACCAGGGAAGCCCCAAAGCTCATTTTTTAAGAAAACCAGAATCTACCAACACCTGGAAATGCCAGGTGTTTTTGGAAGGTTACTTCTCCTCAGATGACCTGAAAGTGAGCTGTGCAGTCATAATGCTTACTGTGCTGATTGGCAGGACTTATGAAAATTCACCTCCCTGACTTGACAGTAAAGGATATAGTATGACATAAATTCTACCTTAAGACCTCAGAAATTCCATTGCTCCTTGAAACGAGCCTATTCTCATCTAGCAAAACCAGTAATGGGAGTTATGATCCCTTTTTTTTTTTTTTTGTTATTACAGACATTTGTCATTACAAGGTTTCAGCATTTGTAGACAGAAATGAAAACTCAGAATTGATTGTCAAAAGATGATTTTCACAGAGCCATGTAAGTTCACTCCACAGTGTTTACTTCTTATCCAAGCCAAAAATATCTGCTTTCTCATTGAAATTTAAAGTTGAACACAATTAAGGTTTACATTTTGGGTTTTATACATAATTTATATTACTATAATTTTTAAAGCAATAAACATTTTTTACATTAAAGTTGAGAATAAGAGAGGCCTTTTTAAAATGTGTTTTATATTATATCTCCATGAAGGAAATGAATATCCAGTGCAATAAAAAGATGATATTAAGAAGTGTGTGTGTGTGTGTGTGTGTGTACGTGTGTGTGTGTATGTGTGTTCCCAGTAAAAAATTTAATAGCTTCCATCAGATTCTCAAACAGATTCATGACCCATAAAAGGTCAAGACTACTAACAAAAAGTTAGTTCACGGGCTTCCCTGGTGGCAGTGGTTGAGAGTCCGCTTGCCAATGCAGGGGACACGGGTTTGTGCCCTGGTCTGGGAGGATCCCACATGCCGCGGAGCGGCTGGGCCTGTGAGCCATGGCCACTGAGCCTGTGCGTGCTGTGGGAGAGGCCACAACAGTGAGAGGCCCACGTACCGCAAAATAAAATGAAATAAAATAAAAAGTTAGTTCACAATCATGTCCTTGGTTCTATTCTATTCAACCTTGTAATAAATATTAGGTTGAACCATATACTACTGCCCATGTGTGACCATTTTTGACCTACAAAAACAGCAGTTTTACAAGGCTCAGCCTAATAGCTTAGATGAATTGGTAGGAAACATGAAAACTAAGGAAGAATCATATATTGGACCCAGAATCACATCTGAAAAAAAATCTGGGCCTTCTGAGATATGGGATAGAAATTTACTACAATGAAAGAGAACAAAGACAAATGTAAAATCCTGTGTTGAGCTGGATAAACAAAGTTTTTCAAGTGTAGGATGGCAGAGATATTTCACCATCAGGTAAAAGAAACCCCAAGGATTTAAATGATGACAAGCTCAATATGAAATAATGACACGGCAGGGCTGCTAATGAAGGTAAAGCAACCTTAGCATTAGGAGAACTGTAGACTTTCACTGAGTGCTCTTTTTATGCAAGACTTTGTTTCTGGATGTACTTTATTTAACTCTCATAACAGCACTCTGAAATAAGTATTAACAGCTCTGTTTTACAGGTAAGAAACTGGGCCTCAGAAAAGCTACATAACTTGTCCATAGCTAGTAAATGTCAGTGCTAGAAAATGTTGTAACCATAATTATTAATAATAATTATTGGTGAAATATATTGAGCTCTTCCTGCAAACTAGGAACTAAGATAAAGCATATTACTACATTATTTCATTTAACACTGATATTAATACTTATAATAACCTTATTAAGTAAGTACTATTCCCATTTTACAAATGAGAAAATTGAGGGTCAGAGATTGTATCTAGCCTGATAGGTCTTCACTCTCCAGCACCAGACACAAAAACAAAAGCACAGAGTATTTAACCGGCTCCCATAATTGGGAAAGGTCAAATCCCTTATTTTATGTATATCTCCAAATGGTTCTGCTTCTTTGATCAAATTACGACTAATACACATGTATAAATCAATCCATATTTAGGTTCATATAAAACTCTGGAAGATTTTACACCAAAATGTTTACAATGATTACATATGGGAAAGAGAATTTGTGGTGATTTCTGACTTTTGCTTGCTCATATGTATACTCAGAATTCTTAACAGTGAATGTGTTACTTGACACCTAAAATTTTTACAATGAAGTAATTTTTAATGCTTTTCATTAATGAGTCCATTTATTAGAAAAAAAATAGTGGAACTGAACCCATTCATTTGAATTCTACAGTGGTATCACCAGTGCATGCAAGTTCCCCAATACTCAGACAAGTCAACAAATATATGGGAAAGAGTGATAAAAGCTAACTTCTGTATTTAAAAAGAAAATTAATGGAGCCAGAATAGTCATCTGCCGTGTAAATGTACAAGCTCAGTTGTACCATTTGTTTCTGTAAACAGATAGGGGAAAATTCATACTGCCGCCATGATGCTTCACAGAGGTGGAGGCCTGGACTTAGGAGCACCTGACGCTGCTCTGAGAGGCCCGGTCATGTCCACAGAGGCTGGGTGTGCGGCCTTTGGGGTAGTTATCTGGAGAGTTTGGAAGCAGAGAGAGGTGAAAGGCAAGTTGTAGTGACACATTCAAGATGATGAGCCCAAGGTCAGTGCTGAGAAGCAAAGAATAAAGGAAAAAATAGGATTGAAAGAGAGAATCAGGTAAGACGTTCAGAGAGAAGTAGGAAGTTTTGTGCAGATGAGAAATAGGGCTGAGCTAGCAGATGAGGGCAAATGAGCAAGTTGGGGGTGAGGCAGGAGAAATGGGGAGAGGAGAAGGAGAAGTGGCAATGAAAAGTACAGGAAACAGTATTCCACGTCTCCGAACACATCCTTTTCTGACTTGAATGAAAAACCACCTCCTTTTTGTGCTTCTCTTTTTCATCTTTTCCTTTCGTCTCTCACCTTCCTAGCCCCATAGTTTCCTTCCCTCTGCCATTTTCTCCCTTGCTGTGTTGTATCAAATTAAAATCCCTTTGTCCTGTGAAGCCTAAAATTGATATAAGTAGGGAAAGAGAGAGGATATAGAAAGAGAGAAAGTAGGAGGAAAGAGGTTATGGCCATGTACCACATGTCTCCAGTGAATTAAAAAAATGCAAATGAGACTAAAGAAGGCTTATGCATAATGCAGAGAAACTCAGATAGAACTTGGAGAACTCTCTGTCTGGGGTTCTGCCACAGATGTGAAAAGATTATAGTCTTTATTTGGGCTGTGAGTTGGACATATTTACAAGCATTGTGTTTCGTGAAAACAGAAGTGTAATTTAAGTTTGATTTTCTGGCAAAATTGTTAGAATGTATAAATATATATATATGTGTGTGTATATGGGATTTTTTATAAGATTATTATTTAGGGCAGGGGTCAACAAACTACTGCCCAAGGGTCAAATCCAGGATGCTCTGTTTTTGTACAGCCAGTGAGCTGAGAATTGTTTCATGTTTTTAAATGGTTGAAAGAAAAATCAAAAGAAGAATTATACTTTGTGGCACATGAAAATAATACAAAATTCAAATTGAAGAGTTCAAAAATAAAGTTTTATTGGAAGAGAGTCACACTATTCATTTATGTATTGTCTCCGCTTGCTTTCACTCTGCAGTGGCAGAGTTGTATACTGACAACATATTTGCTATCTGGCCCATTACAGAAAAGTGTGGACTGCTGACTTAGGGTGTTGTTTATTGAAAGGGAAAAGTACATTTTCCTATATTAATTCTCACAGTTTGAGAGAAATGAGGTACTTCCAAAGGGTCAGAATGTCACTCTTTCAGTGACCGCCGCTCCCCTTTTAGGCTCCCTACTCTGTCTTCTCCAATATAGTGCTATCTCAGAAAAAGAAATCTATGAGTGTGTTAGTCTGTTCGCTTGTTAAAGGTTTTTGTTCTTTGTTTTTGCGCATAAACAACAGCACCCAGATTCTTATTCTGGTGTTACTGTCACTCTTTGGTAAAATTAATTTGGTAAACAAATGATTGAATAATGAATGAGTTTAAATGCCAAGTACATCCCATTCTTGTTTTGCATGTTTACCGTTGTATTTCTGGAGGATGATACATCAACAAACCAAAGGAAAAGCCATCTTCTTCAGATAAACCCCCAGGCAATAATAAAATTGTCTTAATTATTCAGCTCATGATCTAGATTGTCTAAGGTCCTTTCTGAATATTAAGTAAAACATTATGCTAAGTGAAAAACCATGACAGAGCTCTCAAGGACCACGGGGTCTTCATGCTCAGCATAGCAGAAGGCTTTAGCAGGTAAATCAGCTACAATTTCATCACAGAGAGCTTTTGCAGAACTTTTAAAAACAGAAGATACATAACTTTGAAAAAATATAGTTTAATTGTGTAGTCTTCATAGAGTTCACAAGTGTAAGAAGGAGATTTCAAATATCATAGAAATAATACACCCTTAAGATGACAGCCTTTTCAGAAGCCTAACCAAACACTTCACTAAAACTCACTCTATAAGTTACAAAGGACATCTTATTAACTCGCACATAAGTTCAACTAGAGAAATGTGTAAGTGATGTTTCTTTTTTTTTAAATGGTAAAAATTCAGCACTACAACTACAGCATTAAATACTTTCACAGCTGGCTTTGTAAAACTTCCCTTTTATTCAAATTTATTGGGCTTGATGTAGATGAGACAACTGTTTTTATAAACAATCAAAATCAAAGCATGATGTTGATACTAAAAAAATAAAGGCCAAAGATAATTTTTCTCTCAATGCACTTGTTTTCTAGATTAATTGGTTCATGGTATCCATCCTTTAGAACATTTAGGTAAGTGAAATAGTGGATCTATTAAGCAATATCAAAATAATCAGAATTATAAAAATCATCAGTAAAGCTAAAGTGGCAGGTTCAGATACTGTGTTTCACCCATATAGCTTCAACCTGTAATCCTGCTAGAAGCTGTCACCCCATTAACCATCAACCTTCCAATTAGAGCTTTGGGGGTAAACTTTTGTAATTGGTACAATATTTAAAAGTTACCAGTAATTATATAATTTATAAAAGTTGCCACTTGTTATGACAAAGCTACTCATGGGAGGTAGGGAATACATGTAATTTAATATAACAGGCTGATCGTATAAATGGTTTGGCCACATCACTATTATTATTATTTGCAGAACAGTAAGTAATGGTTCAGTGCAGTCTAAAGCTCATCACTTACTGTGTGCTTACATCGTACACTGCTGGTTCAGGTCTTTCTTTTTAAGAGCACTAGCTGATGATATCAGATGCAACAGAAAAGTGACATCTCTAGACCCTTACTCAGAATCAGTGTAAAACAAGTTTGTGTTTCAATCCATCAAAAAGAGGATTGCTTCCAAAACAGGATTGGTGCCATGAATTTAGAGCAAATGAAAGTGGACAGAAAGGATGTAGCTGTAATTTGAGAGGCCCACTGATAGCCTCCTCACTCAGTTGTTGACTCTGTACACAGGGCATTTGGCGGAGATGGTGTCCTATTTAATGTAGAAAGTCACACCCAGCTTCCTTGTTACTACTAGTCCAGCTACGCTCTTTACTCAATTTTCAAATTTTCAAATTTGGCACATGCCTCGACTTCTGTATTTAAAAATGCATGTTTAAATCTCATCACAAATTGATATCATTTATGATGGTTCCAACATAGAAGATGTCCACAATGATATACTGGGTTGGCCAAAAGGTTTGTTCGGGGTTTTCCATTAAAATCTTACGGAAAAATTGAACAACATTTTGGCCAACGCAATAAGTCCTCAAACTTAACTTGGAAAACAATTATTCCTTATCCTTTTGCAAACTGCCTTCTAAGCCTACCTGCTTTATGAATTAAGTATGTGAAGTATTAGTGTAAGGTCTATAACTATAAGGTATTGTTTTCCGGTTATTTAGGTATGGTAAGCCTAACAAATCAAGAGACAGGGCTTCCCTGGTGGCGCAGTGGTTGAGAGTCCGCCTGCCAATGCAGGGGACGCGGGTTCATGCCCCAATATGGGAGGATCCCAACGTGCCGCGGAGCGGCTGGGCCCGTGAGCCATGGCCAATGAGCCTGCGCGTCCAGAGCCTGTGCTCCGCAACGTGAGAGGCCACAGCGGTGAGAGGCCTGCGTACCACAAAAAAAAAAAACAAAAAACAAAGAGACAATCGCTGTTGAAAAGACAGCTTGTTGATCACAGCTCCCAAGTGGAGGGGGCACATAACACCATGGAGGGGCCACATGAGGAAACACCAGGGTCAGTCAGGAGGCAGAGGGAGGGGGCAAAATGTGAGCAAGAGCTTTTTCTATGGCTTCCACAGTAAGCAACGGGCGAGGCAGATTTAGGACTGGCTAGTTTGAATAATTTCAATGGGCTCTGGGGCATAGGGGCTGTTCCTAGTTGTCTGGTATCTGCTCCTCGGGTAATTAGGACAGGTGGATAACAACCCAGAGTATTAAAACCCAAAGTAAAGGAGGTGGCTGGGAATGTGGGCTCTGATTTGGTTGAGTTACATTTGAAAAGCTCACTCACTGGCGAGTTGTTTATCAAAGAATTAGCTAACCCTGGGAAAAGCAGTTCCTCCAGGGTCAGCAAGGGTCATAATGTTAAAGCATCAGAACACAGAAAATAAGACATGGTTAATATAAGCATTCAGCCATCTGTATTGTATAGTGTTAAATGTGTTTCTTTTTACTATGAAAAATGGCTTTGGTTTGTATTATTACTGATAAGACTGAGATTGTTCAGTGGAAACATTTTCATATTGCTTTTCTCCTCTGGAAACTCTGTTATCTTCCATCAATTTTATCTCATGTCTTCTGACTCAGAGAAGGAATCATCTCTACCCTAATTATGAATATTGGTCTTCATCTTACTGCTTTAATACCAATTCTAAAGCAATTTTTCATGAATAATTGTCTCTCTTAGTGTATACTTTGAATTTTCTTGTTTTTTTCATCTCCTCTACTTACAATGTGTTCAGATCGTCTCTGTTCTAAAATCTTTCCCTGTATAGGGTTGACACATCAAGCAATTACCATAGCATTCTCTTTTCTTCACTGTCAAAATTCTTGAAAATTAGTCTGCATCTATGGCTTCCCAGGCCTTGCTTTCACTTCTTAATCCCTTATAGTCTGGTTTCTGCTCCACACTTTTATTGTGATCAAATTTAGCAATATTTTCTAAGCCCTCCAATCTCCTTATTTACCTGGAGAATTTGAGGCTATTGTCCTCTTGATTAAATTGTCCATTCCTCTTAAATACGTGGCATCAAATGATCTAGATAAAACTGTTAGGTCACTTCCAGTCTCCTTCCATGGCTTCCATAAAGCTCTCTACTCTCCTCACAGAGAGAACTCTTTCTCCAGCCCAGAGTCACAGTGATAGAACAGTGCATATTATCCCAGGTTTGAGCTGACCAATGAATAAGAAACCAGAGGTCTGGGCTTCCCTGGTGGCACAGTGGTTAAGATCCCGCCTGCCAATGCAGGGGACATGGGTTCGAGCCCTGGTTCGGGAAGATTCCACATGCCGTGGAGCAACTAAGCCCGTGCACCACAACTACTGAGCCTGTGCTCTAGAGCCCACGAGCCACAACTACTGAGACCCGCATGCCTAGAGCCCATGCTCTGCAACAAGAGAAGCCACTGCAATGAGAAGCCCGCACACTGCAATGAAGAGTAGTCCCCGTTCGCCGCAACTAGAGAAAGCCCGCACGCAGCAACAAAGACCCAATGCAGCCAAAAATAAAATTAATTAATAAATAAATAAAAAAAAGAAACCAGAGGTCATTTTGAGTGATAGTCCATCAATTCTGAAGATACTGGAACCATGAACTGAAGAAAGAAATGAGTTGGAGTCTCTGGGATTTGAGTTTTCACCAGCAAAGCCTCTGCCAGTGACACCCCTTTTGGGGCCGCAATTCATATGTCAGAGCGGCAGTGAAAATGCAGCAGTGACAGAAAAGAGTGTATGCCCTGAGTAACCTACATGGTCTGCTGAAGACATTACTGGCTCCTTATCTCCCCTTGATATAGTCTGTGTTCTGTTGTAACAAGTCTCTTAGTCGCAAAAGGTAAATCACTACATGATTATGTGACATGTAGTTGGGATTACTAGTTTTTGTCTTTGGCAAAGTTATACAGAAGTATCAATGCACATGACCCAGAGGGAAGGAAATGGGGAATGCACTGACCTGGCCTTCAGAACTTTGGCAGCTTAGAATGTAGTGATGGTTAATTTTGTCAACTTGACCTGCCACAGAGTGCCTAGATTAAACATTATTTCTGGATATGTCTATAAGAGTGTTTCTAGATGAGTTTAGCATTTGTATCCAGTGGACTCAGTAAAGCAGACTGCCCTCCCCAGTGTAGATAGGTATCAGCCAATCCACTTCAGGCTTGAATAGAACAAAAGGTGGAGGAAGGTGCTTCCTGTATGTCTCATCTCATCTTCTCCAGCTCTCAAACTGGGATTTATACCATTGATGACTTCCCTAGTTCTCAGATCTTTAGACTTGGACTGAATTACACCACCAGCTTTCCTGGGTCTCCAGCTTCCAGACCACAGATTGTGGAACTTCTCAGCCTATATAAACATGTTAGCCAATTCATCATAATACATTATCAATCTATCTATATTTTTATATGTTGCATAACAAATTTTATACATATAATATATATTATATATATTATACATATGTATGTGTATATCCCCATCTTACTTGTTCTGTTTCTCTGGAGAAGCCAGTCTAATACAGATATAGTGGGAGGAAGGATCAGGCTTTTGGATAGAGTCCCTCTAGGAGCCTTACTGATTTTCCTTGTTAATCTGTCTTCTACACTGCCCCCTGATAAGCCTTCAGCTATGTTCATACTGCTACTCTGGTGGTTTTTCCCCAAGACCTTTCCCAACTTAATATAGTCATTTCGCTCTGGCATTCCAGGCCCTCCTTCGCATGATCTCAATATATTTCCCAGCTGCAGCTCCCTGTAAACTGGCTCTTCCTTTAGTGAACCCCTTATTATATTCCCACTTTTCTTTTGTTCATATGGTTTCTCCCCCTACTTAAATCCCTGGCTCCACTGGCTCACCCAGTGTTTATTCAGCACTTATTACGTACCAGGCACTTTGCTAGACAGTGGGGATTCAGACATGAGCAAAAGCAGCACAGCCCCTGCCCTCATGGAGTTTTTAAACCAGTGGAAAGACAGATATTAATCAAATACCACAGATTCATGTAAAATTGCAACTCTGATAAGTGCAAAGAAAAGAAAAAGACACTCAGAACACCCAGAATTACCAAAACATTTAAGAAGGGAACCTCACGGAAATGTTCAGGAAAGAGAAACTGAGAGTGTGGCAGTGTGACTACAGCACAGAGCACACACTCATTTGCTGCTCAAATCCTTCTGATACACTGAGCCTCCTAGAAGCCCTTCTGTTCAATTCAGCAGTAAGTTGTGATCACTTAGTTGATTCACCCTAGACTTTGTGTATATCATTTTTATGCCCTTTCTCTTGCTCTACCTCTTATCTAATCTTCCCTTTAGATAATAATCAACTCAAGGTTAGAGACTCTGATATCAAATCTTTGTATTTTTTTGGTCATTTCCTGGAACAATTCTTTGGACAGAGTAGGTGCTCATTAACTATATATTTACTAAATGAATGGTCTTAAATTTCCCAAACATGTGTCTAAATAATATATGCTCTGATGAAATTTTCATGAGGTAAACAAAAAATACTATAGAAAAAATGAGATGATGCTACAATCTGTAAAATAGACAACCAGTCTCTAGACTATTGAAAACTGATTAGGCATCTATAGGAGAAGGAAATAAAAACAACTATCTATATGTATGTATGTATTGCATAATAGTGAAAAGCACATGCTTTGGAATCAGACTACCTGGTTTCAAATGCAACCTCCACCAATTACTAGTTGTGTGACCTTAGGCAAATAATCTTTAAAATGGGAATGATACTCATAGCACCTACCACATAGGATTGGGTGAAGATTAATCAAGCTAAAATATGTAAAGCATTTGAAACATAGTGTACGTTGCCATACGCCTCAAGAACCTGTCAGCCCTCAATCACATGGGAGAAGTTTGGTTGTCACTTCTCAAGTTCTCTCTCCCAACTCCCCCAAATCAGGCTTGGGTGATCATCAGGGCTCTGCATGGAACACATCTGGCAAGATCAGGTGCTAAAGAGAAGGGGGAGTCATCACAGGGAAGTCACAAGATGGGGTAAGGAAACAAAGCATCAGAGGCAGACAGAGGTGGATTCAAATCTACCTCTACCAAGTTATTCCAGCTCTCAGAACCTCAGTGTCCTCTCTTGCAGAACGGAATTGTTGCAAGGATTAGAGAATGGGGCCTGGCTTTTATGGTATAACCTCTAGGTCCCAGGGAAAACCCTTTCCTCCTCAGAGTCCTCAATAAAGTGAGATATCCCTTTACCAGAAACTAAGATTGATTCCATGATAACTTGGTAAAAGGTTCCGTTTATACCAAGGTATGTAGATATTCTATTGTTCAGAAAGCAAGACACTCAGTGATACAGATTCATTGTCTCTCTCTTCAAACAAGAAGGCTTGATGTCTACCAGAGGAGTATCTTTACCTCTAGTGAAACTACTAATTGTTTTATACTTTCATTTACTTTCCATATACCTGGCCAAATTCTCATGTTAAAAATTTTTTAATTAAAAAATATTTATACCTATCTATTATCTTAGAGAAGCTCCTAGCAATTCTGTTGATTCTGAGAAATGCAATATTGCTTTTGGCATCTAATTATCACTTTCGAAATGTAGAGATTTGGGGGCATATTTTTATGATGCCTCACAACATCCTAACAATGTGTTACTGTTTAGACTTTCTCTGAGAGCCTGTTCATAGTCAGTGGCTGCTTTTCTAAAACAAGACCTCTAGGACCTAATCGGGACTTTTTACATCTAGAAGGCAGATACAAGGAAACGAAAAATTTAAAAATATATATAGACAGAGGAAATGTTACCATGGAACGGCTGTGAGTGGCGACCTTACTGAGTTTACTCAGGTCTCACCAGCCAGAACAGTGCCAGGCTCCCAGAGGACTCTGTCAGCAGAGAAGCCATGTGGCTGACAGGGTCTTGGTGCTCCGGCCTGGTGTCACGCCTGAGTCTATGAGGTGGGAGAGCCGAGTTCAGGACACTGGACCACCAGAGACCTCCCGGCCCCAATGTAACATCAATCAGCGAGACCTCTCCCAGAGACCTCTGTCTCAATGCTACAACCCAGCTCCACCCAACGTCCAGCAAACTCCAGTGCTGTACACCCCATGCCAAACACTAGCAAGACAGGAACAAAACCCCACCCATTAGCAGAGAGGTTGCCTAGAAACATACTAAGCTCACAGACACGCCAAAACACACCACACAATGCGGCCCTGCCCAACAAAAGACAAGATCCAGACCCACTCACCAGAATACAGGCACCAATCCCCTCCACCAGGAAGCCTACACAAGTCACTGAGCCAACCTCACCCACTGGGGGCAGACACCAAAAACAACAGGAACTACGAACCTACAGCCTGTGAAAAGGAGACCCCAAACACAGTAAGTTAAACAAAATGAAAAAACAGAGAAATATGCAGCAAATGAAGGAGCAAGGCAAAAACCCACCAGACCAAACAAATGAAGAGTAAACAGGCACTCTACCTGAAAAAGAATTCAGAGTAATGATAATAAAGATGATCCAAAATCTTGGAAATAGAATGGAGAAAAATGGAGAAAATACAAGGAACGTTAACAAGAACTAAAGAGCAAACAAACAATGATGAACAACACAATAAATGAAATTAAAAATTCTCTAGAAGGAATCAATAGCAGAATAACTGAGGCAGAAGAACGGAAAAGTGACCTGGGAGATAAAATAGTGGAAATAACTACTGCAGAGCAGAATAAAGAAAAAAGAATGAAAAGAATTGAGGACAGCCTCAGAGACCACAGGGACAACAGTAAACACACCAACATTCAAATTATAGGCATCCCAGAAGAAGAAGAGAAAAAGAAAGGGTCTGAGAAAATATTTGAAGAGATTATAGTTGAAAACTTCCCTAACATGGGATAGGAAAGAGGCAATCAAGTCCAGGAAAGACAGAGAGTCCAATGCAGGATAAATACAAAGAGAAACATGCAAAGACACATATTAATCAAACTATCAAAAATTAAATACAAAGAAAAAATATTAAAAGAAGCAAGCGAAAGAAAACAAATAACATATAAGGGAATCCCCACAAGGTTAACAGCTGATCTTTCAGCAGAAACTCTGCAAGCCAGAAGGGAGTGGCAGGACATATTGAAAGTGAAGAAAGGGAAAAAAGTACAACCAAGATTACTCTACCCATCAAGAATCTCATTCACATTCGACGGAGAAATTAAAACCTTTACAGACAAGCAAAAGTTAAGAGAACTCAGCACCAAAAAATTTCACAATTTGTATGGAAACACAAAAGACCCCGAATAGCCAAAGCAATCTTGAGAACGAAAACAGAGCTGGAGGAATCAGGCTTCCTGACTTCAGACTATACTACAAAGCTACAGTAATCAAGACAGTATGGTACTGGCACAAAAACAGAAATATAGATCAATGGAACAGGATAGAAAGCCCAGAGATAAACCCACGCACATATGGTCACCTTATCTTTGACAAAGGAGGCAGAAATGTACAGTGGAGAAAGGACAGCCTATTCAATAAGTGGTGCTGGGAAAACTGGACAGCTACATGTAAAAGTATGAGATTAGATCACTCCCTAACACCATACACAAAAATAAGCTCAAAATGGATTAAAGACCTAAATGTAAGGCCAGAAACTATCAAACTCTTAGAGGAAAACATAGGCAGAACACTCTATGACATAAATCACAGCAAGGTCCTTTTTGACCCACCTCCTAGAGAAATGGAAATAAAAACAAAAGTAAACAAATGGGACCTAATGAAACTTAAAAGCTTTTGCACAGCAAAGGAAACCATAAAGAAGACAAAAAGACAACCCTCAGAATGGGAGAAAATATTTGCAAATGAAGCAACTGACAAAGGATTAATCTCCAAAATTTATAAGCAGCTCATGCAGCTTAATAACAAAAAAACAAACAACCCAATCCAAAAATGGGCAGAAGACCTAAATAGACATTTCTCCAAAGAAGATATACAGAGTGCCAACAAACACATGAAAGAATGCTCAACATCACTAATCATTAGAGAAATGCAAATCAAAACTACAATGAGATATCATCTCACACCAGTCAGAATGGCCATCATCAAAAAATCTAGAAACAATAAATGCTGGAGAGGGTGTGGAGAAAAGGGAACCCTCTTACACTGTTGGTGGGAATGTAAATTGATACAGCCACTGTGGAGAACAGTATGGAGGTTCCTTAAAAAGCTACAAATAGAACTACCATATGACCCAGCAATCCCACTACTGGGCATATACCCTGAGAAAACCATAATTCAAAAAGAGTCATGCACCAAAATGTTCATTGCAGCTCTATTTACAATAGCCCAGAGATGAAAACAACCTAAGTGTCCATCATCGGATGAATGGATAAAGAAGATGTGGCACATATATACAATGGAATATTACTCAGCCATAAAAAGAGACGAAATTGAGCTATTTGTAATGAGGTGGATAGACCTAGAGTCTGTCATACAGAGTGAAGTAAGTCAGAAAGAGAGAGACAAATACCGTATGCTAACACATATATATGGAATTTAAGAAAAAAAAAATGTCATGAAAAACCTAGGGGTGAAACAGGAATAAAGACACAGACTTACTAGAGAATGGACTTGAGGCTACGGGGAGGGGGATGGGTAAACGGTGACAAAGCGATAAAGAGGCATGGACATATATACACTACCAAACGTAAGGTAGATAGCTAGTGGGAAGCAGCCGCATAGCACAGGGAGATCCGCTCGGTGCTTTGTGACCGCCTGGAGGGGTGGGATAGGGAGGGTGGGAGGGAGGGAGACGCAAGCGGGAAGAGATATGGGAACATATGTATATATATAACTGATTCATTTTGTTGTGAAGCTGAAACTAACGTACCATTGTAAAGCAATTATACTCCAATAAAGATGTTTTTAAAAAAAAAAAAAAAAGAGAACTCAGCACCACCAAACTAGGTTTACAACAAATGCTAAAGGAACTTCTCTAGGCAGGAAACACAAGAGAAGGAAAAAACCTACAATAACAAATCCATAACAATTAAGAAAATAGTAATAGGAATATACAAATCGATAACTACTTTAAATATAAATGGATTAAATGCTCCAACCAAAAGGCACAGACGGGCAGAATGGATACAAAAACAAGACCTGTATATATGCTGTCTACAAGAAACCCACTTCAGACCTAGGGACACATAGAGACTGAAAATGAGGGGATGGAAAAGATATTCCGTGCAAATGGAAATCTAAAGTAAGCTGGAGTAGCAATTCTCATATCAGACAAAAGAGACTTTAAAATAAAGACTATTACAAGAGACAAAGAAGGACACTACATAATAATCAAGGGATCAAACAAAGAAGAAGATATAACAATTGTAAATATTTATGAACCCAGTATAAGAGCACCTCAATACATAAGGCAAATACTAACAGCCATAAAAGGGGAAATTGACAGTAACACAAAAATAGTAGAGGACTTTAATACCCCACTTTCACCAATGGACAGATCATCCAAAATGAAAATAAATAAGAAAACACAAGCTTTAAATGACACATTAAACAAGGTGGACTTAATTGATATTTATAGGACATTCCATCCAAAAACAATAGAAAACACTTTCTTCTCACGTGCTCATGGAACACTCTCCAGGACAGATCATATTTTGGGTCACAAATCAAGTCTTGGTATATTTAAGAAAATTGAAATCATATCAAGTATCTTGTCCAACAACAACGCCATGAGACTAGATATCAATTACAGGAAAAAATCTGTAAAAAATACAAACACATGGAGGCTAAACAATACACTATTAACTAACCAAGATATCACTGTAGAAATCAAAGAGGAAATCAAAAAATACCTAGAAACAAATGACAATAAAAACACAATGACCCAAAACCTATGGGATGCAGCAAGAGCAGTTCTAAGAGGGAAGTTTATAGCAATAAAATCAATCCTACCTCAAGAAACAAGAAAAATCTCAAGTAAACAACCTAACCTTACACCTAAGGCAATTAGAGAAAGAAAATAAAAAAAACCCAATGTTAGCAGAAGGAAAGAAATCATAAAAATCAGATCAGAAATAAATGAAAAAGAAATGAAGAAAACAACTGCAAAGATCAGTAAAACTAAAAGCTGGTTCTTTGAGAAGATAAACAAAATTGATAAACCATTAGCCAGACTCATAAGAAAAAAAGGGAGAAGACTTAAATCAACAGAATTAGAAATGAAAAAGGAGAAATTACAGCTGACATTGCAGAAATACAAGGAATCATGAGAGATTACTACAAGCAACTATATGCCAATAAAATGGACAACCTGGAAGAAATTGACAAATTCTTAGAAAAGCACAACCTTCTGAGACTGATCCAGGAAGAAATAGAAAATATAAACAGACTAATCACAAGCACTGAAATTGAAACTGTGATTTAAAATCTTCCAACAAACAAAAGCCCAGGACCAGATGACTTCACAGGTAAAGTCTATCAAAACTCTTACAAAATACAGCAGAGGGAGGAACACTCCAAAACTCAATTTAAGAGGCCACCATCACCCTGATACCAAAAGCAGACAAAGAAGTCACAAAAAAAGGAAACTAGGGCTTCCCTGGTGGCCCAGTGGATGAGAGTCCACCTGCCGATGCAGGGGACACGGGTTCATGCCCCAGTCTGGGAAGATCACACGTGCTGCGGAGTGGCTGGGCCCGTGAGCCATGGCCACTGAGCCTGCGCGTCTGGAGGCTGTGCTCCGCAACGGGAGAGGCCACAACAGTGAGAGGCCCATGTACCGCAAAAAAAAAAAAAAAAAAAAGGAAAACCACCAGCCAATATCACTGATGAACATAGATGGAAATATCCTCAACAAAATACTAGCAAACAGAATCCAACAGCACATTAAAAGGATCATACACCATGATCAAGTGGGGTTTATCCCAGGAATTCAAGGATTCTTCAAAATATGCAAATCAATCAATGTGATACATCATATTAACAAATTGAAGGAAAAAACCATATGATCATCTCAATAGATGAAGAAAAAGCTTTTGACAAAATTCAACACCCATTTATGATAAAAACTCTCCAGAAAGTAGGCATAGAGGGAAACTACCTCAACATAATAAAGGCCATATATGACAAACCCACAGCCAACATTGTTCTCAATGGTGAAAAATTGAAAACATTTTCTCTAAGATCAGGAACAAGACAAGGTTGTTCACTCTCACCACTATTATTCAACATAGTTTTGGAAGTTTTAGCCACAGCAATCAGAGAAGAAAAAGAAATAAAAGGAACACAAATTGGAAAAGAAGTAAAACTTGTCACTGTTTGCAGATGACATGATACTATACATAGAGAATCCTAAAGATGCTACCAGAAAAACTACTAGAGCTAATCAATGAATTTGGTAAAGTAGCAGGACACAAAATTAATGCACAGATATCCCTTGCATGCCTATACACTAATAACAAAAAATCTGAAAGAGAAATTAAGGAAACACTCCCATTTACCACTGCAAGAAAAAGAATAAAATACCTAGGAATAAACCTACCTAAGTTGGCAAAAAACCTGTACTTAAAAAACTATAAAGCACTGATGAAAGAAATCAAAGATAATATAAACAGATGGAGAGATATACCATGTTTTTGGACTGGAAGAATCAACATTGTGAAAATGATTATACTACCCAAAGCAATCTACAGATTCAATGCAATCCCTATCAAACTACCCATGGTATTTTTTACAGAACTAGAACAAAAAATTTTACAATCTGTATGGAAACACAAAAGGCCCTGAATATCAAAGCAATCTTGAGGAAGAAAAACGGAACTGGAGAAATCAGCCTCCCTGACTTCAGGCTATACTACAAAGCTACAGTAATCAAGACAGTATGGTACTGGCACAAAAACAGAAATACGGATCAATGGAACAGGATAGAAAGCCCAGAGATAAACCCACACACATATGGTCACCTTATCTTTGATAAAGGAGGCAAGAATATACAATGGAGAAAAGATGGCCTCTTCAATAAGTGGTGCTGGGAAAACTGGACAGCTACATGTAAACGAATGAAATTAGAACACTCCCTAACACCATACACAAAAATAAACTCAAAATAGATTAAAGACTTAAATATATGGCCAGACACTGTAAACTCTTAGAGAAAAACACAGGCAGAATACTCTATGACATAAATCACAGCAAGAGCCTTTTTGACCCACCTCCTAGAGAAATGGAAATAAAACTAAACAAATGGGACCTAATGAAACTTAAAAGCTTTTGTACAACAAAGGAAAGCATAAACAAGATGAAAAGACAACATTCAGAATGGGAGAAAATATTTGCAAACAAAGCAATGACAAAGGATTAATCTCCAAATTACAGTAGCAGTGCATGCAACTCAATAACAAAAAACCCAATCCAAAAATGGGCAGAAGATCTAAATAGGCATTTCTCCAAAGAAGATATACAGATTTCCAACAAACACATGAAAGGATGCTCAACATCACTAATCATTAGAGGAATGCAAATCAAAACCACAATGAGGTATCACCTCACACCGGTCAGATTGGCCATCATCAAAAAATCTACAAACAGTAAATGCTGGAGAGGGTGTGGAGAAAAGGGAACCCTCTTGCACTGTTGGTGGGAATGTAAACTGATACAGCCGCTATGGAGAACCATATGGAGGGTCTTAAGAAACTAAAAATAATATGACCCAGCAATCCCACTACTGGGCATATACCCTGAGAAAACCATAATTCAAAAAGAGTCATGTACCACAATGTTCATTGTAGCTCTATTTACAATAGCCAGGACAAGGAAGCAACCTAAGTGTCCATCAACAGATGAATGGATAAAGAAGATGTGGCACATATATACAATGGAATATTACTGAGCCATAAAGAGAAACGAAATTGAGTTATTTGTAGTGAGGTGGATGGACCTAGAGTCTGTCATACAGAGTGAAGTAAGTCAGAAAGAGAAAAACAAATCCCGTATGCTAACACATATATATGGAATCTAAAAAAAAAAAAAAAAAAGGTTCTGATGGACCTAGTGGCAGGACAGGAATAAAGACACAGAGGTAGAGAATGGACTTCAGGTCATGGGGAGGGGGAAGGGTAAGCTGGGATGAAGTGAGAGAGTAACATGTACATATATACACTACCGAATGTAAAATAGATAGCTAGTGGGAAGAAGCCACATAGCAGAGGGAGATCAGCTCGGTGCTTTGTGACCACCTAGAGGGGTGGGATAGGGATGGTGGGAGGGAGATGCAAGACGGAGGGGATATGGGGATATATGTATACATATAGCTGATTCACTTTGTTACACAGCAGAAATATACTCCAATAAAGATGTTAATATATATATATATATATGTATGTATTTGGTTTCCTAAACTACGCAAACTGGGAGTGACAGGAATATGCTGTGACTTTCACAACAGTTAAGTGACATTCTGGAGCAGGCACAGCATGCTTTCAAAGTTCATCACTTTACAGAATTTAAAAGGCTTGGAGTTAGATCTTGATGCCTCTATGGTACATGCTGAGTTCAGCTCTTTATTAGAGCCATGGGTATTGATTTTGATTTTTCCATATTTTTAATGTCATCTTGATTTGGATACATGGGTTCTGGTGGGATGAAATTGATTAGGACTAAGCCTAAGAAAAATTATTAAGTAGGCAAAATTTATTTTTATTGGTCTTTGCCTTTCTATTGGCATCCTTTCTTCCATGACAGCTGCTCACCCACCAGGCTTCCCAGTGCTTTCATAATGTGTGGAACTTCCATTAATGCTGGACCATTTTCCCTAGAAAATTCTTCATGTTCCAGCCCAGTGAAATTTATCTGTTGAGTGTCACCATCTCTCAGTCTTTGCTTAGTGACAACTAACCACTATGATTTACAACATCTATTCTGATGAGTTAGTGAGTACTTAGTCTGCTTGGGTTGCTATAATAAGATATCATAGACTAGGTGGCTTAAACAACAGACATTTATTTCTCATGGCTCTGGAGGCTAGAAAGTGTAAGATCAAGATCCTCGCAGATCTGGTGTATGGTGAGGGCACTTCCTGCTTTGTAGTTGGTCATCTTGTTGTGTCTTCACATGGCAGAGAGGGGAGAAAGATAGAGACAGAGAGAAAGCTCCCTTGCATCTTTTCTCATAAAGGCAATAATCTCATCATGAAAGCTCCACCTTGATGGCCTAATTACCTCCCAAAGACTTTCCCTTCAAATAGCATCACCCTGGGGATTAGGTTTCAACATATGAATTTGGGGGTGATACAAACATTCACTCCATAGCAGTACTACTATCTTAATGAGCAATTTCTCCCTATGCTAGAATACTCTTAACTTCTCTGCTCCTTTGAAAAATTAAACTCACTCAACTCAAACATAATTTCTTTGAATCTTTCCTGATTCCTTCTAGGAATGATTAGTTACCTTTTATCCTAATACTTTGTATAGCTGGTCTATGCAATTGCTGATAAGACTTTATTATTTCATTTTCTTTCAATATTTTTGGGGTTTTTGCACTGTCCTCCTTTTCTCATTAAACTCTGAGATGTTCAAAGACTGGAATGTTCCCTTATTTGTTCTTACGTTTCCACTACCTAGTATAGAGTCTGGTACTTAGTAATTGTTCAATAAATACTTATTGAATAAATCAATGACTATAATAATGTGAATGCGAAATCCTCTCAGATCTGTCAAGATATCTAACCTTTCAGAGGTTAAAAAGTAAACAGTATATCTCCACATTAAAGGATGCTTTGAGTAAATCTTTTTTTCCTGAAAAACCGATCCAAGGACAACAGCTTGCTCAGAGTCATAACCAGCTGTACCACACATACTTTACCAGTAAACCTTGAAAATGACAGAGCCCAGCCCCACAGATCCTTTTGTTGTGAGGCTGTTTCTCTGGCCAGAATGATTCTGCATCATTGCTCTCTTTTTTGTGCCAGAGACAATTTAGCTGCACCATGTTCCCATCTAAGGATTTGGTATCCCCAATTCCCTGTGCGTAAACAATACATTCTTAAACAAGGCAAAACGGATATATTTCACCATAAAGTCTATTCAGTCACTGAGTCTCTTTTCCTTTCGGAAAATGACAGCACTCAGTGATTCCCATATCCAGCCAGTCAGAGCAAAAAATATCTGGGGGTGAGCAGGCCTTTCTTTGGTGGCTCCCCCTGTCACATCACATCAGCAGCCATCTACACCTCCACATAGTTTAGGCAATGACCAAAGATATTCCATAAGCTGAAGTTACACTTCAAACACAAATGAGAAGAATCCATGTATAATGAGATATTCTCGACATTCACACAGATGTGATTAACCTCCAGTGCAGTCAGAAATAAAAGGATAATGCACCTCTACCCCTCATCATCAAAATTGCCTTGCTTCATGTCTTAACATGAGCAGAAGACCATGAGGAAAGACATTTGTAGGGGCACTTTAGTGGGTATTGCTTCCTATTGCTATAGAAAACCATAGTAAATTGCCATTTTTGTGGCCAAAATAATCACAAATGTACGTTCTAGACTTCTGTGGGAAGCTAGATACAGGCTAAGTTAGCCGTGAGAAACAGATCATGTGGATCTTTGAATCATTTGCTTGGCAGATATATTTATATAGTTCCTAGATATTTCCAGGAACAAATATAACACGTTGAAATGTGCAATATTTGGGACTGTGGTTAAGAAAGACATAATATATGTCAAGCAAAGGAGAAAAAAAGAACACATCTGGCCTTACCAGCATACTCTAGTTGATCACAAACCTACCTTTTATTTCCTATACTTCTCTTATTTCTCTCCTGTTCCAGATGTCTTTCTTTAATTACTTTGTATGCTGAAAATTCAGCTAGCTTTCTTATCTAATCCCATATGTTTATAATCTTTTGTCTGAAATACTTCTGCTTGAGTTTCTTATATTCCATTTTCTAAATGTCTTTAATTAATTCCTCCAGCTACCCTCTTAATCTTATCCTCTCCCAATTTATCCAAGACCCTGCCATCGATTACTGTTAGATAATGACAATCTTTTTTTTCTCCCCTGGCATCTTCTCTTTTGCCCCAAATAGGAAGATGGCAGCATGAGTGGACAAATGATCCTACAACTCATTAGCTGTGTATAGAGTTTTGCACAAGTTTTCTTAATTCGCTGAACCTTGGTTTTCTCATCAATTTCATCTATTTTGTTCACTATACCCCAGATAAGTAAAAAAAAAAAAAAAAAAGACTAATTAATAACTGATAGAAGTAGTAGCCTTATGACTACATCCTGACCTGCCTGGTGGGAGATTTATCCCCTATCGAATACCTCCCAAATCCTCCTTCTATTTGCTCAGTGCTCCGAGACCTAGTCCTCCTGTGTGTCACATGGCATACAACCACGTTTCTCCCTTCCTCCTCTTGCCCACTGGATGGGTACCCGTGTCTTCTGTGGATGCTGAAAGTGGCATCTATGCCAATGTTGTCCACTGTTGCCTTCCAGAGGCTGTAAGGTTGCCATTGCCCAAGGCTTAAGAGTATCGTATCTGTAGCAAGGTTGCTGATTATCAAAGCCAGACAGAATATACTAACAAAAAAGATGCCGCCGTCTTTAACATCATTGCCATCACCATAGACAATCTGCTACCGCCTGTACTACTGCTTCTCCTACAGGCACCAGCAGTTCCCAATGTAATTGACAATTTGCATGTCAATGTCCCATGGGGGAGTTTAGAGAAATGACTCTTTTAATTTACATAAGCTCTGTTGTTACACCCCTCACCCTAGGACTTGGCAGGACTGCACGGGAGTTAAGCCAAGGAGCATCTGACAGACACCTAGTCACCCTTGGAATCATTCCTGTATACTCTCCACACATCATGTTTGGACTTTCTTCTCTTTGAAAGAGCTTCCCTCCTCACACTGGGCCTTCCCCAGCTACGTAGGCCTCTCTCACCTCCTCATTTTCCAGGTGCACTCACACACACAATCCTCAAATTGAGGTTAGGCTCAAGCTGTGACTCTTGCTAAAGGTAAGTTGCCAATAATAGTAACGATCTTGTGATATTACTTTGAGGATTAAGTGAAGAGTGTGTGTATAGTATGTGCAACACATTTAGAATGGCATCTGGGGCCTTCCCTGGTGGCGCAGTGGTTAAGAATCCGCCTGCCAATGCAGGGGACACGGGTTCAATACCTGGTCCAGGAAGATCCCACATGCAGTGATGCAACGAAGCCCATGCGCCACAACTACTGAGCCTGCGCTCTAGAGCCTGCGAGCCACAACTACTGAAGCCTGCACGTCTAGAGCCCCTGCTCTGCAACGAGAGAAGCTACCGCGATGAGAATCCCATGCACCGCAATGAAGAGTAGCCCCTGCTCGCCGCAACTAGAGAAAGCCCACGTGCAGTAACAAAGACCCAACCAGCCAAAAATAAATTAAAAAAAGAATGGCATCTGGGGAGGAGGAACAGGGTTTCAAGGGGAGAAGCAGGCACCCTGGGACTGGTGTCTGAGAGGGGTCACACGATAGCCTTGGTGCACAACACATCTCCAGGATGGGTATGTAATGTTCAACAGTAAACCCTGGAAAGAGGGTGTACTCCAAGACGAAGTGTCCGCTTGGTGAAATTCTACACACCAGGCCACACCTGTCCCACAGGCACCCCCAGTCGAATATGACTCATGAGGAGAGAGAAAGCTGTCAGGTTGGAAGGAGCCTTGAAGATGGGCCAAGAGACATCTCAGCAATGATCTGCCTGGACCCACCTGAGCACAGAGTGGTAAGCTGCACATTCTATGAGAAACAGGTACAGGGGAAAGTCCCCAACTAACACCATATTTTCTCTTCCAAAGAAGAATGAGAGTTTGAAATAGAAATTACATTGAGGTATAAACAAATATATATTGTTCCCTTATAAAAGGAAAATAGTCTCAAAATAGTCTATCTCTGAATCCTGAGTTCCTTTAATGCTTTAGTGACATCATGTTATTTCACTCCCTTCAGTTCACTGAAACTGCTACCTCAGGGGTCAGTGATGGCCAACAAACTGAGGAAGCCAGTATCCTTTTCTCTGTCTCATTCTAGGTGATCGCTTTACAGAACATGATGTTTCTCTCTCTGGAGCCCTCACCACATCGCCTCCCTAAAACTTTTCTCTTCCTACTGCTACTTCTCTACTCTTAAGAATCTCTTCTTTTTTCTCCTCTTTAAACAGTTTTTAAACTCTGCAGTTTCTGCAGTCCAATACCATTCTTGTCCATATCCTTGTGCATTTGTCCATAATCTCTCCTTACTTGATACTTTCTCCCAGATAATCTTATCTACCATTAGGCTTTGGTTATCACCTTTATCCTTGGTTCTCAAAAATTTTAATGCATTAAAATAACCCAAGAAAATTTTTAGAAAATCAGATTCCTGGGCCGCATCCTCCAGGCAATCTGATTGACTATATCTGCAATGAGGCCCAAGAATCTTCATTTTTACAAGCATCTCGAAGCAAGTATCTTGGATGCAAATATTCATAGATCACCTCCTGAGACATACTAATAGATTGCTCATGACTTCCAAGTCACCAGTGTCTTAATCTGTTTCTTGAATTCCAGACCCATGTTTCCATCTAGCTACTTAATATTTCCATTTCCTAAAAGGTAATGCAATAGTCTGAAAGACAAATTTTATTACTTCATCCCCCCCCAAACACAATTTACTTCCTTGTTTGCACTTCTTGTCTTAAGTTAATAGCACTATCAACTCAATCTACAAACTAGAAATTCTCTCTACTTATCATCCAATAAGTCACCCAGTTCTATTAATTTTATCTCCAAAATATCTCTCAAATGTATCCCTTAGCTCTGCCAAATTTAAATATCCATGGTTCTTTCCTGGGCAATTCAAATAGCCCCTTACCTGACCTCTCTGCTCCCAGGCTCTCTCACCTCCAGTCTTCTCCTCCACACTGCCAGCACTTCATTCTCTAAAAGGCAGATCCAAGCATGTCAGTACAACGCGAGAGCAAAAATCAAAACCAGAAACAAAAAAACCTTTGCTGTTTTCTTGGCTTACAGAATTGCTAATGCCCTAGTATAGCATTTAAGAATTTGCCCAATCTGAATCCAATCTCAAACCAAACCCCTTCTCTTCAGCCTTCTCACCATATATAACAGTAAGCTCACTATGTTCACCCCTATTATGCTGCCGTACTTCAAGCATACTTCTCTGCTAACAGAATGCCCTTAACCCCATCACAAGATGTTGAAATCCTTTCCAAGGTTTCAAACCACACCTTCCAATGAAATATGTCAAAGACAAAATTATAAGCTGTCCTCATAATACTCCTCAAATGTGAAGATGTCTTCATTTATTTATTCATTAACCAAATATTTGTTAAACGTCTATGACACACTAGGTCTTATGTTAGGCACTGACAATTCAACAATGAATAAGATAGACTCTGTTTGTGTGTGCGTGTTTGGTTGTGTGAGATGAGAGACATGAGGGAGAGAAAAGGAGAGAAAGAGTGTGTTTTGAAGGGAGAGGAGAGGACCCCTGTTTCGGAGGGTACAATGGATTGGCTTGCTCTTCTAAACCCAAACAACATTTCTAGGTACAGAGGCTGAAAAGCTAAAATCCACATGCATTACTTAGGGTAGGGCGAGCCTGTTATAACCAAAAGATCAAGCAATAATCCAGTGACTTAAAGAAGATTCAAGTTTCTTTTTTTCCCCCTCACTCATAGAATCATCCAAAATGGTTAAATGGACTTTGCTCCACAAAGTCATCCCAAAATCCAGGGTAGCAATACAGCTCTACACCCTCTGGCTTTATTGTTATCCACATGGTTGATCCTGGGTCAGATTCCAGCCAACAATAAGGAGAAAAAAATGTGGATAAGGTATGACTATTGTCTTAAGGCATATATTACTTCTACTTGCATCTTCTAGGCAAGAACTTTGACATACAACCACATATAACTTCAGGGGAGATTGGAAAACAGAATGTAGCCATGTACTCAAGAAGGAGAAAATTGATTATTTCAGTCAACTAACAGTGCTTTTCATGAAACATTTCCTAGATTCCCTTATGCTGAGATTCCAGGTATTATCTTAGAGTTTGGATACTGATTCATTTCAGGAGAGAAGCAAAGTGAGGAGCTTCCGTGTTGCTTGTGTAGATCATGGCAAAGGCGCCCTGGTTCTGGAATGGACAACTACAGCAGTCACTTCCTGATTCTACAGGTAGTTTCCTCCTTTGGCAGATTCTTGGCAAAGGCTGAGGTATCATTCTGGAACAGGCAGCCATGATGACATATTTCTGATTCTGTAATAATTCTTCTGATTATGGTGGAGGCAGCACCTCCCCTGGCCCAATTCCACTGTGTGGATTTGGAAGTGTTTCCTGAATCTCAACATGGTTTTTCTTCAGCCCTCCCAGTGATTCTGTAAGTCACATAATACCATGTAATAACTCCCTGCATGCTTAGGTAGAGTGGATTCTATTCTTGACAACTGAGCTCTGAGCAATATACCTTTTATGTCTCCAAAAGCCTGAAATCTCCTTAGAGATCTCTGGCTCACATTTTCATGAAGGTACAGACAATTTACACTGAATTCCAAAAAGCATTTACTAAGAGATATGTCAGTCTATGGATCCCCAAAGAGTGTAGGAAAGAGTATTAATTTCACTAATATTTCTAAGATCCGACCCTCAAACCTTAATACCCAACTGCCCTACATTTTATAGACCTCGGAAGATCTGTTATGTTGGGGGCAGGGAGAAGTAATACAAGATGCCTAGTGAGTGAAGCCACAACCAGAGCTCTTTCTTTAAAATGTATTATATTTAAATTTCAATCAAAATGTCATTTATTATGAAAGGTGGAGTATTTAGGAGAAACTGGACTGAGGTGTGAAATTTACTTTGAAATGCATCAAAAAGAATACAGTGGAATGAGGAATGGATAGAAAAATAGACAGATGGATAGATACATGATAAAGCAAGTAAAGTAAGATGTTAATGGGGCAGAATCCAAGTGGCATATATATGGCTTCATACTGTAAAATTATTTCAGCTTTGCTGTATGTTTGAGACTTTTCACAATAAAATGTTGGAAAAATATTGTTCACTAAAAGTAATATGCTTCTTGTACATATGCAAACAGGACAGAGATACATCTTGAGGAAGGCAGTAATTCTCTAGCTTTCTTTGATTTATCTACTGCCAATTTGGATGTATTCATCCATATTTTCCTTTGCTTATCACAAGCGTAAAATATACATATGTAAATATAAGGATTTAATATCAAATGGGATAACAGTATACTGCATTTTGTAAATTGCTTTTTTACTTTATAAATGCGTCACGGATAGCTTTCCAAGTCAATTCATATAGGTCTCTGTCCTTTTTAAAAGGTGTGTAGTATATCAGAATATGAATTACCCAATTTGTTCAATTATCCTGTTACTGATGACTCTTCAGATTGTCTCCGGTTCTTTGTTGCCAAAAATCATGTGATAAATTTCTCATGCATATGTCTTTAAATACTTAAATATTTTTATATCTAGTAAATGAGTAGATGGAAGTGGAATTGCTGCTTAGGGAGGCATATATATTTTACATTTTAATTAGCTCTGCCAGATAACTTTCTAAGAAGGTTGTTTATAGTCCAACCAAGAGTGAATGAGAATCTCTCTTTTCCCACAGTCTCACAAGCACTACAGATTATTAGTCATGGGCATTCTGATGGTGATCATGATGTTTTAGGATTTTTTCCAGAGGAAACAAGACTGCAGAATGGAGATTAAGTCCAGAACAAATGATTTACTAAGACCACATAGGTTACTAATGCCAGAATAGGGAAAGAAAGTGTAGACTTCTAATTTACAATGATCCTTTCTTTCTTTTTTTGAACATAGCCTAAAGATACTAAGTAAAAGCATTTATGGGTGATAGTTTTCATTTCTTATCAAAATGAAAATGTTGTTATCTTTCCATCAAGTTTAGTTACTTTTAGTCTCTCAGCTTCCTGATATTTCAGTTCTGTGACCCTAACTGTAGGCAGTGGTCAAATACAGAGTGTAAAATATAAGGGATACTTCAATGTACCAATCAGGGAGTGATAGAAGTGTGACACAGCCTCCTCTCACGCTGCTCCCAGAAAGGCATGAGCCAAAGTGGTGACACTGAACACAGAGAATGGGCATTAATGTGCACAGTCAGCCTGCCATAGAGTGCCCAAGCTCACTTTGCAAACTTAGGCAAATCTTTCCACTTCCCTGTTTGCATTTTCCTTATATGTAAAGAGGTACTTTTCACACACAAGGAAACTTATTCCATGTTTTGAAACAAAAATGTTAGCCAAGCCTCTAGATATGTAGTAAAACCTTATTTTAATATAATCTATCCTACAAAGAAAATAAGTAAAATGAGAAGGAACAAAAACTTAGGAACAAGACACATTATATAGCATGCCTTTGTCTGACTCTGGAGTATTTGAGTAATTGTATTGTATTCCCCTGCATTATTTATTTTGAAAGTATTTTTCTCTGTAGGATGGAAGCAGCTACTCAAATACTTCACAGCAAATACTTAGGTAATTTAAGATACATACTCTGCCCCCATAACAGAAATAGTATACAACTGTTTCCCACTCGCAGATTAAATCACAGAAAAATGTTATTTTTATGGAACAACTCCTTCTGCTAAAGCTTCAAAGGATCTCTACTACACCTCCTTTCTTCTCTTTATGGGCCAGAAAGATTTTTTTAAATGAGCTGGTCAGTATATTTTCCAAATGTCAGAGAAGCACAGAACCAACAGTAAATAATGATAAGCCCTAAAACTTGATGATCTGCTACTCATCTAAAGGCGAACTAATTATTGAAGGCCTGGAATGAATGAAAGTGGGGCAAGTAAATCAAAATTTCCAGGTAACTAGGCACAGTTAGTGTTGATTGTGGCTGTTCTTAATCTTAGGGGAAAAAAATCACTTTTGGGGGGACTGTATCTTCAAGTTCTCAGGTACCCTGAAGTCTAGGGAGTACTCAAATCCTTCCAAACATTCTGAACCAAGCTTTCTACAAAGAAAGGACAAGACTGTCATACAGAGTGAAGTAAGTCAGAAAGAGAAAGACAAATACCATATGCTAACACATATATATGGAATTTAAGAAAAAAAAATGTCATGAAGAACCTAGGGGTAAGACAGGAATAAAGACACAGGCCTACTAGAGAATGGACTTGAGGATATGGGGAGGGGGAAGGGTAAGCTGTGACAAAGCGAGAGAGTGGCATGGACATATATACACTACCAAACGTAAGGTAGATAGCTAGTGGGAAGCAGCCGCATAGCACAGGGAGATCAGCTCGGTGGTTTGTGACCACCTAGAGGGGTGGGATAGGGAGGGTGGGAGGGAGGAAGACGCAAGAGGGAAGAGATATGGGAACATATGTATATGTATAACCGACTCACTTTGTTATAAAGCAGAAACTAACACACCATTGTAAAGCAATTATACTCCAATAAAGATGTAAAAAAAAAAAAAAAGAAAGGACGGTGATGTAGGCAGGACCAACACACTAGGGGATGGACCTTTTTTAAAATCACTAAGGGAGCTGAAAACATGTTGCTGTGGTGTTAACTCAGTGCATCTGTGGACCAGTCCTCTTTGAGATCATGGTCATTTACTGTATTACTTGTTCCCATGTCAGTAAGGTAGGAATGGGTGGACTGGGGCTACCTCCAGCTTGGAATAATCTCTTATTGCCCGCCCTCCCCGCAACAACCACACACACAGACATATTCAGGGAAGGCCCGGAGACAGGCAGTCTAGTTTAGCTGTTCTAAGTTGTATGGGAATATATTCACTTTTCTTTGGGTTATCTCTTCAACATTCAAATACAATATCAAGGTATCAGCCTATGAAAAAGGAACCAAGAGGACCACTTGTCCTGCTTTTGGATGTAAGTTAAGGAGAAGCGGCCGCCTCAGGATATCCTTAGTTCAATCTACGCCAGTGGTTCTTAACTGAAGGTAATTTGGCAATATCTGGAGACATTTCTGGTTATCACAACTGAAGAGGAGGTACACCACTGGCATCTAGTGGGTAGAGACAAGGATGCTGCCAAACATCCTACAATGCAGAGGACACTCCCCCCCCCGCCCCCAAATAACTATCCAGTCCAAATGTCAGTATGTCAATACTGCAGAGGTTGAGAATCTTCAACTAGCTCACAAGGGCTGGCATGTCACCAACAGGTTTAGGGCCAATAACTTGCTTGAGCTTTTAATCACCATTCTCTCTCTCTCTCCCTCCTTCCCTCCCTCCCTCCCTTCCTCCTTTGCTCTCTCCCTAGCTCCAAATATGGGAGACAGACTACTCAGTTACCAGCTGGGAAGATTCAAATGCTGTAATCACAGCTAACTCCTTTTAAGAAATAAGACTACTATTGGTCATTCCCTAAATTTCTTAGTATTCACATTTCTTGTGAGTTTAATGATTAATGTAAGTAAAGTGAATAATTCCAGCTTTAAAATCCATTTTGGATTATGACTATTTGAACTGGCCATGTTAATATACAATATACGACTCACTATGATCAACTTAAGTGTCCTCACTTTTAGGTTATTTCAGGTCAAAAAAATAACAATATTCAAGGAAAATGTTCAAGCCAACCATGGAAATGGATTTTAGTTTCTTTGTACACTCATGTAAAACACACATAGTTACTCATGTTTTTTGAATATGAAGAAATATAGGAAAATTTTCTACTTGGCTTGACATCTATGGATTAATTTAACTAAGCCAGGTGGCAGAACATCAGTCTGTGTAGATTTATGCCAAAGGCAAACACAAGGTATTCTCTAGTCCAGGTAGCTTACTGATTACACTGCCAAATAAAATAGTTGCAAATGTTGACAATACACATTTGCTCATATGTGAAAAGATCATTTCCTCTATGTTTATGGAGAAATTGTATAATCTGAATCCTTTGATATAATAAAGAAAGTAGAAAATTGGTTTACTGTCTTCACAAATCCTGGCTTTCAAGCCAATTGCCTTGCTGTAAAAATTCTCTTTTGGATGTCAGAAGTTGACAAGCAACTATTTCTTCCTCTTTACATTCCTGCTATTACGGTCTTAAACCACTCCCAGGACCATCCATCCAGGACCAGCTACATAACTTTTGGTACCGAGTGAAAATGGAAAGGTGGGGCCTCTTGTTTAAAAATTATTAAGAATTTCAAGATAATGACATGGTGATAGCAGAACAGTAGACCAGACATGGGCCTTTGTAAGCCCGGGACCCTCTGCAACTGCACTTCACAGGCCCATGAAGCCAGCTCTGCTTCCGTCCTACCCCAATAGATGCTTGTGAGGTCACAAACACAGAAATGCCATTTTAAGCTATTATGCTGCAGGGCTCCACAGTCAGTTCAAACAGGCTCTGCACTGCACAACTCTGTAAGGGCATTCATGTCAGGGGCTGAGGGAACTGCATCCTCTGGATTGTCTGGCATACAACGTGCATACTCACATGCGCCTGCCCTAAACACCAGTTACACAAACGATACTCTTCTCTGTTTTAGCAGAGTCCTAATACGCAGCTGATACCTTTCTCATCCACCAAAATAAAAAGAGAAATGATTCAGTTAATCTTCAAATTCAGTTACTCTTCTACCTTTCCCTTTGTGATCAGTCACTGAAGAGGGTGTTTCACATTTATTAAACTCTAGTTCAAAGATCATAAGAAAATTCCCTTGTATTTTTCTCATAAACAGAAATATATTTCATGCCTTTCAAATATTTGAAGCATTGGTTTTATGGGATTTCCATGACAGTATAACCCATTTATGGATCATAGTTTTATCATGGTTTACCTATTACTTGAGGCAGCAGTGGGATCTATGAAAGACCTCCTGGGTTGGTCAGAGGGAAATGCCCCGTGAACACTGAGCCAGCACAGAGCGTTAGTGAATATTCAAGCTGGAAGTAATCTAAGAATCTATCTTTTCCCACCTTCTCCTTAAATGGATGAGGAACTGAAAACTGCACTTGCCACAGGTCACATATGTAGAAGTTGGAAGAGTAAAGACTAGATCCCAGATTCCGGGGATCTTGATTTCCAGTACCATCAGAGTATAATATATGTGCTTAAATCAGACTTATCCTGAGTGAAAAGTGATAAATACTTCTGTCAGCATGAGAAAAATCAATGTCTTCTGAATAATTGTAACTGTGACTCAGATTTGACAGACAACATGTTAGCGGTTACCAGTCAGGTGCTGTGAACTCACACTATCACGATGGCACAACTGCTGGAAATGGATGCTGTTTGTCATTGCATTATATTAGCACCTTGGTTAAGATTCTTTATGTGTTGTCACTGTAAACCCTCTCTCTTCAGGTGTTTATAACAAGCTCATAAGCATTCAGTGCATATTCAGACATCTGAAACATAAAACTATCTGCAATAAAAATAATTTAGAAGTATTTGTTAAAAATGCAAAACCGTCTCAGGCACTTACAACATTTTATCAAACAGAAAAGGGAATGCTCACAACTCTTAAACAAATATTTTGCAATATGTTTAAATCTGAAAATCATCTCTAAATCTTGAAAGACACATTTTATTATTTCTCCACTTACAGCAAACCATCAGAATTATTGCCCTCCGAAGTTATGTCACTTTGTCACTGTCTGTTTTACTTGGAGTGACTGTTCCTTTCTCTCACCATAACAGAGGGAGGACAATTTTTATCATCAGAACCAGGCTGTGTGAGTTCTTCCTTAGAAGCTCATGTTTCCTACCACTTCTGTAATACAGAACTGATTGTTTTCCTGCCGATTCATCACTTCTAGATATTCTTTGCCCCAAAGGGATTATAAGATTTTTTCTTCTGAAGAGTATTAAAACTGAATCTCTCCTAAAATTTGGCCAAATATTAATAGTCTGATGCCCCATTGTTCTAAAAAAGACATTCGTAATTGCTATAAAGGCTAGCCCTCCTCCTAAGGTGATATATTTGTAACTTGGTGAGCCTACACTATTTTCATCATCCAAAAACACTGACATGAAATAATATGTGGAATAGGAGCTGTTTCTAAAACAATATATCAGATATTTTTGCATGTTAGTATAGGTTGCATTATTGGCCCCAATTCTTCACCCCTCCCAGTATTCATACTTTCAGTCTTGTGATTTTGCAATTCTGTCCCTTGGCCTTGGACTTGACCATGTGACTTATGTTGCTCAACATGATCTGAGTAGAAATGCAGAATTACTGTTGCTCTTTTGTATCTCTTCCATTGCTATGAGAAGGGCTTGCTAATAAATTATTCTTGTTTACAAGCCACTGAATTTTGAAGTAGCTTCTTATTCAATAGTTAACTGATCCGTTGGGTTTTCAGTGTCAAAACCAGGAACAAAACTAGCTGAAAATACCATATTTGGACTTCTCCTGGAGTCCAAAACAAGGCCAAAAAGCACTCTGTCTTAAGTTATCATGCTTATCATCCTCAAACACAGAGGAAAATGCTTCCATTTGGAAACCATAATAGATGAAAATGGTCCACAGTTGTGGTGTTTGCTGAGAAAAACATGGCTCCCCAACTTTTCTGAAGAAGTAGTTTCCAAAGTTCGGATACTCTGGAAATGTTTCCATATCTGGAAACTAGAGCTTCCTTGCCATTCTGAAAATACCCCACTTTAGATAATCTGCACCTCTCACTTAGAATCACATTGCTACTTCCCCAGAATAGAGTGTTTAATTCTTATTTAACATGATTTTGTAGTCAATGGACAACTACTCTTTTTCCAACTTATTAAATAATAGATTTTTAAATTTGTGTTTTGTTTTAATGCTTAGAACTAAAGAATTCAAGTTGGATATACAGAGAACTTGGATTCTGCATAATTCTCATGAATACTATAAACCTTTGACCCAAATGGCAAAGTACTTTCAATTGTACTAATATTTAAATAAATGAAAGAATAGAAATAAATAAGTTAGGACAATGATTCTTACATCATGTTTACTGATTTCATAAAGCATTTTCTAACTAAAATATGGATGCTTCCCCACAAGTATAATCGCTCTAATGATTTAATTCAGGTCAGTTTTGGCCTGAGACTTGCTTCCAAAGTGAATTCAGGATGTTTACTCAAAAAAGCAACAGTGTAAATGAAACATAGCTAATGAAGGTAGAGAAATTATAAATAATTTTAATTATTAAATTATCTGAAAATGGATTTTGCCCGTGGAAACAAATAACTATTTTTCATTTATTTCCTGTACAGTAAGCAAAATGGCTTTAGAGGTTTAAAGAAAAATCAATGTTTCATTACCTGAAGACCTTGCTGAGGATTGAGAATATTTTTCTGCTGTTGACATCTCATTAAGATTATTTAACAACTAAGCAATCTATTTGCCTCCTTGGTGCTAAAATTGATATATTTTTCAAAATACAGTCCAGCGTTTTCAAAGAAAAACCCATAGATTTTGACCCAATGTCAATACCTATCACTGAAAAGTGTGGAATAAAATGAAACAATAAATGTGTGGAGTCAAGAGGACAGAAAATATATTAAGCAATAAATAAAGTCCTGCCTTAATGATGCCATTAAAAGTGGCAAAGACATAACATGAATATTCTTTTATAATGAGTTTACTTTTTAAGTTGCTACTTTGTATTAATTGGATATTGACAATATATTAATTTTATCATTTTATAAGTATGCATTAGAAAACATGAGTATTTTGTTTGTTATCTACTTACACACATAGAGAGGCATTTTCTAGATTCTTTTAGACAGAAAAACAAGATTTCTATGTTTGTTCATTTTTGATATAAATTCAAGCTTACGGAAAGGTTGTAAGAATAGTTCCTAGAATTAGAATTTTCATGTACCCTTCATCCAGATTTTCTAAATGGTAATATTTTACCATATTTGCTTTATCAGTCCAACTCTTAATATATATATATATATTAAAACTACTTAAGGGTAAACTGAAGATGGTATTGTATTCATGTCTAAATATTTCAATGTGCATATCTTAAAACAGTTGTCATACATAATCACAGTACAGTCACTAATACCAGGAAATTAACATTGAAATGGCAGTGGAGGAGGATGCAGAGTTCGCATCTCCCCACAACTAGGGTGCCTGCCAGATGCTGGTGGGGGACCTCGACTCCCAAGGAGATGGAAGGAATCCCCGAGTGACCGGTAGGACGAGGCAGGGAGTAAGCGGGGAGGAGAAGTGGAGGCTGGACATAACTGGCACACCTGAGGGATGGCTGGGAGTGGGGAGGGGTCCCCACACCTGGAGGGACCCTCGGGGGATCGGGGGATCATGCAGGAGTGTGCCTAGTGTCTCCCCTACCCAGTCGGGCCTAGGAAGCCTGCTGGGCTCCCAGGCCTGTTCCTCCATTCTCTGGGGCCCCTACCACCATCCTGGATCTTAGGGGCTGGGAGGGAAGGAGAAGGGGGGAAGACAAGGAGAGGCAGATGGTCGGGGGAATCCTCCAGGACCAGAGGATCAGGGGAAGCGTGGTGGGCATTTCCCCCACCCACTCGGCCCCAAGAAGCCTGCTGGGGTCCTGGGCCTGGTCCTCTGCCCTCCAGAGGCCCCCTCCAGCAGCAGGGGTCCTAGGGGCTTAAGAGGGAGGGAAGGGAGAGAAGAAGAAGAGAGGCCAAAGGGGAGGGGCCCTCCGGGATTGGAGGATCAGGGGGGAACACGCTTAGCATTTCCCCCACCCACGTGGGCCCAGTGAGTCTGCTGGGGTCCTGGACCTGATCCTCCAACCTCCAAGAGCAGAGGCACACCTGGGCCCCTCCTGCTGTGTTGAGCCTAAGGACCCCCTCTGGCCCGCCACCACCCCCAGGACCTTTTCCCACACTGTGGGTCCTAAGAATAGGCCCCACCTACCACCTAAACCCCACCCCTGCCTAACCCCCACCTCCCACAGCCAAGGTCTTTTCTGGCTTTTTTTTTTTCTTGTTCTCCTCTATTTTACTATTGTGATTCTGTTTTACCTTCCAGTTGTTGTTTCATCTATGTTTTGATTTTTTTAATTCTTTCTAACATATCTGTTACTTTTCTAATCTAATTTTATTTTTTACTCTGTGTTATCGTTCAGCTCCTTTTTTCTTGCTGCCCCACATGGCTTGCAGGATCTTGGTTCACAAGCCGGGGGTTGGGCCAGAGCTCCTGCAGTGGGATCTCCAAGTCCGAACCACTGGACAAACAGAGAACCTCAGGCCCCAGGGAATATTCATCAGAATGAGGTATCCTGGAGGGGTTCGTGCCCCAGTCCGGGAAGATCCCACATGCCACGGAGCAGCTAGGCCCGTGAGCCGTGGCCGCTGAGCCTGCGTGTCCAGAGCCTGTGCTCCGCAACTGGGGGAGGTCACAACAGTAAGAGGCCTGCGAACCGCAAAAAAAAAAAAAAAAAAAGAAATCTAAATATAGAGAATTCATTCTGTCTGATTTCAAGATTTATATAAAACTGCAATATCAAGACAGTACAGTATTGACATAAGGATAGTATCAATGGAGAAGAACAGAGAGTCCAGAAATAGACCCACACGTTTGTGCCCAGTTGATTTTCAACAAAGTTGTCAAGGTAATTCAGAAGCAATGGACACTTTTTTCAACAAATAGTGGACAATTGGATATCCATATGTAAAATTGAAACAATATCAAACAGAATCTGAACCTTTATTCAATTATCTTGAACCATATAAAAGTAGCTAAAAGTTCTAAAAGTTCTGTGAAAAATCAAAGGAAGAAAACTTTGTAAGCCTGGATTGGGTAAATATTTCTTGGATATGACACTAAAAGCATAAACTATAAAGCAAAATATTGGTAAACTGACAAAATTAACAATTTCTGTTCTTTGCAAGACAGTAAGAAAATGGAAAAAAACACAGATGGGAATAAATATTTGCAAAATATATCTTATAAAGGACTTAGAATATATATGCAAAATCTCTTAAAATTCAATAATAAGATAAGAAACAATCCAGTTGAAAATAGCCAAATGGTTTGAATAGACATTGCACCAAAGAAGATATACTAATTGCAAATGATTACAAATAAGTACATGGGGGTAATTATTCAACATCATTATTTATTAGGAAAATGCAAATTACAAACCCGTATCTACTAGAAAGATTAAAATGATAAAGGCTAAAAATGCTAAGTGTTAGTGACGATGCAGAGCTGCAGAGCAACTAGAACCCTCATATGTTGCTGTTAGAAATACAAATGGTACAGCTATTTTAGAAGAGAGCTGACATTTTCGTATAAAGTTAAACCCATGCTCATTATTTTGTGGTAGTCTTGCTGAAGGCAGGATCAATCCCCCCTTCCCAAAACTGGTTCAGATATCAAGACAACTGATGCCACATATGCATCAAGAGAATATGAAAAAGTTTATTACTCACATAATGAGGCTTTCTGGGGAGAGCAAGGGAAGCACCCAAGCCAGTTCAAAATGACTTGAACAAAGGAAGGAGTGATGACTTTGTTTTTTATTGTGGTTAGGACCAAGGTGAGGGTTACAGAATAGTTTGAACTTCTCCATTGGCACTAAGGGAGGAAGCACACAGGCTTCTTTATGGCTTGCCCAGATGTGGAAAAGATAGAAAGGGAGAAGGATGGGGCTTCAAAGCCCCATCTGTGGTCAAACATCAAAAATGGAGTTAGACACTTTATTACACTTGCCATACAACCCAGCCGTTCCACTCCTAGATATTTACCCAAGAGAAATGATAACATATAGCTACAAAAACCCGCATGCAAATGTTTATCACCCCAAACTGTAAACAACCCCAAAAGTCCATCAGCTGGTGAATCAGTAAACAAATTGCAGTACACAGATATAATGGAATACTACTTGGTAATAAAAAGGAATAATGTATACGTGCATGCAACAGCAGGAAGAATCTCAAAAGCACTGCGCTGACAGAAGCCAGATACAAAAGGCTACATGCTCTATGGTGACATTTATATGACAATCTGAAGAAGACAAAATTATAAAGACAGAGATCAGACAAGTAGTTGCCAGGGGCTGCAGGTTGGTAGAGGGAACTGACTTCAAAGCACAAGAGAATTTTTTGAGATATATCTTAAGTACATGGCTTTATATTTTTCAAAACTCAATAAACTATACTTATGGAGGATGAAATTCTTGGTATGAAAATTATACAACCATAAACTTGAGATAAAAATAAACTTTTAGAAGACAGAGCTAATATTACTACTGTCTTTAATTTCTAGATAAGTAAACCGAGGCTAAAAACGTTTAAATGGTGTGCTAAAAACCACCGAGGGGGAAAGTGGCAAAGGCAGGGCTTGAATCCACTGAACCCGCATTTCAAGCTTGTTCATGATATTAATTTTTTTTTACCTAACACAAGCAGTTTTATGACTTTTTCTCATCAACAATGTAACATAAAGAGGACTTAGATTTGTATTGTGTCATTCCAAGGGGTCATATTAGGTCCATTAGGCCAATAGGTAAAAGTTACTGCAAATCAGATTTTTAGTTCAACATAAAAAAAAAAACCTACTTGAACAATGAGGCCTTCCTGAAAATGGGTTCCTTGTTTTTAGAGTCCAGGTAAAAGCCAAAAGGCCAGGAAAGCAGAGCACAGGAGGTGTTTGAGGAATTTAAAGAAAAGTGTGCTATTGCAGTTGCTGGCTTCTAAATGTCCAGTCATCACTCCTGCTCTGTAAAGACCTGAGTTGCATCTAATAACGTGAAGTAAGTCCTAAGGCTTGTGAGTGTTAAAAAGAGAAAAACATATAACTGCTAACCTGAAGATTCATATGGTAAAATATTAGTCTATTCCTACAGGAAGGGATTACATATGCGATATGTTCTAAAAGCAAATACACAACATAACAGAGTTAAATATACTTCTTTAGAAATCCCACATAAGGTAAAATAAAGATTATCATCTTCTCAAGCAAAAAGGTAAAACACTTTGTGCAAATTGTGATACACATTAAGAAAAATCTACAAATAATATCTACTGATTAAAATTAAGCTAATTTAATTAGAGACGGAATGTAATTCTTTTTCTTACCATTTATGGATTTAAATGTAAACTGTTACGTTAGGGTGGTGGGCTTAGGTGATTTGAGCCTATTTGGTATGATTGTAAAGTATGTTAATTGTAAAGCCTTGAGGATAAAGAAATGCAGCTAATTGCTGTGTGCACAAGAATAGCGTAAACATCTACTGGGCTGGGACTCAGTTAGAGCCCCTGAACTCAAAGGCAGAATTTAGCCCAGATCATTTGAAAATAATAGCATCTTCCCTTATAATTATGAGATCAATGACTGACAAGATAACTAGTATGTCTCGTAATCAAGGTAACAGCTTTTGCAGATCTAATTAGAGTATATTCTATTACTTGGATTACATGCCAAAGGTGTTAAACTACTCTTATGTACTTAAAGAGGATGGCTAAATCTTAGGAAGCTAACATGTATAAGCTATATTCCTCACTTCATAAACGGTAGGAGGCAATGAATAAATCAATACTAATTATAATTATAGTTTTAGAGCACAGTTAGGACAAAGCAGCTATCCTTTCAGGAAGAACATCAGTTTGAGTACCTAAAACCCAATGAAATCTCTGACTTGTACTAACTGTCCTTTCAATGTAACTTTGTGGTGAGTATTGGAGACAAGCTCAGGATATTTACAAGTTAGTCTGTCACCAACCAAAATGTCTATTTGTGGCAGCTTGGTCTCAAAATCACATAAGCCTGGCTTGATATACTTGCTATGATACATAGACCTTTGCCAGCTTTGATGGTGGGCATCAGTGGCTTTTGCCTCTCCACCTTTTACTGGGTCACAGTGCCTTCATTTTCCTTTGAAAAGCCCTCTCACCCTGATAGCATGCAAGCTTGGTGGGTCTGTAAAATACATATTCCAATCTTCTCTGCCAGACACTGGGTTCAAAGCTAGAATAGTCAGTACCTGTAAGCCATCCTCTGCAAGGTAGTGACAGATCCATGGATGGGAATGTGAGCCAGGCAAGGTCAAGAAAAGGACTCTTCATGGTTGATGTAGTTGCTAAGTCAATGGTGGCCATCTTTTGCTATTGAGCCAGAATGCAATGAGAATTAAGCCACTAAAAGAAAGGAGAGCTGAGGGTGTATATTGAGAGAAATATAGAGAGCTCTTCTAATACTGTTTAAGTCTCTGAATCTAAGTATGCCTGAAAGCCAGATTCACCCATTGAAATGTCTAGCAATAAAATAAAAATATTCTGTTTGCTTAAATAAGCAATGAAAGGATTTTGACCAACACAACCTACCTAATATTTCTATGCCTTGGTGCCCTAATTTGTAAAACTGAACATAAAAGTTACTGTTTTATAAAATTATTTTAACTCTGACAATTGTTGTTTGACTCCATTTAATATCTGTAATGCCTCTCTGTGAAGTAGGTGTTAATTTTATCTCCATTTTACTGATGAGGAAATTGATGCCTAGATGTTAGGGAATTTGCCAGAAGTAATGTATTAGGGTAATCAGCATTAATTGATGTAAAAATAATCTCAAAACTTCAGTGGCTTTATACAAAGTCTAGTGCTAATAGAAAGTCTAGTTTTAATGCAAAGTGAAAGCAGCTCTCCCGGGCAGCATTCTCCTAAGTGGTTTGCAGGGATCCAGGCTCCCGCCTTACTGGGGCTCTGCTTTTCTGTACCTTCTATTTCACACTAGTGTCATCCAGCCAGCAGGTAGAGACGGCTGAGGGGTACAGAACACGGGTAAGGCACAGGAGATATACAACTACCCCAACTCAGAAGTGATACATATGATTCCTGCTAATATTCTATTGGCTAAAATTATTCACAGGATACCATCTACTTGTAAGGAGTCATGCAGTCTCTCTGTTTGCCCAAAATGAAACTTACATGTAGTATTGTCTGTACCGTACTGAACACTGGTTAATATGGGTGGCGCCTGGATTTCAACCCAATCAAGCTGACTGTTTAGTTCAGGCCCTTAAGCGCTATGCAATGTTATAGTAACCTGTTGTCAGCACTTACTGAATGTGTGTGACAGTGCTAGGCATGTGGTAGGTGTTTAATAAATGTAAGATTTTTGCTGAGGAAGAAAGAGAAAGAGAGCGAGAACAAGAGATAAAAGGAAGGGAGGAAGAAGGGAGGAAGAAAGGAAGGGAAAGGAAATAACTGGTTAGAAACAATTAAATTATTTTGTGTTTCTTTTCTCTCTAAAACTCCTTAATTTGATAAATAGGGACAGAGAGCAAACAATGAACCATATATTTTTTAAATTATAATACTTTAGAAAAAGGACAATGACAGCAAAAGTGAAACACCAGCAAGGGTTAAATGCAGACTGGCCCATCTCCTAAGTCAATCCATCTAAGTAACAACTCACAAGGCAGAATCCACTGTGATAGTGTTTTGAGTGCCAGTGGTACATTTTGGTAGTCCTTGAGTTTTTGTATTTGCAAGTATAATCCAAATTATAAGCCTCAAGTCTTCTTGTATTTATGTCTGAAATTAGCTCCCTTTGAATTTTTTTCCCAGCTATTTATTGGAGGTTTGAAGGTACTGTCTGCCTCTCCTCTCCTGAGTCCATCAGATTTTTCCAGCCAGCCTTCGTAACTTGCCACTTCCTTGCCTCAGGTGACCCTCATGAGCTCTCTGCTGGCCTCCATGCTACTTGATGGGCATAACTAGTGGGCAATATTGAAAACAGATAAAAGGGAGCACTGGTGTCTGCAGCCTTTTTGGTAAACCTAATGGCGGGCTCTGGGAGGGCTCATGCCAAGGAATACTTCCCAGAACTTCTGCTGCCAGTGTCCTTGTCCCTGTGGTGAGCCACAGCCACCCCCTACTTCTGCAGGCGACCCTCCAACACTGGCAGCACACAGAATTTACTCTGCACTAGTGAGAATTTCCACACTACTTGTTTGAAAAAGTAGCCAGGAATTTCCTTTCAAAAACCTCTATGTGGGAGGCTTCCGGGAAGATGGCGGAAGAGTGAGATGCGGAGATCACCTTCCTCCCCACAGATACACCAGAAATACAACTACACGTGGAACAACTACAGAACACCTACTGAACGCTGGCGGAAGACCTCAGACCTCCCAAAAGGCAAGAAACCCCCCACGTACCTCGGTAGGGAAAAAGAAAAAAGAATAAACAGAGACAAAAGAATAGGGACCGGACCTCTACCAGTGGGAGGGAGCTGTGAAGGAGGAAAGGTTTCCACACACTAGGAGCCCCCTCGCGGGCAGAGACTGCGGGTGGCGGAGGGGGGAAGCTTCGGAGCCGCGGAGGAGAGCACAGCAAAAGGGGTGCGGAGGGCAAAGCGGAGAGATTGCCGCACAGAGGACCAGGGCCGAACGGCACTCACCAGCTCAAGAGGCTTGTCTGCTCACCCGCCGGGGCGGGCGGGGCAGGGAATTGAGGCTTGGGCTTCGGTCGGAGCGCAGGGAGAGGACTGGGGTTGGCGGCGTGAACACAGCCTGCAGGGCGTTAGTGCACCACTGCTGGCCGGGAGAGAGTCCGGGGAAAAGTCTGGACCTGCCGAAGAGGCAAGAGACTTTTTCTTCCCTCTTTGTTTCCTGGTGCGCGAGGAGAGGGGATAAGAGCGCTGCTTAAAGGAGCTCCAGAGACGGGCGCGAGCTGCGGTTAAAAGCGCGGACCCCAGAGACGGGCATGAGACGCTAAGGCAGCTGCTGCCGCCACCAAGAAGCCTGTGTGCGAGCACAGGTCACTATCCACACCCCCCTTCCGGGGAGCCTGTGCAGCCCGCCACTGCCAGGGTCGCGGGATCCACGGACAACTCCCCCGGAAGAACGCACGGCGCGCCTCACGCTGGTGCAACGTCACGCCGGCCTCTGCCGCTGCAGGCCCGCCCCGCACTCCGTGCCCCTCCCTCCCCGCCGGCCTGAGTGCGCCAGAGCCCCCGAATCAGCGGCTCCTTTAACCCCGTCCTGTCTAAGCAAAAAACAGACGCCCTCCAGCGACCTACACGCAGAGGCAGGGCCAAATCCAAAGCTGAGCCCCTGGGAGCTGTGAGAACAAAGAAGAGAAAGGGAAATCTCTCCCAGCAGCCTCAGAAGCAGCGGATTAAAGCTTCACAATCAACTTGATGTACCCTGCATCTGTGGAATACCTGAATAGACAACCAATCATCCCAAATTGAGGAGGTGGACTTTGAGAGCAAGATTTATGATTTTTTCCCCTTTTCCTCTTTTTGTGAGTGTGTATGTGTATGCTTCTGTGTGAGATTTCGTCTGTATAGCTTTGCTTCCACCATTTGTCCTAGGGTTCTATCCGTCCGTTTAAAATTTTTTTTTAATAATTATTTTTTTATTTTAATAACTTTATTATATTTTTTCTTACTTTATTTTCCTCAATCTTCCTTCTTTCTTTCTTTTTTTCCTTCCTTCCCTCCTTCCTTCCTCCCTCCCTCCCTTCCTCCCTCCTTTCTTTCTTTCTTTCTTTCTACTTTTCTGCCTTTTATTCTGAGCCGTGTGAATGAAAGGCTCTTGGTGCTGCAGTCAGGAGTCAGTGCTGTGCCTCTGAGGTGGGAGAGCCAACTTCAGGACACTGGTCCACAAGACACCTCTCAGCTCCACATAATATCAAATGGCGAAAATCTCCCAGAGATCTCCATCTCAACACCAGCACCCAGCTTCACGCAACGACCAGCAAGCTACAGTGCTGGACACCCTATGCCAAACAACCAGCAAGACAGGAACACAACCCCACCCATTAGCAGAGAGGCTGCCTAATATCATAATAAGTCCACAGACACCCCAAAACACACCACCAGACGTGGACCTGCCCACCAGAAAGACAAGATCCAGCCTCATCCACCAGAATACAGGCACTAGTCCCCTCCACCAGGAAGCCTACACAACCCACTGAACCAACCTTAGCCACAGGGGACAGACACCAAAAACAACGGGAACTACGAACCTGCAGCCTGCAAAAAGGAGACCCCAAACACAGGAAGATAATCAAAATGAGAAGACAGAAAAACACAGCAGATGAAGGAGCAAGATAAAAACCCACCAAACCTAACAAATGAAGAGGAAATAGGCAGTCTACCTGAAAAAGAATTCAGAATAATGATAGTAAAGATGAGCCAAAATCTTGGACATAGAATAGAGAAAATGCAAGAAACATTTAACAAGGACCTAGAAGAACTAAAGATGAAACAAACAACAATGAACAACACAATAAATGAATTTAAAAATACTCTAGATGGGATCAATAGCAGAATAACTGAGGCAGAAGAACGGATAAGTGACCTGGAAGAAAAAATAGTGGAAATAAATACTGCAGAGCATAATAAAGAAAAAAGAATGAAAAGAACTGAGGACAGTCTCAGAGACCTCTGGGACAACATCAAACGCACCAACATTCGAATTATAGGGGTTCCAGAAGAAGAAGAGAAAAAGAAAGGGACTGAGAAAATATTTGAAGAGATTATAGTTGAAAACTTCCCTAATATGGGAAAGGAAATAGTTAATCAAGTCCAGGAAGCACAGAGAGTCCCATACAGGATAAATCCAAGGAGAAATACGCCAAGACACATATTAATCAAACTGTCAAAAATTAAATACAAAGAAAACATATTAAAAGCAGCAAGGGAAAAACAACAAGTAACGCACAAGGGAATCCCCATAAGGTTAACAGCTGATCTTTCAGCAGAAACTCTGCAAGCCAGAAGGGACAGGCAGGACATATTTAAAGTGATGAAAGAGAAAAACCTGCAACCAAGATTACTCTACCCAGCAAGGATCTCATTCAGATTTGATGGAGAAATTAAAACCTTTACAAGCAAGCAAAAGCTGAGAGAGTTCAGCACCACCAAACCAGCTTTACAACAACTGCTAAAGGAACTTCCCTAGGCAAGAAACACAAGAGAAGGAAAAGACCTACAATAATGAACCCAAAACAATTAAGAAAATGGGAATAGGAACATACATATCGATAATTACCTTAAATGTAAATGGACTAAATGCTCCCACCAAAAGACACAGATTGCCTGAATGGATAAAACAACTAGACGCATATATTTGCTATCTACAAGAGACCCACTTCAGAACTAGAGACACATACAGACTGAAAGTAAGGGGATGGAAAAAGATATTTCATGCAAATGGAAACCAAAAGAAAGCAGGAGTAGCAATTCTCATATCAGACAAAATAGATTTCAAAATAAATACTATTAGAAGAGACAAAGAAGGACACTACATAATGATCAAGGGATCGATCCAAGAAGAAGATATAACAATTGTAAATATTTCTGCACCCAACATAGGAGCACCTCAATACATAAGGCAAATTCTAACAGCCATAAAATGGGAGATCGACAGTAACACATTCATAGCAGGGGACTTTAACACCCCACTTTCACCAATGGACAGATCATCCAAAATGAAAATAAATAAGGAAACACAAGCTTTAAATGATACATTAAACAAGACGAACTTAATTGATATTTATAGGACATTCCATCCAAAAACAACAGAATACACATTTTCTCAAGTGCTCATGGAACACTCTCCAGGATAGATCATATCTTGGGTCACAAGTCAAGCCTTGGTAAATTTAAGAAAATTGAAATTGTTTCAAGTATCTTTTCTGACCACAATGCTATGAGACTAGATATCAATTACAGGAAAAGATCTGTAAAAAATACAAACACATGAAGGCTAAACAATACACTACTTAATAATGAAGTGATCACTGAAGAAATCAAAGAGAAAATAAAAAAATACCTAGAAACAAATGACAATGGAGACACGACGACCCAAAACCTATGGGATGCAGCAAAAGCAGTTCTAAGAGGGAAGTTTATAGCAATACAATCCTACCTTAAGAAACAGGAAACATCTCGAATAAAAAACCTAACCTTGCACCTAAAGCAATTAGAGAAAGAAGAACAAAAAACCCCAAAGTTAGCAGAAGGAAAGAAATCATAAAGATCAGATCAAAAATAAGTGAAAAAGAAATAAAGGAAACAATAGCAAAGATCAATAAAACTAAAAGCTGGTTCTTTGAGAAGATAAACAAAATTGATAAACCATTAGCCAGACTCATCAAGAAAAAAAGGGAGAAGACTCAAATCAATAGAATTAGAAATGAAAAAGGAGAAGTAACAACTGGCACTGCAGAAATACAAAAGATCATGAGAGATTACTACAAGCAACTCTATGTCAATAAAATGGACAACCTGGAAGAAATGGGCAAATTCTTAGAAATGCACAACATGCCAAGACTGAATCAGGAAGAAATAGAAAATATGAACAGACCAATCACAAGCACTGAAATTGAAACTGTGATTAAATATCTTCCAACAAACAAAAGCCCAGGACCAGATGGCTTCACAGGTGAATTCTAGCAAACATTTAGAGAAGAGCTAACACCTATCCTTCTCAAATTCTTCCAAAATATAGCAGAGGGAGGAACACTCCCAAACTCATTCTACGAGGCCACCATCGCCTTGATACCAAAACCAGACAAGGATGTCACAAAGAAAGAAAACTACAGGCCAATATCACTGATGAACATAGATGAAAAAATCCTCAACAAAATACTAGCAAACAGAATCCAAGAGCACATTAAAAGGATCATACACCATGATCAAGTGGGGTTTATTCCAGGAATGCAAGGATTCTTCAATATACGCAAAACAATCAATGTGATAAACCATATTAACAAATTGAAGGAGAAAAACCATATGATCATCTCAATAGATGCAGAGAAAGCTTTCGACAAAATTCAACACCCATTTATGATAAAAACCCTGCAGAATGTAGGCATAGAGGGAACTTTCCTCAACATAATAAAGGCCATATATGACAAACCCACAGCCAACATCATCCTCAATGGTGAAAAACTGAAAGCATTTTCACTAAGATCAGGAACAAGACAAGGTTGCCCACTCTCACCACTCTTATTCAACATAGTTTTGGAAGTTTTAGCCACAGCAATCAGAGAAGAAAAGGAAATAACAGGAATCCAAATCGGAAAAGAAGTCGTAAAGCTGTCACTGTTTGCAGATGACATGATACTATACATAGAGAATCCTAAAGATGCTACCAGAAAATTACTAGAGCTAATCAATGAATTTGGTAAAGTAGCAGGATACAAAATTAATGCACAGAAATCTCTGGCATTCCTATACACTAATGATGAAAAATCTGAAAGTGAAATCAAGAAAACACTCCCATTTACCATTGCAACAAAAAGAATAAAATATCTAGGAATAAACCTACCTAAGGAGACAAAAGACCTGTATGCAGAAAATTATAAGACACTGATGAAAGAAATTAAAGATGATACAAATAGATGGAGAGATATACCATGTTCTTGGATTGGATGAATCAACATTGTGAAAATGACTATACTACCCAAAGCAATCTACAGATTCAATGCAATCCCTGTCAAACTACACTGGTATTTTTCACAGAACTAGAACAAAAAATTTCACAATTTGTATGGAAACACAAAAGACCCCGAATAGCAAAAGCAATCTTGAGAACGAAAAACAGAGCTGGAGGACTCAGGCTCCCTGACTTCAGACTATACTACAAAGCTACAGTAATCAAGACAGTATGGTACTGGCACAAAAACAGAAAGATAGATCAATGGAACAGGATAGAAAGCCCAGAGATATACCCACGCACATATGGTCACTTTATCTTTGATAAAGGAAGCAGGAATGTAGAGTGGAGAAAGGACAGCCTCTTTAATAAGTGGTGCTGGGAAAACTGGACAGGTACATGTAAAAGTGTGAGATTAGATCACTCCCTAACACCATACACAAAAATAAGCTCAAAATGGATTAAAGACCTAAATGTAAGGCCAGAAACTATCAAACTCTTAGATGAAAACATAGGCAGAACACTCTATGACATAAATCACAGCAAGGTCCTTTTTGACCCACCTCCTAGAGAAATGGAAATAAAAACAAAAATAAACAAATGGGACCTAATGAAACTTCAAAGCTTTTGCACAGCAAAGGAAACCATAAACAAGACCAAAAGACAACCCTCAGAATGGGAGAAAATATTTGCAAATGAAGCAACTGACAAAGGATTAATCTCCAAAATTTATAAGCAGCTCATACATCTCAATAAGAAAAAAACAACCCAATCCAAAAATGGGCAGAAGACCTAAATAGACATTTCTCCAAAGAAGATATACAGACTGCCAACAAACACATGAAAGAATGCTCAACATCACTAATCATTAGAGAAATGCAAATCAAAACTGCAATGAGATATCATCTCACACCAGTCAGAATGGCCATCATCAAAAAATCTAGAAACAATAAATGCTGGAGAGGGTGTGGAGAAAAGGGAACCCTCTTGCACTGTTGGTGGGAATGTAAATTGATATAGCCACTGTGGAGAACAGTATGGAGGTTCCTTAAAAAACTAAAAGTAGAACTACCATATGACCCAGCAATCCCACTGCTGGGCATATACCCTGAGAAAACCATAATTCAAAAAAAGTCATGTACCAAAATGTTCGTTGCAGCTCTATTTACAATAGCCCGGAGATGGAAACAACCTAAGTGTCCATCATCGGATGAATGGATAAAGAAGATGTGGCACATATATATAATGGAATATTACTCAGCCATAAAAAGAAACGAAATTGAGCTATTTGTAATGAGGTGGATAGACCTAGAGTCGGTCATACAGAGTGAAGTAAGTCAGTAAGAGACAAATACCGTGTGCTAACACATATATATGGAATTTAAGGGAAAAAAATGTCATGAAGAACCTAGGGGTAAGACAGGAATAAAGACACAGACCTACCAGAGAATGGACTTGAGGATATGGGGAGCAGGAAGGGTAAGCTGTGACAAAGCGAGAGAGAGGCATGGACATATATACACTACCAAACGTAAGGTAGATAGCTAGTGGGAAGCAGCCGCATAGCACAGGGAGATCAGCTCGGTGCTTTGTGACCGCCTGGAGGGATGGGATAGGGAGGGTGGGAGGGAGGGAGACGCAAGAGGGAAGAGATATGGGAACATATGTATATGTATCACTGATTCACTTTGTTACAAAGCAGAAACTAACACACCATTGTAAAGCAATTATACTCCAATAAAGATAAAAAAAAAGAAAATAGATAAAAGGACAGAAAACAATGCAATCCAATTATCAATTTCTCCAAATATGTACTATTCCTCTCCTAAAATCCCCTCAGCATAGGAGAGACTGTGCTATACCTTTCAACAAGACCTTATGGAAGATTCAAGGATAATAAATTAGCCTAAAACTCCTATTGGACTCAGATCCATTCTAGAGACTCTTCCTGGCCAGTTCTTCCTTTGCTTTCAGCCTGATATCATGTGCCAAAGAGCCACTGATGACTTCCATCACCCGTACCGTCATCCTCCATCGGCAGAATGTTCTAGGCATCTCAGGGCTTCAGATCTGGGCCAATCTGCCTCCAAGCCTCTAAAAGAATATAAATGATTTTTCCCCCTTCAGTGCAAGGCCAACATGGAGGTCTTTATTCCCTGATCCCAAACTAACAACCATTCCCTTCAAGGAAAACTCCTCCACTCGTAGATGTGTGGGTTTTGACCTATGGCTCAAACAACACAATTATACAGTAGTCTGAAATCAGGACATTTCCCTTTGTTGATGCTGTAATTTTTTTAAAAAAAGAAGACTACACATGAGATACAACAGTTTGATCCATGGAAGGCTGCAACAAGCTTGCTTGAAAGCCACAGATATGTATTTTGGCCAAAAGGTAAAAATACTAATTTCCTGAAATGAATAACCTGTGTTTAATAGATTATGCCAACTCAGTGGTAACTAACCAGAGTCCCTGAACCTTAAGATAGAGCTTGGCCTTCCCAAGATACTTACTTAAGACTCTTTAATGTACGAATGAATGAATAAATGATCATAGCTAATGGTAAGGTAAATATCTGTGGAGATCACAGATTCAGAGTAATATGCAGTCCCAGTCCATGAAAAACCTCCTAGTTATTTTTTTCTCAATAGGAAGTTTGGTTTATTGACACCCATCTCCTAAAGATGTTACTGAAGATTATCAACAATTAATCATAAGTGTTAGTGCACTAGACATACAAATAACCATTACCTAAAGAGAAAATGTGATAACCTACATGAAACGGGCCAATTCCTTGGAAGACACAGTCTGCCAAAACTCACACAAGAAGATACAGACAATGTGAACAAGTCTATATCTATTAAAGAAACTGAATCAATAATAACCTTCTAAAATAGAAAGCATCATTCCAAAATGGGTTCACAGGTGAATTCTACCGAACATTTAAGGAAGAAACTATACCAACTCTCTACAACCTCTTTGAACTGATAGAAGCAGAGGAGATACTTCCTAACTTATTCTATGAGGCCAGAATTACCTTAATACCAAATCCAGACAAAGAAATTACAAGAAAAGAAAACTACGACCAATATCTCTCACGAAAATAGATTTAAAAATTCTCAACAAAATATTAGCAAATTGAATCCAACAATGTATAAAAAGAATTATATACCATGACTAAGTGGCATTTATCCAGGTATACAGGTTGGTACAATGTTTGAAAATCAACTAATGTAATTCCTTATATCAACAGGCAAAGAAGAAAAATGAAATGATCACATCAATAGGTGCAGAAAAAACATTTGACAAAATCCAAATGATTTTATCCTGTCATGACAAAAACACTCAAAAAACTAGGAGGAAAACTTCCTGAACTTGATAAAGAACTTCTACAAAAAACCTACAGCTAACATCATATTTAACAGTGAGAATCTAGAAGTTCTCCCTCTGAGATCACGATGAAGGCAAAGATGTTTTCTCATACCACTCCCTTTTAACATTGTATTGGAAGTCCTAGCTATTGAAATATAAAAATAAAAGCAAATAAAAAGGTGTCTCTATTGGGAAGGAAGAAATAAAACTGTCTTTGCTCACAGATAATATGATTGTCTAAGTAGAAAACCCAAAAGAATCAACAACAACAACAATAAGCCTCCTGGAACTAATAAGAAATTATACCAAGGTTGCAGGATACAAAGTTAATATACAAAAGCAAATTGCTTTCCTATATAACAGCAATGAACAAGTGGAATTTAAAATTCAAAAGACAATATCATTCACATTAGCACCCCTAATGTAAAACACAAAACTATAAAACTCCTAGACAGTAACAGGCAGAGAACAGAGGATTTTTAGGGCAGTAAAAATATTCTGTATGATACTATAATGATGGATACTTGTTATTATACATTTATCCAAATCCATAAAATATGCAATAGCAAGAGTGGATCCTAATGTAAACTCTGAACTTCGGGTGATAATGATGTGTTAATGTAGGTTAGTGTATAATTCTAACAAATGTACCAGTCTAGTTTGGGAGAGGCTACGGATGTGCGGAGGCGGGGTGTGTATGAGAACTCTGTACTTTCTGCTCAATTTTGCTATGAACTTAAAACTGCTCTAACCAGCAAGAACCTACTGTATAGCACAGGGAACTATACTCAATATTTTATAATAACCTATAAGGGAAAAGAATCTGAAAAAAAATAGATATATGTATGTATAACTGAATCACTTTGCTGTACTCCTGAAACTAACACAACATTGTTAATCAACTATACTTCAATAAAAAAAAACTGCTCTAAAAAGTAAGTTCCATTTTTTTGAAGTGACATGCTCAGAATGCATTTAATTCAAATTTTCTGGAATCCTTGAAATTTTCCCATTTCCCTCACAGAGAGTTTACTTTTTGGATTTGGGGTAATTCAAAAGTATTCTGGGTAATACTTATTGTATTTTGGTAATAGTGAATGAACAAAGAATAAACATTCACATAAAAAGACTTCAGAAATTACTATATAATTCCAATAATCCATAAACCCAGTCCAAAAAAATCCTTCTTATATGAGAAAGATTTTATCCTTCAACACAAACCTTATATTCAACTTATTCCAAATAAGATATTCACAACCCTAACCCATGACACTCCCACAAACACACAGACACACACGCACAAACACAAGCTCAACTTGCCAGTGACTACTCCATTTTTGCCATATTTTCCCATCAAAAGCAGCCCTGAGGAGACAACTCACTAACCAAGAAGAGAAGACATTTCACTGAGCTGAATCCACCATATGAGATAGCTTTCTGCAATGACAAGTAACACTGACTTTCACATAAGCGCTACTTGCCATGAATAAAAGTTGCTTTCTTTTTTTTTAAATATTTATTTATTTATTTATCTTGGCTGTGCAGGGTCTGAGTTGCAGCATGCAGAATCCTTAGTTGCACATGCGGGCACGCAGACTCTTAGTTGTGGCATGTGAACTTTTAGTTGCAGCACGCATGCAGGAATCTAGTTCCCTGACCAGGGATCGAACCCGGGTCCCCTGCATTGGGAGCGTGGAGTCTTACCACCTGGACCACCAGGGAAGTCCAAAAGTTGCTTTCTTGACTGATGATGTTTCAAATCGAGAAATACAATCAATTTTGGTCTGTAATTTTATTTACTTGTTACATCTGTCGTTAAGATTATGGTATCAAGTTTGTGCTGGTTTCACAAATAAGTTAGAAGTGTTCCCTCCTCCTGTGGTTTGTGAAATAATTTGGGTAAGATTTGTATTATTTCTTCCTTAAATGTTTGATAGAATTCTTGTGAAGGCATCTAGGCCTGGAGGTCTCTTTGGGGGGAAATTTTTAATTATAAATTCAGTTTCTTTAACAAATAGAGGGCTATCAACATTTTCTATTTTACGGTGTGTCAGTTATGTAAGTTGTAGTTTTCAAGGAATTTAACCATTGCATAAAGTTGTTCATAATATTTCATTATTAAGCATTACATTCTAATAACATTTCTCATTTTTGATATGGTTAATTAATCGTCCTTCTTCATTCATCTCTTCTTCCTCTCTCTCTTGCTCTCTCATCACCTTTGTAAGGATTTGTCAATTTCATTATTCTATTCAAATAATTAACTCAGCTTTATTGATTTTTCTCTTTTGTCTTTTTCTGTCTTTGATTTCCCACTTATTGTTTTTCCCTTTTTTTAACTTATTTGGGTTTAATTTACTCTTTTTATTAGCTTTGTAACTTGAACTTTTCTTCTTTTCTAATATAGGCCTTTAGAGGTATAAACTTCCCTCAAAACTTTGCCATAAATGCATCTCACATATTTTGATATTTTGTGCTTTTATTAACATGCAGTTTAAAATATTTTCTAATTTTATTTGTGATTTCCTGATTCATGATATTTCACAGTATGCTACTTATTTCACAGGGTACTACTTGTGTCTTATTTAAGGTGATCCTTTGTAGGCAGCACATAGTTGGGTTTTGCTTTTTTTTAAATCCTAATAATCTGTGCCTTTTAAGTTTTTAAACCATCTACATAGAACATAATTATTGTTTTAAATTACTGATTCTTAATTATGATACCTTAAGTTGTGCTTAAGACTACCACTATATATGTTTTCTATACCTCTTGTCTGTTCTTCTTTTTCCTCCTTTCTTTTACTTCCATTAGATCAACTTTTTATTAATCAGTTTTATCACTTCTATTGGTTCCTTAGCTATGTCTCATTGTCTTAATGTTTTAGTGGATACTCTGATGACACTATGCTTCCTTAACTCATAATGATCTACTAAATATTATACCACTTCACGTACAGTGTGAGAAACTTGTAATAGTACACTTCAGTTTACCTCTTTTCTGTCCTTTGTGCTGTTGCTGTCATATATAGTATTTGTACATTAATTATATAACCCCAAATTAATTGTAATTATTTTTGCTTTAAATTGTTTGTTAAACAATTTAATTAATTTTTTTATTTACCCACATATTTACTATTTCCACCACTCTTTATTCCTTCCTATCAATCCAAATTTCTGGATTTACAGGATGCTTAAGACTGAAGAACTTTCTTTAGCATGTCTGCTGTGTTGGTCTATTGCCAACAAGTCTCTCAACTTCTGCTTATCTGAAAACATGCCTTCATATTTGAATGATTACTTCAACTATGCACATAATTATCATGCCAGTTCTTTTTCATTAACTGCTTCAAAAATGGCATTCCATTATCTTCTGGCTTCCATTGTTTTTGATGACAAATCAGGCAAAATTTGTATCATTTCTCCCCTATATGTAATGTGCGCTTATTCTCCTGCTGCTTTCAATATTTTTCTCTTTTGTTTTGGATTTCAGCAGATTGACAGGCATGTGCCTCTGTGTGTATGGTGTGGTAAGGTGTTCATCTTATAAGAAGCATTTAATGAACTTCTGAGACCTGTGGGTGAATATTTGTTATTACATTTGAAAAAATTTTGACCATCGTTTATTGACATGTTCTTTACATGACTTCCTTTTTCTTCTGGGACTCCAATTGTTTGTTGGTCTGCTCTTATTGACTACATTTTCTTTTGATTTTGGGTCACTTGTCTCTGTTTCCTTGCATGTTGCATATGTTATAATTAAGTTCCAGGCACTGTGAAAAAGAAATAATAGAGGCTGAAGATAAAATTATTTCTGCTGTTTTTTTTTCTAATTTTGAATTTTATTTTACTTTTTTATACAGCAGATTCTTATTAGTCATCAATTTTATACACATCAGTGTATACATGTCAATCCCAATTGCACAATTCAGCACACCACCATCCCCACCCCACCGCAGAACTCCCCCCTTGGTGTCCATACGTTTGTTCTCTACATCTGTGTCTCAACTTCTGCCCTGCAAACTGGTTAATCTGTACCATTTTTCTAGGTTCCACATACATGCATTAATACACAATATTTGTTTTTCACTTTCTCACTTACTTCACTCTGTATGACAGTCTCTAGATAGATCCACGTCTCAACAAATGACTCAATTTCATTCCTTTTTATGGCTGAGTAATATTCTATTGTATATATGTACCACATATTCTTTATCCATTTGTCTGTTGATGGGCATTTAGGTTGCTTCCATGACATGGCTATTGTAAACAGTGCTGCAATGAACATGGGGGTGCATGTGTCTTTTTGAATTATGGTTTTCTGTGGGTATATGCCCAGTAGTGGGATCACTGGGTCATATGGTAATTCAATTTTTAGCTTTTTAAGGAACCTCCTTACTGTTCTCCATAGCAGCTGAATCAATTTACGTTCCCAACAACAGTGCAAGAGGGTTCCCTTTTCTCCACACCCTCTCCAGCATTTGTTGTTTGTAGATTTTCTGATGATGCCCATTCTAACTGGTGCGAGGTGATACCTCATTGTAGTTTTGATTTGCATTTCTCTAATAATTAGTGATGCTGAGCAGCTTTTCATGTGCTTCTTGGCCATCTGTATGTCTTCTTTGGAGAAATGTCTATTTAGGTCTTCTGCCCATTTTTGGATTGGGTTGTTTGTTTCTTTAATATTAAGCTGCATGAGCTGTTTATATATTTTGGAGATTAATCCTTTGTCCGTTGATTCATTTGCAAATATTTTCTCCCATTCTGAGGGTTGTCTTTTCATCTTGTTTATGGTTTCCTTTGCTGTGCAAAAGCTTTGAAGTTTCATTAGGTCCCATTTGTTTATTTTTGTTTTTATTTCCATTACTCTAGGAGGTGGATCAAAAAAGATCTTGCTGTGATTTATGTCAAAGAGTGATCTTCCTATGTTTTCCTTTCAGAGTTTTATATTGTCCGTTCTTACATGTAGGTTTTGAATCCATTTCGAGTTTATTTTTGTGTATGGTGTTAGGGAGTGTTCTAATTTCATTCTTTTACATGTAGCTGTCCAGTTTTCCCAGCACCACTTACTGAAGAGACTTTCTTTTCTCCATTGTATATCCTTGCCTCCTTTGTCATAGATTAGTTGACCATAGGTGCATGGGTTTATCTCTGGGCTTTCTATATTGTTCCATTGATCTATGTTTCTGTTTTTGTGCCAGTACCATATTGTCTTGATTACTGTAGCTTTGTAGTACAGTCTGAAGTCAGGGAGTCTGAATCCTCCAGCTCCGTTTTCTTCCCTCAAGACAGCTTTGGCTATTCGGGGTCTTCTGTGTCTCCATACAAATTTTAAGATTAATTGTTCTAGTTCTGTAAAAAATGCCATTGGTAATTTGATAGGGATTCCATTGAATCTGTAGATTGCTTTGGGTAGTATAGTCATTTTCACAATATTGATTCTTCCAATCCAAGAACATGGTATATCTCTCCATCTGTTGGTATCATCTTTAATTTCTTTCATCAGTGTCTTATAGTTTTTTGCATACAGGTCTTTTGTCTCCCTAGGTAGGTTTATTCTTAGGTATTTTATTCTTTTTGTTGCAATAGTAAATGGGAGTGTCTCCTTAATTTCTATTTCAGATTTTTTATCATTAGTGTATAGGAATGCAAGAGACTTCTGTGCAGAAATTTTGTATCCGGCAACTTTACCAAATTCATTGATTAGCTCTAGTGGTTTTCTGGTGGCATTTTTAGGATTCTCTATGTATAGTATCATGTCATCTGCAAACAGTGACAGTTTTACTTCTTCTTTTCCAATTTGTATTCCTTTTATTTCTTTTTCTTCTCTGATGGCCGTGGCTAGGACTTCCAAAACTATGTTGAATAATAGTGGTGAAAGTGGACATCCTTGTATTGTTCCTGATCTTAAAGGAAATGCTTTCATTTTTTCACCATTGAGAATGATGTTTGCTGTGGGTTTCTCATATATGGCCTTTATTTGAGGTAGGTTCCCTCTGTGCCCACTTTCTGTAGTGTTTTTATCACAAATGGGTGTTGAATTTTGTCAAAAGCTTTTCTGCATCTATTGAGATGATCATATGGTTTTTATTCTTCAATTTGTCAATATGGTGTATCACATTGATTGATTTGTTTATATTGAAGAATCCTTGCATCACTGGGATAAATCCCACTTGATCATGGTGTATGATCCTTTTAATGTGTTGTGGGATTCTGTCTGGTAGTATTTTGTAGAGGATTTCTGCATCTACATTCATCAGCGACATTGGTCTCTAATTTTCTTTTTTTGTAGTATCTTTGTCTAGTTTTGGTATCAGGGTGATGGTGGCCTAATAGAATGAGTTTGGGAGTGTTTCTTCCTCTACAATTTTTTGGAAGAGTTTGAGAAGGATGGGTGTTAGCTCTTCCCTAAATGTTTGATAAAATTCACCTGTGAAGCCATCTGGTCCTGGACTTTTGTTTGTTGGAAGATGTTTCATCACAGTTTCAATTTCATTACTTGTGATTGGTCTGTTCATATTTTCTATTTCTTCCTGGTTCAGTCTTGGAAGCTTATACCTTTCTAAGAATTTGTCCATTTCTTCCAGGTGGTCCATTTTATTGGCATAGAGTTGCTTGTAGTAGTCTCTTAGGATGCTTTGTATTTCTGTGGTGTCTGTTGTAACTTCTCCTTTTTCATTTCTAATTTTATTGATTTAAGTACTCTCCTTCTTTTTCTTGATGAGTCTGGCTAATGGTTTATCAATTTGGTTTATCTTCTGAAAGAACCAGCTTTTAGTTTTATTGATATTTGCTCTTGTTTTCTTTGTTTCTATTTCATTTATTTCTGCTCTGATCTTTATGATTTCTTTCCTTCTGCTAACTTTGGGTTTTGTTTGTTCTTCTTTCTCTAGTTCCTTTAGGTGTAAGGTTAGATAGTTTATTTGAGATTTTTCTTATTTCTTGAGATCGGCTTGTATAACTATAAACTTACCTCTTAAAACTGCTTCTGCTTCAACCCATAGGTTTTAGATCGTCGTGTTTTCATTGTCAATTGTCTCTAGGTATTTTTTGATTTCCTCTTTGATTTCTTCAGTGACCTCTTGGTTATTTAGTAACATAGTGTTTAGCCTCCATGTGTTTGTGGTTTTTACGTTTTTCACCCTGTAATTCATTTCTAATCTCATAGTGTTATGGTCAGAAAAGATGCTTGATATGATTTCAATTTTCTTAAATTTACTAAGGCTTGATTTGTGGCCCAAGATTTGATCTATCCTGGAGAATGTTCTATGCGCACTTGAGAAGAAAGTTTTCGGATGGAATGTCCTATAAATATCAATTAAATCTATCTGGTCTATTATGTCATTTACAGCTTCTTTTTCCTTATTTATTTTCATTTTGGATGATCTGTCCATTGGTGTAAGTGAGGTGTTAAAGTCCCCCACTATTATTGTGTTACTGTCGATTTCCTCTTTTAGAGCTGTTAGCAGTTGCCTTACGTATTGAGGTGCTCCTATGTTGGGTGCATATATATTTATAATTGTTACATCTTCTTCTTGGATTGATCCCTTTTTCATTATGTAGTGTCCTTCCTTGTTTCTTGTAACATTCTTTATTATTAAAGTCTATTTTATCTGATATGAGCATTGCTACTCCAGCTTTCTTTTGATTTCCATTTGCATGGAATATCTTTTTCCAACCCCTTTCAGTCTGTATGTGTCCCTAGGTCTGAAGTGGGTCTCTTGTAGACAGCAAATATATGGGTCTTGTTTTTGTATCCATTCAGCAAGCCTGTGTCTTTTGGTTGGAGCATTTAATCCATTCACGTTTAAAGTAATCGATATGTATGTTCCTGTTACCATTTTTTAAATTGTTTTGGGCTTGTTTTTGTAGGTCCTTTTCTTCTCTTGTGTTTCCCACTTAGAGAAGTTCCTTTAGCATTTGTTGTAGAGCTGGTTTGGTGGTGCTGAATTCTCTTAGCTTTTGCATGTCTGTAAAGCTTTTGATTTCTCCATCGAATCTGAATGAGATCCTTGTTGGGTAGAGTAATCTTGGTTGTAAGTTCTTCCCTTTCATCACTATTAAGTATATCGTGTCACTCCCTTCTGGCTTGTAGAGTTTCTGCTGAGAAATCAGCTGTTAACCTTATGGCAGTTCTCTTGTATGTTGTCATTTTTCCCTTGCTACTTTCAATAATTTTTCTTTGTCTTTAATTTTTGCCAATTTGATTACTATGTGTCTCAACATGTTTCTTCTTGGGTTTATCCTATATGGGACTCGCTGCGCTTCCTGGACTTGGGTGGCTATTTCTTTTCCCATGTTAGGGAAGTTGTCGACTATAATCTCTTGAAACATTTTCTTGGGTCCTTTCTCTCTCTCTACTCCTTCTGGGACCCCTATAATGCAAATGTTGTTGCATTTAATGTTGTCCCAGAGGTCTCTTAGGCTGTCTTCATTTCTTTTCATTCTTTTTTCTTTATTCCGTTCCACAGCAGTGAATTCCACCATTCTGTCTTCCAGGTCACTTATCCGTTCTTCTGCCTCAGTTACTCTGCTATTGATTTCTTCTAGTGTATTTTTCATTTCAGTTTTTGTATTGTTCTTCTCTGTTTGTTTGTTCTTTAATTCGTCTAGGTCTTTGTTAAACATTTCTTCCATCTTCTCCATCTTTGCCTCCATTCTTTTTCCAAGGTCCTGGATCATCTTCACTATCATTATTCTGAATTCTTTTTCTGGAAGGTTGCCTATCTCCACTTCATTTAGTTGTTTTTCTGGGGTTTTATCTTGTTCCTTCATCTGGTAGATAGCCCTCTGCCTTTTCATCTTGTCTATCTGTCTATGAATGTGGTTTTTGCTCCACAGGCTGCAGGACTGTAGTTGTTCTTGCTTCTGCTGTCTGCCCTCTGGTGGATGAGGCTATCTAAGAGGCTTGTGGAAGTTTCCTGATGGGAGGGACTGGTGGTGGGTAGAGCTGACCTGCTGTGGTGGGCAGAGCTCAGTAAAACTTTAATTTGCTTGACTGTTGATGGGTGGGGCTGGGTTCCCTCCCTGTTGGTTGTTTGGCCTGAGGCAACCCAACACTGGAGCCTACCTGGGCTCTTTGGTGGGGCTAATGACAGACTCTGGGAGGGCTCATGCCAAGGAGTACTTCCCAGAACTTCTGCTGCCAGTGTCCTTGTCCCCACGGTGAGCCACAGCCACCCCCTGCCTCTGCAGGAGAGCCTCCAACACTAGCAGGTAGGTCTGGTTCAGTCTCCCCTGGGGTCACTGCTCCTTCCCCTGGGTCCCGATGCACACACTACATTGTGTGTGCCCTCCAAGAGTGGGGTCTCTGTTTCTCCCAGTCCTGTTGAAGTCCTATAATCAATTCCCACTAAGCTTTAAAGTCTGATTCTCTAGGAATTCCTCCTCCCATTGCTGGACCCCCAGGTTGGGAAGCCTGACGTGGAGCTCAGAACTTTCACTCCAGTGGGTGGACTTCTGTGGTATAAGTGTTCTCCAGGCTGTGAGTCACCCCCCCCAGTAGTTATGGGATTTTATTTTACTGTGATTGCGCCACTCCTACCGTCTCATTGTGGCTTCTCCTTTGTCTTTGCATGTGGGGTATCTTTTTTGGTAAGTTCCAGTGTCTTCCTGTCGATGATTGTCCAGCAGCTAGTTGTGATTCTGGTGTTCTCGCAAGAGGGAGTGATAGCACGTCTTTCTACCCCACCATCTTGGTTCCTCTCTCTTATAAAATTATTTTTTGGTTTTGTTTATATTCTAGAGAATTTAAGCCCTTTTATCTGTTCAGCAATTAGAGCACAAGGATGATGCTTTAGATTTTTTCAAAAATCAAGGTGAGCTGGGACTGAGCCAGAGTATTAATTAGATTGAATTCACCTCTGGTTAATCCCTTCTGCACCCTTGTACACCACCACTCACTGCTAAGGGCTGACCACTTTGTTCCTGGTAGCATTTGAGCTAAACGGGGGTGGGGGTGGGTGTGGCCCAAAGTTTCAAGTGGCTTTGGTCCATGTTTGGTTTGAATATCTTATTGGTTCTGTTTTTCTGAAGAACTCTAATAAAATAGCAAAAGGGATTTTTGCAGATGTAATTCAGTTTATCAATCAGTTGACTTTGGTTAATCAAAAAGGAAATCAAACTGGGACTTCTCTGGCAGTCCACTGGTTAAGATTATGCACTTCTAGTGCAAGGCGCACAGGTTCCAACCCTGTTAACTAAGATCTTGCATGCTGTGCAGTGAGGCCAAAAAAAAAAAAAAAAAGGAAATCAAATTATCAAATTATCTATGTGGGCCTAACCTAGTCACATGAACCCTTTAAAAGCAGGGTTTTCTCTAGTGAGCGGAGAGTAGCAGAGGAGGAAGTCAGATGGATTTCAGTGTTGGGGAGTTGAAACCAGGTTTCTGGCTTGAAGATGAAGGGGGGCACACACAAAGGACTGAGAACATCTTCTAGACACTGAGAATAGCCATCAGCTGACAACTAGCAAGGAAATGAGAATTTTGGTTCAAATAGCCACAGGCAACTTAATTCTGCCAACAAGATAACTTTGAAGCAGATATTTCCCCCCAAGCCTCTGAACAGGAACTCACCTCTGCCAACATCTTGATTTTGGCCTTGTGAGACTCTCAGCTTTGCTATTCTGAGATTCTGACATAAAAGACTCTGAGCTAATAAATGGGTGTTGTTTTAAGCCACTGAGTGTGTGGCAATTTGTTATGCAGCATAGAAAACAAATATAACCAAGACATAAAGATGAGTTATAATATCAAAGCTAAAGGTAGTTTCTGGTAATGGCCACCTGCCTTGGTATCTGAATACATGCAGCGCTAAAAATTCCACATTTCAGAAAATACTAATTTCTCTCTTTTACTATTCAAAATTCACCCAATAGGATGAGCCAAAAAGTATTAAGACCATATGTTGTCTAAAAAAGGCTTCTCACAAATCTCTGTTTTTCTTTATTCTGACATACGTACATTTAAATTTATAATCAGCAGCATAAATGTGTCAACGATCTAGAGTGACACTGGCTATTTAAAGGGTATTGAGGGCTTCCCTGGTGGCACAGTGGTTGAGAGTCCGCCTGCCGATGCAGGGGACACGGGTTTGACCCCTGGTCGGGGAGGATCCCACATGCCGCGGAGCAGCTGGGCCCGTGCGCCACAGCTACTGAGCCTGCTCTCTGGAGCCCGCGAGCCACAACTACTGAGGCCCGCATGCCTAGAGCCCGTGCTCCACAACGGGAGAAGCCACCGCGATGGGAGGCCCGCGCACCGCGGTGGGGAGTGGCTCCCGCTCGCCGTGGCTGGAGGGGTCCCGCGCGCAGTGACGAGGACCCAGCACAGCCAAAAATAAATTAATTTAAATAAATAAATAAACAAAGGGTATTGAAACCAGAGTAGTGGGAATTGTCCCTTAGTACTTGAAGACACTAAAAGTAAACATGGTTACTACATGATGGTAACTTATCAGAAGTCCACTCACAGAAACTAAATCTCTTTCCTAAAAGATTAAAAATCTGGTTCTTAGGGATAAAGTTGACATCTGCTAGTACATATGTATTATGCACAGGTGTCTCAGTATTGTAAATTCAACATCTACCTTCACTTGTGTTGAACAACTTTCTGGTTTTAGCTAAATTGTTTTAGAAGATTCTTATTGAAAACCCAGGAGTATGAAGAGTCATTTTTTTAAAAAAAGTTTTGAAAGCATGTTTTCTTTCAACATTAAGCTGCAGCATGTAAACAGTGGTCTGAAAAACACTGTGCTCTTCAGAGCCTTGCTTCACATTTCTCTGTTCACCTAACACTGTTCTCACTAAACCTGGGGCCAAGACAGTTTAGTGATTATGGTTAAGGACAAGGAAAACATCAGGAGTCCAGCAGTTAAAGGTATAAATTTACCATTTATTAGTTGAGTAAATAACAGCATCTATGAGTCTCAGTTTTCTCATCTAAGAAGAATTTCCTTGCAGAACCATTATGAGGATTATTTCAACAAGGTAAGTCTAAAGTTTATCACTGTTCTGACCCAATTTGTAGTGCATATTTTAATTAATATTTACTCTGAAATCTAATTGTTTTGATCTCAGCTCATTCCAAATTTCACCAAAAAAATTCCTGAATTGTACTTACTAAAACTTTGCTCTCAATGTTATCATTTATTCAGAACACTGTTACTTTTTTGTCAATAGTTCTTCACTCATCATCAAGGAATTAGTACTACGAAAGTCACCCCAGTCTGAGTTAAGGATGCTATGTATAATGAAGGCTTAGTAGCTTAAAGTAGGTCCAAAAAGGTATTTTAAACTCAATCCCCTAGTTGTTAATGGAGGATATTTACATTTTCTGTAGGGGATTTATTAGTCCAGATCAGAGGTACCACATTATATTAATAACTTTTCTGTGTTTTAGCTCCTGTAGGCACGTTAGGCCAAATTTTGTTCAGTAATAATCACTGTTATAATGAAATGATAGTGTTCATTTTCCAGGCTTTGTATACAAGGCCCAGCAATTTTTTTTTTTTTTTTTTTTTTTTACACATAGAAACCATACTCACCAAGCTATACTTCATGAGTCTGAACTAGGCCATTTAGTATTTTATAAGTTTAAAGCAAGACTCTATTATTTATTCTAACTGTGACAGCATAGCTTTAGAGATGGGCAGCCTCCACACAAGTAATCTGCTGATTACTGCGAGTATGCATATCAGAAACCAGCAAACTCCAATTTGCATTGAATGCCAGCTGCATAACAACTTATCAGAGAAGCCCAGATACAAGAGTAAAGAAATATCCCTTCCTTAATTATAAGCATGTGTATGCCAGTGCAAACCTGCATTAGTATGAATGAGCATTCTGGGATAATAAGGTAATGCTATTAAGATTCATTACACATTCCTAATATGCATACCAACACCTCTTAGTGGTAATGTTAGGTCCCAAACTCCAGGACTGTTCTGACAAAGTCCAGTGAGAATGGAAAGAGGTCCAGGCAGGAACACCAGTGTATGTCTTAAATAAGACTTTGTAACATTTTAGAAAAGATATTTTTGGTGACTGCATATACTAATTCAGTGTTAACATCAGGTCAGGTGATCTTGATTAATTATCATAAAAACCCAAAAATCTTTCTGTTTTGTATATAGGCATCTGTTTTATGTACTGCCGTACATAAAAGGAAAAATTAATGCAAAATGAAAAGCAGATTGGTGAGAGCCTACTTTGGCCTCAGGTCTGTTTTATCTGGCTAAAATTTAAATTTGAACGACATTAGATGGCATTTGTAATGTCCACAGCCTGTATCGCTTTTATATTGATTTATTCGTTTACATTATCCGACTGGTCCCTGACGGTATTTGAGCTTCAGACTCGAGTTCTAAATGATGATCTATTTGAGGGACCAAATGTCTCCTTAAGACAAATGGACCAGGCGTGTAAATGTGACTCTGAATCATTTCCTTAGCTGCCGTGTCAGAGTCTGACAAAATACAAATGCTGGATTCATCTAACTTCGGAAGCTGTAATATAATGGGAAGTGTCTTGATTTGGGAAACAGGAAACAGAGTTTCATTTACCCATTCATTTAATCATTCAGATGACCAACATGCACTGACTGCCTGCAGGGTACCATTGTTGGAATACGACAATGAGCAATAATATTCTCTCCTAAGATTGTTGTAAGGATTCAACCTGACAATGCATGTGTATTAGGTAAAAATCTTGTTCTTCTTTGCAGATTCCCTTGACTGTCCTCCTTTTTTCTTTCTGCCGGTCAGCATGTCGTCCATGCCAAATAGTCCTTTTATGACTAGATGAAGTGCCGCACCTTAGGGATACAGCTTGCTGAATGAACACCAAGGTGCTAGATAAATTTCCTGGACATATGAGAGTGTGAGCCTCCTGTGGAGTAAATTTCACCATTGGGAAATGAGAGATGAAATGGAACTAGGTAGATAAATGTCTCCTCTTCCTCTCAACTTGGATTGCTTCCAAGGTGCAGTTCTTCTTTGCAAATCTTCCATATGCCAAGCAAATATACCCGATAGGTAACTTGTTGATGTCGTGACTGACACATTGAAATGATTGCATTTCATTGTTTATTACCTTTTATATTATTTCCCTCTCCTCTCTCCACCTTTACTACTCTGGGCTTTTGTCTCCCAAATAGTTACTACTGTGAATTTGGACAAGTCATCCAGTCTTCCTGAGCCTCAAGAATAGAGCTGAATAATTTATAGACCTCTTCCAACTCTCAGTGTTAGAATTCTATGATTATCAGCAGGGATACCAAAATTATTTACTTTCTAAAACAGCCATTTTCTAGAACTGTTACAGCATTATATTAAAAAGTGATTTTTTAATGTAAACTTATAAAATCAAAATAGCTTTCTCTTTCTTAAAGAGCATTTCTGGTCCCCAAATCCTATTTTGTATCTCAAATTAAAAAGAATTACATTAGGCAATCTCTAAGTGAGCCACACATCTCTATAATTCTATAATTTTATGATTCCATTTGGACAGTCTTATGTTTGAACAATTTTTTTAGAGGGAGGAAAGGAATTACCATCTATTGTGCCGAAAGTATGGTTCCAAGCAGTAAGCAACTTACTTTATAAACATTAGTTTGTTTAGTCTTCACAAATGAAAGAATTGTTTTCTCTTTTCTAAAGTTGTGGAAATTAAGGCATGAGAGAGTGATAAATTACCAGGTACACATAGCTAATAAGAGGCAAGCACAGGTGAAAAAGCTATCTGCCCAGCTTTTTAAAATTTTCATCTCCTTCCCTTGATTTTCTTCCCTCCACAAAAACCTATTACTTAGGAATCACTCATTGACCCACAGCTGCACAAATTTAATACTCCTTTAATATTTTACCTTTTGCCAGCATGGTAAAACATCTAGTAACTTAGAGCTATAATATCTCATTCAAATAGTCCTTGTAGCTGTCATGTCAAGGGTAACTGACAAGTTTAAAAAATTTTTTAACTTAGCAGATTACAATGTTAACTTCCTGGATACATTTCAACTAGTTCAATATTTCATTCACTATAGTAATAGCATCCAGCAGAGTCTATTAACCAACACATCTGTGCTTTGCAAATACAAATATAAAATATGTTCACAAGATAATTCTGACACCTAAGAAAGACTAAAGGCCTTTTCCATTTTTAAAGAAAGTTTTCGTTACATTCAACTTTAAGCACGTGTTTATTTTATTATATCTGAATAATTTAAAATTGGCAATGCACACATGGACTAAGGTAAGTCTATGCTAGCAAAATAAGAAATTATACCAATATATCATTCACCAACTTTAAGAGGCATAACATGAAATAGGAAATTAAATCTACATTTCTATCTAATACAAAAATATTTAACTCAGTTTTTTAATCACTAAATCATCACTATAATCAGATATTAAAATCTTCCCCATGGTACAACTAAACATATCAGTGAAAAAAAATTTTTTACTTTAACTATTAGACATAATTAGATACTATCTTCAAAACACAGCTTAAGTAAATAAGAATGTCTCAAAAGTAAAATAATCTTATGTAGCTGTGCCTGGCTCCTATACTTTGGTTTAATGCTTATGATTCTAATTAAAAAACTTGGTCTATGCGTTGACTGGTTAGAATACCCTTGGATAACCCAGTTTATTAGAAATTTGCATTTTCAGCGTACTCCAGTCATCCGAAGAACCTCAGTGTCAAAAATTGTAAGATGGAAGATGACATGGAAGGACAGAATACAGGTAAAGCCAAAAAATGGGTAAAATATATATGGTGCTTCATTTTTGATATAAAGCAAGGGGCCTCATGCACTAAACCAAACAAAAGCTTCCAAATGATCCTAAGTGGTATTTGGACGCTTAGCCAAGAGTTCTATTTCCGTCGTCTATGATGATACACAGAGTTTCTACCGAGAGACTCCCAAATGGCTGGGTGGCCAGATGCCAACACCCCATATCAAGACTGAGCCCAGATTTAACCTTTTGTTTGGTGGGAAAAATAATACAGCTATTTTTAAAGTGTTCTACTCACGGTGGAATGAATGCGTTGATCAACATTTGCACATTCGTAACAACCAGAGGTAAAAACAAGTAGAAAAGTCCAAAACTAGCAATCTGTCCTCAGAGGCTCATACCTCCCTCCTGCATATTGTTCCCAACCTCTAGCATTCTAGAGACTTTGGTTTCCCTTTAGCTTTATAGGAACGTGTTAGTTCAGCCTTCCCCCTAAGTAGTCCTTTCCAGATCAAGCTACGTAGGATACCTCATTAGAGGAGCTCATAAGTTATTTATTCATACACAAATGGACATAAAGATTCATTTATTTATTCAGTTCCTCAACAAACGTGCTGAGTGTCCATTTTTGGCCAGGCACTGTGCTGGACACTAGAAAAATATCACTGCAGTAAACTTAGTTAACACAGTGGTCGGAAAGACAGACTTTTGCCCAGTTATCTGTAACCTCACTTTGCTGCATTTTGAAAGAGTAATATGTAGGTTGTTAACACAAAGGAAGAGACTCTGGTGGAATAATTTTAAGCAGAAATATAGATATTTTAAATAGAAATTACTCTCCTAGAACTCTCACATCCCTTCATGTCCCATGAAGGATCCAACATCTGGACCTCTAACCCACAAGGCAGCAACACTGAATTCCAACAGCTCCAAGTAGGTCAAGACTTCCTTTAGTCTACCTTCTCCTCCGCTGGCCCTGGAAGATCCAGGTGTGATAACTGGGGTTGAAGTGACGAGTAGGGAGCAAGAGAGGAAACAAGCCCTGCCCTCTGTGGGAGGTTAGGCCTAAGCCAACAGGAAATGAGAAGCTGTGGATTGAACGTGAGATTGAAATTCTGATTTAGACAACACCAAAACTTTTACCACCCAGTATGTGTCTTCATTAATAAAACATGATTGTTCCAATATTGGAAGAGTATGAATTCTGCCTGTGAGGCAACCAAGGGGTAGGGAAAAGGAGATCCAATGGACCATGTTTGAAGAGTAAGAATGGAAAATAATTAAGCCCTTTCCTATTTGTAGAACACAGATTTAAGCCTATTCAACAAAGTAGTTGCAATGATTATTTTTTGTACATTTATTGCCTATGTAGCCAAGTCATTGGATTTTGATAAGATATTTTTCTGTCTCTGATTTCCTATGTGCTTCTGCCTAGAAACACTGTTTAGGTCAACTGCTGTGCAGTCACATCACTTCCATACTTAGCAGCAACCTGCTCCCTCCAGATTCATGTACACTCCTAACTATTCTGAGCCTGCCTAATTCTCTAAATGTATTAACTGGCACTGGATTGACACTTTATACATTGTTCAGCAGTTGTTACATTGGCTTCTAATTTATTTCAGCTTGGCATTACAGAGATAATGTGTCACTAATGCAAACTTGTGTATTTACAATATTAGAATAGCTGTCTTGTTATTTTTTCATTACTACTGTATTTTCTGAGTCTCCCTCATTACCATGTGTATTGTTTCATTATTTACATATTGAATGCTATTATCTCTAAGGCTGTCAGCAGAAGCATTCTGAGATAATGACACTGCGGGAAGAGAATTATCTAAATATGGCGCTTCCTGCTCATGCTCAAATAAATTATTGTCTAACTCTTCAGATGCTTCTTCTGGGTCCTCATTAAGACACTCATGGCCTAGGGGAGCGTCATCAGCTGCCTTTGTCTAGGGTCTGAAGATACAGACACAAACTAGAGATAGAGAAACCGATCAAGACTTGAAGTGAAGGAGTTCCAGTGATAGTAACAGGGGATGTAAACATATCCAATAAAAAATATATTTTAGGGCTTCCCTGGTGGCGCAGTGGTTGAGAGTCCGCCTGCCGATGCAGGCGACACGGCTTCGTGCCCCGGTCCGGGAAGATCCCACACGCCGCGGAGCGGCTGGGCCCGTGAGCCATGGCCGCTGAGCCTGCACGTCCGGAGCCTGTGCTCTGCAACGGGAGAGGCCACAACAGTGAGAGGCCCGCGAACCGGAAAAAAAAAAAAAAAAAAAAATATATATATATATATATATATATATATATATAAATAGCAATAGCTTTAAAAGAGGATTGTATTTGTTTGAGATTCTGAATGCAAAACAATGACTGAGATGAACATGAAATATTTCAGGTGTTTTGGTTTGGTTTGGTTTAGAGATTGCCTGTTCAAAAGCAGATGGTCCTCAGGACTTTACCCAGTGTCCTGGCTTTAAATACCAACAATACACCCATGCCTCCCAAATTGCTATCCCTATTTCTGGCCTCTTCACTGAGCTTCCAATTCAAATAGCCAACTTCAAATTTGACATCTACACTAGGTTGTCTATTAGCACCTCAAATTTGACATGGCTAATACAGAACTCTTTTTTTCCCCTCCAAAATCCCTTTGTTCCCACTCTCCTCTGTCATCCATCCTCAGCACATGTCATCATCACGTACTCTACAAAAACCAAGAAATCTCCCTTGACTCTTCTCTCCCTCTTCCTCCCTACATCTAACTGATCAAGTCCTGTGGGTTTATCTCCAAAATCGATTCTGAATCCATCTATTTCTATCTCCACTGAGACCACCCTTGCCCAGGGAATCATCTCTTAATGAGCATCACCTCCCAACAGGGAGAGCAGCCTCCATTCTTCCCACTCTGCCCACAGCAGCCAGAGGGAACTTTGTAAGACATGCATCATGCCATGGCATGCTCCTGCTTAAAGCCCTAGTGGCTTCTCATCATACTTAGAAAAAAATCTACACCTCTCCCCAAGGCCTGCCAATCCCTGAATGGTTTGCTCCTGCTTACCTCTCATATCGCATTCCCTCTCACTCCTTCCAGCCACACTGGCTCACTTCTGCCTCATGCTCTTTGCACATGCTGACCCCTCAGTCTAGAATATTCTGCTCCCAGATCTACATATGGATGGATGACTGCTTCCCCCAAGATCCTCAGGAAGGACTTTCAACTCCCCAGCCACTCTCCCTCATATCAAATACTCCTTCATGGTACTTATCACCCTCTGAAAGTACCTGGTCCATTAATTTGTTTGCATACTTATTATCTGTTTCATACCACTAGACTGTAAGCTCCATGAGGGCAGGACTCTTGTCTCATTCTCCACTCTATATCTAGCATCAATAATGGTGCCCAGCTCATAGCAGTCCCTCGGTGAATATTCACAAATGAATGCATGATTGGAATTCAAATATTTATGACTCAATGTCAGAAGCCCACACTGCCAGTCTTCTTATGTTATGTTATATTATGTGAAACAGGCTTGTCCCTGGCTATCTTCCTGCATGTCTGGGAGAATCCAAATTGGAGACTCAGTTTCCAGGTGGTGATGGGTGTTCAGGGCTTTTTACAAAGCTAGTGTCTCAGGATCTGACTAGCTGTTCCATGCCTCACCTAGTGTCATCAAAGTGAGAGATCTGTGTCCCAACTCCTATTCTGGTGTGGGGAAGACTGCCCCTTCTCTCTGCTACTGGAGCCTAGAGCCTCTCTGCCTGGAATGCTTTTCTTTGGCACAATCATCTCTCCTGGCCTTTTTCCTCTACAGATCCCCCAGCAGTTGACAGATTAAACTGACTCTCCCCAGGTCCCATCAAGAATGCTATGTTTACTGGAAAGATAGAACTATTGTTCCAATACTTTTTGACATCCTGTAATTATATGCTGTGGTGATTCAATGTAAAGTTTAGCTACGGATTTTTATTTATTTTTGAGGGGAGTTAAATTAAGGGAGGAAAGTGGGTGTCAGAATTGCCTCAAAAATTTTTTCTCAAAGCCTGCTTAGTTTTCTAGACCGTTTTAATGCTGAAAACAAACTCCCAAAGTGTGCTCTTAGCTCCTAAGGTTGTGCTGCCTGCAAACAGTCCATCCGTTTCCCCATAAGTGAAATAATATGTAAAAACAGTAAATAATAAATATTGCCTTCTACAACACCACCAAGACCCCAGAGGGGGGGAGATAATAAAGAGTTATTGAACTGTTTCCTTGGAAAAATTATAATCCCAAATAATATTTCTGAAGTCCAAAAAGTAGGTCAGAAGGTGGTTCAGTAATGTTTGCAGAACAGTTAGTTGATATTAGAATAATATAGAATCCGTGAATCTTCTATAGATAAAAATGAAATTTGTTTCAACAACAAATTTCAGCAATACAAATCTCTAAACTATCAAAAAATTATCTAAAAAGGTCAATTGAATGAAAAAGTATGATTAATCCTGTGCTTTTCAGGCAGACAGAAATCGTTTTGCAATACAACTGCTGCTGCTAAGAGTTCATATCTTGTTTAGCCCTTACTGTGGGCCCAACACTACTGGGTGTGCTCTGTGTATATTCACTCACGTACTTCTCAAAATCCCCTGTGAGGTAGAGAACAATGTCTATCTACCTTTGACTGGTAAAGAAACAGAAGCACAGAAAGGTCAAGCCATTGCCCATTCGTACTTAGCTCTCAGTGATAAGCTGGGTTTCAAACTCAGGCTATACTTTCTCTAACCACCAAACTATGCCACTTGTACCCGTACTAACAGAGGTAGCATCCAGTGACATTTATCAAGCCCTCTCACTGTTCCGGGCACTATGGAGAGCACACTGCAGGTAACATATCATCTAATTTTCCCAAAAATTCTGAGGTGGAGGAACTATTATCATAACCTTTGTTTAAAACTGATGATGGTATGACTTTATGGAAAGTTCCTCCTATACCGCCCACTGCTAGAAACAATTCTTATGCTTTATTAAATTTTGCAAAGTGTGAGCAGCTGCTGGCAGCTCAGTACACATGGCTATTTCTTCAGTAGCCCCACATGAGGGACAGAATTGCCGGCTACAAGCCATCTTCTCTCTTCTTTTAATGTGACATCTATTTTTTGCATCTAGAAAGATGTTAACTCTTTTGCTGTAACTGAGGCAGGCTTTTTTTTTTTTTTTTTGCGGTACGCGGGCCTCTCACTGTTGTGGCCTCTCCCGTTGCGGGGAGCACAGGCTCCGGACGCGCAGGCTCAGCGGCCATGGCTCACGGGCCCAGCCGCTCCGCAGCATGTGGGATCTTCCCGGACCGGGGCACGAACCCGCGTCCCCTGCATCGGCAGGCGGACTCTCAACCACTGCGCCACCAGGGAAGCCCAAGGCAGGCATATTTTTAAGGTGATGCTTCTTGATCTTCTAGCTGTGCAGACCTGTCCAGGAGGTTACTTTTCTCATTCCAACCCTGCATTAGGGTTGAACACTCCAAGAGAAAGTGTAACCTCCTTGAGGAAGCTCAATAATAGCTCAATCTGTGAGGGCCACAAATCATAAAATATGACTCCCTTCTTTGGCTAAATTAATTGGACCACATCACAGAAACACTAACAAAGGCCTCTTATAAGCCTTTTATTTTATACTTTCCAGCCAGTGAATCCCTTTCAAAGTGAAGTCTATAATATTATTTTATTAGTCCACAAGTAACAAATGTAATACAGACATCAATCTTATTGGAATGGTTGAGAAATCTCTGGAGCCAACAGAAGAGAACTGGAAGCTCCATCAAGCAGCAGTAACAGGGTAATTTAGCAATAATCACCATTTAAAGCAACACGTGATTGCATGATCATGGAGGTGAACTATCAAATAGTAAAATCGGGACTTATTAATTACAATCAAAAGAAGTGAACACTGAGTACTTCTGATATGACAGGTACTGTTCTGAACACTTGAAATGCCTGATTTTATAGTACCCACAGGAGGAGATACTATTACTGTTCTCATTTTATAGATTAGGAAACTGAGGCTTAGAGAGGCCAAGTAAATTGTCCAGAATTATGCAGCCTGTAAGCAGCAGAGCCATGTCTGGAACCCAAGCATTCTGAACCCTATATGTTTGTAGTCTGCTAGGTTTTGTCAACCCTCAGCTTCATAGATTGATAACAGCGCAGGGTGGCCATAATCCAACAGGCACTGGCTCACTTCAGCACTTTGCCCATGTAGTTCTCTGCCTAGGGCACCTACCTTTGCCAACTCCTTTTTTACTAAGATTCAGCTTAAGTGTCACTGTGGGAAGGCTGCCATTATGCCAGCCACCCCTGCCCACGGTTGTTCCAATGGCATGGTTAGATACCCTTTCTCTGGCTTGAAATGCATGATTCACTGTGTGCAAAGAAGAAAAGGGAGTCAGGTAGGCAACCTGGAACTGCAAATAGTGAGAAAGAGAAATCTGATGTCTACAGCTACCACAGTCTCACGGGGGGAAAAAAAATCTGCATTCACCTGACTGTGGTTAAATACCTCTGATTTTTTGAATTACTGACTGCCAGATAATGTTTATATTATATACCTGTTTTACAAATGCTTAAGGCTGAAGCTGTAATGAAATAGGCATCCATTATTTATTTATGAGGGCTTTTTCACAGTCCATGTTCCTTCTTATTTCAGTCCAACTTCATTGTAACAAAAAAAGGTCATATTATAAAGATAAGCTAAAAGATTTTTGCCTTTCCTGGTGTTGGAGGAAAGCAACCGTATGGAAGTCTCTGGATAATAAATAACTTCTATACCTCTTGCTTTTCTTGGCAGGCTTCTGAAATATTTATTACATTTCCTTCCAAAGACTTAAGAGTATCTTTCTCCTCCAGAGAGTATTACTCTGTAACCCAATGCCTGTCCCACCGATGCCTACTTCAGCTGTGCTTCCATCTCCTGCCCCCTCAACTGACCTCTGTTTTTCAATGTTGCCTTTGGGTTAACTTCTTCTGACAATCTCTGTTGCCTTTCGTTTAAGCTGTTACACTCCAGATGGCTCCTCCTTCTTTGATGTGGCCCAGAACATATTATAAACCACAGAACACAGCTCTATAATATAATAGTTCACCAAAGAACCCCAGCACTAATCTACCCAGTTGAGTTCTTAACATAACTCTAAAGAAATGGAAAACATCTAGGCAAAGAGAGGGAGAAATTCCCATCTGTACATCCCCTCTGTGTGTGAAAGAAATTATGCTTCAGAATTACATGGCTTCAGAACTTTCTTCTGTGGAAATGTCAGAGCAAACAGCCATTGTGGACAAACCTAATGATCAAAACCTGACAAGGTGGCCACTGATAATCAGTTAGTGGGCCTGATTCAACGGCAAGTTGATCCAAAGTAGATTTTTTTTTTTTTTTAAATCCCAGAGCTAAAAGTAAATAGAGTCATAAAACGTTTTTAAGAAAAATTTCACCCATCCCCCCACAATGTAAAAGACCAGTTAAACAGCTTCAAGAGAAACTGTCCATCTTGAGTCAAACTAGCAGGTAAAAAGGAGAGAATGGAATAAAAGATTGTTCAACTGTCTTTATGACGAATGAATGTTGAAAATAAAATGGATGACTCAAGTGAAGAGTAAAAATTATCCCAGTATTTCTGGATTTGGTTTTGCATACAGTAAAGTGAAAAAGAGAGAGAAAAGAGACAGAGAAATAGGAGGAAAGGGGGAGGGAGGGAAGGAGGAAGAAAGGTTACATACAGGGTGTCAAAAGACCTTGTTCAATTCAGATTGTGCAGCTGAGCTGCAGAATATCCCTGAGCAAGATTCCCAACCTCTACGACCACACTTGCTCATCAGTCAGGCAAAGCTAATTAGGACCATCCACCTTCCCCACCTAAAAACCAGAGTTCATACTAATTAACCTGGACATTTTGAACAGTCTGAGTACCACACACAAAAAGGTGAAAAGGGTATTTCATGGTTGTTAGCAATTACCTGTGATTTTATTGAAGTTGTCAAAGGAGTCATACAGATCTGCCCCGGGAGAGACCTCCCATACCATTGCAGTGACCACACAGTTCATGTTTTTAAAAAAGAAGCATTTCTCCCTGCACCATTTCTTCCTCTCTCTCTCTTTCTTTCATTCCTTGTCTCTTTTTCTCTTAAAAATTCTTGTTTTCTTTTATAAGATTGTCACTCTCTTTTGTGATTTTACCCTAAATCTTCTAAAAGCTAAGAAGACAATTATAGTAAAATTTGATGTACCTTCCTCCACATTCTCCCCACTCCATGCCCCCAAAGGCACCCCGTGTTTCTTCTTCCTCTTTATACACTAAACCATACTTTCTAGTCATGCTACGTTAGCAAATGAAAGCGTTAATGCCTACATTCTCTGATCTTCTCTACTAATCCTGAAATTTATTAATATAGATGCATGTTAACACAGCTTTGGCATCTAATTCTGGACAACTGAAAAAAGAGCACTTGAGGATTGACTTTAAAACAATGTCTTGTTTTGTGTTTTAATGACTGCATGCAAAAAAAAAAGAAGAAGAGTTAGCTTTATTCTAAAGTAAATATATCATTTAACATGCTAGGAGGGTGTCGAGTCCAGAGTGGGCATGGAAGTTCCATGCCTCTGCCCACCCCTGATACCTCGTCCTCTGCAACTCTCCATTTGCTTTTTTTTTTTTTTTTTTGGCCACACCGCGCAACATGTGGGATCTTAGTTCCCCACCAGAGATCGAACCCACCTCCTCTGCATTGGAAGCACGGAGTCTTAAGCACTGGACCATCATGGAAGTCCGTGCACCTCTCCATTTGGTTGCTCCTGATTTGTATTCTTTATAATAAATGGGTAAATACATAAATAAATAACAAGTAAAAAGTCATTAAGCTATTTCACTGGGTGAGTCCTTATGTTGCCTTCTGATGCTATTGCTTTCTTTTCCCTCAAGCCCTTGTGAAGAACGGTTTCACATGCAAACATGTTACCTTCTCTGACTTTTGGCTCATTCCTAGGGTCTTGTGTTTTCAAAAGGTTAGGTTATATATCAAAAATGTACTGCAAAGTTATTAGCTTGATCTTTGAACCAGAACAGGTTATCTGGGATCCAATTCATAATTTGTCAGTAATATATAAAACAAGTTGAGGGAGATAGGGGAAAAAAATGAAAAAGAAAACTTTACAAAAAAGCACTAGTTTAAAAAACATATTATAGAAAACCTTTAAATATTATTAACTGAAGGTGTTTTAGGATATGCCAAACCAGAAATCACAACAGTATACACAGTACATAGTCTTAGAAAGTAAGTTTGAGGACACCTAAGAATTATTTAAGCTTTACATCTAGAGATGGAACACTTTTAAAATATCACCATTATCCATTCACCAGTTTTATTCTATTATAGAAATAAAAATAAATTTACCTGTTAGTGAACCTTTAATTTTAGATTTGGCTACTCTGTGCCGGTACTATAGTAGCTACCAGGAATAAATCAGTGAAAAGTTAGTCTTTTACCACAAGTGCTTACAGTTTAGCCAGAGCGAAGACAAGCACCTGAACATTTTCAATACCAAATAGAGGAAGTACAGAAGAAGCATGCTTATAACTCATTCTTTGATGATCTATCCCTGGGTCATAGGGTCACAGGGTAAGAAGCACTCAGGCAGAGGGAATGGCATGTTAAAAATAAATAAGAGCCTGACAATGCCACTGTCAGTGAAACTGCAAGCATTTTGGTACAATTAGAGCCTGAGTGTGGCAGCTCCCAAGCACAGAGCTACAGAAGAAAGCACAGAACAGAGCACAAAGGGCCCTGAATGACATGAGGAGGAATTTGACTGCAGACAATGGCAGGCCATGGTAATGTCTAAGCAGTGATGTGCTTTCTGTCAGAGTTCCACATTCAGAAGGTCACTCTGTCTGCAGTATGAAAGATCTATGAGAGAGATCATCCCTCGAACACAACAGATCCAAACATATGGGTATATACTGACTCTCTTTAAAACTTACAAAAAAGAATAATGTAATAAAAATGTATAAAGCCAAAAGACCAGAAAAAAGCAGGAAACAGAACAAGGAAAGAAAATAGACATGTGAATGGTAGTAAGTCAATGGAAGAGTCATTAAGCCGTGCAGATCAAACTGAAATCTAAATGCCTACAAGCAAGGGTGTGAATGAGCATCAGACTGGTTCACACAGAGAACACTAGACTCAGAAACAGAGATTCAAGGTGTCTGAGATGGTGGGAGGGAACAGTGTGGCTTAGAATAATATTGGCTGAAAGCTTTCAAGAGGAGTAATCAGATTCCAGGCCTCCTCACCAGCTCACACAACTAGGCAACTCTGTTCCAACCTGAGAGAAAAGACCAGATGTTTATTCTGTGGAGAAATGGAAGTGGAGAAGCTCTAAAATCAACCCCACAAGATTTAGGAAAGAGTGAGTGTGAGATGCCATTCAGAAAACAGAAAAATTCACTGAAATTCTATGTCCTGAATGGTGAGAATTCTCGTTTGAGTCACAGAATACTGGGGAACAGACTTCTCTCCACAGAAATTAACTAACCTAGAAAAAAGAAATGCAGACCTTGACAGTTGTAATCTTCCAATGGATTGGTCCTTTAGTCATCCTACCATAAAACCAACTAAATGACAAGCATCTGTCTCCAACACAAACACACACACGTATAAACACACACATGACAATTCTTTCATCTGGTTTTAATTCCCTGAATCTTAAATATGAATAGACAGGCAAGAAAACTAGCCATCCAGACATACGAAAGAAGCCTCCTACATAGAAGGTAGAAAGGCAGAGACCAAAAAGAAAAAAGAAGCAAAGAAAGAAAGAAAGGGAAAGAAAGAGAGAAAGAAAGGAATTAGAGGAAACAGAATTAATGGAGAAAGCATAAGAGCATAAAATTCTTCAAAACAGGATTCATAATTTATATCCTCAGGAAGATAAGAGACATTACATACATGAAATAAGAAGAGAAGAATGAAACAGAAAGAGAACATAAGGAAAAAATCTGAGAAATAAATAGAATAAAAGTATTGAAAGGTAAAGCTGGAGAACTCTCCCAAGTATGAAAACACACACACACACCAAAAAAAAAAAAAAAAAAAAAAGATGAAAAAAAAGGAAAGAAGAAAAAGTAAGAGGATAAATCCAGTAGATCCTATATTTGAATTACATGAGTACCACAGAATACAGAGGGATTTAAATTAGAGATATAATAACATATCCCAGAACTGAAGAACATGCATTTCTAGACTGAAAGCACTATAGGAATGCTCAGAAAAATAGCTGAAAAAGACCCACAGCAAGTTAAATTACTGTAAAATTTCAAAATGCCAGAGATATTGAAAAAAAATCCTTACATCTTCCATAGAAGGAAAAATAAGTCACAAAGGATTAAGAAGAGCAATGGTAGGGTTTCACTTATATATGGAATCTAAAAGTTGAATGCATAGAAGCAGAGAGCAGAATGGTGGTTGCCAAGGGACTGGGTATAGAGGCAAAGACAAATTTTCAGTTATGTAGGATGAATAAGTTCTAGAGATCTGTACAGCATGGTGATGACAGTTAGTAATATTGTATTGTATTGTATCTTGAAATTTGCTAAGACAGTGGATCTTAAATGTTCTTACCACAAGGGGAAAAAAAAAATAACTCTGTGAGGTGATGGACAGTTAATTAACTTGATCATTTCACAATGTATACATATATCAAAACACCACTAGGTTGTACATCTTCAAAATATCAAACTTTTATTTGACAATTATACCTCAATAAAGCTAGGGAAGAAAATAAGAGCAATGCTAGAAGCAGAAGAAAGGAAATAATAAAGATCGAGCCAAAAGCAATGAAATTAAAAACAGAAGACTATTAAGAGAAAATCAATCAATTCAAAAACCAATTCTTTGAGAAGATCAATACAATTGATAAGCCTCTATCCATATTGGTCAAGAAAAAGAGAGAGAAGACACAAATTAACAGTATCAGGGGTGACATCACTATAAATAAAACAGATATTAGGATAATAACAAAATATTATGAACAACTTTACAGTAATAAATTCAACAACATAGTTGGAATGGACAAATATCTTGAAAGACACAAACTATCAAAACTCACTCAAGAAGAAATAGATAACCTGAAAAGCCCCACATCTATTAAAGAAATTAAATTAGTAAATATCTTCCTACAAAGAAAACTTCAGGACCAGATGGCTACACTGGGGAATTCTACCAAATACACCAAACATTGAAGGAAGAAATAATATCAATTCTGCAGAAATTCTACCAGACACCTGAAGAAGAGATAACTTTTCCCAACTCATTCTATGAAACCAGTAGTACTCTGATAGCAAAACTAGATAAAGACATTACTTGGAAAGAAAACTACCTACTAATACACATCACTAGGGAACATAGGTATAAAAAACCTTAACAAAAATATTGGCAAATTGAATGCAACAGTATATAAAAAGTGTAACACATCATGTCTGAGTGAAAGTTAACTTAATATTCAAAAATCAATCAATATAATTCACTACAGTAACAAACAAAAAGTATAAACATATGATCATCTCAATAGATGCAACAATATCAATGAACAAAATCCAACACCTTTCTGATATAACTCTCAGCGAATTAGGAGTAGAAGAGAACTTCCTCAATCTGATAAAGGGCATCTATGAAAATTTACAGCTAACATCATAACTAGTGATGAAAGGTTAAAACTTTGCTCATTAATATCAGAAACAAAACAAGACAGTCTGCTCTCCCTACTTCTACCCAACTTTTTCCTGGAGATTGTAGCCACAATAAGGTAAGTAACAGAAAATAAGGGTGTTCAGATTGGAAAGGAACAATTAAAACTGTCCTTGTTCAATAATGGCATGATCACCTATGTATAAAACCCTATGGGACCTACAAAAAAGCTACTAGAATGAATAAGTGAGTTTGGCAGGGTTGTATGATACAAGATAAATTTTTTTAAAAACTATTGTATTTCTACATACTAAAAAAAAACACACATAGAAATTGAAAATTTTCAAAAATACTATTTATAAAATATAAAAAATATAAAATACTTAGGGATAAATAGAATAAAAGATGTGTAAAACTTTTACATTGAGAACTATAAAATAATGTTGATAAATGTTTAAAAACACTTAAATAAATGTTAAGATAAATGGTGTTCATAGATCAGGAGACTCAATATTCTTATGATGGTAATTTCTGATAAATTGATCTATAGATTCAATGGAATTTCATCAAAATCCCAGGGTGCCTTTTTTTTGGAAATTGACAAGCCGCTTCAAAAATTCATAATGAAAAGCAAAGAACTTTGCATAACCAAAGCAACTTTTAAAAGATAAACGTATTTGTAGAACTACACTACCTTACCTCAAGACTTATTTGTAAAGCTACAGTAACAAACACAGTTTGGTATTGACTTAAAGACAGAACAAAATAGAGTTCAGGAGTAGAACTACAAATACAGATAGTCAATTTTTAACAAAGGGGCAAAGGAAATTCAGTGGAGAACAAATCATGCTGGAGAAACCGATTTTTGACCAAGGTCCAAAGGATAAAGGATAAACAGAGAAAGGATAGTCTTTTCAATAAAAGGTGTTGGAAAATATATATATTCATAAGCAGATAAAAAAAAACTTAATTAAGTGGGACTACATCAATTTGTATATTGTATCAATATACAAATAACTCACACAACTCAACATCAAAAAAACAAACATCCCAATTAAAAAATGGGCAGAGAATCTAAATAGACATTTTCCAAAGAAGACATACAGATGCCCAACAGACACATGAAAAGATGATCACTATCACTAATTATCAGGGAAATGCAAATCAAAACCACAAGGAGATATCACCTCACACCTGTCAGACGGCTATTATCCAAAAGACAACAAACAACAAGTACTGTCAAGGATATGGAGAAAAGGAAACCCTTGTGCACTGTTGGTGGGAATGTAAATTGGTGCAGACTCTATGGAAAACAGCACAGAGATACCTCAAAAAACTAAAAATAGAACTACCACATGATCCAGCAATTCCGTTCCTGGGTATTTACCCAAAGAAAACAAAAACACTAATTTAAAAAGATATATGCACCCTTATGCTCATTGCAGCATTATTTACAATAGCCAAGATATGGAAACAACCTAAATGGCCATCCACAGATGAATGCATAAAGATGTGGCATACATATACAACAAAATACTTCTCAGCCATTAAAAAAGAATAAAATCTGGCCATTTGCAACAATATGGATGGACCCCAGAGGGTATTATGCTAAGTGAAATAAGTCAGAGAAAGACAAATACTGTATCACTGAAGTGATTCTATGTGGAATCTAAAAAACAAAACAAATGAACAAACATAGCAACAGAAATAGAGTCATAGACACAGATACCAGGTGGTTGCCAGAGAGGAGAGGGGAGGGGGAGGGGAAGGGAGAGAAATAGGTGAGGGAGATTAAGAGGTACAAACTTCCAGTGGCAAGATAAATGAATCATGGGTATGAAATGTACAACGTGGGAATACAGTCATTAAATATGTAATATCCTGTATGGCAACAGATCATAAATAGACTTACAGTGGTGATCATTTTGAAAAGTATAGAAATATCAAATCACTATGTTGTGTAACAGAACCTAACACAGTGTTGTAGGTCAATTATACTTAAAAAACAAACAAACAAAAAAACTCATAGAAAAAAGATCAGATTTGTGGTTACTAGAGGCAGCAGGTGGGAGGAGGGGGAACTGGATGAAGGTGGCCAAGAGATACAAACTTCCAGTTATAAGATTAAATAAGTACTAGGCATGTAGTGCACATCATGAGAAATATAATTAACACTGTTCAATGTTATATATGAAAGTTGTTAAGAGTAAATCCTAAGAGTTTTCATCACAAGGCAAATTTTTTTTTCTATTTCTTTGATTTCGTATCTATATGAGATGATGGATGTTCACTAAACTTATTGTGATAATCATTTCGTGATGTATGTAAGTGAAATCATTATGCTGTACACTTTGAACTTACACAGTACCGTAAGTCAACTATATTTCAATAAAACTGGAAAAGAGAAAAAAAATGAACTTGATTCATACCTCACACCACATATAAAAATCAACTCAAAGTGGACTCTAGACTTCAATATAATACCTAGAACTATAAACTTCTGGAAGACATAGAGAATTTTTGTGACTTTCTGTTAGGCAAAGTATTCTTACATACTACACCAAAACACAATCCATTAAAATACACACACACGTATCTCATCAACACTGAGACTTCTGCTCTTCCAGAGAAATGGTTAGTAGAATGACAAGACAATGCACCGACTCAGAAAACATTTTTTAAAAACTAAATATCTACTAAAGCACTTGTATCCATAATATATAAATAAGTTTCAATAAAAAGAAAGCAGAAGTCTAATAAAAAGTGGGCAGAAGATCTAAAGAGACATTTCACCAAAGAATGTGTACCAATGACAAATAAGCACGTGAAAGATATTCAATATCATTAGTCATTAAGTAAATTTTCATATAATCTAAAACTACAATATCACTATTATAATATCTAAAATTAAAATGACTTTCCACACCAAGTGTTGGTGAAAATATTAAGCTGCTGGAATTCTTATTGACTGCTGAGAACAATTTGGCAGTTTCATAAAAAGTTAAATTTATACCTACCTTATGACCCAGTAATCCTATGCTTAGGTATTTACCCAAGAAAGATGAAGGCAAGCATCTATATAAAGACTTATACGTGAAAGTTCATAGCAGCTATTTTTGTTTTGTTTTGTTTTGTTTGTCCAAATGTCCATCAACAGGTGAAGAGATAAACTGTAGTATATCCATACGATAGACTATCACTCAGCAACAAAAAAGAATGAGCTACTAATATATGCAACGACATGGATGAATCTCAAAATAATTAGTAGTGAAAAAAGAACCCAGATTGAAAAGCATATATCGTGTATGATTCCATTTATATAAAATTCTAGAAATTGCAAAGTAATCTATAGTGAAATAAGGCAGACTAGTGGTTCTCTGGGTGTTAGCGAGGTAGATGGGGCAAAAGGGAAGGATTACAAAGGGACTCAAGGAAACTTTTGTGGACAATGGCTATGTTTACTTTCTTGATCATGGTCATCACCACAGGTGAATAAATGTATCAAAATTTATCAAATTGTGCACTTTAAACATGTTCATTTTATTATATTTACCTTAAAAAGATTTTTAAAAACTTAAAAGCAGAAAAAGAAAATTGAGTGGAGAAAAATTTTATTAAGGAAGGATAAGTCTCAAAACGGAGAGAACAGGAAGATGTGACAGTATCCAAATTAAAAGTATTATTGTCCTGTACTGTACTAAGGATTTGGAAGATGGAATGGAGAGAAGTAGATAGATCTGAAAACATATTTATTGAAGTCTAGTAATGAGGAGTTGGTATTTGGTGGGGTGGTGTGAAAAGATCAGTAAAGAATGATTCTAGGTTTGGGGTCTGGATTGCTAACTGGCTGGAACACCAGTGGAGGGGCAAGACTTGGCAGGAGAACATGAATTTAGTTTTTAATATGTTGAACTTGATATACACAAATATAGAAATGCCCAAAAGGTATTTGTGTAATGGTTTGAAATTCCATAGGGTGAGGTCAATCTTAAGTCCTCAGAAAACGGATGATAACTGAAACAAAGTATTAGTTGGTTAGCTCACCTAATAGGAGTGAGTTAAGATATGATTTAAATGCTGAGGTCTAAACCCTAAGAGACACAATATTTTATGGTTGGGTAGGGCAGAGGATCTCACAATATAAATAGAAATTTATTTTGATAATCCAACTCTCAAAACATATACTTAGCAATTATAATTCAGAGTCAAAGAACTTTCTGATGATTTAAAAACATGAAGTCCACAGCAGCTCACTATAAGCTGGTAGACATTCTACTCTGGTTATTAGTTAGGAGAACTCTGTAATGGACATTTAGGCATGCAGACAATTCAGTAAACCCCACAATAACATCTGCACTTAGAGTAACTCTGCAGTAAATGGCTCTTGTTTTAGACTTTATACTAATTATGGCAGATAAAATCATGTTGCTAAGGGGAAAAATTGGAAGAATTCCACATGGCATTTTTAGCCTCGTAAATTTAAAATGAGAGAATTTTTCAACCATATTACTGCTAATTTTTAGCCTACCCACACCTGGTATAATATTCTATGTTACATTTACGTAACATACTTGGAATTATTAATACCAGCTTTGACTGGAACCAATATAATGACTTGAGATTATTTTTCATGTGCCCTGAAATTTAAAAAAATTAATAAGTCAAGTGACAGACACATAAATGTGGCCATTATGTTTTCATGAAAGATATTTCCATGGATCATATTATAAATATTGAGCAGGAAAGCTATAATTTTGGTCTTATATATAAAGCTAAACTCAAAATCAAAAATAAATATGCAAATAAATGATTAATAATCCATTACATATTAACTACCAAAAATACATTTATTAAAGCTCATACATTTCACTCCTTGGAAAGTTCTAATCAGATTCCATTAACTCCAATTTTAGAAATCCCTATCTTGGTTAACTGGTTTACTGCCCAAAAGCAAATTAGAAGTAATAAGCTATCTGTAGACAGGCCCTCATTTTGAGACAAGCACTTTAATGGCAGAAAGCTGTGATGAGAGATAAAGAGAAATTTCTTTTTAAAAATAAGCTTTAGAAAATAGAAATCAGAACTCCAAGTAGACCAGTTATGGCCATTTAGTGCAGAGTAAGCAACGTGCTATATTATATTAGGCTCTGATAGTTGCACTATACAGTGAATAATAAGTATGATAGTTCCCAAAGGTTAAATATAGTAACATTATGTAAAGTTCATTTTTAAAAAGATTTTAGTAGAGCTAAAATTGGTTAACAGTATGATTCCATTGTTTATGTTTTGCTTATGTGAAGTAGTTTATTTTCAAGTAATGAAAGTTCTGCCTTAAAATAAAACCCATTCATGAGAAGGAATCTTTTAAAGAACATTGATGACTTCGTATATAAACGACTTATTAATTGACAGCAAGTTTACCTCTTTGTGTCACTTAGAACTCCTTAATTTTCACCTAGTATCATAGTGTAGAACTATTCCCGCCCCTGTTAGATTATTACCTCCTTGAAGATAGAGGTTAAATATCAGACACTTGATTGGACAGCTACACGTAAAACAATGAGATTAGAACATTCCCTCACACGATATACAAAAATAAACTCAAAATGGTGTGAAGACCTAAATGTAAGACCTGAAACCATAAAATTTCTAGAAGAGAAAACAGAACACTCTTTGACATAAATCATAGCAATATTATCTTGGATCAGTCTCCTAAGGTAGAAGAAATAAAAGCAAAAATAAACAAATAGGACTTAATTAAACTAAAAAGGTTTTCACAGCAAAGAAACCATCAACAAAACAAAAAGACTACCTACAGAATGGGAGAAAATATTTGCAAATGATGTGACCGACAAGGGGTTAACATCCAAAATATACAAATAGCTCATACAACTCAATATTAAAGAACAAACAACCCCATCAAAAATATGGTTAGATCTGACATGTATCCAAAGAAGACATACAGATGGCCAACAGACACATGAAAAGATGCTCAATTTCACTAATCCTTAGAGAAATGCAAATGAAAACCACAATGAGGTATCACCTCACACTGGTCAGAATGGCTATCATAAAAAGTCTACAAATAAATGTTGGAGAAGATGTGGCGAAAAGGGAACCCTTGTGCACTGTTGGTGGGAATGTAAACTGGTGCAGCCACTATGGAAAACAGTATAGAGATTCCTCAAAAAACTAAAAAATAGAACTACATAACTACATATGATCCAGCAATTCCACCCCTGGGTACACATCTGAAAAAGTGAAAACTCTAATTCAAAAAGATACATGCAGCCTAATGTCCATAGTAGCATGATTTACAATAGCCAAGATATGGAAGCAACCCAAGTATCTATCAACAGATGATTGCATTAAGAAGATGTGGTGTGTATACACACACACACACACACACACACACACACACACACACACACACACCATGGAATATTACTCAGCCATAAAAAAGAACAAAATACTGCCATCTGCAGCAATATGGATGGACCTAGAGAATACTATGCTTAGTGAAATAAGTCAGAAAGAGAAAGACAAATGATGTATGATATCACTTATATGTGGAATCTAGAAAATAATACAAATGAATGTATATGTAAAACAGAAACAAACTCACAGATACAGAAAGCAAATTTGTGGTTTCCAAAGGGGAGAGGGACAAGGGGAAGGACAAATTAGGAGTATGGAATTAACAGATAAAAACTACTATATATAAAATATATAAGCAACAAGGATATACTGCATAGCACAGAAATTATACCCATTATCTTGTAATAATCTATAATGGAGTGTAAACTGCAAAAATAGTGAATCATTATGCTGTACACCTGAAACTAATGCATTATTGTAAATCAAATATACTTCAATTAAAAAAAAAAAGGAAATGAAATAAATAAATCAGACACTTGAATTCATCCTCGTATCACGCACCCTCCAGTGCAACCCTACAGTTGCACTCTGTATTGCCTAACATGTATAAAGTGCTGAGTAAGTGAAGAAAAATGACTTACAATATACACATCTACATCCTTTATACTTTTAGTGATAATAGTTTCAAAAACTACATTTGGATAACACTGTAAAGGTAAATTTACATAATGAAATAAATAGGATTTAATCTCAAAAATTCAAATTAGCTGGGAGGAAAGTCAGTTCAAATGGGTGAATGAAAGTATGAATTATTGAATATCCTTAAGGAAATACAGAATAGACAGAAGCTAATGCTGTGGATTTCCAGGACACATAGATTGAAACTGTTTGTTATAATTCAATTATATATCATATAATTTTACAGTTTTAGGTAGATTGCAATTTAAATTTCATGGAAAAGACTTTAAAAACAAAGTTTTACTCTAATACGCTCCTTTACTGTCTTTTTAAATTTCTAATTAATGGGGTGGGGGGGTGTCAAAAATAAATAGTTTTACCCTATGTATGTTCAGAAACCATAGGTTTTGGCACTCTAAGGAAATTTCCATTTAATTTATTACAGGCTTCCCTCAGAGATATTTTGGGTTTGGTTCCAGACCACCACAATAAAGTACTACCGCAATAAAGCTAGTCACACGATTTTTTTCTATTTCCCAGTGCATGTAAAAACTATGTTTACACTATTCTGTAGTCTCTTAAGTGTTCAATAGCTTTGTATCTAAAAAAAAAATGTACATACTTTAATTTATAAAAATATAAAACAAACACAAAAATTACAATAGCAACAAAGATCACTGGTCACAGATCACCATAATTCACAGAAATATTTTGAGAATTACCAAAACGTGACACAGAGACATGAAGTGAGAAAATGCTATTGGAAAAATGACACCAATAGATTTACTCAAGGCAGGATTGCCAAAAACCTTCAATTTGTAAAAAACACAATTTCTGCAAAGCACAATAAAGCAAAACATAATTAAATGAGTTATGCCTGTATTGTATATTTTATTTTCAAGGCAATTTGTTAAATAAGATTTAATTTTTAAACTTTCGAGAGACATCTATATAAATGTGTTCACAACTCCAATCTTATATTTGTTTTGAAGAATATTTTTGTTATCTCTATGTAATACTCATGCTCAGGTTTAGGGTTCAATCACAGTATATTTAACAATGCTTTAGGATTTATTCAGAAACAAATCAGTAGTTGAGTATCATTAATTTCATTAAAATAATAAACATTTTTCTGATTATCAAACATTTGTCTTTTTTTTTTGATGCCTATAATGAAATACTATAAAGAGTTAGAGAGTAGATTTCAGTTGATAAGACAATGCCATACAACTGTAAGTTTGATATGCAGGTGCAGGTTCTGGGTTATAGAAAATGAGATAATTTCTGAATAACAACAGACAAATTCTCAGAATTCAGTCACACCAGAAGATGATTAGAAGTTTCCCATGTATAACAGAAAGTTCTTTCATATCTGAAGCAGGGACAGTTGGTAAACATAATAAACATTCTAGTGTAACTCATGGAGGAAAGAGATAGCAAAAGTCAGAGAGCTGAGTCAGCCTGATAAGCAAATAGTCAATCACTTGTTAATAAACTCTTTTCTTGTTAAGTCCATTAAGCTCTTTTATTAATATAACAATGTAGGTGATGCTGTTTTGAATAGAGAATTATTTGAGCAGGCAGGGCAGGGACTAATCTATTCACTCATTCATTCAATACTAAGTGCCTAAAATATGCCAGTCACTGTGCCAGAAGCAGAAGCTATAAATAAGAATATGACATTCTTCCCTTAAAAGTTGTATTGTCATCCATGAAAGAAACGGTTGATAAGCTGGGCTTCATTAAAATTAAAAGGTTCTGTCCTGCAAAAGTTGATGTCAAGAGAATAAGAAAACAAGCCACAGACTTGGAGAAAATATTTGCAGAAGATAAATACATGTGATAAAAGACTGTTATCTAATACATACAAAGCACTCTTAAAACTCAACAATAAGAAAATGAACAATCTGATTAAAAATGCGCAAAAGACCTGCACAGATACCTCACCAAAGAAGACATGCAGATGGAAAATAAGCATATGAAAGAATGTTCAACATACTATGTCACTTGGGAAATGCAAATTAAAACAACAATAAACAATCACTACACAACTAGTAGAATGGCTGAAATCCAAAACACTGACAACACCAAATGCTGGCAAAGATGTGAAGCAACAGAAACTCTCATTCATTGCTGGTTGGAATGCAAAGTATCTCAGACTGTTAGGCAGTTTCTTACAGAACTAATCATATTCTTACCATATGATTCAGCAATTGCACTCCTTGGTATTTACAGGGATGAACTGAAAACTCGGGTCCACACAAAAGCCTGCACATAGAGGTTTATAGCATCTTTATTCATAATTGTCAAAACTTAGAGGCAACTGAGATGTCCTTAAGTAGGCAAATGGATAAATAAACTGTGTTACATCCAGACAGTGGAAGAGTATTCAACACTAGAAATAAATGAGTTATGAACCAGTAAAAAGACATGGAGAAACCTGAAATGCATATTACAAGTAAAATATTCAAACTAAAAAGGCTTCAAATATATACATATTATATGATTCCAAAATATGACATTCTGGAAAAGGCAAAACTATGGAGAGAGTAAAAAATCAGTGGTTGCCGTGGGATGGAGGAAGGAAGGACTAATAGGCAGAGCACAGATGACTTTTAGGGCAGTGAAACTATTCCACCAACTATGCAATAGTGGATATTTGACATTATACACTTGACAAAACACATGAAACGTACAAACACCAAGAGTGAACTCTGCCAGGACTTCCCTGGTGGCGAAGTGGTTAAGAATCCGCCTGCCAATGCAGGGGACACGGGTTCAAGCCCTGGTCCAGGAAGATCCCACACGCCACGGACCAACTGAAGCCGTGCAGCACAACTACTGAAGCCCACACGCCTAGAGCCCGTGCTGTGCAACAAGACAAGCCACCGCAATGGGAAGGCCACTCACCGCAACGAAGAGTAGCCCCCGCTCACCACAACTAGAAATAGCCCGCGTGCAGCAACGAAGACCCAACACAGCCAAAAATAAATAAATAAATAAGTAAATAAATTAATTAATTAAATAAAAAAGAGTGAACTCTGCCAACCATTAAAATAAAGCAGGCAGTTATTTTAGCAGGAAAACGGGTTTACTTGGGATAACAGAGGAATTGCAATTCAGGACATGCAAGCTATGGAAAACCACAGGCAAGTCCGGCAAACAAAGAAGAGGAACATCACTTTATAAGGGGAAAAAAGAAAGGAGCAAGTTGGGAGAGGCTGCTTTGAACAAAAGTTGATTGGAGGAAAGCATGAGTTCAGGATGGTGACAGTTTCTCACTGGCTGAGTGGTGGTAGTTTCTCATTGGCTGGGGCTGCTTCTGGGCAAGGAGAAAATCTTCCTTTCTCTTGTTGGAGTTGTAAAGTAAATCTTTCTTTCTCCTTCTTCCCGTTGGAGATGCAAGGTACATCTCTTCCTGTTTGGGGGCTGCAGATGGCAACAAGTGGTAGTGCATGAGAGCTCCCCCTTCAGGGCTTCCTGATTCCATTTTAAATGAGGTCTCCCTTTATTAATGTTCACAACTCTCATGTAAACTCTGGACATTGGATGATGATAATGTGTTACTGTCATTTACGGATTATGATAAGTGTACCACTCTAGTGGGGGAAGTGTTGATGGTGGAGGAGTCTGTGCGTGTGGGGGGGCAGGGATTATATGGGAATTCTTTATACTTTCCACTCAACTTTGCTGTGAACCTAAAACTACCCTTAAAAAAATTGTCTTAAAAAAATGTAGTGGCTACTACAAAAGGCAGACAAGTAATCAAATGATGACATTATAGGGTCTTATATGTTATGAGGGAGGCATGTAGTGTATACCATGGGAGTATAGCAAAAGGCAAGAAAACATCCATTCTGATTGGAGAGGCAAAGCAAGGGGCATCAAGGAGGGAGATCTCTGCTTATTTCCAAATTCCCTAGGGCAGGAAAATAATTCAGACAAATCCTAAGCATGTGTAGAAAAAGGAGGAAAAATTAGGCAAAGTCCTCTTAAAAAAGAAGAAAAATATGTGCTTCTAAACCAAAAAAGGGCATTTGGCTATTGACACAATTCATAATGTCATTACAAAAAACAAACAAAAACAAAAAAAATCAAGCTAATTCCTAAGGAGGTATTAAATCTAGATGCTAAATCTAGAAAGTAAATTCACTGAAGGGCAAAAATGTTTCCAAGTTTAATGAAAAATATAAACCCAAGAAGCTCAATAAATACCAAGGACAAGAAACATGAGAAAATTACACCAAGGTATATTACACCAGAACCAATGATGTCACCAAACCACTGATCAAGTCTTAAGAGCTGCCGGAGAATAACACATTGTACACAGAAGAAAATGAGGATGAAAGCAGATTTCTCATCAGAAACAATGAAAGCAAGACAACAGTGAATCAACTTTTTAAAGTACTAAAGAAAAGCTTGTCAACCAAGAATTCTATACTCAGTTAAAAAAAAATTTTTTTTAATGAAGGTGCTGAGAGAATTAATCACCAGCAGACTCTAACTATGAGAAATGTTAAAGGAAGTCCTAAAGGCAGAAGGAAAGAATACCAAATGGAGATATGGATCTACAAAGAAGAATAAAGAACACTGAATTGATAAGTACATGATATATATATATATATAATTTTAATTATTATTTATATCTTTTTAAAAGATAATTATTTAAGCAAAATTAGTAACAATGTGTAGGGCTTATAATATATGTATAAGTTAACTGTATAATAGTTAATGAAATTAATTATATGATAACAATAACACATACACCAGGAAGGGAAAAACAGAAATATACTATTGTCTGATGAAATGGTACCATGTCATTTGAAAATAGACTATGATGAATTAAAATTGTATGCTCTAAACCCAAAAGCAACAGCTAAAATAAAACAAAGAGTTACCACTAATGAGCCAACAAGGAAGTTAAAATAAAATCATTTTTTAAAAATCCTCAGTTAATCTAGAAGAAGATAGAAAAAGAGAGAAGAGGGAACAAAGAACATATGGCATAAATAAAAAGCAACTGGCAAGATGGTAGATTTAAACCCAAACATATCAGCATTTACATTAAATATAATTAATCTAAGCACCTTAACTAAAAGACAGAAATTGTCATATTAGATAAAAAATGCAAGACGCAAATATATGCTGTCTATAATAAATCATTTTTAAATATAAAAATGCAGATAGATTAAAAGTGAACAGATTTTTTTTTAAATGCCACGCTAACATTAATCAAAGGAAACATGGAGTGTCTACATTGATATTAGACAAGAATTTCAGAGCAAAGAATATTAGCAAGGCTAAAGAAAGTCACTTCATGAAAGGGTCAATTAATCAACAGGGTGTAAAGAATCTTACACATTTATACATCTAACAGCAGAGTTTCAAAATACATAAAGCAAAAACTGATGCAACAGCAAAAAGAAAAAAATCCAACATTTCAGTCAGACATTTGACTGTCCCTCTTTCAGTAATTGATAGAACAAGTAGACAGAAAGACAATGAGAACATGGAGGATTTGAACAACACTCAAACTTGATCTAATTGACATTTATAAAGCATTCAACTCAACATCAGCAGAATATTCATTCTTTTCAAGTGTACACAGAACATGTACCAAGAGAAAATATATTCTAAGTTGCAGAGAGCTGTATTGTTCTGCATATTAAAGTGAGACAATTTGTGCTGTTGAGGACAGAAAATGAGGTAAAGAGAGGGCAACGTTGAGGGAAGTCAGAGGCTAGAACCTGATTTGGAAAAAAATAGCTAAAGAACTTTATACGGTCAGATAAATCTAATACCCAATTCCAAGTTATCTGTACTGTATATGCCCCTTCCCTTCGCTGGGTAACCCCAAATCTCAGTGCATGTCTTGTAGTCACAGCTGCCTCTTGTGAGCAGTATGAGGATAAGGAAGACATAGAATAAAGGAACAGGAAATGCTCCCATATTTGATTTGAAGCCAGGTCAGAGGTAAAGAAGCAGCCTCAAGATGCAGAGTAATGACAATTCAACAAAAGCAGGAAACTGGAGTCAGAAGTGGCTAGCACAAATATATTTGCAGAAATCCTGATGGCGTTGGACTTGCCATAAAACATAGTGGCAGAGTTTGGCCTAACCTTCTCCTGATGCTTAGGAGCAGCATGACCCCAGGGAACATCTGTTTTACATTTCCCCCGCCCCCAACCAGTCACCACGAGAGAAAAGAAACAGTATAAATCTACTTCTCTGTTGTTAGGAATGATTCCAAAGCTCTCTACCTAGAGGACAAAAGTGGTTACAAATTGTTTTTAAGTAACATTTCTATTACACATCTATCATCCAATTTAATTTGAGCACAGTATCTCAAAGCCCCAGCAACAAGTTGACACCAGCAGTGAAACACCAGTGAGAAAAAAATGGATGCTATCTCCAGGGAGGGAGAGCAGGTATGTATACAAGGACTTACTGCCGTGGATGTACCTGAAGGCTAAACCCCAGCTGCTTTTGTGTCTCTGCCTCCACATATTTTTGACATTCTTTGATTGATAACGTTCAGCAGCAGGGATATGCAAATCAAACCCTCTTCTTGGCTGGCTAACATAGGCAGAGAGTAAAACAAAATGTGAGCGTTAGGATAGTGATAGCATACTCAGACTGTTTTAAAACATCTCCTTCATAGAGGGGAGGGCTTGGGGACTCAGTCACCTGGAGGAATTCAAGAGGATATTTGACAAAATTCTCTGCATTTAAATTTTTGAGAGATACTGAATCTTGGTACCACTCAACAGTTCCCACTGGTCAGTCTCCTTCTGAAAGTTAAAATGTTCCTTGGTCTCCTTGCTTGGATCAGAAGGTTGTCATACAAAGAATATCTGAGCACCCAAGCCTCCCACAATCAGCAACTGCAGTGGGACAGAGGTGGTAATGAAGCCCAGGTCCCAGAGCAGGGAGGATCTTTTAACAGTCTGAAATTAGACATGGCACTGCTGCTGATGAAGCTGTCTTTTTACTTGTCTGTATTGGCCAGATTATCACTCCATAAAGGTGGTGAAACTGTTTAGGTCACTCACGTTGTGCCTCCAGTACCTGGCACAATGCCTACCTAGCATAAGAAAGTGCTTAATAAATTGCTGTAGAATTGGATGATGGCCAAATTCAAAGAGTATGAACAAGTCTGGAATAAAACAACAACACACACACAAAAAAAATGGTTTATGGTTCCAGCCATGGTAGGAGCTTCAACCACCAAGTGGTACTAAATCAGGGTCCCTACGAGAGATGGAGCTGTGATGTTTCCCAGCTATCAAAGCAGGACAATTCCTTAAGCTCCACTGACATGTGGCCAACAAGGGTAGTTAATGTTGTAGAGATTTAGAGAAAGCATTTGTGGGTTTTTTCTCAGCATAGTAACAAAGTTCAAATTGTTGGCCATCTGTAAAGTAAGCAGAAAGTTTTACAAATGATCTCCTTCCTCTTTCTGGGCCTTTTTTTACCATCCTTTTCCAGCACTGAACTCCTTTTTCCCTACTCTGCTACAGCCAACTTCCTCCTCATTCCCCTGCCTTCACCTAAATAAGCCAGATCCACGTAACCACCAGCCAAATAATAGTAAACATTTCCTATTTTAAAAGATACCAATTTGGTAAATACATTTTTAGCAAGGTGTTATGACTCCTAAGAACTTCCTCTGTTACCCTTCTCAGGCATATGTGCATTTGCACTGAAGAAATCATATCTTAACTCAGGAGAATGCATGTAAATGGGGCTTTTTGAGAAATCAATGAACCTGGATTTTAAAATCTTTTAAAAAAGATGAAGGCCATATAGCAGGAATTTTAATCCAGCATGAAAAGAATAAATTGTTTTCATTTAAAGTGAGTGGGAAAAAAAGAAAACCAATCTGTTTGATTTGTGGTGCTCCTTTTACTAGCCTTAAGACATTTAATCTATAAGAGCATTTTCAGTAGAATAACAAGAAATCTAAATTAAATATCTACTAAGATCACTGTAGAGTTTTGTTTCATCTCTAAGAAATCTGCACATAACCTTGCATATGTGTGCTTCTTTATTGGACATTAACAGAAAATATAAATCATAGTGTGTCTTGTAAAAAGACTAAAACAAACATGGTACAGGATTCTCAATTTTCCCTTTGCCTTCAACCATGGCCTTTTCCCCCTTTTTTCCTCTCCCCTCCCAACTACACTTTTTTTTTTTTTTTTTTGGCTACCTCACCTACCTCTGAACCTTGACTAACTGACAAACCACAAGGCTTGCAAAAACAGCCCTTAGAAAGTACTGCTCTGACAGTTATCGGGCAGGATGGCACGAACAATCCCAAGCCGGAAACATGAAAACCAGAACAATCTCCAGCTGCAAGTTTTGCAGCAACTAAAGACACAAAACTACTTGAGCCAAACCACAAAGATACATATTCCCCTCTCTTCCTTACCTGATAAAACTCCCACCCGGCATCAATTCAAGAGTCACCCCGTCATCAGGTTTTCCCTGCTGTACATCAGATTAATAAAGCTTTTAAGGCCTATTTGAGTTACTTACTGTATTTTCCTTTGAAAGTCTTAATGTGAATATTAACATTCAAATATAAGCTTCTGTGCATTGAGTTATACAAAGTCACACATATCTGTCTGTTGCAGACTTTACCAAAACATCCTTTACCTCCTTACTAACTGGGCTCAAGATGTCAGGTGGGGCAGCATATAGGGATTTGACTATAGTGTGGCTACTCATGGGCAGGTAGTAGATGCATTTCTCCTTTATTCTATTTCTCCCCTTCATCTGAATTATCTTTCCCCAGTCTCCTTATCTTTGTAGTCTAAGATTATATCAAAAAGTCATTTGCCATGGATTCCTTAAGATCATTTATTAACCACTTTCAGACATGACAGGTCTACAGAACCTTCTGCTTTAACAGAATAAATCTGCTTATTCTTGAGCTACGACCGATCATAGAATCTGCATGCGTGACATAATTTTTACTTGTTAAAATTTCCTACTTTTGATTCTGATAGATTCACAGACGCTTCAGAGTTGAAAAGGAGACTTTGAAAGTCATCATTCATTTGTGCAATGAGATTTCCCATGTAACATACATAGTGATAGTAGTATCTTTACATTGCAGAATATGCTTTACAATTTACAAAACATACACATAAGCAGGCTTTCTGGAGTATGACATACAGAGACATTCAGCTTCTCCTTAAATACTACTTATAAGTGTGGTCTCATTACATTTAAGGCTGTCTACTTATAGAAATCGTGCCAGCCAGTGACAGCAAATGTAATTCTTTGATACCGACAGCTGAATCTCAATTGTTCCAAACTCTCACCTGCACAACTGTAAGAATTTTCATTTTTCACAGAAAATTTCTGGGAATCCTGAGTTTCTTATGGACTGTGGTCCTTGTTCATCACTCTAGCCAGCTTGCCTGAGATATTTCCATAGCAACTCCAGGCATTTCTACCAAGACTCTATTCCAACCTCAAACTCCATCCTATCACTGTCGCCATTGGCACTGAATGCCTTCACTGGAATCTCAGTCTGGAAACGTGTCCTGCTTACAGAGGACGCTCCTTCTGTGTTATCGCAGCCTCTCGGAGAGCTTGTGGCAAGATTGCCTGGACCCAGAATTGTTAAGGCCCGGTGGCTCTTTCAATTCACACACACACAGTCACTTTCTCCTCAGGGCATAAACACACAGCCAGGATGGCTGGCTCAAGACAAAAAACAAGGTTAGCCACCACCAGATAACTAGAATTGTCATTGCTTTCGAGAAGGCAAACCCTATTATTGAGCCTGGGCTACGCTTGATCTATTTTTTTCTTTTTTTAACATCTTTATTGGGGTATAATTGCTTTACAATGGTGTGTTAGTTTCTGCTTTATAACAAAGTGAATCAGTTATACATATACATATGTTCCCATATCTCTTCCCTCTTGCGTCTCCCTCCCTCCCACCCTCCCTATCCCACCCCTCCAGGTGGTCACAAAGCACCGAGCTGATCTCCCTGTGCTATGCGGCTGCTTCTTGATCTATGTTTATGATGAGTTCTCTCTCAAGGCCACCTTTGTCTTATCTTGCAATCTTTGACAGAAGCACTCCTGTCAGTAATACATTTTACAATATGCTTGAAACTTAGTTTTGGACAGTATTGATCTTTCTCTCATCCAGGAGGCAAAGGATCCTAAACTCCTTTCTCAATCGATGAATATAATTGAAAACTCAGGAGAAGAACTATTGTTTGGGTTATTCACCAGAAATCCCAGCTTCTGCCAGGTCAATCCTCCTTTTTATATTTCTTCTTTAAAAAATTCTGCATCTTATTATCTCCTATCCTTTCATTCAAGTTGTGCCCTCTGGAGAAGACTAACTCCTTGTGAAAGTCCATTCAGACCCTAGCTACCACAGACCACTCACTCTTTTTCAACCTGAATACACGGATTCCTTCCCTTTTCTCATAGAAAACAGCTGGTGGATCATTTCTCAGGCTGGCCACAACCCTGGGATCTGCTCCAGTTGGCTGATGTGCCTCTTCAAATCCAGTGCTTCGGCTAAAGGCCAACTTCAATAGGGTATAGTTGGAGGTGTCCCTTTCTTAATCTGGGTACCATATTTCTATCAAAAACTCCTAAGACTGGGGATTTTGCCCATCTTTCAATACCAGGCAGAACCTGAACTAGTACTTTTACACTTTATAAAGTTCACTCTAATCAGCCCACACCACTTTACTTGACAAATTCTAGTCAAAGTCACCAGTGACATTCATTTGCTAAACGTAGTGATCAGATGCAACACTCATATATATGCCCAGTTGCTCTCTGGCCATCCCCACTAACAGGTATCTCAGACTTCACCCGCTCAAAAGTGAAACCCTATTATTTCCTCTGCTAACATGCCCCACCCACATTCTTCCTCTCTGGAGTTTCTCAATTATTGTTAATGTCCTCCTTCCAGTTGCTCAGGCCAAACACCTTGGTGTTATCCTCGGATGCTCTTTACATATCCCTTGTTTAATTCATCAGTAAATCCAGGCAGCTCTTCCTTCAAAGTATATCCAGAATTTCTGCAAGTATATCTCACCTCCCCCTCCAGTGCTGCCCTGATTCGTACCATCTCTCACCTGGCTTAGTGCAGGCGCATCCTAACTGGCCTCTGCTTGTCAACACAGCAGCCAAAATGAGCCTGTTAAAACGCAAGCCAGCTCATGGCACTCTTCCCAATATCCTCTGACAACTTGGCATCTCTTTCAGAGTAAAACCCAAAAAGTCTTTATTATGGCCTACTGAGCCCTGCAAGCCCTGCCTTCTCCTCACCTCTTACTGCCCTTCCCTGACTCTCTCTGCTCCAGTCACCCCAGCTTCCTTCTGTTCTTGAACAGCAGAAACGCCTCCTGGAATGTTCTTCCCCCAGACACCCAAATACCCTGCTTCCTCACCTCCTTCAAGTTTGCATTCAAATATCATCTTATTCAAAAAAAAGAACTGGAGTTCTAATGGACTAGTACTAAAAATTATTTCCAAGAATAGGTAAAACTTGTTTTTCTACAGTATTACCCATTAGAATGTTTTAGTATTTCAGGATGAGAAAGAGACTTTTAGAATTGTGTAGAATTCTAATTAAAAAGAAAAATTAACCAAGGCATGTTAGATTTCTACCTTTTGATTTTTTGCAATGGCATTACAGTTCCCTAAGTTTAATATTTGCCATTTCTTTTCTAAAATGTTCTCAGGTGATTTGATTGGCTAAGATCCCCTTGTCAGATGCCCACTCTGCATTGCTGGAAGTTCCACCCTTGCCCCAGTGGATGTCTAGAGCTTCCCACCTGCATACCTCTCTGCACTCTAGCTCCTCCACTGAGATCATCCCTGCTCCCGCACCCATAATGCTGAAAGTCTCCCTGTGCTCTGTGACCCATATCAGATGCTACTTCCTCCAAGAAGCTTTCTCTGATCTCTCCTGCAAAAAGGTACCTCTTCTTCCTGGGAACCCACAGCATTGATTTGCACTTCTTAGTGTGTCTGTTCTTGTATGTGACCTTTTGACGTGACTCATGTCCCCTAAATAGCTATTATGTGTTTCCTGACATTATATTTTATTTGCTGTTTTATTCCCTGCAGTGCTTAGAAGTACCTCACATAAAATGAGATTTCAATAAGATGTTCATTGAATAATTAGGTAAAAATGGAATGAGTAATAAGTAAAATTAAGACACATTCTTAAACTGCCCTGTTTTTAATTATCATTGTTTTAATTAAACCTATTCAAATAAGAGTGTCATTATCTTAAATTAATATTAATGACAGTAGTATTTGAATTGCCTCCAATCATTTTAAGGTCATTATTTAAAATGTGTTTTAATTATTAGAAAAATACCTACTACTAATATTTTCCTTAGCTTTTTATTTTCAGGAGTGGTTGCATTTATATAAAACATATTGAATATATACAGGCATCTAATATAAATATGTCTATATATATTAGATATGGATTCATATGTATAAATACTCAGCAGTGGTCATCCTCTCAGCAAAGAACATGTACATATGCACAGGTTATATTTTCTTTGTAGGTTGTGTATGTTTGTGTGGGCATCACATAACTTTTCAAGTAGGACTATTGATCAAAGATGGGAGTAACTAATATAAACACCCTTAGGCATTTCCAAGGACCAGAATACTTTGAAGTATTTCAGCAAGAACATATTGACCTCTTTGGGGAAAAGAACTGTGTGCAGCAATCAGACATGACTATCTAATGTTGAAGATCAAAGTGTATTGACTGAAATCTGCAGTTACCATAGCTACTGAGCCCTGTGAATTTACTATAGTTCTCTTATTGCAAGCACAAGATTTACAGTTAAGACCTGCTTTATTGACTAGAAGGGTTATCTGTTCATTAAATCTGGGATTTTGCTGGAATGATTTTCAGCCCACATTGTTTACTAAATTGAATCTGATTCAGTGAAATTAAAATTAAAATGCAACATTCTCAAGGTACACATTTATCATCCACTCTATCAGTCTTTTAAGGATGTGTAAAATATCCTAAGAGCAACTCCAGTCCTAGAAGATAAGATGTTTATGAAGTGTTTTCATATGGGGCAGGTTCTCGGTTGACTGTAATGCCTGAAACAGGAATCCTGTGGCAAAGTTGACAAGTAAGACCAAGCCAATATGTCTCAAACTGCCTCCCACAAAAATAGCTTAATGCCTTTTCCCTGGTGACACCGAGTGGATTTCTGAAGCTAGGTTTTGAATCCCCAAATCTCAATCATCAGAGCCTGTCTGGTTATCTAAAGCTACTTTCTGAAACCTTCCTTCAAATGAGGATTTTTAAAACAAAATCCTACCCTTGGCTGCCTTATCTACAATTGACCTCGTTCTCAATTTCTTATTAGATCTATTATTCTAAAAAACATTTCATTTATTCATCTAATTTCTGAATAAATATTTGCCTGTTGAGTCACTGCTCCCAAGGAGGTATTTTTGTAACTAAATGGGTGTGGTTGACAGAGAGGAAAACTGAAGATGAAGCTAGTTAGTAAGTCTCCAGTTACTTGCCGTGTGAGTAACTGGATTCCCCCCGTTATTAGTTGCCTTTATGTTCATAAATCTGCCCTGTATTGACTTTCTGGGGCCTTAGGGGAAGGAATTTCCGAAACTTGCCTTCTTGTTTATTATACCAGATATCAAAAAATATGCAATAAGAACAACTAGATGGAAGTCCAAAAGCATGATTCTAGCAGCTAGGCCAGGTTTGAATTCTTGGTCATCTCAGCCTCAGTTTCCTCAACTGGAAAACAGAAAAAATAATAGTTTCCTCTTCATGGTGTTTCATAAAATTTTAATAAATTAATATATATGAGGTTCTTAACTGAGTGCTTGACTCCTAAGTACTCAGCAAAGTTAGGTTATTATTTTCAGGACACCTTCTTCTGCTGAGAAGTCTTTAAAAGTAAGAAGGAAGAGAAAGAAAAGATGAAGAAAAAATTCTTTTGGTTCCAAATATAACTTAGAAGGTACAAGGAGGTCACTTCTAATTTTATTGTACAATCTCCTATTCCCCTCTGATCAGGCAACACATTTTAAGTTTTGTTCTTAGGAAACATTAGACTTTTGGAAAATGTCACAGTTATACTATAGAACTTAACAGAAATACTTCATAGTAATTAGAAACACTGACTACTTATTCAAGTTCAGATCATTTAGGACAAAATGAAATATTGAATTATAGTTTACTCTAGTTCCCCAACTTGGAAAAAGAAGAGTTTTGTGCTCTCTTTTTAAGCTCTTTTCTGGGGTGCCATCTGCAGCCTTAAAAACAAACAAAAAACAGTATAGTGCATGGGAACTCCAAAGCCAGGGGCCATAGCCATGGTTTCCTTACTAAGAGTGGCCTAAGTCCACATGGCCCTAACTAGATACACATATAAGTGTATGAAATTTGTGAGTAAGAAATAAAGTTTTTGTTCAATATACAAAAGCACCACATCTCCATTTCCTTGCCTCCAGGCATCCTCTCTATTTGTTAATAAAGAAGATCATAACATAATGATATGCAGCCATGTGATAAAAATCAGAATATATTGAATATCCATTTGGAGTATAACTCAGTATCTGTATCTGTTTAAAATACTGCCAAGTGTGATCGTCAAATAGAAATCAAGCTGGAAAAGTAGTGCACAGCAAACGTCCGTTTCCTCAGGTTAAATTAATTCATCCAATTGCTCACCTGCCCTTAAGTCAATAAGTCCTTTCTCTTGCTCAGGTGATCCACAGCCTTTAGGCAATGCATTCTAGGACTGTGTGGGCAAATCCTGTATGTACCTCCCGAAGACTCTCTATTTAAGTTTTTATCTATACCAGTTACCTCTGCATCAAACCCAAGAAAGAGTCAAACTGGAATCTTTATACCAAGTGTATATATAGGAATCAAGAAAATATATGAAAAAAATAAAGTTGCTATTGTGATAAATAGAAGTAGGAGCAAGCACTCTGTTCTACAAAGAATTAATATGTTTCTCAGCTGTTCTTATTCTGAGACAGCTTTGTTGTAATTTGGCAAGATTCAGGAATGCCGGAAGTTTTTTCCGGTTGGCCCATGGACAATTTTATATGGGGTAGAACAATAATTGCTGGCCAGAGTATTAAAGCCCAGAAGATAATTAAATAATGCAAAAGGAACAAAGTGGACTTTGCAAGCTGTGCTGCTACTTCCCAGTCTCTTTCTCTGCCGAGAATTCAGATTACTACTCAGTGGGTTTATTATATAATCTTGCTGTGAACAACTTATAAACTATAACTGGGATTTTCATCTAAAAGAAAATAAAAATTTTAAGAGAAGTAAACTATGGTATAGCCCCCAACTCTTCCAAATTAACTATACTGGAATAAATATATCTTCTCCTAAGTGCTGTGACTTGGTCTATTAGTTTAAATCATGAAGAGGGTGAGGTTTTTATGTATTCTCTTATTAGATTAAAATGGAATGTGTTTGGGACCCAGTGGTTTTGTACACAGACAGAAACTTATCAGCAGATACTTTCTAAATAAGCTTAGATATTTTCTAAGTAAACTTCTAAAGTTAGTAGTGATTCCAAATATTTTTATGACTTCCCTAAATTTGTTTTCTTTTAATTCTAATTTTATAGATTTTAGTTATGTTTGAAATTAGAGTCCAGTTTAAATTATTTTTCTTCCTGAAAACAGATTTGAAATTGTAACATAGGGACTCCAATGATTAAAAAAGATGACTGGAGCAACTAATGCAAGACGTCTTGAAAGTGACTTCCAGCAAATATCTGCTTTGAAATCCCTAGTTTAAAAATGTTGCCAAAAGTACTTTTCCACTTTATTTAGATAATCAAACAAAGCCTACAAAGAAAAATAAAAATGAGATGAGAACACTCCCATTAACCATTCAAATGGACCCAAAATGAGAAAGATTGAAAATAGTTCATTGGGAATTCCCTGGCAGTCCAGTGGTTAGGACTCCACGGTTTCACTGCCAAGGGCCTGGGTTCAATCCCTGGTCAGGGAACTAAGATCCCACAAGCTGTGTGGCACAGCCAAAAAAAAAGAAAATAGTTCATTAATATTTTTTGTGTTTTAGAGTAATCATTTTTCTATTGAAACTGAGTTTGGGAGAGAGATCAAGATGGTGGAGTACAAGGACATGGAACTCACCTCCCCCCATGAACACATAAACTTACATCTACATGCAGAACAGTTCTCACTGAAAACTAACTGGACACTGGCAGAAGGACTCCTGTACAACCAAGGCTGTAAGAAAGATACACATGTTAACTGGGTAGAACAGGAAGAAACTGAGCTCAAGGACATAGATGGTATAAAATGTGTGTGTATGTGTGTGTGTGTGTGTATATATATATATATATATACACAGAGACACATTTTTTTAAGCCACCAGAAAGCTATGTACTCAAAGAAATCTAAAGGAACTGAATTTCAAAGAAGGATGAGCCCTTCCAGGTTGGTCTAAGGTCAGTTACTACTTTCATCAATAGGAGTAATTGCCAAGTCTGCACACAGGTAAGCAGAGTATCTTGCCTGCCATAAGCCATGGGGAGGGGAGTGTTGGTACCTAAGAGAAGGAGAAATCAGCAAACCTTTTACTGGTCACATGAGCCTACTTGAAGGACTGGAATCTAGAGCAGTCCCAAATGCAGAACTAGTTCCGTCCAACTGCCATTGATTCTCTCCCACAAATTCATGGTGGTTCAGGATGCTCTGTGCTGGGCTAGAAAGCAAAGAAAGATCTCTTGCAGTCCTAGTGGTGCACAGATTCCGAAGTTTCATTAGAGAGAGATGCTTGTATTACACATAACAGATATTGCCCTCAAGACATTTGGCATAAGAGGTGAACTGAACTTAATAAACGTGCAACACCATCTCAGACCTAGCTCAGCTCCTGACTGGATCAGAGAGATCATTCCCTCTCTAGATATCTGACAGAGGAAAGAGCAGTCCCTCTCTGGAGAAAAAAAGATTTATTCTAGTCTCTATGGGTCTTTTAAACACAATATCTACCATACAATTAAAAATTATAAGCAAAGAAACTAGAGAAGGTAAAAGTCATTTTAAGTTGATAGAAGCAAAACCACAGATGACTCAGATGTAGGAATTAACATACAAGGACTTTAAATTAAAACACAAAATTTTAAAGAATTTAAAGAAAAAGATGGAGAATTTCAGCAGAGAAATGAAGACTCTAAAAAGAATCAAATGGAAGTTCTTGAAGTAAAAATACAATATCTGAATTAAGGATTTGTTGGACAGGCTGAACCGTAGCCTAGATTCAGTAAAAGAAGTAATTAGATAACTCATAGGTCAATAGAAATAATATAAAGTGAACCACAGAGTTGAAAAAAGAACTTTAGAGACATGTGGGACAGTAACAAATGGTCTAATATGTCTGTAATTGGAATTCCAGATGGAAAAAAACAAAGAAAATCCAGCAGAAGAATTATTTGAAGAGATAATGGCTGAGATTTTTCTCAAAATCAATGAAAGACATCAGCCCATAGATTTAAGAAGCTCAGGGAACCCTAAGAAGCATGAATAAATATTATGAAAACCATATCTAGACATATACTGGCTACACTACCAAAAACAAAAAGTAAATAGAAAAATCTTAAGTCAGATCACAAATTCACATTTTATTTAGAGGAACAATAATAAGAAATAAAGCTGAATTATCAAAAATAATAGAAGCTGGAAGCTAATGGATTGATATCTTAAAGTGTTGTATGGGGGGAAAAATCAATCTGAAATTCTATACTTAGCATAAACATCCTTCAGAATTGAAAGTGAACTAAAGACATTTTCAGATGAACTTCAGATGAACAAAATCTGAGGCAATTTGTCACCAGCAGACCTGCCCTACAAGAAATAGTAAAGAAATTTCAAGATAAAAGGAAATTATTCCAGATGGAAACTTGGACCTTCAGAAAAGAATAAAGAGCCCCAGAAATAAAGGTGTTCAATGACATTTTTAAATTTAAAATAATTGTTTTGCTGGTTAAAGTAATAATGATAATGTATTATGGGGTTTATATGATATACAGAAGTATATGAAATGAAATTACTTGCAGACACAAATAAGAGAGAAGCATAAACTCAACTATAGTGACTCATAGCTAGGCATAGCTGTGCCTTTGGTTATTTTATTGACAAATAAACTATTTGATCATAGAGAAACTCACATGTCAAAATTTTCTCACATAGGTAATATGGGAGTTGAATTGTCCTAGAAAAAATTCCAAAACTGAACTCCAGCCTATTGTTACACAAACTGTTGTGTTACTACTTCCAAATCCCTTGTAGGTTTGGTGGGAGGAGGTCATGTAAATGAGGCTAGACAGGTGAGAAATGGGTATAACATGGTGGACCTCAAAGGCAGGCTTGGCAATGGAGGGCTATTGAAAGCACTGGATCTGGGATGTGTCATGACGAGAAATGTGTTTTCTGAGGCTGATGGAATTTCAAAATCAACTCTTTAGTATAAAGGAAAGCCACCAAATTCTTAAAGGCTTCCCTGCTCCCACTAATTCTTTGAAGGAGAGACACTCATTTCTATCCCAATTTTCCTTCATCTGTTCATGAAGATGATCATGCACTGGCCCACCCAAGCTATACAAACCTTTTTAAAAATCTACATGTTCGTTCTTATACCAAACACTTTCCTTTTTTTTTTTGCCACACCATGCAGCTTGTAGGATTTTAGTTCTGCTGACCAGGGATTGAACCCGGGCCCTCAGCAGTGAGAGTGTGGAGTCCTAACCACTGGACTGCCAGGGAATTCCCTACCAAAAACTTTCATTCATATGACTTTCCTCTCTGTCCTAAGGGCCCCAAGTTGAGTTTCCAAGACAAATGATTTTTCTCTTTACATTACCTACTTTCATTAAATGTTATACCAAGTCTCTCTTTTTTCAGAGACCCATTAAAGGTTTAACCTTTGAGTTTCTATCTTTTTGGTATCACAAATTTTTACTTTACTATGATTTGTTCATACGTGTGATTGTTTACTGAGTAACGATATTTCCTTTAAGCTTCTTCTCTCTACCCAACTCTTTTCTTTCACCTCCCTCTATTTACCTTTAGTTATTTAGTACTTTTCCTTTGTATGTTTCTGTTGATCTTTCTATATCATCTTATTCTTTTCTTCCTTCCTCCCTTACTTTTCTCTGGATTATATTACCCTTTCTCAACCATTAAAACTTTTCCTCAAATAGAGAAAAAAGTCTTAAGTTATAGCTCCTGAAGAGTCTAATCAGTAGGTCACAGAGACGCCTACTAATCTGACTTATTAACTAGCAACCCAATTTTTTCCTGTGCACAGCTAGGTTTAGAAAATACTGAAGAGCTGTCAAATTTAAGGTGTAGTACCATTAACACACTGACTTTTATGAGTATACCATGAGGAGCTTCCTTGAAGAAGAAACTATCAAGTATTAATTCTAGGAAGCCCACTTTCACCCCTGAAACCATAATCAATTTGATTGTTCAATTTTTTATTTTATTTTAAATGCTACTTTATTAATTTATTTCCTTTGCCTTTTTCTTCTGGTGCCTTGCCAGGGGTGTTTCTTATACTTTTCTTCTCTCCTCAGAGCTTATTCTTAAAGGCTGGTGTGGCAGCAATGAAAATACACCTCTCAGGTGTCTTCTTGGTGGGAGCATCATTGACTGCTGGCTGTGGCTGCTGCCTTTCTAGATCCATCCCTGTGTTTGTGCTGAGGCCATGCTTCCTCCAGGCTGCCCCCAGACAATGACTGAGCATGGTAGGGGTACTGATGCAGGCCCATTCCCACCAGATGCAGGACTCCTCCAAGGGGTGACATTAGCTCAAGGACTGCCCATCAGCCTAGCTAAATTTTTCAAGGAGAAGTCTCAGCCCAAGACTCTTCCTGTTCATTCCCCCTTCCTTCCCTCTCTCCTTTCCTGGGGTCAGACCTGCATCATGGTCTGAAGACTCTCCCCACCTTCTCCTGCTCCCCCTCTTTATCCTTTATAGGCATCTCTCTACCTCTCCCCCAATAAATCTCTTACATCCCATCCTGATGATATGTTTCATGAAGTTTGAGGTGTTGTCAGCTTAACTATATCAACTGTTCCTCTCTGCTGCTCACACGATGCTAATACCTCTGTGACTAGCTCTCTGACCATATCCTGTGAAGTTTGTTTATATATTCTCTCTTTCCACATGGGCGTTTGTTTAAAAACAAAAAATCGTGTTTTATCCGTATCTGAAATACTCTGAATACCCATATATATCACCAAGCAATATCCTCACCCAAAGCGCCTCCATTGGTAACTCTTAGAAGCCATCAAAATTGCACTTGGATGGTAATTAGCCTCATCTCCCTTTGCGAACAATCTCAACTGTATTCTCTGGAAGAAATCCCAAACCTGCCTGAAACTGTTGCAAGAATATTAGCATGCCACTAAGATCTTTCAATTAAAAAAAAACATGAAATGGTCTAGAGCAACGATTTTCAAACTTTAGTGGGTGTTACAAATACTTGGAAGGATCTTTGAAACGCAGGTTGCTGGGCTCTACCTTAATTACGGTTTCTAATTAAGTAGGTCTGAGGTGGGACTTGAGGATTTGATTTACTAATAAGTTCTCAGATAAAACTGAAGCTGTTGATCTGGGAATCCTGCCTTGGGAATCACCAATCTAGAGCAATGATTCTCAAATGTCCAGGTGCAAAAGAATCCTTGGGGAACTTGTTTTAACTGCAAAGTCCTGGACCCCTCATCCTGCAACTCAGCCCTTGATTGAATAGGTCTGCATAGATCTGAGAAGTCTACAAATTTTACAAGCTCCCCAGGTGATTCTGTTGACAGTAGACAAAAGACTATTGCTTTAGGTTTTTAAAAAGCTCCCCAGGTGACTTAAACATTCGTTCAGGGCTAAAAACCAGTGCTTTGGTACTCCCTGATTTTCAAATGATTTGGCAGTACTTTTAACCATTCCACATTTTTGCTATCCTTTCCCTCCTCTGCGTCTTGAACAGTTGGTCTGAGGCCCTCTATAAACTACAGCCTTACAGTGTTATCTGTCCAGCACTCTCCTCCTACCACCCCCTCCTACCCCTCCCCAGTTACCACAGCCACCTCCCCTCATCACTATTGGCTGGTAGGCATCTGATCCATGCTAAGGCATTAAAACTTAGGAGCTATTAGCTGTTCTTGCCTACCTTGTAAAGAATACAAGCAATGGAAACCAAAGGTAAAGAACAAAAGACTAAAGATGACCTACAAGAGGGTAAAAATAAGAATATTAGAATCTCTGGATACAGTTGTTACTGAGCCACGAGTATGATCTAGTCTTTACTTCTGTGAGGAGTTTCATATCCTTAACAAAAATCCATATATTTTTTTGTTTTTATTTTTGCTACACTCATTTGACTTAGAGATCTATAACTTGCAGTCAAAAGAGTTTAACTAATGACATTATAAAAGTACATATACCGCTCATTGACAAGACCTGATCCCCCGGACACCCTTTGAAGGAGGGCAGATATTTTATGGATAAGAAAAGTAAGGCACTGAAAGATTAAGAAATCTGCCTAAAGTCACACAGAAAGACAGGGCCAAAAGCAGAACTGAAAACTGTCAAGTGGTATCTTTCTACTGCACAGCCTCTCCAAGCATGAATTTAATTTACCTAAAACATCCAAAGGCAACATAGTGGCTTCTTGTAAGTAGTGTGCGTGGAACTCCTAAGCCAAACCTGTGAGAACAAAATGGAATTTCCAGGGATTATTTACCTATTGCTAATCTATTGAATTAAACAATATGTTTGGTCTTGGCAGACAGACATCTCCAGGGTCCGTCCTTCATGGTTTCTACCCCTCCTTGGGAAAGGTCAAGTGCACTAATGGCTTTCTTTCACTCTTTGTCAGCTAAGCGTGAAAATCTTACTGGAGGAAGAGTCCCTGACCTATTGAATAGTGAACCCAATTGCGCTGGTAATGTGTGTGGAATCCACATGCTGGCCACAATCCTTGCTGAACCACAGCCCAGGCACACTCCTTGACTTTTATGGCACTTGAATGATGATGTTGCACTTTAAAGTGTGTGAGGGGGTTTTAAAAGTTCTGGTCTTATACCAAGTTTTTCCACTTCATGTAAAAGGAATACTTTCCATCTATCTACATGAAAGGGTACAGGAAGAAGCATAGGAAAGGCAAGGGAAATTCTCCTTGTCTATACTTTTTCTATCTTGAAACATGACCTACTCCTTGAGATGCTGGACATACTCAGATGACCCCATCAGAATTCTCAATTGCCAGGGCTGTCTGTCTTCTGAAAGCGGGGCTTTTGCTGTAAAAGAGATGTCTAGAAAAATGAATGAATTCTGCAAAGTTACTAGCCATTTTCATTAATCTAAGTCTCCAGATAAAATTTCAAAAACACTTAGATAATGCACTGTAACAAAATCACACACACAGATTTTAAAATAAATATGATGCACTTATTTCCATGATCATGTGCCACAAACACAGAAGAGTAGTAGTGGCTTTTTTCTCCAGGATGGTAAACTTTAGTGTAGGTAACTCAAAATATTGGACAGTATCTGTGGATTGGAGGTTGTGGGTTATACAGGTAACTAGATGCTTTCCTGGGGAAGTGTTCTGAATAATTTGATCCCAGAATGATGTGAGATTAACCACAGAAGGAAGCTTTCCCTCTTACAGAAAGGAAAACGAGTAGTAAAGGACATGGCTTATAAATAGACTTTACAAACAGAAAAAGAGCAGTTATATATATAATTTAACATGTTTTGCATAATTAACTTTCTTCTGTTTTAAAATATTAAAACTAAGAAGTTTTCATTTTTATCTTAGTCTGTCCAGGCAGCTATAACAAAATCCCACAGACTGAGTAGCTTATAAGCAACTGAAGTTTCTCACAGATCTGGAGGCTGAAAGTCTGAGATCAGGGTGCCAGCATGGTCAGGTGAGGGGCCCTCTTCTGGGTCACTGACTCCTCACAGTGGAAGGGCGAGGGAGCACTGTTAGCCCTCTTTCACAAAGGCACTAATCCTAATCTCCTCCCAAAGGCACCTCTTCCTAATACCACCCCCTTGAGGATCAGGTTTCCAACCAGTAAATTCTGGGGGGACACAAACATACTCAGACCATTGCAATTCCCTTTCAGTGGCAGGAACAACAACAGTCACTTACAGAGACTGCACTGTGTCAGGCTCTGTGCTAGACTCTGTTCAAACATTATCACACTTAATTATCACAACCCTCTTGTAAGGTGACTGTTATTATCATCCTGGTTTGGATTCATTACCTGTTGCTGTATGCAAATTAACCCCCAACAGCTTCAAACAATGACCATTATTATCTCACAGTTTCTGTGGGTTAGGAGGTCAGGCACAGCCTAGCTAGATGCCTCAGGCTCCCGTTCCTGGCTCTTGGCAGGCCTCAGGTCTTCACCAGCTATTGCCTGGAGACATCAGTTCCTTTTGCCACATGTGCCTTTTGACAGGGTTTCTCACAACATGGCAACTTGCTCCCCTCAGAGAAATTACAAGAATGAACCCCCAAGAAAGAAACTTCAACCTTGGGAATAATAACCTTGGTAATAACATTCTACGACTTTTGCCATATTCTATTCGTTAGAAGAGAGTCATCCAACCCAGCCAACATTCAAGAGGAGAGAATTACACAAGTGTGCAAATACCAGGAGGTAGGGATCATCGGGGCTATCTCAGAGGCTGCCTACCAGAGAGTTTGTAGTATTTTAACAGTTGAGGAAACCGAGGCTTAGAGGAGGTAAACAGCTTGCCCAAAGACATTTGCTCTTCTATGATGGAACAGAGATTCATTTCTGGGCTGTTGGAGACCAGAGATCAAGTTCTTAATCCATATGCTATAGAAAAGTATATATATTTTAAGAAATTGGTTTTTGTTGAACTCTTTTGATGACCATTTCTCCTGTAGGAAAAGTAAACACCAAATAATAGCAATAATTTAGATTTATCAAATGCATTGCACTATTAGACATACAGACATACAGTGTTAGACTTTCGGTGTATTTTTATGCATTTCAGGATCTAGCAATTTTCTCAAGTCCATTGCTCTCTCGGGTTTTTATAATAGTCAAAAAAACAGAAATGATTGAAACACCCTTTAGTATGTTTTATGGATTGAGATTCTCAGAAATGCTTATTTGTTTTAGGGTTAAGGTGAAGGAGGAAAATGTAATTCTGCATAGAGTCAGCTTTATTCGAGAATGATTACAAACACCCCACCTCAAACTAGTTATTGCACTACAGTTAGAGAACTGAAGTTTCTTCTTTTGTCTCAAAAAGAAACAGATGCAGGGACTCTTAAGGCCATGGAACCATAAGCATTTATTCCCTACAGAGTACTGATATCCTGAGATTTCTTGTTTAGGTTGAAATGCTTGCAAAGTGTTGAACAGTAGGTGAGTCCAGAGAGCAAGTAAAGAAAGGACTGTGGCTAGGTTTTCATAGGCGCAAGTTTTATCACAATACCGGAATTAGCAACAGGGGAAAACCAGAGAAGCTTTCTGACAACTGCATTATTTGTTCAATCAGGCTCTCTGTGCAAACCAAATGGCCTGTGTCCCAGTCAGCACAGAGGAATTATCCAACTGTCACCTTTCTTCCAACTGAAGGTTGTGTCACAGTTGAACTACTACCTTAGGGCTTTCATTTTTATGTATTGTTCCTATGAAGAAAACTTTGGCATTACCAACAGTCTTAAGATACTCACCCCCATTTCTTTAACACCTAACACATTGCTAGTTCTTAATAAATGTTTAAGAACTGCCTTGCATTTTTATGAACATGTGGATGGTTTGAACTTTGGATTTTTATCTGTGTATTGATTGGGACCAGCTGGTAACATAAGTGACAAAATTCTCAGAGACAGGTTGCTTGTTCACAATACACTTCATTCAGTGAAAGGAGAAAAGGGTATAAATTTTTCAAGACAGTTAACCCTTATGGGATTTCCAGATCACTAGCATCTAAACTTCGAGGATTATTCTTTAAATCACACTTTTGTTTTTCACTTATCCATGAGGTTATCTGAAAACCCAATTTATTCTGGAGAACATTCTCATCCTAGAAGTTAGATAAAATTATTTCATATTTGTGAATCTAGGCGTCTGTTTAATAGTCCCTCATGAACCATTAAAGAGGTGAAGAAGGAAAAATGTATTTCTTTTCAGAAAATGGTATTAATATTAGTAAAGAGTTTGATGTGATTGTACCTCTTATTATAATCCACATTTCTTTATTTCCAATAAATTGCTTTATCTAATCCACTAGGTATTATTACTTGGAAAACTGTGTCATTTACACTGAGTAAATGTCAGAGTAACCATCTGTCCTTATGCCATGTGAAAATAAAAAATGACACTGTCTATGAATTGCATAGCAAATCATTACCATGTAAAAATAAATATGAAAACGTGAATAGTTTACCTGGCCACAAACAATTTTAAAATAAATAGCCAAATGATATGTCTTCACATAATTATTTCAAATTTTTTAAATATCATACTGAATTTGTACAATACAATTAATTGGATCTGATATCACCAGGGTTTGAGGCCAAAGTTCATCTTTCTTGATCCACGCTTACTCTATTTTTGCTTTGAGCTATTTTGGAGTAGAATAAAATAGGACTACTGAGATTTGAACTGGCAGGAAAGAAAGAAGGGGGATTTGGTGCCATGCAAGAAGAATCCACAAGTCAGTTTTGTTCACCCTTAACCTTGACCATGACTCTACTTATTGGTTTGCCCTCCATCAGGTGTGAAGACACTGCCAATGATTCTTACTCAGCAATTCACGCCCCTTGAGTTATTTTGTTTTTAATTATCCATTCTTACCATGTTCACCATGAAGAAGAATAACATTCCTTGAGAGCTAAATGCTTGGCACATTATCTAATTTAATCTTCAACGCTACAATCCCAGGTAAGTGGTAGTATTCTCCCCATTTACATAGGAGAAAAGTGAGGCTTCAGAGTCAAATGACTTTCCTAACTTCATAGAGGTAGTAAATGATTCAGCTGGAATTAACACTCAGGTCTTTCTAACTCTGTACCTATACTCTATAAACTGTTGCTTATGAAATTTTTGAGATGGTCACTGAGGACTAAGGATGCCATCAGGATCACAGTGAATGTTATTCACTCAAAGGGGAAACAAAGCTGTGATTTTTGGTTTATGATCAATATAATTTAACCAAACCATAAGTTTCAACAGACCTAATCATACAATGGAAAAATGGTGAGTAATATTCAGCTGTGAAGTAGTCAGCACGATGACATCCTGCCTACAAGATCACCTAAGCATTCTTTAAGAGTAAAATAAAGTAGAAAAAAGTTCTTTATCAAACTTTACATTTACCCATGAACCTCTACAATGAGATTCTTTGTGGTTTCAATATACATACACAATAAGGTATTTTTTATTGCATCATCATGTTTTCTCAAACATCTAAACAAAATGGCATATCTTGTTTCAGTCATGAATTAATCTTAACTTCGCCCCCTCCACCAAATTTTAAGATATACCATACTTAAAATCGTTCAAAATAAATGTTAATGTTTTCTTATTTGGGGGGTTAATTAGAACAGTTAACATTTCCATAAATATGAATGCCTTTTGTTTTACTTTGTTTTGTTTTTTTTAAGCATTTGGTCCACTGACCTGATCATTAAGCCATGAATGAAGCCAAAGACCTTGCCTCATGGTTTTAGTTACTGTTGAAAATGCAACATTATTTTGTTTCACAAAATCTGTCACATGGTTGAACACATGCCACCAAACTGCTATGATGCAGCACTGCAGTATGGCATGCTCTTCTCATTCATTAAACTGATTTCCCATTGTTTTAAGGAAAGAGCACAGACATTAAAGACAAATGTTATATTTCTATAAGTAGACACTTTTTAAACCTTCTGCTGTTTACAGCCAAGATTCAGATTCTTGGCTCCAGGGTCCAGACTACTCTCACAAAAACTTGTTTTAGAACATGTGCTCTACATTTGTTTCCTAGGATGCAAATGGCTTGGGCATGTGCTAAAACTCAACACCAAAGGGATTTAGTCAGATTCCTATAGTTTTTTTTTGATTTTTGTTTTTTTTTTTGCGGTACGCGGGCCTCTCACTGTTGTGGCCTCTCCCGTTGCGGAGCACAGGCTCCGGACGCGCAGGCTCAGCGGCCATGGCTCACGGGCACAGCCGCTCCGCGGCATGTGGGATCTTCCCGGACCGGGGCACGAACCTGTGTTCCCTGCATCGGCAGGCGGACTCTCAACCACTGCGCCACCAGGGAAGCCCCAGATTCCTATAGTTTGGAAAACATTTTGCTATGCAATTTGGGTAAAGATCATAAAATAATGCTTTTTTCTTCTTAACTTCTAACCATTGGGCAGCTTTTCAGATTGTTTCCAGACAATTTTATTAAGATACTGAATCAACCTTCATACGGGAATGAATGGATATAATATTGAGCTCAGGTAATATCTTTTGAATGTATTGAGAATAAATTTTCACATCCATTTAAATATATTAATTGATGAGGATGGGCTTTCTGCCTAAACGAAGAATTCTGATACCAGAGAGCACAGCCACACATACAGTCAGAATAGGTTAGTGGAAGCCTTTCTTTCAGGGATACTGTATCTGGGGAAACTTGAGGGAAAAAGCTATAATATTGCTTTATACTAACACCCCAGTTATTACTTTCCAAACTGCTTTCACTCAGTATCGCTAGGCTTGTGTCAGAAATCCAAAGAAAAATGAAAAATGGCAATTACTTCATTCTCCTTACAGGTTAGTTGCCAAAATTAAATCTTTCTGATGTTGTTCAGTGGGCCATGAAAGTAAAATCATGTTTCCATTACCCAAATGTTAGAATTTTAGGAACTATCAGCCAGAATCATATTAAAATAAAAGTTGTTTGGAAAGTGCATTACAATTCTTTAAAAAAGGCCAAACTGCTCAATTTTGTTTGATTTTAAATTAAGTTCTAGGGAGGAGTGGCCAAGATGGCAGAGTAGGAAGACCCTGAGCTCACCTCCTCCCACGGGCACACCAAAGTTACAAATATTTACAGAGCAACTATTGATGAGAACAACCTGAAGACCAGAAGATCTTCTACAGCTAAAGATATAAAGAAGGAACACAACAGGATGAGTAGGAGAGGCAGAGACGCAGTATAGTCAAGACCCATACCACCTGGTGGCCCACACACAAAAAGGAGGATAATTACAATTGCAGAGGTTCTCTCCAAGGAGCGAGGGATCTGAGCCCCGCGTCAGGCTCCCATGTCCAGGGGTCCTGAACCTGGAAGATGAGCCCACAGAACATCTGGCTTTGAAGTCCAGTAGGGATTGGGGAAAGCCAGTGGGCTGTGGGAAACAGAGACTCCACTCTTAAAGGGTGCACACAAAATCTCACATGCTCCAGCACCCAGGGCAGAAGCAGTAATGTGAAAGGAGCCTGGTCAGACCCACTTGCCAAACTTGCAGAGCCTCCTGGAGAGGGAGGAAGCAATTGGGACTCGATGGGGAAATGGATGCTGGCAGCAGCCATTTGGGGGGCCCATTCTACCACATGGACACTGGTGCTGGCAGGCACCATTTTGGAATCCACTCTCTAGCTTGTTAGCCCCAGGACCTGGCCCCAACCACCAGCCGGTCAGCACAAGTCCTCGGATGCTTCAGGCCAAGCAACAAGCAGGAAGGATACAGAGACTCACCAACCAGCAGGCCTGCTGCCTTAAAATCCCCTAAGCCCACAGCCATCCCAGGACCTGGCCCCACATGCCACTGTGTAGGCACCAGCCCCAGGACCCCCAGAGCCCTGCAGCCAGAGAGACTGGGACACGGCTGTACACACCAGTGAGCTGGCACTAGCCCCAGGACCAGCATCACACATCAGTCAGTAGGCAACAGACCCAGGAACCCCTGGACCCTGGCCCTGCCCACCAATGGGCCAAAACACCAATTCCAGGACCCAATAGGCCCTGCAGCCAGAGACCCCAGGACCTGGCCCCACCCACCAGTGGCTGGTACTAGCCCCAGGACCAGCCTCAGCAACCAGTGGGTAGGCATCAGCCCCAGGACCACCTGGCCTCTAGCCCTGACCACCATTCCCACAAACAAACAATGTGATACACCACACTAACAAACTGAAGAATAAAAATCATATGATCATCTCAATAGATGCAGGAAAAGCTTCTCACAAAATTCAACATTCATTTATGATAAAAAAAAACTCTCTACAAAGTGGGTATAGAAGGAACATACCTCAACATAATAAAGCCCATGTATGATAATCCCACAGCTTAACATCATACCCAGTGTTGAAAAGATGAGAGCATTTCCTCTAAGATCAGGAAAAAGACAAGGGTGCCCACTCTCACCACTTTTAGTCAACATAGTTTTGGACGTCCTAGCCACTGAAATCAGACAAGAAGAAGAAACAAAAGGAATCCAAATTGGAAAGGAAGAAGTAAAACTCACTGTTTGCAGATGACATGATACTATGCATAGAAAATCCTAAAAATGCCACCAAAAACTACTAGAATTCATCAATGAATTCAGTAATGTTGCAGGATACAAAATTAATATACAGCAATCTGTTGCATTTCTAGACACTAACAAACTATCAAAAAGAGAAAATAACAAAATAATCCCATTGACAATTGCATCAAAAAGAATAAAATGCCAGGGAATAAATTTATCTAAGGAGAAAAAAGACCTGTATTCAATATAAACTCCCAGTTATAGGATAATTAAGTACTAGGGATGTAATCAACACCATAATAAATATAATTGAAAGTAGTTAAGAGACTAAAGCCTAAGAGTTCTCATCTTCAGATGAGAAAAAAAATTTTTTCCTATTTCTTTAATGTATCTATGTGACATGATGGATGTTCACTAACTTATTGTGGTAATCATTTCATGATGTAAGCAAATCATTATGCTGAACATCTTAGCACAAACTATTGGGTGTAAGACAGGCTCAATGATGTATTGTACAACAAGGGGAATACAGCCAATATTTTGTAATAACTGAAAATGGAAAGGAACTTTTAAAAATTGTATAAGAAATTTTTTTAATCTTAAAAAATCATTATTTCCTACATCTTAAACTGATACAGTGCTTTATAACAATTATATCTCAATAAAACTGGATTTACATTTTTTTAAATAAATGAAGTTCTGAGGATGGAATACAGAATGTCTTTTCTTGCATTTTTAAGTGAGCTATTTCATTGTGTTTTCAGTAGATTTCTGAGTCACCTCTGCTTTGATTTTTTTAGCATTTTGTAAATATTTCTGTTTATTTAAATCTGCTTTGAGTTCTTATTCATGTGCATATGTTTATATACACAAATTATTTATATACACAAATAAATATAAATGTATCCATGAGAAATCGTTCCACTGCTACCTCCCACTGGTGAACAAAAATATTGTTTCAATGATTGTCTTTGTAACCTGTGAGCAGTTTTAGATAGTGCTTTATTCACTTATTCATAAATTAATACAACAAATGATTTTATTACACCATGTGTCAACACTACTGAAAACTCTGTAGTATGAAAATACTAAATATATATAATGAAAATTCACTAGTATTTGTCCTGAAAGCTCTGAATTGTGAGTTTCTTGAAGATAACAAGGAGAATATTAATTTTAATTTAAGCCTGACTATATACAAGTCAATAGGACTATAGGACCCAGTTCCATTAAAAACAAAATTTTGTAAAGGATTGGGTAAAAAGCAAGAAATTGCCTTGTGATAGATATTACCATATATCAATATAAAATGATAATAACAGAATAAACTCTCCTAGGTAATCTTCACATCTCACTCTCTTCCTTTTTTATGATCTTATAAAATATTTATTTCAAGTAATTCTCTTAACAATTGAGAGAAACACATAAGCTTGCTCTTCCTCTTTCAAAATTTTTCCACACTTAGTTTGGGTATAAAATTTGTTTATTTATTGAAATACATATTACAGAATATATTTTTCCAGATTTATTGCAATATAATTGACATATAATACTTTATAAGTTTGTGTACAACATAATGATTTGATATACATATATATTGGGAAATGATTACCAAAATAAGATTAGTTAACACATCCATCACTTCACATACTGACTTTGTGTGTGTGTGTGGTAAGAACTTTAAGATCTACTTTCCTGGCAATATTCAAATATACAGTACAATATTGTTAACTATAGTCAGCATGCACTACATTACATCCTCAGACATTTTTCATCTTAAGATTAAAATTTGTACTATTTGACCACCTTCACCTATTTCCCCCATTTCACATGCCTGGTAATCAATACTCTGCTATTTCTATGAAATCAATTGTTTTAGATTCCACACAGAAGTGAGATCATACAGTACTTGTGTTTCTCTGTCTAATTTATTTCACTAAGCATAAAATCCTCTAGGTCCATCCATGTTGTCACAAATGGCAAGATGTCTATTTTATGGCTGGATAATATTTCATTGTGTGTGTGTGTGTGTGTGTGTGTGTATACACACACACACACACATATATATATCATATCTTCTTTATCCATTCATCTTTTGATGGACACTTAGGTTGCTTCCATATCTTGGCAATTGTAAATAATGATGCTATGAACATTGAGGTGTATGTGTCTTTTTGAATTAGTGTTTTTGTTGTTTTTTTGGATAAATACCCTGGAGTGGAATTGCTGGGTCATATGGTAGTTCTATTTTTAGTTTTTCGAGAAACCTCCATACTTTTTTCCACAGTGGCTGGATCAATTTATAATGCCACTAACAGTGTACTAGGGCTCCCACTTCCCCACATCCTCACCAACACTTGTTATTTGGGGGCTTTTTTATGATAGTCATCCTGACAAGTATGAAGTGATATCTCATTGGGCCTTTAATTTGCATTTCTCTGATGATTAATGACGTTGAGCATTGTCTTATGTGCCTTTTGGCCATCTTATTTAGAAAGATGTCTATTCAGGTCTTCTGTCCATTTTTTAACCAGGTTGACACATTCATATGTTCTTATGGTGTTAATTTTTTTTCCACATGAAGAACACCCTTTAGCATTTTTTCGTAAGGGAGGACTAATGGTCATGAACTCCCTCAATTTTTGCTGATTTGGGCAAGTGTTTATCTCTTCTTCACTTCTGAAGGTTAGTAGCCTTGGTTGACTTTTTTTTTCAATATTTTGAATATATCATCCCACTGTCTTCTAGCCTGCAAAGCTTCTGTTGAGAAATCCACCAACAGTTTTATGGGAGTTCCCTTGTATGTGACAAGTCACCTTTCCCTTTCTGCTTTCAAAACTTACTCTGACTTTTGACAATTTAATTACAATGTGTCTTGGTGCAGCTCTTTTGGGTTCAATATATTTTGGGTCTTCTTCAGCCATATTGCTTTAAATAGACTTCAGTCACTTATCCATTCCTTTCTGGGATTCCCATAATGAATATATTATTCCATTTGATGGTATCCCAAAAGTTCCATAGGGTTTCTTCACTTTTTTCTTGCTCTTTTTCTTTTTCCTCCTCTGACTGGATAATTTCAAATAACCTATCTTCTGGTTCATTGATTCTTTTTTCTCCTTGGTTGAGTCTTTTGTTGAAGCTCTCTATTGAATTCCTCAGTTCAGTCACTGTATTCTTCAGCTTTAGGATTTCTCTTTATTTTTTATTTTTTTGTAAGGTTCTTTGTTGAACTTCTCATTTGTTCATGCACTGCTTTCCTAATTTCATTTAGTTGTTTGTGTGTTCTCGCAGTTCACTAAACTTCTTTAGGAAGATTATTCTTTGTTAGACAGCTCATAGATTTCTACTTCTTAAGGGTGAGTTATTAGAAGCTTTATTAGTTTCCTTTGGTGGTATTATGTTACCTGATTCTTTGTGATCCCTGATTCCTTGCATTGGCCTGCACATTTGAGTAAGCAGTCTTCTCTTCCAGACTTTACAGGTTCGCTTCAGCTGGGACAGACCTTTACTAGTCAGCTTCACTTGAGGTTTTAAATAGGTCAGCTGGTAGTATCCATGGGCATGTGGGACTTGCTATCAGGGTCTCCAGCTGGGCAAGACCACTTCCCATGCTCTGAGGTTGAGGGGAGACCCACTGTTGGGGCTCTACAGTAGTGCAGGCCTACTAGCTGGGCTCTGCATACAAACAGGGCAGCTGGGTGGCTCCCTAATTGGACAGGGCTGATGGCTGTGCTCTGAGGTCAGGTGGGGCCTCAAACTTGGCTCTGAAATTATCTCTGGTCTGCAGAAGTTTCATGCTGCATTCCTGGCAGGGTGATGCCATTGGGTTGACTAATCAATTGGGCAAGGCTATCAGCTGGGCTCTGCAATCATTTCTGGTTGGGTGTGGTCTCAGGTTGTGTTCCCCAACTGGGTGATGCTGCTGGCTGGATTCCATGTTCAGGCAGGGCTGCACATAGGGCCTCATGGATGGACAAGGCCTCAGATTGTGCTATGCCACTAGGTAGGGATGTAGACTATGCTGTCAAGTTGTGTGGGATAGCAGGCTGGGTTTTGGATCAGGTAGGCCACTGGCTGTACTCCTTTGTTGGGCGAAGTTGCTGACTGGGTCACGGTCAGAAGAGTTCTCCAGCCGTATCTCACAGTTGGGTGGGGCATTCAGGCAGGGTTGTTGTCTAGACCCCCCTAATCAGGTAAGGCCACAGGCTATGTTTCACAAGTCAGCAGGTTCATTAGCTGGGCTCTCTACCTGGATGAGATTGCAAACTATGTTCAGCAATCAGGCAAGGCCATAGGCTAGCCTCTGTTGTGAGATGGGGCAGTAGGCTGTGCTCCATGTCTAGGCAGGACCATAAGCTATGTTCTGAGGCTGTTCACGTCACTATTCATGCTCCCATGTTATGCAGTTCTGGAGACTGTACTTGACAGCTGGACAGTACTGCTGGCCTGGTTCCCTGCCCTTACACAGCTGTAGGATGGACTCCATGACTTCCCAGATTCTCTGGTCATGCTTCCTGGTTAGACAGGACTGGAGGCTATACTCAGCAGTCGGACAGGGTTGCAAATTTGTTTTTCTGCCTGAGCAGGGCTATAGAACAGGCTCCATAGCTCCTAGCTGGCTAGAGACCCAAATCAGGCAGAAGTGCCAACCAAGCTTCCTGGCCAGATAGGGTCACTGGTTCACTCTGTAGATAGGCAGAGCCACTGGCTGGGATTTATGCTCAGACATGCTTCAAGGAGGAATGTGGTCCACCAAGATCTGAGTGCTGGTTGCTGTAAGCCCCAGCCCCCTTCTCCCTCTCTGATCCCCAGTGGTCAGGCCCTGTAGCTTCCCCCAGTGAGCTCCATGTCACAAAATCTGAGTGAGCCTCCTGGGAAGCATCCCACAACAGTGAGAGAGCTAGATGTTCACTTTGGTCTCTCTTCCCACTGGAGAAAGTGCAGGCTCAGGGGTGCCCTCATGGTGCAGCTCTGTGCAAGCCTGGGAAAGGGGCAATGTAGTTGGAGTATAGCAGCTACTCTTACTCTTCTAATGCAGTCCTTCTTGGTCTCTGTTGTCCAGGAGGTACTTCAGTCTTGCCCCTGGGCTTTGGGATTTTCTCAATCGTGTATTGTTTATGGATAGTTGCTAGTTGGTCTTATGGTGAGGGGTGTTGAAGTCAGGAACAACCTATGTCACCATCTTGATGGTGTCATCATCTTCACATCTCTCTTGATGTAATCCATTGGTCTATGTCTCATATAGATGCCCAGCTAGATCTGTCCCTCTCTGTGTTTCCTGTACACACAAAGGCATCAAAGGTTTTAATAAATAGAAGACAGATGACACTTCCTTCATTTCTCAGAGAGGGAAGGTAAGATGAGCACTAGCACCACAGATGGACAAAATCACACCTTCTCTGAACACCTGGACTCAGGTATAAGTAAAGCCCCAGAGCCCACCCCAGAACCAATAAGAGAATAGGCCCTTGGGAAGGTCAGAAGTCAAGTTGACTGGGGATGAAAAGCAAAAATGAAGACCACTTCAAGGGGAACAGAAGCTGGTAATAAGACATGGCCTAAGGCATTTTTCTCTTATTACAGACACATACCCCACCTTCTGACACCAGCCACATCAGTTTCTCTCTCTTTAGCACACAGAACAAGCCACAAATATAGAGTGCAGACAAGGAAACAGAAAACACTTCTTTTTTTAAAATTAATTAATTAATTAATTTGTTTGTTTGTTTATTTATTTTTGGCTGTGTTGGGTCTTCGTTGCTGCATGCGGGCTTTCTCTAGTTGTGGTGAACGGGGGCTACTCTTCGTTGTGGTGTGTGGGCTTCTCATTGCGGTGGCTTCTCTTGCTGTGGAGCATGGGCTACAGGTGCATGGGCTTCAGTAGTTATGGTACATGGGCTCAGTCGTTGTGGCTTGTGGGCTCTAGAGCACAGGCTCAGTAGTTGTGGTGCACGGGCTTAGTTACTCTGCGGCATGTGAGATCTTCCTGGACCAGGGATCAAACCTGTGTCCCCTGCATTGGCAGGCAGATTCTTAACCGCTGCACCACCAGGGAAGTCCCCAGAACACACTTCTTATGATTCTAAACTATTTTGAATAGCCAAAAGCTACCTTATATTTATTATTTTAAAGGTGACTTTAGCATTGAAATTCTTGACAGATTAAGAAAAAAACATAATTTTTATAATTTCACAATTTTGAATATTAACTTGAATTATTTGAACACATAATAGGTATAGTTTAAATATAGCAGGTCAAATCATGTATCTAGCTATCTATTAACTGCTAATAGTAAATACCCAATATAAAATAGTTTATAAAGTAAGAGTTTTCTAATTTTTCAACACAAGTACTATAGTTTATAAAGTCAGAGTTTTTCTAATTTTTCCACACAATAAAGAAGTCTATTGCATTAAGGAATCTCCATTCCTTTCACCAAAAGAAACGCAAGAAATATTTGTGAGTTGGATGCTTTCCACGCTTTGTTTTATTAGAAATCATGGCTCAGAGAGCTGTGGGTAGAGACCACCATCCAGCTCAGTTCAAGAAATAAAGCTTGAGTCTAGTCACTGTTAACCTAGCAGTCCTCAGTATCTTCATGGAACAATTTTATTGTTTCCCCTCAACATCATGGAACAATTGCAGTGTTAAGTGATACATAGCATGTTTTCCCCAAGATTTTAAACATGTGAATAGTCACTTTGTTCTTCACCTTATCAGATTTCTGTTGTGAATGTAGACAAAATTTTATGACTAACACATATTTCTAAGCCAGCATCTAATTAGTATTATGTAAGCTATAATACAACATAACTCAAACTAGAATATTTTAAAAACCAAAACACATATCTTCCCAAAGTGGTATCTGCTAGTAAAACCAGTATGTATATTTAGCTAAATCTGTTCTTTATACTAGATGTATATTTATTTCAAAGTCAATGTATTTTAAGTCAATCTCCAAAATGTTTCTCTTAACCACTTTTTTATGTTCTCACCATGATGCATTATATAAATGATACTCTATTACTGACTTTGTGGATACAAGAGGATTCCAGAAGAACACAGAGTCATTTAAAATTAAAGGTATTCTATATCAACCAGGATCAGCACTTTATAAAAATAGAACTATATATATAACATACACACCCACAAGAAAAACAATTCCCCACACATCCGCTTTAATTCCACAAAATAGATAATCAAACAATGAATCTATTCACCACTAAATAAATAGGAAGAGGCACAAAATAACTCTTTATACTTTACAGGAAAGTTATGGATCCTGAAACCCTGTTTCTCTTTCCCTCTTTTCATCCACCAGTGCCTATCATTTGAGTAGCTCTCAAAATGCTAGAAAAGCAGAAAAGATGAAACATTTTATAGTTTTAAAATGTATTTCTTAAGATAGTATGTACACTTGTCTAATTGTGGAGCAATTATTGACCATCCATTATATACCAGACACTGTCTTAGGTTCCTTATATCTATCTCATTTGAATCTTCCCACAACCTTACAAGGTATATGGTAGCTTCTACTTTTATGGATGATCAAATCACATCTGAAGCTAAATTAATGTTGGAGGTGGACAGTTAATGAACTTGGGTCACCTGTCTGACTTCAAAGATCATATTCCCTCTCCACTTTGTAATCTGGACCTTAATCTGTGTACCTCTATTTAAAGGATGCAGGACATTAGGGTTAGTTTTGTAGCACGCCACAATTTGGGGTCCAGGATATTTTTTATGTCTTCACAAGATATTCAAGCAACACAAGCACAGGTGCCAAAAGAATTCCCATTTCCTGTTTGTATTTTCCCCCTGTTCCAAGCTTCTATTCTCCACATTGCCAAAGCATCTACAGCACTAGTATTATCACTTTCTCTAGAGTTCAGGACTCCCGCCTCTAAATCTCATACCTGTCACTTTCTACTGAGAACACTTTCCTTGACCCCTCATTCCTGGAGTAGATATCTGTGCATTTTTGCTACAATTTTTGTACTGCTTTTTTAGCTAAGGGTCTCCTCACTTGAATTTCAGTACAGTTATCAGTCTGGTAGGTCTTTCTCAACAAATTCAGGGAAATAATTAGTCCTCTTGGGAGCTGGTTTAAGTAACTATTTTCTCATTTCCCCCAAGGGGAGAGTATGGCTAATATCATTCTAGGTATAAGAGAGATAAGTCAATTTATTACATTCAATGGATGTCTAAGACATTAGCACTTAATTCGCTCTCAGGACCCTATTGAGAAGGCTAGTAGAGTGTTTTCTGTTTAGTCTGCGTCCACTCTGCATACTCTCCCAGGATCAGAGCATTTTCACAACTATCAGTAAAATATTTTAAGATACCTCTGAATTTTGTTTTCATCCTTTTATATCTGTTCCCTCTCACTTAATCAGTACAGCCCCTGTACTCATAGTCTTGGGAGAGTCTTGTGACAGGATGCAAAAGAGAAGAAATCCATTAGTCCCAGAGCTGGAGAGGATTCGATGGTCGAGACAACACATCTTGGCAACGAAATGAGGGATGAGGACTGGGGACAATAAAGCTTTCCCTGTTCCTTCCCCAGAAAAGGAAGTGACTCTGCTGAGTTCTGAGCTGAAGGGAGGGCATCTATTGACTCTGAAAGCAAAGGAGTTTCCCAGCCCAGATTCTAGACACTGCACCTGTGTGTGAGCAAGAACTGACAAAGAAATGGTGGCATGAATAGGCAGGCAGGGCTACCGGCAGATTTGCAAAGTATCTTAGCACCTCAAATGTTATCTGGAAGCAGGAGAGAGCCTCAGGCTCTGAAGGGGCACTGCAGGGCAGTAGAATGGACGTCCCATCACTGAGAGCTGTAGACTCCTAACCAATAACTCACTCGCCTACTCCCAGGAAATCCCAAGTCTTAACACCCCATAAGATGCCAGAACTCAAGCATAACTTTGTGGGGCAAGGACATGAAACTCCAGAATAGCCAAGGTTAAGTTTCCTATCAATGGAAGAGAATGAGGGCTCAAAGTAAATATTAAAACAAACAAAAGAAATGCCCAAGTTTTACACCAAGATCATACCCCTGTTGGTCTTCAAAGCAACCCCAGAATGTTACAAGGGCAGATCTGTTTCTTTACTTTTCTCACATATGATTAAATTACAACTTCGACAAGTAGGTTGCCATGGCTAGTAAGAGGCAGGTCTGGGACCTAAGGCTTCCTGGTTTAATTTATATCCTATCTACATTCTGAAAAACAACTTTACTCTTGTAAATTTAACCTGAACTCATCATGGAAGACTCAGCTTTTAATTTCTAATAACTCTCAAACAAATAATTTACTTGCTAGATGTTTATAAAAATGATATGAATAATTGCAATGACCATAATGAAGAAACAGCACCATTCATAATTAAATAGCCACTTTGTTTTTGCCAGCAGACAAAATCTAAATACTACCAATATACTGATGATGTATTATCTTTAGAGTGTTATTTCAACATTTTGAAGGTCACTAATTCATGAAATTCTGTTTTACATGATGCAAAACAGTGACACTGATGAAAATTTCTACCCCATTGGTCACAGAGGTAGCAGATCTCTGATACTGACCTCTGATATTCGCATATTCTGATGTATTTTAAAGTTTATGTATGCCTGTTAATATTTGCTCAGCATGTACGATGTCTTGTTATACTTGACAGAAAACTTATGTACATATCATGAACTAAGAATACTTACAGAACAGAATTTTATTAAGCATAGTTTAAATTCATACAAATTGAATACATAATTTATGCACTGAGAATATGCAAAATAACTGTTTAGTTTAGATTAGGTTAATTGGGAAAAGATTTCTTGAGGAAATTAATTACCATTTCAATTTTGAAGTAATTGATAAATATAAGCAAAGAGGAGAATATACACTCAGAGGGATGAAACTGAAGACATGTAATTTATGGCAGGTTCAGTGGGCAAACTACTCCTCTAAGAAGTATCCATCCATTCTTTTATTCAACAGACATACATTGAACACAGTTTATACTGAGAACAGTGTTAAGCACTGAGGATATAGAGTCACGTAACACAGCACTCCTGTCTTCAAGTTTACAGTTTCACAGAAGACATAGGCAAGTAAAAATACACTAGAACACAACAAGATTAAAAAAAAAAAAAAGATTCCATTCATTTTCCCAGAGCTGTAGGATACAGGTAGGAAACAGAAATGAAATTAGGAAAATGGGCTTTGGAGGGTCTAGTAAGGATCAGCTAATAAGAGTAAATACTATCCTTCTCCTTCTTTCTTCTTCAAGCTTCCCTAGAAAGAGGTCTGCATTTGTTGCCTCAACACCACCCATGCTTTAACTCCTTGCAATCTGGCTTCCATGCCTATAGTTCTATTATTCTACACAATCAGAAGTCTTCAATGACTCCTTGGTGGCCCAATCCCTGGGTCTTTGCTCAATTGTCAATTCTCTGGAGTGACCCCTTCTTTAATCTCTACCTTCTCTTCCAGAACACTTTCTTTCCATGTTTTCCTGTCACCCCTGAGACCTCCTTTTCCCATCTCCTCAATGTAGGCATTCCTTGAGTTCCGCACTTGATCATTTTCCCTCCTCTCTTTACATGTGCTCTCTCTCCTCCGGCAATGTCATCTAGCTGTATGAGCTCCATTCTGTATGGATGATTCCAAATTCCATTCTTAGAATCCTCACTTTTCCTCAGGTCTCCAATATCTAGAATTTGATTGAGGAAATTCTACCTTAATATATGACCTAGGTAACTTGTATCAATCACAGTTTTAATTTTTGATACTTTATGATGCTTTGACATCTGGGACTTCGCTGACTCGAGAGAGACTACCCCTCCTGGGGTTAACTAATTCCAAGAGATAGCAAGCTACTTGCTGGTGAGCATGCCTTTCATATGCAAAAGCAACCAACTTCAAGTTCACATTCCCACCTGCCTCTTATCAGGACCCTGCAGCCTAGGATACTATCCCCCTGCCCTAAATCATCGCAGGGCCAGGTGCTAGACAACTAGAGACAACTACTATATTCAAACTAACAAATCCTAAGCCTACTCAGCTGCTTACCCTGTCTCTTCCATTCCCTCCCTTGAAAAACCACAATAGAGGCTTTTGCCCGTGCTTTCCCCTTGCTTCTTCTGCCTCCTGACCAACCCTGGTGCTTTACCATATAGCCCTGCATGACATACCATGCCTCCTATCTCTAGAAATCTATGAATACAAAAGCTTCTTCCTTAATAAAAATCATCCCCATGTCTGTGTGTCTTTAACCATATCTGATTAAAACAAATCCAGGGTACATTTTGAAACATAATTGAGCCTATGTTTTTGAAAATAAACTTCACAACCCCCTATGCTCCCCATTTTTATATTAGTACCATGATCCTTGAAATCAATAAGACCCAAGCCTTCAGAGCCATTTTTGTCATTTCCTTCTCTCTTGCCACATACATTTTATCACTTGCACAACTTCAGCAATTACCTCTACACAATTACATAGGCTTCCTTTCTATTGTCACAGCCCTGATGTGATCTTCCACTGTCTCTCACTGAGGTTATTTTAACAGCCTCCCAACTAAGCTTCCCATCTTCTTCCTCTCCCAGATCCAATCCATCCTACAAAATGGGACCAGATTTATTTCCCAAAAGTCACCCCCAATCATACTGCCTGCCTGGCCAAATACCTTCAGTGGCTCCTCATTCATTGCCCACTGCATAAAAATTATATCCTTAGGCTAATTCAAAAGAAAAAGTATAGTTCAAGAGATAGAAAAAGACCCAAAAGAGTCTAATGTCTTAAAAGCTAAAGGAAAAAAATAATTAATTGAATGAAGATTATTAGCATCCATTGCCATGCTCCATTTTTGTTAAAATATTGTATTAAATGGAACACAGATAATTATATATACCAATAATCATTATCTCCAATCATATACTGAAGATAGAGGTTGAAACACTTTGTTAAGGACTACCAGAAGGTGACCCATTGGGGGGTAAGAGGTCAAAGCACCTCCTGCCTTTCCTGATTATGAAGCCCTCAAGAGTGATTTTCAGGTTTTGCCCATGTTCACTGAGTCCACATTTCTAGGAAAACTATTATTCTTCTTGAGTAGAGACCTTTTATCCCAGAGTCTAGAGATAATTTTGTACTCAAACATGAAGACCATAGACCTAGTCCAAAAATTTTATTATAATCTCAAAACAGATGAACATCTGTTCACATGAAAAATGAACGCGGGCTTCCCTGGTGGCGCAGTGGTTGGGAGACCGCCTGTCAATGCAGGGGACATTGATCCCTGGTCTGGGAAGATGCCACATGCCATGGAGCAACTAAGCCCGTGTGCCACAACTACTGAGCCTGCGTGCCACAACTACTGACGCCCTCGCGCCTACAGCCCATGCTCCACAACAAGAGAAGCCACCACAGTGAGAAGCCCGTGCACCACAAGGAAGAGTAGCCCCCGCTCGCCACAACTAGAGAAAGCCCGTGTGCAGCAACAAAGACCCAACGCAGCCTAAATCAATCAATCAATCAATAAAAGTAAATGCTTAGAAAAATTGGGGGAGGATTAAAAACAACAAAAACAAACAAACAAAACAACAAAATGAATAATGGCCCGCGATACAGTCTTCCAGAGGAGTATACGCTGACAACAGGTTCTAGCTAACAATTTGTCTGTGTTGGCATGACAATAAAACTATATACAGTAATATGGTAACGCTTAAGTCCATTAAAGCAGGAAACATGCATATGCTTATATAGTATATATTATAAAAGAAATCCCTAGAACCAACTAAGACATTTGTTTTCCTTTTTCCTTGGTATTCACTTTTTTTCCCCTAGCCGGACATAGGGTGTTATTGGTTATAAATAATTTGTGGTAAAGCTTTGCCTTTTATAACAGAATGAGAAATACATGATAAACTATGTAGAAGGTATGATACACAGAGCACATTCCAGACCGAAAAGAACAAAACATGTCCCAACATCTCTCCCATCCCAAGTTCAAAGACTTGTGCATTACTGTAACAAATTACTTTGTGCAGCATTGTGGTATTATATTACCAAGTGAGAGAGAGTCACCCTGTGAGATAATAAGTTAGAAATCTATGGTATGTAATTGTTCTAAAGGCTGGTGATGCCTGAAATCTGTCCTGAGATGTTTGATACTCCACATAGTTTCAAAGGGGCCCACAACATCAGCACAGGTTCCTGCCTGCCACTTTGGTATTTTGTGATCACTCCTTGGGGTGTGCTAAGGAATTTCACAGTCAAACAATTCTTTGAACATATGGTTACTATCTCAGAAAATACAAACTAAAAATTCAGATCAACTAAAGTGAAAAAATTTAAAGCAGCAGGCATTTGAATATTGTTTTTTCAAATGATATTTTACAATGATTTTATATCATAAAAGCAGAACTCATTTTAGTAAAGAAAAAACATGAGACTTTCCTCATGATTATTGTGTGTACTATTGGTGATTCTACTTATTAACATAGAGTATTTCTCTCATCTCAATAAGTTATCTTATCCTATCTTAAAAGACAGACATGTTGATTCATATTTAAAAAGAAAGGAGGGAAGGAAGGGTGGAGGGGTGGAAGGAAGGAAGGAAGGAAGGAAGGAAAGAATGGAGGGAGAAAGGGAAGGAGAGGAAATATTATCCCAAAGTAATAAGAACAGGTTTTTCCCTGTTTGTAGAATTTAATTAAAATCAATCCATTTAATTTTATTGAGCACTTTGCATTGTAAAAAAATTATATACAGTAAGCATAAGTGAAATAAAAACTGAAATCATCATTCATCCCTTCAGAGTTTAGCATCTAAATGGGAGAGACCTATAGAAAAGTGGAAAGAAACTCTACTATACGGTATAATCAACATAAGGTAAAAGAGGGTCCCATGGAGCACAGAAGAGAGACAGCTAAGGATTTCTGGGCAAGGGGCTCCCTGAGATTACTTTCCAAGAACATGAAGAAGCTAACCTGGTGAGCAGAGAAGAAGATGAGCTTTCCAGGCAGGGGAGAAGCAAGTACAAAGCCTGGAATTGCGTGTGAGAGAGTGTGAACTTGGAGGCATGCGGGTGGGTGATGAGTCTTTGAGGAAGTTTGGGTCTCAGACTCAGAGCACTGTTTCTCAAAGTACATGAGGATTGCCTAGGACAAGTTTCTCAATGCATATCCCATGGCCACCAACACATGCTTTCAAAATCAGATCTGCAGTGGTTATGAGCCCTCCAAGTTATTAAGATCACTGGAGGAGCTCTTTAAAAAAATACCCTTCCTCAGTCCCAGCCTCAGAGATTTTGACCCAATGGGTCTCAGGTGGGATCTGGGCATATTATCTCCCCAGACAATTCTGATGTTCAACAGGGTCAAGAATCAACAGGGGGGCAGCTGCATTTTAACAAGCTCCCAGGTGTTTCTGATGCTCATTACCTTTCTACAATTGCTGCCCTGAGTCTCAGTGCAGCACAAGTTGAGCAATATTCACCAGAGCAATTGTCCTCAGAGTGTATCTGGACCCGCAGCATCAGCAAGACCTGGCACTTGTTAAAAATTCGAATTCTTGGACCCCAACCTAGATTTACTGGATGAGAAACTTCAGGGGGTGAGCCCAGCCACTTGTGATGTAACAACCCTACAGGCGATTCTGATAGACTTAAGTTTGAGAACCACTCACTGAAAAGAAATTGTTGTATTGGGTGTGCATGTGGGGTGGCAGAGGGAAAGGAGGGCAGGTGATGTACAAACCTATTTCCCTGTGTTGCTATGTAAGGTAGAACATTTTTATGTTTCTTTCTTGGAATGAGGCACATTCCTACATGAATTGCAAGTCAAGAAAAATGAAACAGATGACAGATGATGCTTTTAACTTGTGTTTTTTCTGGTATCTGACCCTCTCCTGGCCATCCCATCTTCCTAAGGCAGCTATAGTTGATGATTATTAAACAAATGCCAGGAAAAAATGAGTAAGGGAGTTTAAAATATAAACTCTTAACAAAAACCTAGGCATGTGTTTTCCACTTTCTTACTGTTTCAAAATACATTTGACTTGTCACATCACATTCTGTCTCACCACGTTTTCATCTTAAAAGGCAGGGAAGGAGTGTCTGATATTCTTGAGACAGAGGTATAGATGTTCACTTAGCCACATGTTTGGTTAATGCATTAGGTGTCCTCAAAGTTCTGCATTTTTCTGCCGGTTTTTAGAAACTTACATTCTTAGGAAAGAACGGAAATAGCTAATTAAGTCTCAGTGACAAGCACCTTGAGTTTTGATGTTATCAATTATTTCTGGCTTTAGGTTTTCCTTCTTCCCTAGGGAGGCTGCATGAGCTGTGGAGTTACAGAGACATGGGTTCAAGTATGGGCACTGTAGCTTCTAGCTCTAGGAACTGAACCAAGGTATTTCCTGTTTATGAACCTCCATTTCCTTTAGGTGTAAAATAGGAATGATAATTCCTCCTTTTGATGGTTATTGTTAGGAGTGGATGACATGAAGCATATGTCATATGGAGATATTCCGTTATGTTAGGTCTCTTCCCCTTTCTCTGAATAGCCACCTTTTAACGGAACTGTCATGGGACAAGCTCTCTAAGTTGGATCTGGAATATTCTGAATCTTTTTCTTCTCTTCCCAGTGGTAAGCCTGGTGTAAGAAACAGCACTGCAGTGGATGGGTTGGTTATCTCATGAAGGCATGGGCTAGAAAGCTCTACTTACAATAGAGAAAAACATATAAGGATGCAGAGTCTTGTGAGTTAATTATAAACATTAATTCAGTTAATTTAGCCCAGAAGCCAGTAAACTTTGGATGTGACTTTGAGCCCACCCCTTATCTTCTTGTTTGGGCAGCTTCAAAAATATTTATAGAATAGATTTCTAGACTCAGCCACAGATACACCATCCCTTCAGTACACAGAAAACTACAAGAAGGAGACCTAGAATGGTGCAGCTACCCCTAGCCTAAATGCATGTTCAGGCCCAGCCCATGCTGTAAATACACGTTTGGAAATTGAAGCACTTAATTCATTTAAAGGCTTCCCCAAATAAACCTAACAGTAATACAGGGCCACAACCTGACAATTTTTCCATGGAGATTGATGTGTTTTAAAATGCAAAATTTTCCTAATTTTATAGAGGTAATGCTGCCCATTTACCTTTCATTAAATAATACCCCAGTAGGTCTGGAGCAGTACCTGTGAACATATTAATATTTCTGCAATGTAATATACAAATATTCACATTAGTAGGATAAATAAAGACCAAAAGAACTTCACATTCTTTCATGTTTTGCCACAAAATAAGTTCAGATCAAGTCAAGTTTCATAACCAAATGAGAAGAAGAAAATTTACAGTTTTCAGTACTCTTTGACTTTCAGAAAAATGGGTAAATGATTGAGGACCTGTGATATATCTTCCTTAAAGGTGTTTTCAATCCTATTATGTTACTGGATCCAAAATCCTCATGTTTCATGGGCAGGATCCAAAATAGTATTTAAAGCCACTTGCTCGAATCATAAAAGGGCAGAAATTATTTCCAATTCTGCTATCACACTTTAGACTTGTATTGATAATAAAACATGTGCATGAGTGATGGCTTTTAATTTATTGTGATGATTTTAAGTTATTGGTGGGAAAAACTGTCAAGTGAGAATAAAATGTACTTTGCCAACATATTTAATAAGTGTTTTCCAGGGTTGACAGAAAATTTAAAGGAAATTATTTGTTTGTAAATTAAAGAAAATAAGACTTCAAAAAAACCACTTAAATTTTAGCTCCTAAAAACTGTTGAAAAGTAATCACTGAGCCTAATTCTTCTAGCACATTCATTCCTCTATTTGAGATGGCTTTAGAAGCAGGGAAAGCTCTTCAGGACCTGCCAGGGTCCTGAGTACCGTAATACCTGGTTGAGGAGTAGGACAGTCAAGTTAATGGATGCAGATGTTACATATGATGAAAATGGAGAGAAAGAGTGTGCTAGGACTTCCTGAGTATTATTATGAAAAACATTGCTGGCTGGTTACATTTTGGACTTTCCCAACTATACCTATGCTCAGAATATCTTTGTGATAATTGTGTAGGGATCTCATAGGCATTTATTCACTCATGAATCCTTATTTATTGAAGTGCTGATTATGTCCTAGAAAGAGTACTAGTCCCTGGAGATACAATGGGGAATGAGAAGGCTTAGTCTGTTTACAATACAGTGGAGACATGTAAACAGTCCTGGAGGAAAAGAATTTAAGTTAGATAGATGAAAAAAAATAGAGGTTTTTTTGATCCCACAATCATCACATTTTCTTAACTTGCTCTGCATGCCTTGACATGATTTGGGATTCCGACCTTTGGATAAAGTGGGAACAGAATGCAGCTAATAAAATAACTACCATTTATTGAGCATTTTGCACCAGGCCCTTTGCTAATCTCAGCTACATAATTATTTCATTTTACCCTCATAACTCTGTTAGGCAGGTTCAATTATTGTTCCTAATTTATGGATAAGAAAACCAAAGACCAGAGAGGACAAAGAACATTTTCACACAACTAAGTACAGGCCCACAATCCCTTAATTATTATTCCAAAATCCAAAGAGCTCTGTAAACCAAATATGTTTTTCATAATCATTTAGCATCAAATCCTACACTGAACTATAGTCTTTATATTTCTCACTTAAGAAGAAAATTCCTACATTCATATATTTCTTTACAGAACTAGTTATGTGCTTGATTGAGTACAGCCTAGAGCCTGCTGGGAGTATTACATAATACATAATATATGCACTGTATTATCTTTCTTAAATAAGAATAATTCTAATTTATGTAATGCATCTAAGAATTGTAGATAAGAAAAGTAGAATTCTAGCTTACTCATCTCCAGGCTATTCTTACCAATAAGTCCGCACAAACTTCTTTTAATAAGCCTGTGATACTCAGGTGCCACATAAATTATCATCTGAACATAGAAGAGTAAAAGAAGGCACTATTCATAATTACTCAGGGACAATGGACATAAATTAGGACTATTCCAGGCAAACCAGGATGTATGTACCACCCCATTTTGGTGGCCATGTGGCCTGAAAAAGTGTGAATGCCCATTAATTATAGTGAAATCTTTGCATCTCGTCTGGACTGCATTTGCCGCCTCGAGGAATGTGAGGACCTTTACTGTAATGCCTCAGAAGTATTTAAAAGCTCTTGGCTTTTAGAAAGCTCCCTCTGGCCCAGTGTGGATGCCCCATGAGAATGAAAGTAAGTATAGCTGTAAGGAGATTACTTCAACAATTTACATTGGGCAGAATATGATAAAGACTGAAAAAAATATAGCACTAATGTGGACAAAGGTACAGCCTACACTCAAAGGAAGTAATCAATGGATTTTCCACTGGATGACCAATTGGATATGGGAGATAATTGGGAGCCTAGGGCAATTTCCAGTTTTATGACTTGGAAGCTTGAAAAATGATTGTTGAAATAGGGACCACAAGAAACATTACCAGCTGTGGAGAAAATAGCCTAAGATTGTCAATTTTGAGGTATCTATGAAATACTTCAAACTCTGCTAGCAAAAAGCTTTAAATATAATTAGGTAAGAAACTAACCCTGTCCACAAGGGCTGAGCACAATCCTTTAAACATGGTTGTTGCTAAATAGAGATTTTTGTCTATTGTCTGTAAGTATTCCTGAGGTTTTGACTTCTGATCCCCAGAATGATTAGCTGTAGTCAAGGATTATTTACCTATTCACTTTGATATGTTAATAGTAAACTTGGTCACATGTCCTGGTGTTACAGTAGAGTCTTAATTTGCTTTTTCTGGATGATCCTCTCTAGCAAGGTAGGCCCTTTCTAACAGTACTGGCCAATGGATTCATTGGGAAAATTTTCTATTCTAGCCCAGGCTTCATCTTCATGTCATTTAAGTGAAAGTCTGATGCCAGAAAACTTTGACCTTCCCTGTGTATCTGACAAAGTAAATCTGTCAAGATAAATTGTAAAACACTTTGAATTGGGGGGAAAAAAGGATTTTAGATGTTCTATCTAGTACACTCTTCCAGGTCGTCCCTACATTTCATTGTTTTTGAGTTATTTTACAACTCCAACTGCAGAAAATTAATAGAAATGCAAATGATCTGTGTCTAGTGAAAATGCAATTGATTATTGCCCTATCGATATACACCAGTTTTATATCTATTTGTAAATTCATTTCAGCATTCCTGGTTGCCTAAACATGTATGTTTCTTGAATTCCCCTTTGAACAGTGTGTAACATCTTTCTGCTTCCCTAATTAATGAGTTAAATAAAATTTTTAAGACATGTTCATTTTATATTTGTATGAGAGTAATGAGTTTGCCTTTATTTAAAATTTATCTTTTTACAAACAACAATGACAAAAGTGTGATTTAATAAGAACTTACTATGTGGCACTTGTTAAGTATTCTCCATACATTATATATTTTAATTCTCACAAATACCCTCTCTGATATTTTCTACTATTATCATTATGATCCTTTTACAGATAAGGAAACTGAAGTTTTATAAGGACAAGTGGCTTGCCCAAACTTACCCAGCCTGCCTGACTCCACAACCAATGTTCTCATCCACCACGATACACTTAGATATTTATCAATATTGACTGCAAATTTTGTCAAAAGTCTCAATAATAAAACTATAAATTTATATATATTCTTGATTTTCATTAATGATACATATGACAGAATGCCTATGACTATATTCATATTTTTCAAAAAGAAACTGATTATATGGTTACAGGGTTTGACCTACTACTGGATTACAGGAAAAAATTTCAAATTCCTAGCATACAATGTCCTGCTAACTCATGCCTATCTTGGCAGCCATAACTGGAGCTCTTTTCCACTAACCCCTGTGCCCTGAGGATATTGAAAACACAAAGCTCCTTACATTTCCACTCATGTTACTTTCTTTGCCTGAATACTTTCCCCAATTTGCACCTTTGGAATATCTATTCATACTTCAAGACTAAAAATAAGCATCACCTCCTCATGATGCATTCCCTGAGTTTCTCATCACCCTTGTATTCCAGCACCATCCTGGGTACACTTTGCTATAGTATTTATGACACTGCCTTTGAATCATCTGCATACTTGTTTATTTTTAACTACTTTTGGGAGAAAAATCTCGATTTTCTTTATAATCTTAGAACCTAAAGCAGTACCAGGTTCAGCAGGTGCTCAAAAAATGTTTATATAAGACATGAATTAATAAAATAAAATGATATGAAGATTTATTTTTCTTCCCCTAAAGCTACCATTATGTTCTTAGAAACAATCACCCTTTCATTGATCTTTTTCTAAATAGAAATGGAGGCACATACTAGAGAATGGACTTGAGGATATGGGGAGGGGGAAGGGTAAGCTGTGACAAAGTGAGAGAGAGGCATGGACATATATACACTACCAAACTTAAGGTAGATAGCTAGTGGGAAGCAGCTGCATAGCACAGGGAGATCAGCTCCATGCTTTGTGACCACCTAGAGGGGTGGGATAGGGAGGGTGGGAGGGAGGGAGACGCAAGAGGGAAGAGATATGGGAACATATATATATGTATAACTGACTCACTTTGTTATAAAGCAGAAACTAACACACCATTGAAAAGCAATTATACTCCAATAAAGATGTAAAAAAAAAAAATGGAGGCACATTAGCCATTAAGTCACAAAACAACACAAAGGCCTTTATCTCTGCCCTTAGAACCCTAAAACTGCTTTCCTATCATTTATCCTATAATTTCTTCAGAAATTTATTATTTTTTGTTAAAATGATATATAAGCCAGAGTTCTAAGCCACCTCCAGGAGTTACTCATTTTTCCCTGGTTATCTCCCATGTGTACATGAGGTATACATGTTAATAAACTTCTGCTTGTTTTTCTCTTGTTAATCTGTCTTTTATTACAGGTGTCTCAGCCAAGAACTCAGAAGAGGGAGAGAAAATTATTTTTTCTCCCTTACACTGAAAACAGGAAGTAATTTTTGTTGACCTTGGTAAGTCAGCTTCCATCTTATACAATGTACAAATGGGTGTTTAATTAATACTACTTCATTATGCCACTTAGAGGTAATAAGACCATATTCAAACCAATAACGACATCAAAATTGATATCCCCAGGGCTTCCCTGGTGGCGCAGTGGTTGAGAGTCCGCCTGCTGATGCAGGGGACACGGGTTTATGCCCTGGTCCAGGAAGATCCCACGTGCCGCAGAGTGGCCGGGCCCATGAGCCATGGTCGCTGAGCCTGTGCGTCCGGAGCCTGTGCTCCGCAGCGGAAGAGGCCACAACAGTGAGAGGCCCGCATACCGCAAAAAAAAAAAAAAAAAAAAATTGATATCCCCAAACAATTAGTAAGTTACTTTTTATTATTACTTCATTTTGTATTATTCTACTACAAGAATATAGTAATACTCAAATGCTCTAGTCAGATTTACTAAATATACTAGATCTGTATAATCTGTAGTAATTAATTGATTGTGATCTATTTATTATTTTTGGTAATAACATCTCAGGAACACTTAAACCATGCTGAGCTTCACAGTCTGGGCAGACATTTGACTGTTTAGAAGGATTGTGTATGTGTCTCTAAAAAGACCAAAGTACACATTGAAAACCAATACAAGAATTGTGTTAAAAGGAACACACATCAATCCATTGGGCAAATGGGAGCATGTGGTAAAAAGAATGCCTTATCCACACATCTGGTTTGCTAATATATGCAAATAAGGGTATTAGGAAACATCTTCTCTATAATTGTTTCACTTAAAGCATGTCCTCCATTTATCCAATGGGGATGGGGGCAAGGCAGTGCCAGTGTGGAGTAATTACATAAATAGGGATAGGGACACAAAAGTATGACTTCTAAAATTTTATCAATTTCACCTTTAATGCCTATAGGTTTCAGTTTCAAGATAAGCAAATATTACTGGCCCATTATGGACCAGGTACTGGGCGGAAAGGCCCCACCACATGGGAACATGTGCATAAAGTACCCATCCACAATGCTCTTTCTGTGTGATTGTATATTCCTTTTATAAATGTCTTAGCTTCTGGAAATAAGGGGGAAGTGATTTTGAGGGTGTTACCATAAGCTCCAGCTCTTTGAAGTTATTAATATATGCTTGTATTTTAACATATTTTTCCTATAAATTCATTTTGCTTCCAACTGTAACGAGAGCAACAACTGACTTCAGGACACATGGTTTTAAATCATTACTGCACTATAGGGTTTGGCACTGTCCCAGAGGACCAGGATATTTAGTGCAGAAGCCTTGTTTATAAATGCTTCTTTACAAAGAGAATGAAACGGGCCAGTTTCTTGATGGACTCTATTCTTTCACACAAATGGCTGCATGTTCATATGGAAAACATAATGGAACACCTCCATTTTGAAGCTCTATCATCACCCGAAGCAAAATTCCCACATCTTGAGTTCCCATCTCTTAACAATATTGAAACAAATCTAAGGGGTAAACACACTGGATCAACCATTATTCAGCAGGCACTTGCTTTACAAGGAAAGGGTCACAGTTAACTATTCAAACATTTGGAACCCAGAGACTAGCTGAGTGATAACAGAGTACAGGCATCAGTGTTGGCATTTAGTCTTGAAAAGTTGTTGATCAGAGACTTCAGGGTCCTTGAGATAAATGTCTTCTTTGAACATGTTTATAATAGTTCATCTGTAATGTAATTTTTAGGCTTATGAACAGGGAAATCTTTCTTCCATGTTTCTCCAAAGGAGCTTTAAGACATCTATGAAACTTTGAGCAAACCACAAAACTTCTATAAGTCTAAGTTTCCTGCACCTGTAGAATGGATAAAATAATACTCCCATGCATGGAAAGAATCTGTTGGTACACTTGAGATTCATCTACAGTGCAGGGCAGATTACTCACAGCAAAACAAATCAGATATCAATCCTTCCTATTAACAAGTTCTGGTGACTGGCCAGGCAGAGAGGTGTCCACATAATTGGAGTCTGGACCAAAATGGAAGTCCAGTCCTAGGACCTTGGATCCAGGTGATCCATTAAAAAAACTGGCAGTTGTACCATGAGGAGAGTTATGATGTGCAGAGCAACAAGGGTAACTGGGTTTCAGCACTAAATCTTTGCTTCCTAGTCAAATAAATTGGAAGAAGAGCCTGCTTAAGAATCAATAAGAATATCCAAGTCACTTAACCCTCAGTGTGACTGCATCATCTATAAAATTGGGACATCAATGGTACCTATCTCGCAGTGTTCATGGTTGAGAGTAGTCATTATCTAAGTGATGGCTTATTATTAGGAAGTCACACTATAAAAGGAGCCTACATTCAAATATCTAACATCTGGAACATTAAAATTATTTTTGACCTACTAGGATAAAAATGCAAATATGAAACTTTGAAAGGAAACTTATTTCACTTATTAATAGCTATCTTCAGGTTGGTGGAGTCTCAGCCCTGACAAAGTAATGGCCAGAGAGTTAAAAGAAAATCTGGGGGGGGAGAGGAGGTATAAGAAGTTCAGAATGAAAGTGGAACAAAGGATAGTTAGTCTGATTAGTGAGTCCTTCTCAAATCTTGGAAAGAGTAAAAGAGCCCTCATGTGCAGGAAAGAACCCCCATCCAGAGAGGAAAGACTTATCATCACAGCCTCACTCACTCAGTGTCCCCGCTAAGCACAGCACCAGCCTTGAGCTCAGAATTTACAATAAATGCAGACAGACTCAATGAAAAGAAGTCTATTTAGAAACATGTCATTTTCTTCCCTCACTCAACCTCTCCTTCCCTCTTCTTTCTTTTTTCTTCCTTCCTTCCTTCCTTCCTTCCTTTCTTCCCTATATATTCATTGGATTTTAGAGGAAGCATATAGTTGCTTCAGGCAACTGTCTAAATCATAACAGTTTTTCAAGAGTAAATGTTTTGAAGGCTGGTTTAGAGGCGTGCACAATGGCATGTTGGTGAATATCTAAAACTGTATAAACTAAAATGAAATGAAAGGCTCTGTGAAGCCATCCCCCTAAATATTGAAAACAAGCATTAAACTGTCTCAATGAAGGTAAAGGGGATTGATATGCATTTACAGCAGTTGAATAAATAATATGAGCAGAAACAGCACACAGTGAATTTAGAGCTCATTTCAAAAATTGTGTAGACTTCACTGCATCAGTGCTTGTAGGGAGCTTATCTCCTTCCTACAGATGTGAAACCTAAAAGAACTTGATAAACACTCTTTCTAGGCTCTGTATTAAGAAAGGGGTACTTCTTTTACTAAAGGCAGAGCATAAAAAAGAATATTCAAAGGTTACGTACATATACATACACATATACATACATATATATTATTTATATATAGATATATATGCATACGTGTATGTGTGTGTGTGTATGTATATGTGTGTGTGTTGTGAATATATCCCCATCCCTCTTCTGAGTTTATTTTAGGAGAAAGAGCTGCTCCATAGGTTTAGCCAAGTTTGCCATTTTCTTGATGAATATTCATTTCTTTAGGGAGAGAATAATTTGCACATACTGCTGACAAGAGGGGGCCAGCTGGTGTGTGACATTGTCCAAAGGGACAAATGAGTCTCACCAGCATTGCAGAAAGACTTTTCAACCTAAAATTGTAACTACCTTTATGGCATCTGAACAGCAGATGAGTTTACACTTACTTGTGAACTGAAGGGGTTCAAAACATGCCACCTCAAAGTATGCCACTCTGGCATAGGATGACTTTGAATGGAAGGCAATTGAGAAAAAGCAGAGACAGGCCGAGCTCTCTGCCTTTCCTGTATCTATCTGTAAACAGAACATAAATGCCTCTTGTGAAGGTGTCCCTGCTCCTTCCCATACCAGGAAGGGAACAACAACCTTATCACCAAAGACAAGATGGCACCAAAAGTCTACACAAACAAACCTTACTAACTAGCCCTTATTTTCCATTAGTTGCCCCATATATTTGCTTTCCCGTAATTCGCCACCCGTAGAAGGTCAAAGTCCTTTCCCTTATCTTACCACTTCTCTACAAAGTTATTGTTCTTCACTAAGATGCTATACAGGCTCAAGTTCCAACCTCCCCTTTGAGTTACTCATTTCTGAGTACTCCTGTGTGAATGCATGGTGAACATTAATAAACTCCTGTTTTTTTTCTCTTGTTAATCTATCTTTCATCAGTCTAATTTGCAAGGCCTCGATGAACCTAAAATGAGTAGAGGGAAATAATTTTTTCCTTCATGTGAATCCCACTGGGTCCTAGGATATCTATTTATCAAAATCTTAAAACTTCAGAAATGTTGAAAACTAGAGCTCTTGTTGGCAAGGAAAGCTGAAGGTCATAGGTAAGAGAGGAGATTGGAAGCTTTAGCTTCTTGTTAACTGCTCACCACCTACTTCTGGCTACACATCTAACTTCAACCAGAGCCAAAATTAATCTCTCCAGTAGCTGGAAACAATTCCCCATTTTCACACACACACAGGTTTCTCTGAGCATTTAATGACTATTTCAGGAGATAATAAAGCAGCACCCCATCCCCAACACACCACAAATGTATCAGGACCTTGGCATATATTACTTCTTTATATCCTCATGACAACAGTGTAAGACATTGTAATCACTCCCATTTTACAGAGAAGAAACCTGAGGCTTAATGCCAAAATCACACAGCCAGCAAGTGGTAGGACCAATACAGGCCTACTCAGAGATATTGCATGTTCAGTTCCAGACCACCTCAATAGAGTGAATATCACATAAAGTGAGTAACACTAATTTTTTGGTTTCCCAGTGCATATAAAAGTTATGTTTATACTGTAGTCTATTAAGTGTGCAACAGCATTATGTTTTAAAAAACAATGTATGTACCTTAGTTATAAAATACAAAACAAAAAATTACTAAAATAGTAGTATCAAAGATCACTGATTACAAATCACCATATCAAATGTAATAATAGGGCTTCCCTGGTGGCGCAGTGGTTGAGAGTCCACCTGCCAATGCAGGGGACGCGGGTTCGTGCCCCGGTACGGGAAGATCCCACATGCCGCAGAGTGGCTGGGCCCGTGTGCCATGGCCGCTGAGCCTGCACGTCTGGAGCCTGTGCTCCGCAAAGGGAGAGGCCACAACACTGAGAGGCCCGCGGACTGGGGGAAAAAAAAAATTAATAATAATGAAGTTTGACATATTGTGAAAATTACCAAAATGTGACACAGAGTCATGAAGTGAGCAAATGCTATTGGAAAATAATGGCACCAGTAGACTTGCTTGATGCAGAGTTGCCAAAAAACTTCAATTAAAAAAAAAAAAAAAACAGCTCAATATCTGCAAAGCATAATAAAATGAGGTATGCCTGTATTAAAACCAGGTCTATATGACATGTACTTCCAACCACTACCTCTCCATGTTGCCTACCATGCATGATAACAATGCCTTTAATTTTGCAAAGAAGATATCAGCATAGTTTCTACATAAAATCATTCCCACCTGTCTACATCCAATTCAGTGGATTAATCAAACTGAAAGAAAAGTAAAGCTAAGAAAAAGTTTTATGGAAAACATAAAAATTGAGAGTCTATTCAAATATTTCATAAAAATGATTCATCCCACACTCTTCCTATAGCAAGTTCTCTGGCTCTTTTATTGAGTCTAGTTTCCATTTTCTGAGGTTACACTTCATTACTGCAGAATTCCTTGAAGATAAGATAAAAACATCAAACATCAAAGCAGAACTTGTTTTCTGACCTACTTTTGATGATCATTGGAAACAATGAGGTTTCTATGCATTTCTCTCTCCTTTTTGTTCTTTCTTTGTGATTACTCCCATCTTTTGTAATTCATTACACCCCAAGGCAATTACTGCTTTTGGTGAAATGCACGGCTTTAAAAGGAATTTCCATGCAGAGTTACAGAAACTGAATGCCACATTTCTGAGCAAAGCACTCTTCCTTGGGGCACTGTGGATTAGCCTTTCCATGCTAACGGGCTTGGATGGAGACAGTTCCTTTAGCAGTGCATTGAAAAGTCTGAAAATAATTGTCCTTTTTAGGTTAGTCCTTTGGTGACTGCCTAAGACAAGTTACATCTTATGGTCCTCTCTCCCTAAACCCAGCTGTTGTTCATTTAGCCACTTAGCTAAGGAAGTCGGCCTTTGGTGGAGATAGAAATTAAACATAGATCAAACTGAAATCTCTCTGTGATTGTGAGACTGTACTCACCTCTAATGAAGATATATCAGAGCTCTGGCCTAAAGCCTTGGATTTTCAGGCCATTTGGGCCAGCTGCCACTGCCCAGAACCCACATCACTGTAAACAAAGTAACCCAGACCCTTCGCAACCAATGCTGTACATCAGCATACATGGCCTGAAATATCATGGGCTTTGTCAACACAGTTAAAGATTTTTTGCCTTATTTTATTTAACTGAATTAATACTTCCAAGAATTAGATCATAATATAATGTCCGCGGCAATTTAAGTACAGATACACTGAAGTCACGCACAAGTATTAATACCAAATAAGTGAAAAGCCCATGTCACTGCTGTCACTGGCATTACCACCAGGGCACTGGGGTGGTGGGTGCCTTTGCCACATCTAGGATCACTGGGGTCGCAGGCACTTCCACCATGGTGGTGGGGAGGATGGAGAGGAAACAAGTTTCTGGGTGTCTCTGCCATATCCGGGGTTTTCAGGTTCGCAGTGGCCACCACCATGGGGAGGGGGGCCAGAGTCGGGAGTGCCACCACGGCTGAAGAGACCAGGGTCACTGGCCCTGCAGCCACTGCTGCCTGGTACCATGGGCATCACTGTGGCCTGGAGACCAGAGTCATGTGTGCCACCACTTCTGCTAGTAGGAGGTTCTTTGGGGCTGCAGGCTCCGCTGCCACAGCCAAGAGGCTGGGATCAGAGACATCGTCTCTGGTATTCCCCTGGGATCCTACCTCTCTATGTGTTCCAGTTCACCCACCTTCAGATGTACAGATGAGTGCACCTCTCCAGCATCCTGGTGTGCTGGGCACAGGAACTTTGTTGAGTTATGGATGTTTTACTAGTTGTAGATTGAAGGGGAGAAACAAAGGGAGTGTCTCATGCTGCCATGATGCTGACAACACAGACTATTCTATCTTGGATCTCCCTTTCCGTATGAGTGAAAGAGAAGTCAACATGCTACCCTAGGTACTGAAAATAAACTCCTCCACAAAATAGTCACAGTCCCTGCCCTTGTGGGGCTAGCAGTCAAGTAGTAAATAATAACAGTAATGAGAATATTAAAAACAGTAGCAAACCTTGATTAAAAGCATACTGTGGTATGAGCGGAGCGGCTGAGCCCATGAGCCATGGCCGCTAAGCCTGCGCGTCCGGAGCCTGTGCTCCGCAACGGGAGAGGCCACAACAGTGAGAGGCCCGCATAACGCAAAAAACAAACAAACAAACAAACAAACAACAACAACAAAAAAAGCATACTGTGTGCTGGGGATTGTTCTAAGCTCTTTACATGTATTATCTCATTTAATCCTTGCTTGAGTTGTCTTTACTCACTGTCTCCACATCTTCACCTCTCCTTCTTTCTTGAAATGACACCATTCAGACTTCTGTTCCCACTGGAACCAAACAGAACCTTATGGGGCACCCCCAAGTACAAAGGCCCTTCCATGTCCCCTGCCTCGTTTATAGGAAAGCTTAAGTCTCCCAGCCTCCCTGAGTCACAAAAGGAAAGGCTTAAGCAGTTAATGATTAGGACAATAGAGTCACAGACTCAGAGTCTGATGCACATTCCTGAATTGTTTTACAGGTACTATAACTGCCACCAGAGGGAAAAAGCTAACTGCATGATAACCAGACTGTAGACAGGACACAAGCTGCTCCACCTTGAGCAGTACTAAATCTATGGTTAGCAAAATTCTAAGACGTGGCCTTAAAAGAATGGATTAACACTATTGCTCATAATAATCTATACCTTTGTGGGCATCAAAATAATTGTAGCTTGTTCTGCCCACATACGTAAGTAGGTAACTAAAACTGTCAGCAAAGAGATGCTTCAAGCCCATGTTGATACTTTTCACTCGAAGACCTCAGTGCCATTTCTCAGCATGAAGCAGTTACAGAAGACAGACCTTCGTTCCTCATCTCATAGAAATATGGAATAGTATGGGGTGAGGGGGATTGTAAGCAGCTCTTTGAAGGAAACTGCCCTCAGCAGGACACCCCTTTTATCTTGTCACTTTAGCAAAGCTAGATTGTAACTAACCTTACACCAGGCACCCGCCATGCTCATCTCTGGCCCAGACACACTTTTCAAATGTTTTTGATCACACAGTACCTTGTGTAACCTATTGGTACTTTCCTTAGATCAGAGAAGTAGAAATGTCCCTACTTAAATTATATCCATTTGATGTCTAACCTTAATCTTTGTGTGTGTGTGTAAAATTAAATAATGGGTAATACTGTAAGACTATTCCACCTAATTTTTCTCAATTAGTGTATAATGAATGTCTTCTCATATCCGTAAATATTACACAACATTCTAATGATTCTGTAGTATTCCATTGTATAAATATATACCATATGTTATGCAACCCATCCCCTATCCTATTACTGAACATTTGTTTTTTATTTTTATATGCATTTGTAGTTATTTTCTTAACACATATATGATGTTTATGCATACTTTCAAAGATGTGGAATTGTTGGATGAAACACTATGCAAAATTTTATAATTTCTAATACATATTGCCAAAATGACTACCAGAAAGATTGTGCCAGCATTGTGTTCCCAGGAATGGTGATGCTAACTGAACCAGCAGTGTAAAATGTTGGTTGGCGTGCTGTAATTCTATATGTAGCTATGTCCCCAGTGTTGTACATTGGCAATCACTGCTTCGTTCATTATAAATTACTGAAACTGTAGAATGCTTTTGGCCATAGCTTGTAGTTGATACAGCTGTTAGTCTCTTTCTCTCAGATTGCGGTAATGTTTACAATGCCTCTAATAAAGTCAAAGGATTTGTACCAATAATAATTAAAAAAAGAAGTATAAATGAAGGATAAGTAATTAACAGATGACCAGATCTCTTCCCCTAGCTTCCCCTTCGGTAATCTCTCAAACAAACTGTGTGAACAAGATAGCATCTAAAGAAAGCTCACAAGGAGACTACAAGTCTGCATGCAGTGGGAGTTGGCCACAAGTTTTATCTCCTATCTCAATGATTAACTGATAGTACTTCCCCTTCTCCCTTTAAAAACCTTCATGGCTGAGCTGAATCTTCAGAGTTGTTTTCGGGGGGACATTAGTCCACCTTCTCCCCAGATTGCCAGCATTCTGACTAAAAGCAATTTTCCTTTCTACCAACATGTGCCTCTTGGGTATTGATTTTTGAGTGGTGAGCAGCCAGACCTGAGCTCAGTATAACACCACCATGCATTGAAATCACCGTGCTTGAGGTCACCAACTATCATCAAGTTACCAAATCCAATTAAATCTTTCTCAGTCCTCATCTTGCTCAACCTCTCAGGTGGATGTGACAAAGTTGACTCCTCTCTCTTTCTTGAAATACTTTCTTCACTTGCTTTCTTGAGTACCGCTCTCTCGCTTTCCTCTTTTCTTGGAAGGCTGCTCCTCTTCCATCTCCTTTGCTGACTCTTCTTCAGTGCCCTGCCATCTTAATATTGGAGTGTATCAGGCCTCAGCTCTCATACCTCTGACCTCCTACCTTCCTAGGTGATTCCTTTGCCTTGGTAATTTTAAACACCTTACACATGCCGATCACTCCAGCTTCATCTGTGTCCCCGGAATGGTAGGCTGCCCACTCAGCTATTCAATTTGTGTTAGTTTTCTAGGGCTACCATAACAAAATAGCATGGACTGGGTGGTTTAAACAACAGAAATTTATTTTCTCACCGTTCTGGAGGCTAGAAGTTAGAGATCAAAGTGTCAGCAGGGTTGGTTTCTTTTGAGGCTTCTTTCCCTTGGCTCCCTCTGTCTTTACATGGCCTTCCTTCTGGGTATGTCTGTGTCCTAATTTCCTCTTCTAATAAGAACTCAATCATACTGGATGTGGACCCACCCATTTTACATTAATTATCTCTTTGAGACCCTATCTTCAAATACAGGCACATTCCGAGGTACTGGGGCTAGGACTTCACCACGTGAATTTGGGATGATACAATTCTGCCCACAGCGGAACTAGGTACTCAGTTTCTCCACTTGAACGAATAATGGGCATCTCATGACCAAGACTGATCTTTACATCACACTCCACCTCACCACAATCTCCAGAAAACTTGCCTTTTTCTCATTGTTCTCCAACTTCATTTGGTTTCTGTTCAATGTCTCTTCCTATGTAATATAGCACTTTCAAATATTTTCAAGCCCCCAACATGCTATATCTTCTTATGTTTATTGTTTGTCTCCCACTAAGATGTAAGCAGGGCAGGGATTTTGTTCTGTTCATTGTCTCATCCCCAGCATTAGGAATAGTTGACTGATACGTAGTAGTTACTCAATAACTTGCTGCTGAATGAATAAATATAATTATAACAACAACTCTATTACATAGGTATGGTATTGTCTCCATTTGATAGATAAAGAAATAAAGACTCAGGGAAAATATGTAACTTGCCTTAGGTCATAGAGCTAGTAAGGAATGGAACTAGGATTGGACTCAGGTAATCTGAATCCTGACTGCTGATAAGCAATTAACATTTCAGTGTGGCAAATGCTATTTCTAGAGGAGCTCAGAGTGTACTGCAGCCCTTAGGAGAGGCACCTAACTCAGGAGTTACAACAGGAGACAACTGGTAAACAAAAGTTATGTGGAAGAGAGGCCCAGGGTGAGGCAGCCTCACATACGTATGCAAGGGAAGATCCTACACCAGATTGGTGCTCAGTAATTAAATAGACAACTACTATATTATATAAACCTAAAGAAGTCAAAGCACATTATCATGGAAGAGCACTGTAGTACTCAGCACTCCATTTATTAATAGAATCATTAAACTTAAAGAGAAGAATGAAGAACTGACTACCATACAACTGACCACAGCTCCCAAGCCTATAATGAAGCTGTCAGAACTGACTACTCCACAAGGTCACAGCAATAATTAAGATCTAGTTCTAATTTTATTAGGGTCTTGGGGAAATGGTAAATAGCAGAAACTTTCAGTGTGTAGCAGACCTCAAAGATTCTGTAAAGAAGTTTATAATTCCCTAGTAGAGGCAATCACAGCTCAAGTGCTTCATAACTCACAACAGGAATAATGAACTGCATTCATAAAGAGAGAGAGAGAGACAGAGAGATTTTTTTAAAACCAAAATGAAAACCTGGGTTATTTAAACTTGAATCATTAAAAAAAAAAACTTGAATCATTTTATTTCACTGAAGAGAGCCCATTTTAGTACTCATCATGCTAATTTGACGATAAAAACCCATTTCTGACATTAAGTACAATAATTAGTAAACTTCTAAGAGTTAGTGAAGATATGGACGGTTAGGAAAGTTGAGAAATTAATTTCTGAGGTATGCTTCTTTCTGAAATTATGCTATCTAGAGTCTGGATTCTCATGTAAGGTCACTGATTTCCCCTAGAGTTGAAGTTACCTAACATACAAATCCTATCACCAGTCTAGCTGAAGTGTTAGAAAGATAATGGTAGGCCTTGTAGCCTATAGAAGCTGGAAAGGCTGCAAGTGTTATGCCCAAGTCCAGATAAGTACATAAAGAAAAAGAAAGCATGCCACCAACTGGGCCAACTGATGCCACCCAAATCCAGCCTATGAAAAATTCTTTATTGAAAAACATGCTATTGGAAGATAACCATTGGACTCCACTTGTATGTTCCATATTGATAGATCTGAGCCATTGGCAGTGTGCTCTACCCGTTGATAGTCCTGGGAAGACTTAAAAATATACTTATGGGAAATGCTTGTCAAATTCTGTGTCAAATTCATATACCCCTATGGGTATATTGACTAGAACAAGACTGAATTTATAGGTTAATATGGTAGAAACTGTAGCCTAAAGAAGCTACTGAATCCAACATTTATGATCATGACATATCTCTCTATTTAATTCTTCTATTTACATATCCTAGAGCAGAGTTTCTCAACCTTGGCACTATTGACATTTGAGAGCAGATAATTCTTTGTTGCCATGTGCCTTGTAAGATGTTTAGCTGTATCCCTGGTCTCTACCCATCTGATAATAGTAGCATGCCCTGCCCGGATGTGACAATCAAAAATGTCTCCAGACATTGCCAAATATTAACTGCAGCATTGTTTGTAATAGCAAACTATTAGGCACAACTTAGTTGTCCATTACTAAGAACACAGATCAATAAAACTTGGTTTATTTTTGCAACAAAATTTTATACAACAGCAGGAAGTAAAATAGAAACACTAGATCTATCGATCTATCTATAAATGTGAATAAATCTTTAAAAACATAAAGTTGAACTTAAACAACAAATTGTATTAGATTAGTGCCATGTAGTACCATTTATATACATTTTAAGTACTTAAACAATAAATATCCAAACAATACTTTAAATGTGATAAAAAATTTTAAAACTTGCGTGGGAATGATTTCCATAAATTTTAGGATAAATAAAAATATGGTAGGGCTTTAGCTTAGTTTTCTCAATCTTATTTATTTAAAAACAAAATGATCTGAAAAAATAATGTGAAATATGCTTCAAGTCTTGATGGTAAACTTTGAGTACCTGTTATATTATTTTCTGTACAATTCTGAACACTTGAAGTACTTCATAATACAAAACATAATTATATTTCAGAATAATCCGTAAGCTACCTTTTAAGATACTGGCAAACTGAAAATCTTATGCTTTCTCAGGAGTAATTTGTTTTCAAAGATTTCATTAGACCTTTTAAACAGTTTCTGAATTTCCCTCAATACTCACTTGTAAATGACAGCTAAACACTTGTTTCAAGTAAGTATTATTCCTCAGTTAATAATCCAAATCCTAGAATATTCCCTCACAGGTTAGTGCTAGAATTGCCAAAGTAGCCTTTAAATTGTCCAAATATAAAACACTCTTGATTGACCTTAGTGACATTAGAAGGTTCAAACTTTGACAGCGTTATTTAATATTTAAATTATACCAGGTAGTGCGCTGGATCCTTATTTTGGAACGCTTACGTTGGCAGTAAAGGCCATCTCTATCACTGGGGTTAAAAGAACTGGATACACTGGCTGATTTACAGGCCAGCTTTGCAATTACTTTTTTTTTTTTAATACATCTTTATTGGAGTATAATTGCTTCACAATACCATGTTAGTTTCTGTTGCACGACAAAGCGAATCAGCCATATGCACACGCATGTCCCCATATCCCCTCCCTCTTGAGCCTCCCTCCCATCCTCCCTACAAGTGCTACAGTTTTACAGATGCCCTTCCCCAACTTCAGCAAACACAGTGAATTCACAGCTGCAATCAGAACTTGGTCTTCCATCTTTTCATAGGACCTATTAATTATTTCTCATTTTTCATGAAATGACGTTCTAAAGAAAAAAAATTTTAAGGAAAAAATATATTGTCTCACACTGAGACTAACAATCCCCAAAAAGTCTGTAGCTACATTTAAGTCAAAGGTCAGTTCAGATGGAAATTTCAACCTACTTTTCAATTTCTAATCTTTTAAAAGGCCATGTGACTTAAAGCTATTCCTTTCGTACGGCAAGAAAATGGAAGCTCCTGAATGATGAGAGTAGATGATAATCATAATTATGATAAAAGCACCATCAATGTACTCTCCGGGAAGGTATTTTATGACTTCAGAGCTTGGCACAAGAAATGAAGAGAGGAAAAAATGTGCTTGTTATACTTGTGTTAGGCATTTGAAGCCAATCATATGGCAGTGATACAAAATAGCATGTTAGAGGGTGTCAAATTCAGAAATCGATAAGAATCTCTCCCCTTTAATGGTACAAATTGAACACATGTTTCAAATGCTAGCAACAAGGGATGCATTTGTTTCTAATCAATAGGTACTTCAGTTAGTAACACATGCTGCTTTTTTAAGATATGTAAATTGTTTTCCAATTTACCCATTTGAATTAATCTTCTCTACTTAACATCCAGAGAATACAATGTAGGCCGTTCTTGAATTTATGACTCATAATATGCAAGAGACATTTTTGTCATTTGTATTTACTTGATTATGAAGAAATCACCACAGGTAGTAATTCTTTCAAGGCCAAAGACCCTGTTGAGTGACTACCACTGGGTAGAGGTGATCTGAAACACATGAAAGACTTAAACTCAAATTAATAACACTGGAGAGGGCCAAACAGGGTATCTCTGGCGGAGGAATCTCTTGCCCGTTGTACTTTACTGAAAACAAGGGGATTAAATAGGGTTTACAAATTGGGTGTTGCAATTCCAGCCGTTTTCCTGTGCTTCTCAAAATGCTGGCATTCAAGCTAATATTCTCCAGGCAGAAAGCTGAAATTTTATTTTCTGAGGAGTCTAAACTGCCCAGGGGAAGAGACCTAAAGATACTAAGAGTAGAAGTTCAGAGAAGAAAAAAAAAGGCCCAGTCTGGACAAAGAACTTCAAATTACTTCTTTATTTTTATTTTTTTTTTCCAGTTAACTTCTTGATGCCCAGTTCTTGAAAGTGAGCAATCAGTTTAGGTCACCAGACAAATGAAGAATGTCTCAAATAATAAAAATCAGAGACCAAATAGACAAACACATTAACTTGGAGGAAACAAAGAACATGCAGGGAAAATAACACCCCTGGGGGAAAATAGCTAACATTTATATTCTCAAAGAGGTAAGAAGATTCTATGTACAGATTCTATGTACATGAAATACAAACTTGAGGCTATAAAATTGATGTTGATGTTTTCTGATGTCCTTGACTGCAGCTTTGGATGTAGAAAAGACAATGCAAAAATTTACTTACTTTGATTTCAATATTTAGTTTCAATTTATTAATTATATTTTCAAAACTCTAATTTTTTCTTAAGCTTTTAAGGTCGGTTTGCTAATCTTGTTATTTAGTGTTTACATCCAGCAAATTATAACACTCAGTTTTAAGGGTTTTTAAATAATGTTTGTTTTAAAATAATGTTCATTTCTATTTACAACTCAGTAATTAATTAAAACATCCTGAACTTTTCAAACTACAGTTACATTTTAGTTTTTTTCAATTATCTAATCTAACAGACAAAACGTTTCCATGAACTTAAATAATTCTTATAGAGATAATGTATCTGTTCTAGTTATCTATTACTATATAGCAAATAATTCTAAAGCTTGTTGCTTAAAATAATCATTATGCACATGGAGTCTGTGGATCAAGAATTGGGAAAGGTAAAGCTGAGATGACTTTTCTCTCTTCTACAATGTCTGAGGGTCACAGCTAGGAAGGTTCAAAGGCTAGGGTGGGGGGTGGAGTGACATGCACTGGGAGAAGAAATCACCTTGAGGCATTTTCACTCACATATCTGACTATTGATACCAGGTGTGAGATGGGACCTCAACTGAAACACTATGGTCCTGAACACCTACACAGGACCTCTCTATGGTGGCCTGGGCTTCCTCACAGCGTGGCAGCCTCCAGCTTCTGACATGGTGTCTCATGGCTCCAAAGGCAAATGAGAGAACCAGGGCAAAGCTGCATGACTTTTTCTAATCTAGCCTTAGAAATCATACAGCATCAATTCTGCTATTTTCTGTTGGTTGGCTAGTCACTAGGTCAGCCTGAATTCAGGGAAAGGACATAGACCCCACTTCTCAATAAGAGGAATGTCAAAAATTTGCAAATATATTTTAAAACCTATAAATTGAGCATAACCAAAGTTCTCTTAAATATACCAATAATGTACATAAATGTAGTAATACTTCACTTAAAATCATGTCTAAATTAATTATGTGTTTTATTGGAAATGCAGATTGTCACTCAAGTAACTTTATAAATACATGAGGTACCAAATGTCCATGAATTCCTTCTTAACACAAAAACAGAGTAGTTTTTCAGCCATAAAAAGGAATGAACTTGGGTCGTTTGTAGAGACTTGGATGGATCTAGAGACTGTCATACAGAGTGAAGTCAGAAAGAGAAAAACAAATATCGTATATTAACGCATATATGTGGAACCTAGAAAAATGGTACAGATGAACTGGTTTGCAGGGCAGTAATTGAGACACAGATGTAGAGAACAACCGTGTGGACACCAAGGGGGGAAAGTGGCAGGGGGTGGTGGTGGTGTGATGATTTGGGAGATTGGGATTGACATGTATACACTTATATGTATAATATGGATAACTAATAAGAACCTGCTGTATAAAAAATAAAATTAAATTTTTTAAAAAAACGTAGTTTTTTTCTCTTAAACCATTCTTTACTTAATTCTACATTGTACAGCTAAAATATTCATGCCCACTAAGAAGGAAAATACCATCCGGTTACTTAAAACTAGAGATTTTGGTAACTCAGACATATAGAGCAATATACTAAATCCTTTTTATAGTCCCGTGTCATGGCAAAATCGTTCTGAGACTCCATTTCCAATGTGTAGAGGTTCCCATACAGCACCAAGTAATGCTCCAGGCACTAGCTGAGTACTGTCAGGGAGGAAGAAATTTTCCTCTACCCTTCTAGGTTCTTCTGGCTGGTCTAAGAATTCAACTGATATGAGATAGATTAACAAGAGTAAATCAAACAGAAGTTTAATAATATGTGTGCATGGGAGAGACCCAGAAAAACTGAGTAATTTGCCAAAATGGCCAAAGCCCTCACTTTAAATACCATCCTCAGCTAAAGACAAAACAGGATGCTGAGGGCAGGGAGGCAGTTATAGGAGGTTACCAGGAAAAGCACAGTAAAGAAGGGTAAGCTTATTTTGCATATTTAAGTCTTTGCCTTTTCCATTCATAATTTTCTAGAGATTTGGTCATCTTCCTCTTCCTGGCACAGTGAGGGAGACACCCTTACAAATGAAGATTTTCTTTAAAAATGTAAATGTTTCTTACAAGAGGGTAACTCTTACTTGGTTTTCAGAGTTTTTCCCATGCCTGCTGTTTCTTAGAAAATAACCAGCTTAAAATAATTACCATCCCAAAGAGGCAACCCTTGGGGGACAAATTTTGCTCCCCTACAGTATCCTACAATTCAATTTCCTGGATAGAGATTCCACAGGTTGAGGGCTCAGCCCTACAAGACTGCCCCCAGCTCCCCCTTTAGATACTGAGTCACAAGTCCAGGTTATTACCTCTACTTATCACCGACTCGCTATAAAGCAGAGGTTCCAAGGACAGGACGCCTCTTCAGTCTTGATTAATTTGCTAGAGCAGCTCACAGAACTCAGAAAAACATTTTACTTATTAGATTTCCAGTTTATTATAAAAGATACAACACAAGAACAGCCAGATGGAAGAGGTAAATAGGACAAGGTATGGGGAAGGGGCACAGAGCTACCATGCTCCCTCCAGGTGTGCCATTTTCCCTGAATCTCCATGCATCCACCAACCCTGAAGTTCTCTGAACCTTGTCTTTGGGGGTATTACGGAGGCTTCATTACACAGGCATGACTTATTAAATCATTGGCCATTGATGACTGATTCAACCTCCAGCTCCTCTCTCTTCTCTGGAGGTCAGGGGAACGGGACTGAAAATTCCAACCCTCTAATCACATGGTTGGTTCCTTTGGTGACCAGCCCCTTATGCTTAGGTGATCTAGGGGCATTACAAAACTCACCTAATTAACATAACAAAAGACACCTTTATCATTCTCATCACTTAAGAAATTCCAAGGGTTTTAGGAGCTCTTTGTCCCGGAAACAGGGACAAAGACAAGATATATATTTTTTTACTATAAGTCACCATATCACACATGGCCTACCAAATTGAAAAAGGAATTTGTCTCCCAGAATGTAGACCACTACATTCAAGCTAGTCTCACTATTAGTTTAAGACTACCATACACACCCATTATGAATACTTGACTGATCTTTCATTTCTTTGACAATGTACACTAATTTTTTTCTAAATTTAAAGACCTCTGAAATAAGATATGTAAACATATTCTCTATTAATGAAGATCTTTGTATATCATGGTAATCCAATGATATGTAAATGTATTTTTTATTTAACGATAAAGACCTTTGAATCTGAGGGTCCTAAGATACATAAATGTATTTCCTATCTAACAAGACCTGTGCAATTGAATAAGACCTTGCACTGTCAGATTCTTAGCACCATACCACTCTTAACTATTTAAAATGATGTTGAATTTACATGGCTAGGTCTTACGTGCTATAATAACTCATAAGGTCATTCACTCTACTAACAATTCAGAAAATAAAAGATTCAACATGTGATAGTAAGAAGAAAAAATTAAATACAAGCCTAGAAAGATAAAAATTGAGGAAATCTACCAGAAAGCAGACCAAAAGATGAAAAGAGATAAAATTTAGAAATAAACATTAGATAATTAAAAGACCAGTCAAGACGTTCCGACATTCAGTATTCCAAAAAGAGAAAAAGGTTGAAATCATCAATGAAATAGTTTAAAAAATTTTCCAGAACGGAGGTACAGAAGCTTCCAGTTTCAACAGGCTCTAAAGAATAACCAGCACAATGGGCAAAAACAAACATACATAAAGGCATATTAACAGGAATTTTCAGAAAAGTGAAAAATAAACATTTTAAGGGCACTAAATAAAGGAAAAATTCCTAGAGAGAGAAAAATCAGGTTCTAAAATGTCAAAAAAAACAAATAGTGACAGAGATCTCAATAGCAACACTGAACACTAGAAGTTAATGAAACAATGCTTTCAAAATTGAGAGAAAATAATTTATGACATAGAATTCTCTACCTAAGCAAACTGTCAACCTGCTATGAAGTAGAATAACAAAATTATAACATAGGCAAGCGCTCAAAAAATGTATCACCTAAGCACTCTAAGGAAGTTACTGGAAGGTATGGTTTATCCACACAAGAAAGTAAATCAAATAGAGAATGATATGAGATCCAGGAAGTGGAAGGCAATGAAAGAGAAAAGTGAAAGAATGATGGTGAATTAAGTTCTCAGGATCAGTGAGGTACAGCAGGCCCAAGAAATAACCTGTATAAATTGGTGGAGTCCAAAGAGTTCTGAGAGAGAGGTCTCCAAGGAAAGGAAATTAATAGAATTCTTGATGGACTTGAATGTGTTCAAAGATTTACAGAACTGGGAGCACGTTGGTAATGGGAAGGAAGAAATTTTTCTCTACCCTTCTAGGTTCTTCTGGCTTTTCTAAGAATTAAATTGACATAAGACAGATTAACAGGAGAAAAATCAAACAAAGTTTATTAACATGTATACATGGCAGAGACCCAGAAAAACTGACTAACTCACCAAAAATGGCCGAAACCCTCACCCTAAATACCACCTTCAGCTAAAGACAAAAGAAGATGTTTGGGGGTAGTGGTTTGGGACTTCAAAGGGGAGGAAGACAATTCACATGAAAATGAAAAAGCAAATGTTTGGCAAGCAAATGTTTGTTGGGCCATGCAGAGACAATGGGACAGACTGGAGTCTGATCTCTAGGCCCTGCTGAGTTTCCCCAAGACAATATCTCTGGTGATCTATTCCAGGAAAAGGACCTCTGTCTAAATTCTTTAGGCAGTTAGGGGGAAGGTCAATGTTTCTTCCTGAGCCTTTTGGACCTTGATTGTTTTTCAGCTCAAAATAATCTACATGCTGGGCTTCCCTGGTGGCGCTGTGGTTAAGAATTCGCCAGCCAATACAGGGGACACGGGTTCAAGCTCTGCTCTGGGAAGATCCCACATGCCGTGGAGCAACTAAGCCCGTACACCACAACTACTGAGCCTGCGCTCTAGAGCCCATGCACCACAACTACTGAAGCCCATGCGCCTAGAGCCCATGCTCCACAACAAGAGAAGCCACCGCAATGAGAAGCCCATGCACTGCAATGAAGAGTAGCCCCTGCTTGCCACAACTAGAGAAAAGCCCACACACAGCAACGAAGACCCAATGCAGCCAAAAATAAATAAATATATTTTTAAAAATAAATTAATTAATTAAAAATAATCTACATGCCAAAGAGACATTTAGGGGTGGCAAATCTTGCTACCCTACATTGGGAATAAATTAGTGAGTGTTAAGTACAATTTAAAAATTAGACCCTAGAAAAACACAAAAATAAGATATTTATCAACTTCAAAGAAACAAAAAGGTATAGATGAAGGAAAATTATGAATAATAATGATCTGAATTCTGAATATTGACTTAAACTTGTTATAACTGTATTAGAAAGATAGGCAGAACAGAGGAAGAGAGGGTGCATATGTGATGGAGGAAGGTGAGGTGGTGAAAGAGAACAAGATCCTCATCCTGCAAGTGGGAAGCCAATTAATAAATAAAATTTTAAAATCCAGAAAAAAAATATAGTCACACTACTTGCATGTATGCCATATCTCCCTATACTATTTGAGTACATGGAGGAAAATCCCAGAAGAATCAACTAAATATGTTGAAATGATTGTTTCTGGGTAGTAGTAAATGGTAGGGGAGGGAAACTATTCATAATAAACATCATGGGATAACAGTGTATAATAAACATTACATAATAATATGCAGTATACATTATGGAAATGTATCACTTTAAAATCATATACATGTTGTAGAAGCAGAATTCTAAGATGTCCCCCAGGACCTCTTCTCCCCAGTGTTACACACTATATAATCCCCTCCTTTGAGTGTGGTCAGAACCTATGACTTACTTCTAGCCAATAGACTATGGCAAAGGTGATGGGATGTCACTTCCTTGATTATGTTACATTATTTAAGACTCAGTCTTAAGGCTGGAGAAAGAAGCTCTGTTGTTGACCTCAAAGAAGCAAGCATGTTGGAGAAGCCCTTGTGACAACAAACCACAGGCTACCTCCAGGACCTGAGGGCAATCTCCAGCCAGCAACCAGCAAAAAGCTGGGGTCCTCAGTCACAAAGCTACAAGGAAATGAATTCTACCAACAATCTGAATGAGCTTGAACTTGGTTTACTCACCCATGTCTGGACCATTTCATGTTTTGTCTCTCAGTGGAAATAACCAACAAAACGACTAGCATCAGTCCAAAACGTACAACTGAATGGATCCTTCTGACAGGGACCCAGGTCATTAGCTCTTCCAGGACTACTCCTAGACCCTGAAAACAGAGTTCTTTGTTTGCATTCTTTATTTTGTGAACAACTATTTTTAAAAATATTTCCTTCTTCTCCAGGAACTTATAATCACAGTGATGACTGAAGAGCAGCAGAATTTGTCACCCCAAAATATGCCTCCTCAAATAAAGATTATTTTAGGCTTCTTACTGAAATGGAGCAGGACCCTATGGGGCCCTGGGTACGAATCCGTTATGTGTCCCCATTTCTTGTTGGTAAGAAATTGGCTTCATTCAAGCTCCTTGACCTTCCCTGAGTTCCAAAGGGCAGATTCAAAGAGTTGCTTATCAGGGAAGGGAGGGAATGCAGAAACAAAGGAGGAGCAGCCAAGAAACAATTAGTGCAGCCATGGGGCAGAGTCCTGGCTCCTCCTCAAGGAATATACATAACCAAATACCTTTGAGTTCTTCTGCAGGAACTAAGGCCCCCACCCAGGGTGAGGACGGTAACTTTTGGCTGAGCATAAGGTTCCTGGAACACTGCCCTCTTACGTCACCATCAACCAATCAGAAGAAAGTCTGCACACAGTGGAAGATAACGAAGACTGAACTCCTCCCTAAATGATTCTCCCTTTTTAAAAATTTTCATGGTCAAGTAGACTCTTTGGGGTTGGTTTTTGGACATGAGTCTGCCTTCTCCCCAGATTGCAGGCCTTCTAAATAAAGCAACTTTTCTTTTCCAACCAACACTCATCTCTCAAGTGTTAGCTTTCGAGCAGCGAGTAGCTGAACCTGAGTTCACTAACATTTTTAAGAAACAGCAGACATAAGAAAAGTTCTGAAAACTCAGTAGAAATTACCCTTTTGTAAGAGGCATTTACATTTATAAGAGAAATCTCCATTTGTAAGAGTGTCTCCCTCTTTGTACCAGGAAGAGGAGGATGACTCAAAATCTCTAGAAACTCTTGAAGGCAAGGACTTAAGTCTGCGTAACAACCATACCCTTGTTTACTGTGCTTTGCTCCATAACCTCCCATAACGGGCCCCCTCCCCCAACCCTCAACATCTATCTTTTGTCTTTAGCTGGAGATGGTATTTAAGGTGATGATTAGATGGTATTTGAGGTGATGGCTTGGACCATTTCTGGGAATTTCTGTTTTCCTGGGTATTTCCTATGTATATAGGAGGTACACATGTTACTAAACTTCTTCTTTTCTCCTGTTAATCTGTCTTTTATTACAGGAGGTCTCAGCCAAGAACCTGGAAGGGTAGAGGGAAAATTATTTTTCCTCCCCTACATGGTCCTACAGTGAAAAAAGAATGGAGACTAGGAGGCAGTTACCTGATTTTCTAGGCAAAAGAAGATAGTGCCTGAAGTAAGATGGCAACAGTGTGATAGGAACAGAGAGAAACAAATAAAAATGTTATTTCTAAGAAATAAATGGATAGAATTTTGATTCAATAAAACAAGAATAAGAAAAATGTTCCTTAAAATTAAAGTCAAGGATAAGAAATGAGGTTCTCAATCCCAGATGTTTTGCCTCTCCCATCTCCCTCCCATCTCACAGACTATCAATAAAGAATAAATGGATTTAGATAAGTAAATAAAGAAAATATTGTACTCTGTAACTTGGGGGTGTTGCGGGGGAGCGTTGAGCTCTGCCTCACAGAGATGCAGTTCTATTTTTTTTTAATATTTGAATTTTACTAATTTTTTTATACAGCAGGTTATTAGTTATCGATTCTATACATATTAGTGTATACATGTCAACCCCAATCTCCCAATTCATCCCCCACCCCCACCACACACACCCCCACCCCCGCCACTTACCCCCCCTTGGTATCCATACAGAGATGCAGTTACTATTAATGCATTTTAAGAGATAAAAGGCATCCTACAGGGCATCTCTGAAAATTCTTCCCCCTCCTGATTTCCAGGCAAAGGAATTTATAAACGGATGGTTTCCCTTGAGCATTCTTTCTGGTGATGGAAATCCATAGTCAGTTTTCTCATTGAAAGCAGACTTTCCCCAAGGCCACACACATCTAGCCTGCTAGTCTGAAGGCTGCCGCCAACCACTCACTCTCCCTACCTCTAAGATGCCTTCTCTAAACCAGTTTCATCTGGGGGAAGGAGGAGAACAGTACTTGAGCACAAAAGCTTCACAGAAGAAATACCACTTACAGCTGACTGAGTCATTTTGCATATGTGCATCTGCCCCAAATTAGAAATACTTGTGAGTGGAATACCACAAATGTCTTTGAAGTTCATTACTGTTAAGAGTTATGCACTAAGGGGGCCTTTTCCTTGTTTACATAGCATGTTATGGTCTCACAGAGACTGAGGGAAGTGGAGTAACCACTCTGGTTTACATTATAGGATGGTTCGCAGAGATGAAAGGATTTCGTGCACTGAGTCTTACCGCCTGTGTTATTACCACCAGGGCAGATATCGCAAGGAGTAAATCAAGTTAATCTGCCAGAGCCTTGGGTTATGTATGTGGGGATTATTACACAAGATAATTTCACGTTCCCGGGAAGGTTCAAGTTTGCAGAGGACTGGATGACCTCTTTGCCTATTCCAAATCTACGGTTTTTATAAGGTCTTTGCCGTATTTTCTCTCTTTCTCCTTTGGTAAGAGTTTAATAATGTCTCTATGTTTATTTAATGAACAGTTTTCTTACATTTAGTATAAAAAGTATACTGTGAATCTGTAATTGGGAAGATCTCAACAGAAAAGGAGATCACCACAGTCTAGGAGAGAATGACCAACTCACACGTCAGGTAAGGCAAGAAAATAGGGATTTAAAGACACTTGATATTTAATTGTTTTAAACACCATGCAGGCCAAACAAAACTGCATACAGGTGACACTGTGTTTAATGAGCCTACAGGTGTAAAAACTATGGAACCAGAGCAGAGGGTTCTGGAGAAAAAGAGAAAAAGTTATGAGAGAAACATAGGTGAATCCAAAGAGATTTTGTACATACCCCTACCAGAATTGGGTTTCATCATTTTGTTGTTGTTGTTACAATGGAGTTGGGAAGCACACATTTTTTTTTTTTTTCTTTTTCTTTTTTTTTTGCGGTACGCGGGCCTCCCACCGTTCTGGCCTCTCCCGTTGCGGAGCGCAGGCACCGGACGCGCAGTCCCAGCGGCCATTGCTCACGGGCCCAGCCGCTCCGCGGCACGTGGGATCTTCCCGGACCGGGGCACGAACCCGTGTCCCCTGCATCGGCAGGCGGACTCCCAACCACTGCACCACCAGGGAAGCCCGGGAAGCACACATTTTTAAGGACATTTGTAGGGACTTCACTGGCGGTCCAGTGGTTGACTTGGTGTTTTCACTGCAGGGGGCCCGAGTTCAATCTCTGGTCAGGGAACTGAGATCCCACAGGCCCCACAGTGTGGTCACCAAAAAAAAAGAAGACATTTGTAGTGATGACACTCCAAACTTATGTTTTTTTTTAATCCAATCTCATCTTTAAAACCTTCCACAATAGTCCTCATCCTCTACCCTTTAAATATATTTACAGCTCTCTGTGGAACCCCTCAATGACCAATTTTATCTGAGTAAATCAACAATTTCTCCAATTTAGTAGAAAGTCCTCTTCTCTTGAAAGCATAGCAGAAGAGCTCCTCTGAGCTCCCAGGTATGCTTTCCTAACCTAGAAAGCTGCCTTAAATATAGTGTGTGTTTCCCCTAAAGGTTTTGCAAAAGTTGACAGTCGTCTTAGGACCCCCTTTCCATCTTAAACTTTTTTCCACCAAGCTACCCACAAAAATTAATAAGCATCCTTGGGGTATTTATGTGAAGCTCTAAGCAGAGCATAATTAAAAACTTTTGACATTTACTTTTTATTTTATTTGACGTTTAGAGAAAAATTCAACTCAGTTTTTCTCTCTAGTCCCTAATATGTTTTTATTACTGACATTCTCAACTGGTAGGTATAAGGATTGCCATAGATCTCTGAGGAGACAAAGCAAAAGTTGGTATCTGGTGGCATGGTGGCAGGGGAAAGGGGTAGGAAGTGGGGACAGGAAGAAAGAAATGAGCAGTGTGAAAATTCATCCAGAGATGAACCATGGGAAGAACTGGATAATGTTCACATAACTCATACTTTTCTGAAAAGCTTAAAATTAGGCATGATTTATGATATAATATTGTCCAAAAAAGTTGCAAACAGATCCAGTCCCTCATGTTGATTTAACCCCTTTAACTGCCTCAATTGCACTGCATTCCCTTTATTAAGTCAGGCTACCTCCTACTTGCATTGCATTATTTCAAAATATAATTTTCATTAAGTTAGAGACATGATTCTCAAACAAATATTAGGGAGCACTTGTTAACAATGTATTTACCTCATTAATAAGAAAGCCAGCAGGATGACAAAGCTAATTGAAAGATAGGGGAAACTGCTATATAGAGAGTCAATAAAAGAAAGAATAAAATAGGATTTCTAGGAAAAGATGCAAAAATCACAGTCTTTGCTGTTATCATGTCTACAAGACAGAAATCATTTGCATCTCTACCTAAGAAAAGTCATTTGCAATTTTTCAGTCTTCTATAAGGTAATATCTAACTTTACTGAGTTTGGATCCTAATCAGTAATAAGGTGGGCAATGTTAGATCATCTACCACACTTCAGAAACTTGAGAATGCATCAGAATCACCTGGAGAGCTTGTTAAGCCAGATGGCTAGGGCCCCAGCCCCAAAGTTTCTGATTCAGTAGGTTTGGGGCAGCCCCTAAGAATAGGCATTTCTAACAAGTTCCAGGTGATGCTTCTGTTGCTGGTCCAGGGACCATACTTTGAGAGCCACTGCTCTAGTTTCACACTAACAAGACTTGTAGTAATATTTCTGCATTATTTTCAAGTGTCATATATGTCAGGATAAACTGTGAAGGACTTTGAAATAGATCATTAAGATTATTAGATATCTTCCATGGAAAACTAGGCTTCTTCTAATTCTTGATTTTCTGAATCCTTGGGGTTTATACCCTTCATTGTTTTTGAGATATTTTAGAATTCTGTAATTTGTAGAAAACAAATAGCTATGCAAATGAGTCTTGTCCATAGACATGCAAATTAGTTCTGTCCAGGAGGAAGGACAATTGATTTCCCTCCCCAACCTTCACTCTGTATGCTTCTGTAAAAAAGCCATTTTTGCATTTATTTGCAAATTCATTTTCAGTACTAGTTATTTATATGTATATATACATATTATGTGGTTCTCTGCACTTTCCTTTGAACTTCTTGTCACATTTTATTGGTTTCTTCAATTAATGAGTTAAATAAAATCTTTGGCACATGTTTATTTCATATTTGGATGAGTCATGATTAATACCCTTTACAAAATTATCCTTTAACAGATACTTTTCTTAAAAATAATTCCCAAGTTTGAAATTTCGCATTTCGTTGAAACTATTTTCATGGCAAGCAAACGAATGTCTTCCTCCAGTAGAGCTGGTTTGCGGGTTTTGGACTTCCTAACATTTAATATTTAAGAGTTTTCAAAATTTAGTCTGCTGGGCCACTGACCAGACTGGGATCCTATGGATTTCAGCTGCCTCTTTCCTTTAACAATAACACAGCTGCTCTTACTTTTTTAATCCTTCTTCACTGTCATCATTTATCTAACAGTGAATTCATATTTGTTCCTTTCAAGTTGTATTATTCAGAGGTATAGTTTGGCCATTTCTATTATTCAGGGTGTTGACCTCAGCCCTTAATTAACAACAGCAAAACCACAAAATGTTTGCTACCTGTTTCCAAGCCTGGAAACTCTTAGTCAAACATCTGGAGTGTGAGGAGGAGGTAGACTTTTATGCCAACTTAGAATCCTTTGAATTTCTAGGGTCAGCAGGAAATCTTAGCTGCCTGGTGGGGTCACAAACAGATATTCTAAACTCTAAGTTCATGACCCTGGATGCTGCCCAGCTTCTAATCTGAATTGCTTCCTTCCAATAGAGCATCTGTGTTCTATAAGAGGAGCTTGGATTCTCCCCACTGCCCGGAAGAAGCCCTTCCTGGGCCCCTCAGCTCTGGAATTTATAACAGACTCCGGTTAGACTCTCACAATTCAGCTCTTACTCCACCCACTCTCAGTGAGTTCATTTGGAAAACGGTGGTGACACCCAGTATTTCCCAGAAACTAGTGTTCATTTCCCTCATGACTATAGAATGCTGTAGGGTATATTATGAGGAATATGGAGGTCAGGCTGAGTTCACTCCATGTAATAACTTTATGCCAAAGAGGAAATAATACCACTCATTTCTCCTGGGTGTAGAAAACTAAGGCCCTGAATTTTTTAGCTCATTATTTTCCCCATGTTGGCTCTTCCAGATTAGCATTAGTCTTTCTATGCCAAGTACTTATGTTTTCATAGAAAATACACTTAGGATGCCATATTTTAAACAACCTTAAGATATTTTTCAAAAGAGGCCATGGATCAGCCTAAAATTTTATTTATGCAGAACTTTTCTCTCAACATTTCCCTAGCATCCAAGAGTTCCTAACAGTAGGCAGGAGGCCCATCTTCTGACTTATCATCTCAGTATTCCTTTGCCAATTTTCTCTATGCAATCAACAAAAGGAAAATATCATGACAAAGATATCTTGCACTGATTTCCTCAATTTAAGTGAAAATTGGGGAATGGAGGTATGATTTAAATACCAGAACATGCCCCCAATCTTTTAGTTAACGTGGGATCACCTCGGCCTTTTAGGTCAATAGAAATATCACTTCAAACATCATATTTGCAGAATGGGAGGGAGAAGGTTGCCAGAAAAAAATGCAGAATACTTGTCCAGTCCTAAATATTGCCAGGCACTTATTTATACTAAAAACTTACTCACTGTTTAAACAAATTCTAAATTTAATTGGACAATCAACAGAAGAATGGATAAAGAAGATGTGGTACATATATACAATGGCATATTATTCAGCCATTAAAAAGAATGAAATAAAGGAGATTGGTTCAAGATGGCAGAGTACAAGGACATGCTCTCACTCCCTCTTTCGAGAACACCGGAATCACAACTAACTGCTGAACAATCATTGACAAGAAGACACTGGAACTCACCAAAAAAGATACCCCACAGCAAAGACAAAGGAGAAGCCGCAGTGAGACGGTAAGAGGGGCTCTATCACAATAAAATCAAATCCCATAACTGCTGGGTGGGTGACTCATAAACTGGAGAAAACTTATACCACAGAAGTCCACCCACTGGAGTGAAGGTTCTGAGCCACACATCAGGCTTCCCAACCTGAGGATCTGGCAACGGGAGAAGAAATTCCTAGAGAATCAGACTTTGAAGGCTAGCGGGATTTGATTGCAGGACTTCAGCAGGACTGGGGGAAACAGAGACTCCACTCTTGGAGGGCACACACAAAGTAGCGTGTGCATCGGGACGCAGGCGAAGGAGCAGTGACCCCATAGGAGACTGAAACAAACCCACCTGCTAATGTTAGAGGGTCTCCTGCAGAGGTGGGGGGGCGGCAGCTGTGGCTCACCAAGGGACAAGGACACTGGCAGCAGAAGTTCTGGGAAGTACTCCTTGGTGAGAGCCCTCCCAGAGTCCGCCATTAGCCCCACCAAAGAGCCCGGGTAGGATCCAATGTTGGGTCGGCTCAAGCCAAACAACCAACAGGGAGGGAACCCAGCCCCACCCATCAGCAGACAAGCGGATTAAAGTTTCACTGAGCTCTGCCCACCAGAGCAACAGCCAGCTCTAACCAACACCAGTCCCTCCGGTCAGGAAACTTCCACAAGCCTCTTAGGTAGCCTCATCCACCAGAGGGCAGACAGCAGAAGCAAGAACAACTACAATCCTGCAGGCTGTGGAACAAAAACCACAACACAGAAAGATAGACAAGATAAAAAGGCAGAGGACTATATACCAGATGAAGGAACAAGATAAAACCCCAGAAAAACAACTAAATGAAATGGAGATAGGCAATCCTCCAGAAAAAGAATTCAGAGTAATGATAGTGAAGATGATACAGGACCTCAGAAAAAGAATGGAGGCAAAGGTCGAGAAGATGCAAGAAATGTTTAACAAAGATCTAGAAAAATTAAAGAACAAACAAACAGACATGAACTGTACAATAACTGAAATGAAAAATACACTAGAAGGAAGCAATAGCAGAATAACTGAGGCAGAAGAAAGGATAAGTGACCTGGAAAACAGAATGGTGGAATTCACTGCTGAGGAACAGAATAAAGAAAAAAGAATGAAAAGAAATGAAGACAGCCTAAGAGACCTCTGGGACAACATTAAATGGAACAATATTTGCATTATAGGGGTCCCAAAGGAGAAGAGAGAGAGAAAGGACCAGAGAAAATATTTGAAGAAATTATAGTCGAAAACTTCCCTAACATGGGAAAGGAAATAGCCACCCAAGTCCAGGAAGCAAAGAGAGTCCCATACAGGATAAACCCAAGGAGAAACATGCCAAGACGCATAGTAATCAAATTGGCAAAAATTAAAGACAAAGAAAAATTATTGAAAGCAGCAAGGGAAAAACAACAAATAACATACAAGGGAACTCCCATAAGGTTAACAGCTGATTGCTCAGCAGAAACTCTACAAACCAGAAGGGAGCGGCATGATATACTTAAAGTGATGAAAGGGAAGAAACTACAACCAAGATTACTCTACCCGGCACGTATCTCGTTCAGATTCGACGGAGAAATCAAAAGCTTTACAGACAAGCAAAAGCTAAGAGAATTCAGCACCAACAAACCAGCTCTACAACAAATGCTAAAGGAACTTCTCTAAGTTGGAAACACAAGAGAAGAAAGGGACCTACAAAAACAAATCCAAAACAAGGAAGAAAATGGTCACAGGAACATACATATCGATAATTACCTTAAATGTGAATGGATTAAATGCTCCAAACAAAAGACACAGGCTTGAGGCTTCCCTGGTGGCGCAGTGGTTGAGAGTCCGCCTGCCAATGCAGGGGACATGAGTTCGTGCCCCAGTCCAGGAAGATCCCACATGCCGTGAAGCGGCTGGGCCTGTGAGCCATGGCCACTGAGCCTGCGCATCTGGAGCTTGTGCTCTGCAACAGGAGAGACCACAAGAGTGAGAGGACCGCATACTGAAAAAAAAAAAAAAAAGGCTTGCTGAATGGATACAAAACAAGACCCATATATATGCTGTCTACAAGAGACCCACTTCAGACCTAGGGACACATACACACTGAAAAGTGAGGGGATGGAAAAAGATAATCCATGCAAATGGAAATCAAAAGGAAGCTGGAGTAGCAATACTCATATCAGATAAAATAGACTTTAAATAAAAAATGTTACAAGACACAAGGAAGGACACTACGTAATGATCAAGGGATCAATCCAAGTAGAAGATATAATAATTATAAATATATATGCACCCAACATAGGAGCATCTCAATACATAAGGAAACTGCTAACAGCTATAAAAGAGAAAATCTACAGTAACACAGTAATGGCGGGGACTTTAACACCTCACTTACACCAATGGACAGATCATCCAAACAGAAAATTAATAAGGAAACACAAGCTTTAAATGACACAATAGAACAGACAGAATTAATTGATATTTATAGGACATTCCATCCATAAACAGCAGATTATACTTTCTTATCAAGTGCGCAAGGAAGATTCTCCAGGATAGATCACATCTTGGGTCACAAATCAAGCCTCAGTACATTTAAGAAAACTGAAATCATATAAAGCATCTTTTCTGACCACAACACTATGAGATTAGAAATAAATTACAGGGAAAAAACGTAAAAAACACAAACACATGGAGGCTAAACACTACGTTACTAAATAATGAAGATATCACTGAAGAAATCAAAGAGAAAATCAAAAAATACCTACAGACAAATGACAATGAAAACATGACGATCCAAAACCTACGGGATGCTGCAAAAGCAGTTCTAAGAGTGAAGTTTATAGCTATACAAGCCGACCTCAAGAAACAAGAAAAATTTCAAATAAATAATCTAACCTTACACCTAAAGGAACTAGAGAAAGAAGAACAAACAAAACACAAAGTTAGCAGAAGGAAAGAGATCATAAAGATCAGAGCAGAAATAAATAAAAGAGAAACAAAGAAAACAATAGCAAAAATCAATTAAACTAAAAGCTTGTTCTTTGAGAAGATAAACAAAATTGATAAACCATTAGCCAGACTCATCTAGAAAAAGAGGAAAAGGACTCAAATCAATAAAATTGGAAATGAAAAAGGAGCAGTTACAAGAGACACAGCAGAAATACAAAGCATCCTAAGAGACAACTACAAGCAACTCTATGCCAATAAAATGGACAACCTGGAAGAAATGGACAAATTCTTAGAAAGGTATAACCTTCCAAGACTGAACCAGGAAGAAATAGAAAATAGGAACAGACTAATCAAAAGTAATGAAATTGCAACTGTGATTAAAAATCTTCCAACAAACGAAAGTCCAGGACCAGATGGCTTCACAGGCGAATTCTATCAAAAATTTAGAGAAGAGCTAACACCTATCCTTCTGAAACTCTTCCAAAATATAGCAGAGGGAGGAACACTCCCAAACCCATTCTATGAGGCCACCATCACCCTGATACCAAAACCAGACAAATATACTACAAAAAAAGAAAAGTACAGACCAATATCACTGATGAATATAGATGCAAAAATCCTCAACAAAATACTAGCAAACAGAATCCAACAACATATTAAAAGGATCATACACCATGATCAAGTGGGATTTATCTCAGAGATGCAAGGATTCTTCAATATACGCAAATCAATCAATGTGATATACCATATTAACAAATTGAAGAATAAAAACCATATGATCATCTCAATAGATGCAGAAAAAGCTTTTGAAATTCAACACCCATTTATGATAAAAATTCTCCAGAAAGTGGGCACAGAGGGAACCTACTTCAACATAATAAAGGCCATATATGACAGACCCACAGTAAACATCATTCTCAATCGTGAAAAACTGAAAGCATTTCTGCTAAGTTCAGGAATAAGACAAGGATTTCCACTATAATCACTATTATTCAACATAGTTTTGGAAGTCCTAGACACAGCAATGAGAGAAAAAAAAGGAAAAAAAAGGAATAAAAATTGGAAAAGAAGCAGTAAAACTGTCACTGTTTGCAGATGACATGATACTACACATAGAGAATCCTAAAGATGCCACCAGAAAACTACTAGAGCTAATCAATGAATTTGGTAAAGTTGCAGGATACAAAATTAATGCACAGAAATCTCTGGCATTCCTATACACTAATGATGAAAAATCTGAAATAGAAATTAAGGAAACACTCCCATTTACCATTGCAACAAAAAGAATAAAATACCTAGGAATAAACCTACCTAGGGAGACAAAGGACCTGTATGCAGAAAACTATAAGACACTGATGAAAGAAATTAAAGATGATACCAACAGATGGAGAGATATACCATGTTCTTGGATTGGAAGAATCAATATTGTGAAAATGACTATACTACCCAAAGCAATCTACAGATTCAATGCAATCCCTATCAACTTATCAATGGCATTTTTTACAGAACTAGAACAAAAATTCTTAAAATTTGTATGGAGACACAAAAGACCCCGAATAGCCAAAGCAGTCTTGAGGGAAAAAAACGGAGCTGGAGGAATCAGACTCCCTGACTTCAGACTATACTACAAAGCTACAGTAATCAAGACAATATGGTACTGGCACAGAAACAGAAAGATAGATCAATGGAACAGGATAGAAAGCCCAGAGATAAACCCACGCACCTATGGTCAACTAATCTATGACAAAGGAGGCAAGGATATACAATGGAGAAAAGACAGTGTCTTCAATAAGTGGTGCTGGGAAAACTGGACAGCTGCATGTAAAAGACTGAAATTAGAACACTCCCTAACACCATACACAAAAATAAACTCAAAATGGATTAGAGACCTAAATGTAAGACTGGGCACTATAAAACTCTTAGAGGAAACTTAGGAAGAACACTCTTTGACATAAATCACAGCAAGGTATTTTTTGATCCACCTCCTAAAGTAATGCAAATAAAAACAAAAATAAACAAATGGGACCTAATGAAACTTCAAAGCTTTTGCACTGCAAAGGAAACCATAAACAAGATGAAAAGACAACCCTCAGAATGGGAGAAAATATTTGCAAATGAATCATTGGACAAAGGATTAATCTCTAAAATATATAAACAGCTCAGGCAGCTCAATATTAAAAAAACAAATGACCCAATCCCAAAATGGGCAGAAGACCTAAATAGACATTTCTCCAAAGAAGACATACAGATGGCCAAGAAGCATATGAAAAGCTGCTCAGCATCACTAATTATTAGAGAAATGCAAATCAAAACTACAATGAGGTATCACCTCACACCAGTTAGAATAGACATCATCAGAAAGTCTACAAACAACAAATGCTGGAGAGGGTGTAGAGAAAAGGGAACTCTCTTGCACTGTTGGTAGAAATGTAAATTGATACAGCCACTATGGAGAACAGTATGGAGGTTCCTTAAAAAAGTAAAAATAGAATTACCATATGACTCAGCAATCCCACCACTGGGCATATACCCAGAGAAAACCATAATTCAAAAAGACACATGCACCCCATATTCATTGCAGCGCTATTTACAATAGGCAGGTTATGGAAGCAACCTAAATGCCCATCGACAGACGAATGGGTAAAGAAGATGTGGTACATATATGCAATGGAATATTACTCAGCCATAAAAAGGAATGAACTTGGGTCATTTGTAGAGACATGGATGCATCTGAAGACTGTTATACAGAGTGAAGTAAGTCAGAAAGAAAAAAACAAATATCATATATTAACACATATATGGGGAACCTAGAAAATGGTACAGATGGACCAGTTTGCAGGGCAGAAACTGAGACACAGAAGTAGAGAAAAAAAACATATCAGCACGAAGGGGGGAAAGCCGCGGGGGCTGGTGGTGGTGGTGTGATGAATTGGGAGATTGGGATGACATGTATACACTAATGTGTATAAAGTGGATGACTAATAAGAAAAAAAAAGCAATAATAAACATAAAAAAAAGAAGAATGAAATAATGGCATTTGCAGCAACATGGATGGACCTGCAGATTATCATACTAAGTGAAGTAAGTCAGACAGAGAAAGATAAATATCATATGATATCGCTTATATGCAGAATCTAAAAAAAAAGAAAAAAGATACAAACTTATTTACAAAACAGAAACAGACTCACAGACTTAGAGAATGAACTTATGGTTATGGGGGTGGTGTTGGTGGGACAGAGGGACAGATTGGGAGTTTAGGATTGACATATACACACTGCTATTTTAAAACAGAAAAGCAACAGGGACCTACTCTATAGCACAGGGAACTCTGCTCAATACTCTGTAATAACCTAAATGGAAAAAGAATTTGAAAAAGAATAGATACATTCATATGTGTAATTGAATCACTCTGCTGTACACCTGAAACTAACACAACATTGTTAATCAACTTTACTCCACTATAAAATAAAAATTAAAAAAACAAATTTAGTTGGACATCCTGTATTTTGTTTGCTAAATCTGGAAACCCTAGGAGGGGGTAACTCATTGCCCTGATACATATGGAGATCCTTGGGGAGAGGGAGAGCCCACGTCGTATTGCAGGTGACCTAGGCTCCGAGCTACTGATTTGGCTGCATTCTCAGGCTACTTCTCTCTTCTCTTTCATTGACCCAAACACTAGACCCAGTCAACCTTCCTTGATTTTTCCAAATCTCCACTCAATGCAAATTAAGTTTTTACTGAATATTCAGAGGTGCAAAGAGAGGTGGCTAAAACCTCAGAAAATCATAGTCGTTTTTCAGTCATGCTCATCACTACTGTTATCTCCTTTCCAGTGGATTCAGCTTCCTAATGAGTTTCTGGGCCACATCTCTGCCCCTCAGTCACAGCTCAGGTGTCCCAGCCCCCCCCATTCCTGTATATTACTTACTGAAGAACAGTCTGGAGCTAAGCTAACACCAGGCCCACTAGGTGTGCCCCGAAGCCCTCCTCTACAATGGGAAGCGTGCCTAAAAGAAGGGCAGCCACTCCTGAAATGTAGTTTCCTTATCAGCACTTAATGTTGTTTTTACTCCCCTGTAAATAGGAGAAGCAAAAAACATTTTTATAAAGTTCAGGAAAACAAGGCTCAGGAGAAAAGACTGAGCAAGTTAGGATTAAGCATCCTGAGAAAGAGCCATCTAAGGCACAAATCAGTCTACAGATGTACAAAATGCTAAAATAAATATTAGCAACTAGTTCTCCATCTCCATTTAGCCTGTATCTAGAGGGAAATAGGCCTAATTATACCGGTGATTTTCACATCCTGTATAAATAGGCCCCTTGAGCCTGCCTGTACCAAAAGAATCACACTGAGTGATAACTCAGATATCATAAACAAGGGCCTCCTCTCAATATAAAACTTCCTGTGACTAGTCAAAGCACTGCACACCCAGTTCTGGGACTCTTGGGATGCCTTACCGTTACATCCACTGCCTCTAAAGATAGTCGAAGCGACATCTCCCCAGGGCCACTGATGCCAGTGCCTTCTATGAGAACCTGGATGTTGCATTAATCGTGTTTTTTTTATTTTCTGTATTTTAATGATGCTTGGACATCTTGGGACTTTGTGGAACTGGGAGAGACTGCCTTCCCAGAGTTAGCTATTCCCTAGAGAGAGCAAACAACTTGCCAGTGAGCACACCTTTCACATGCAAACCAACCAATCCAAAATCCATGCCCACATCCACCTCCTTCTATCAGATACCTGCTGTCCTGGACACTATCCCCCTGCCCTAAATCACCCCAGAGCCTGGTACCATACTGAACAACTAGAGACTCTACCCTTACAGCCCAGACACCAGCAAAATTATTCAAACTATCTAGTCCTAATCCTGCTCAGATGCTTACCTTACCTCACCCATCCTTTCCTGTGAAAACCGCAGAAAAGCTTCTGTACGTGCTTTCCCCTTGCTCCTTTCTGCCCCTGACTAACCCTGGTGCTTCCCCATGTTGCCCTGTGTGGTGCAGTGTACCCCCTCCTCTAAGGAACTGTGAATAAGAAGCTGTCTTTTCAGTGGTTCTCCTAATCTGTTGGCCTTATCATACCTGAATAAAAACAAAATCCCAGGTATATTTTAAAACAGACTTCTGAAATCTAAAAGAAAGGGTACAAATGAACTTATTTACAGAACAGAAATAGAGTCACAGATGTAGAAACAAACTTATGGTTACCAGGGGGTAAGGGGGGAGGGATAAACTGGGAGATTGGGATTGACATATACACACTACTATATATAAAATAGATAACTAATAAGGACCTACTGTATAGCACAGGGAACTCTACTCAATACTCTGTAATAGCCTATATGGGAAAAGAATCTGAAAAAGAGTGGATATATGTATATGTATAACTGATTCACTTTGCTGTACACCTGAACCTAACACAACCTTGTAAATCAACTACACTCCAATACAAATTTTAAAATAAATAAATAAATGAGACAGATGTCTGGGCCAAGGATGCTCTCTACCAGGGTTCCCAGAGCGATCAACTCTCAAGGTGCCCTTGAAGTACTGCATCCCCTGGATGTTTCACTACCACATCCTGGCAGGGAGGCAAAAAAGGGAGAAGGCTCTTTCTCCTCCTTGTTGTCCCCTGTGGCTCTATAGCTCCAGCGTGCCTTTTGAACTCAGTGTCTTCAGCTTCTCTGCCCTGCTGCATGGAGCCCAGACACTAGTTTTGGGAGCCGGGCTAGGAGTCAGCTCCCCCACTCTCTATCCTCACTCTTCCCACCCGGGCACATGCCCACACAGAACTTTCTTAGCTGTGGCCCTTTCCCAGGCACATTAATTGATATAAATGGTCTCATGCAGGTGCCTGCCTCCTAGATTCAGAGAAAGGTGGGTGTAACTCTCACAGAAACAGAGGACCCAGGTACTGAAAGGAAAGACTGTCAAAACTTATATGTTGTTGAACATTAGGATGACTTTCCAAGGTAGATTTAAACATCTTCCAAGACTTTGAAAGTAGGATAATCTACCAAATGTTTGACTGAAATATGTTGTGAAGGGTACTTATGACCCTACTGTATTCTATACCTCACTGAATTACATAAAGTATATATTATATACAGTATAATGTGTGTACATAGTCACAATTATTTAATATCTATCCATATATTACATGTATGTGTGTATATATAATATATATTAATATATATAACATGTATACATACATAAAATAATACATATATTCACGGTTATTTAAAATAAAAATTATATAAGTTATTTAATCACAAAGTAAATAATATTATTTAATTTATTATTATTAATTTAAATTTAAATAAATTATTAGAATATACTGTCAAACAAAATAGATTTGCCCAGAGGGCAGATGAATTGCCTCCAGAAGAGGAACAGCTTAGTTCCCAGGTCTTTTGAGGAGACAGAGCCTGTGGAAAAGGCTGGGCCATCAGGAGAGGATCTGAACCAAGATATGTTCACAGGAAACACACAGTAATTGTTGTTACTCCCTTTTCTTGGGACATCCAGCCTGACTCTACCCTCAGACACAGCAGTCCCAAAGCAGAACCACAGGCAAGCACTTTCCAAATGTCCTTCTCCAAAAGAAACTGTCTCACAGGAATCATACTTGGGTGTTGGAGCAATGTCTAGCTATTCATCAACTTCCTATTTCCTTGTACTTCTAGACTCTCAGCACAGTTATATTTCCCAGCTTCCCATGAGTCAGGTGTGCTCCTGAGACTGAATTCTAGTCAATGGAATGTGAGCAGAAATGATGGGCACCATTTCCAGGCTAACCTTTTTAAGAAGTGAACCTTAAGGTGAATGCTAAAGGTGACAATGATGGTAAAGCCATAACATGAAAGGTGCCTGGGTCCTAATGACTCTATCTGGATGAGAGCTGACCTCTAACCAGAAATATCTGCTGAGTTTAGTTGAGTAAGAAATAAAATTCATTGTATCTGAGCCATTTTATATGTGGGGATCCATTTGTTACCACAGCCCAGACTTTTTCAACTAAGACAAGTATCTACTGTTTCAGCAGCTGGAACCATACCTAATGTCTCTCCACGCATCAAACACCAAAAGCCATTTTCTATTTGCTCTGCTCTCCTGCATTGGATTGACAGAAATCCCACAGGCTATAGAGGCTGCTGAGGATCAAAGATATTCCATGCCAGGTAATGCTTCTGCAAACCAGTATTTCAAGATTCTGCTTTGGAGATTACGCGAAGAGTATGCTTTGTGATTGCTTTTAATTGGTACCTGTCATCTGCTTGATAGAATTTTATTAACAGAAGTGTAAACATCCATTGCAATCTGCAGAACACAGGAATCTTAAACAGCTTAGGAAATCCAATCAAAGTTCTTTTTATCTTTAGTGTTTACTGATAACTCATTAAATGTTGCTCAGTGTTACAAGTTCTACAGCAGAAATGTTTCTTCACAGATGTAGAGAACAAATGTATGGACACCAAGCGGGGAAAGCAGGGAGGTGGTGGTGGGATGAATTGGGAGATTGGGATTGACATATATACACTAACATGTATAAAATAGATAACTAATAAGAACTTGCTGTATAAAAAAATAAATAAAATTAAATTTTTAAGAAAAGGAAACGTTTCTTGAAAATAAAGAGATACACAGCAATAGAGTTGAGGGCTGCTCAACATTGTACAAAAGAGTAACAATCTTTTACTTCAGAAGACTTTGCTACAGACAAGAGAACAGATAGTCCTTAGATATTACAACTTATTTTTTTAAACAAAGAGACTCTACCAAATAGTTCTTCTCGCCCATCACCCCAATGGTTGTCAAAGCCATGTATTCTTCTGAGACAGACATACACACATACTCACACACACAAATGCACACACTTTTTAAAAACAGAATTTAAATCTTGTGTATAAGCCCAGGAGATTTTACACTTAATCTAAATCCAACCGGAGACTGAAATGGTCTCAAGGTCTGTAGTCCATTTGATTCCCTGGAATGCAGTTGTATTGTAACATTCTCATTCCAGCACATCTGACCAAAATAAGGCAGTAACACAGATCTCATTATATATGTACACTCAGCTCTTAGGCACTGGTGTGTTAAGTGACAACATGGCCAACGAAACTTCAGTTTCAACCTTGCTTATTGTGCACCCATAAAATAGAATCAGGTGAATAGGCTGTGGCTGCATTAAAAAAAAGCTGGCTTAAGCTGATGGAGTGGAAATCCTCCTCTTAGGCCAGTTGTGCACCACCCTGCACTGCCCTTATGAGTGTTTCTCATTTAACTGGAAGACGGCTTCCCTGAGCAAAGCAACCAGGTCTTCCTGGAGGCACCCAATCATAATTGAGTTTTCATATCCGGCTGCATTAAAATCTGAATAATTTACTCTGTTAAAATAATATTTATCACACTGACATGTAAGTGTGGATACAGTCGTGTAACATGTCTGATATCTAAGCTAGAGTTGGACACCACTAGGGAGTCTTTCTGGGTTTTGTCACTATGTTGTTCTCTTCTTATATCTCCTGGGATGGTTGCAGGTAAGGAAAAGACTTGGAAGTATGATCTGGGCCTCACTGGGGTCTTGCACTGAGGCTTAGTCTAAAACTAGTCTTGCTGGCCCAGCCCCTGCCTTGACCAGCATAGTCCCCTGAATGGCCTGAGGTCCTCTTATGGCTTCCTTCCTCCATGTCAGCAGGTGATGGGGACCTGTACCCCTACTCTGTCATCCCCCACAGACGTTAGTACTGGCATCCTCCATTTGAACAACTTAGTGACAAAACCCAGAAAGACTCCTTAGTGGTGTCTCCCTCTAGCTTAGACAGATACCTGTCCTCTGCACATTTCTCAGGCACGGGGAATGGGGCATCACACTCAAGCAAGCACCAGTTTCTGCAGTTCAGGGAGATACTCAGCCCTAGAGCCCCTTATTCACCCAACCACTACACCAGCATCCATCCTGTCAGTTTTCTGTTACTGTGAGAATTAAAATTTTATTGCCAATTTCTGTAGAGTTTAAATCTTTGGAACACAAAAGGACTCTTCTCTCTTTCCTGGGGATAAAACTCAACCCTTAGAAATACAACAGTTAATCTTCCATTTCCCAAGCCTACTTCTTCAAAGAAACTGCTGGTCACATTTTCATACTTCATTATATTAAATTCTCAAAGTTCATCCTGTTCAAATAGGTAATGCAACTTTTCATTTTTTAGGGCTCCACAACTTGATTGGCAGCACTTCTTGCTGGTGCATATTCCTCATCTTTTCTTCCCCAGCCTGTGGAAAGCAGAGCCTGGCACAGAATAGATACCCAGTAAATGCTTAATGATTGACCTTTTTTTTAATGATTTTAGAATGACACATTCTTAAGCACGACACCACAAATACCATCTCTTCCCTTCGTGTCACATACTCCTTTTCCTTCCTTGTTGTAGGTACTTCAGAGAAGCAACCACACTGGAAATCGACACCCTCTTTCATCTGTAATAAATTTCACTCTAATCTGACTTGCCAGCAAAATGACTTGGGGCCGGAACACAACCCCATAATCTAATGGGAAATGTGCATTTAGCAGGTAATAGATGCTTCAAAAATCCACTTTAGCTTCTTCTAGCTTTGGTCACAGGAAAATAAATAAGAGCCTTTGGCTACTCTTCCTTCTCAAATAAATACAATGTGAATTTAGAAGATAGTAAATTAAGTTTCAAAACCAGCTGGTTGACCTTATATTCTATCAGCCAAGTGGTCGCCAGAATAAATAACACTCATTTCTCTGTGTCAAGACTTGGTAAGTTTCAACTGCTCTGAGTGTGGCTGTGTGTTTTCCCTTCCTCTTGTGCCTGGGACCTCACCGACAGCTTTGGCTCTGGGTCTCGGGAAACAGACCTCATCTGGTTTACATTTCCTTTGAGCCCCACTCTGAAGGCTAATGGGGAGATTTCAGATTTCTTTGCTAACACTGTGGACTAAGTGATGAAAACCCCAACGGAATTCAGACTTCCTCAGTATTTATATATGTCTGTAGGGTAATTGTGAGTTAATAATCTTTTCCTGAGACCACTTTATTTTAACAATTATTTCTGGCATTATTCTCCCTTTCCCAAAGGAAATTTCCTTAAGTTTATTGCTAGCACATATATAGAATGGTCTTTCTAAAATGCTACAGTATTGTTTGGCTTTTCAGTTTATTTAAAAACAGTAAGGTCTTCCTCTGACCATTTATTATATTTTAATGTAAGAATATCTTTAAAAGAACAATTAGAAAACAGGATTTTTTTCCAGAAGAACTTGTTATTAAATGCCAAATTATTTAATGTAAACAAAGCCATAAATCTCTCTAATGGTTGCTTCTCTTTCTCTTTTTAGTTTCAATAATAAATATATTTATTCAATGGGATTAAATGTAGTTCAGTTTAGAACCACCCTCCACCATGCAACTGTCAAATTCTTCAAAATATATATACAACTTTGGGTACCTCAGGTATTCCATATTACTTAGAAATTAGGACTTCAAAACCTTTATAAATAACCCATCTTATTTACATAAAGTTTCTTCCACTGCAGTTTAACATAGTTGCAAATTATGACCTAGACCTGACATATGGTATTACAAAGTGCAGGTGTTAACCTAGATCAAGGAGATGTCTAGTTTATCAGATGTAGTTTGCAGGAGCTGGTTTCTTCCTTCTCTTTTTAAGTCTCCTGGCCCTTCTGAGGCTTCATGGCTGCCCAATAAACTACATCTCTAGGAATTGGGCTGCTTTTCATTTGAAATCACTCATATCAGCCTACCTTGGGTTTTTTTTTTTTAATTTAATTTTATTTATTTTTTATACAGCAGGTTCTTATTAGTTATATATTTTATACATATTAGTGTATATATGTCAACCCCAATCTCCCAATTCTTCCCACCACCACCACCCAGCTTTCTGCCCTTGGTGTCCACAGGTTTGTTCTCTACATCTGTGTCTCTATTTCTGCCTTGCAAACTGGTTCACCTATACAATTTTTCTAGATTCCACATATATGCATTAATATACAATATTTGTTTTTCTCTTTCTGACTTACTTCACTATGTATGACAGTCTCTATGTCCATCCACATCTCTACAAATGACCCAATTTCATTCTTTTTTATGGCTGAGTAATATTTCATTGTATATATACCACATCTTCTTTACCCATTCGTCTGTCAATGGGCATTTAGGTTGCCTCCATGACCCGGCTATTGTAAATAGTGCTGCAATGAACACTGGGGTGCATGTGTCTTTTTGAATTATGGTTTTCACTGGGTATATGCCCAGTAGTGGGATTGCTGGGCCATATGGTAATTCTATTTTTAGTTTTTTAAAGGAACCTCCATACTGTTCTCCATAGTGGCTGTATCAATTTACATTCCCACCAACAGTGCAAGAGAGTTCCCTTTTCTCCACACCCTCTCCAGCATTTGTTGTTTGTAGACTTTCTGATGATGCTCATTCTAACTGGTGTGAGGTGATACCTCACTTTAGTTTTGACTTGCATTTCTCTCATAATTAGTGATGCTGAGCAGCTTTTCATGTGCTTCTTGGCCATCTGTATGTCTTCTTTGGAGAAATGTCTATTTAGGTTTTCTGCCCATTTTTGGATTGGGTCGTTTGTTTTTTTAATATTGAGCTGCCTGAGCTGTTTATATATTTTGGAGATTAATCCTTTGTCCATTGATTCATTTGCAAATATTTTCTCCCATTCTGAGGGTTGTCTTTTCGTCTTGTTTATAGTTTGTTTTTTTTTTGCGGTACACGGGCCTCTCATGGTTGTGGCCACTCCCATTGCGGAGCACAGGCTCCGGACGTGCAGGCTCAGCGGCCATGGCTCACGGGCCCAGCTGCTCCATGGCATGTTGGGATCTTCCTGGACCGGGGCACGAACCTGTGTCCCCTGCATCTACAGGCGGACTCTCAACCACTGCGCCACCCGGGAAGCCCTGTTTATAGTTTTTGCTGTGCAAAAGCTTTGAAGTTTCATTAGGTCCTATTTGTTTATTTTTGTTTTTATTTCCATTCCTCTAGGAGGTAGGTTCAGCTTACCTTGTTTTATGGGATACTCTTTTTTTGAGGGGAGTTCTTAATGGGAATATGGAATACTCTTCATATTCATTTACAGCTATAGCTAAAGGGTACTCTGGTCAACCAGGTTGATACGCAGCAGGGCAAAGGGGGAAGCAAAAAGGAGCGGATGAGACCAGGATTCTGTGATTACTTCCACCATTAGCTTATTATGAGAAAGCAGGTTCTCAGCTTCTCTATCTTTCCAATAAAAGCAATAAAATTTATCTTTACCATTTCAGAGGACCATTATAAGACTAAAAAGGATTTGATAGATTTTTTTAAAAATGGATTCAGTATGCTATTATTTGATGATACTATAAACCTAAGGGGAAAATAGACTTTTTTTTTCAAAAGCAATTCATAAAAGTAAAAATACTAGCAGCCAATAAGCACATATAAATATTAACTTCTTTAGTGATTAAAGAAATTAAAATGAAAAACAGTGAAGTTTTTAAAAAAATGACCCTATAGGCTGGTGTGTGTGGTGGGAAATGGGTTTTCTTACATATCATAAGTGGAAGCATAGTTTGGTCCAAAAATGAAGGACAACATTTTTCAAATGAATGCAATTTACTGTGCATAACCTTCACCCAGAAATCCTACCTATAAAAATCTATTCTAAGAAAGATCATCAGAAAAGTATGCAAATACCTGTATATGAGGATGTTTGGTACAATCTTTTTTGTACCAAAAAATAGTAGTCGGAGTAAGCAGTAAAGTTATTATTATTTTGACAGGGTACAAATGATATGATGGTCAGAATCCCTTTTGAGTGCATTTAAAGCAAACTGGGAAGGCAATACATTGATTGCCAAATGAAGTTACCTTTTTTTCTGAAAGTCACATGTGAGAGGTAACTATAGACTGTCTGACAGTGCACAGGAATTATATAAGTTTGATCCACACTTTCAAGACATACCTTTTTTCTCCCAGTATTCCATCTCATTCTACAATCACCTCCACTGCTAAATTAAGATCACAGCTCTCAGCCTGTTCCAAATACACTCACACCACCCCTTCCCCACCACTGACACGCATGTGCACACACTCCACATTTTAACTATTGACATAAATACAAAACCCCAAGGGCCATGATTTACCTATAAATATAAAACCCAAGGAAAAATGTCAAAAAGGTTTCCTTACTTTGGGTTAATGGCAAAAGATGACTTTTTGAAAACTAAGGAGTCTCACTCAGGAGGAATCACCTTGCACAGTGATCTTTTCTGTAGGTATGAGCTTTGGGCACTAGACCTCTTCTTATCTTCTTTCTTAGTCATTATGTATCATTTTAATTATTTGTAAGAGAGGCAGAAGAGACTGCTATATTGGGAAGTATCAAAAGGGAGAGACAGGGACTTCCCTGGTGGTCCAGTGGTTAAGAATCTGCCTTCAAATGCAGGAGATGTGGATTCGATCCCTGGTCAGGGAACTAAGATCCCACATGCTACTGGTCCAAGCACCACAACAGAGAGCCCACATGCTGCAACAAAGATCCCGTGGGCCACAACTAAGACCTGACGCAGCGGAGATCACCTTCCTCCCACGGATACACCAGAAATACATCTACACGTGGAACAACTCCTACAGAACACCTACTGAACGCTGGCAGAAGACTTCAGACCTCCCAAAAGGCAAGAAACCCCCAACGTACCTAGGTAGGGAGAACGAAAAAAGAATAAACAGAGACAAAAGAATAGGGACGGGACCTGCACCAGTGGGAGGGAGCTGTGAAGGAGGAAAGGTTTCCACACACTACAAGCCCCTTCGTGGGCGGAGACTGCGGGTGGCGGAGGGGGAAAGCTTCGGAGCTGCGGCGGGGAGCACAGCAACACGGGTGTGGAGGGCAAAGCGGAGAGATTCCCGCACAGAGGATCAGGGCCGAATGGCATTCACCAGCTCGAGAGGCTTGTCTGCTCACCTGCCGGGGCGGGCAGAGCAGGGAGTTGAGGCTCGGGCTTCGGTAGGAACGCTGGGAGAGGACTGGGGTTGGCGGCGTGAACACTGCCTGCAGGGGGTTGGTGTACTACGGCTAGCCGGGAGGGAGTCTGGGGAAAAGTCTGTACCTGCCGAAGAGGCAAAAGACTTTTTCTTCCCTCTTTATTTCCTGGTGCGCGAGGAGAGGGGATTAAGAGCACTGCTTAAAGGAGCTCCAGAGACGGGCGCGAGCCGCAGCTAAAAGTGCGGACCCCAGAGACGGCCATGAGACACTAAGGCTGCTGCTGCCGCCACCAAGAAGCCTGTGTGCGAGCACAGGTCACTATCCACAACCCCATTCCGGGGAGCCTGTGCAGCCCGCCACTGCCAGGGTCCCGGGATCCAGTGACAACTCCCCCGGGAGAACGCACGGTGCGCCTTAGGCTGGTGCAACGTCACGCCGGCCTCTGCAGCCACAGGCTCACCCTGCACTCCGTGCCCCTCCCTCTCCTCGATCTGAGTGAGCCAGAGCCCCTGAAGCAGCTTCTCCTTTAACCCGATCCTGTCTGAGCGAAGAACAGACGCCCTCCAGCGACCTACACACAGAGGCGGGGCCAAATCCAAAGCTGAGCCCCTGGGAGATGTGAGAACAAAGAAGAGAAAGGGAAATCTCTCCCAGCAGCCTCAGAAGCAGCAGATTAAATGTCCACAATCAACTTGATGTACTCTGCATCTGTGGAATACATGAATAGACAACGAACCATCCCAAATTGAGGAGGTGGACTTTGAGAGCAAGATTTATGATTTTTTCCCCTTTTCCTCTTTTTGTGATTGTGTATGTGTATGCTTCTGTGTGTGATTTTGTCTGTATGCCTTTGCTTCCACCATTTGTCCTAGGGTTCTATCCTTCCTTTTTTTTTTTGTTTTCTTTTTTAATTTTATAATAATTATTTTTTATTTTAATAATTATTATTAAAATAAAATAATTATTAATAATATTAATAATTATTAATTATTAATAATTATTAATAATAATAATTATTTTTATTTTAATTATTAATTAATAATTATTAATATTTATTATTAATAATATTTTTTATTATAATTATTTTTAATTTTAATAATTATTTTTTATTTTAATAATAATTAATAATTATTTTAATAATAATTATAATAATAATTATTTTTTAATAATAATTATTATTTTTTAATAATTATTAAATAATAATTATTAATAATTGTTTTTTATTTTAATAATATTAATTAATAATTATTCTTTATTTTAATAACTTTATTTTACTTTATCTTCCTTCCTTCCTTCCTTCTCTCCTTCCCTCCCTCCCTCCCTCCGTACTTTAGACAACGAATCATCCCAAACTGAGGAGGTGGACTTTGAGAGCACTATTTATGATTTTTTTCCTCTTTTCCTCTTTTTGTGTGTATGTGTATGCTTCTGTGTGAAATTTTGTCTGTATAGCTTTGCTTCCATCATTTGTCCTACAGTTCTATCAGTCTGTATTTTTTTTGTTTGTTTTGTTTTCTTAATAATTATTTTTTTATTTTAATAACTTTATTATATTTTACCTTATTTTGTTTTAATTTATCTTCTTTCTTTTTTCCTTCCTTCCTTCCTCCCTCCCTCCCTACCTCGCTCCCTCCCTGCCTCCTTTCTTTCTTTCTTTCTTTCTTTCATTCTACTTCTACTAATTTTTTCTTTCTACTTTTTCTCCCTTTTATTCTGAGCCGTGTGGATGAAATGCTCTTGGTGCTGCAGTCAGGAGTCAGTGCTGTGCCTCTGAGGTGGGAGAGCCAACTTCAGGACACTGGTCCACAAGACACCTCCCAGCTCCACATAATATCAAATGGTGAAAATCTCCCAGAGATCTCCATCTCAACACCAGCACCCAGCTTCACTCAACGACCAGCAAGCTACAGTGCTGGACATCCTATGCCAAACAACTAGCAAGACAGGAACACAACCCCACATATCAGCAGAGAGGCTGCCTAAAATCATAATAAGTCCACAGACACCCCAAAACACACCACCAGATGTGGACCTGCCCACCAGAAAGACAAGATCCAGCCTCATCCACCAGAACACAGGCCCTAGTCCCCTCCACCAGGAAGCCTACACAACCCACTGAACCAACCCTGGCCACAGGGGACAGACACCAAAAACAACGGGAACTATGAACCTGCAGCCTGCAAAAAGGAGACCCCAAACACAGGAAGATAAGCAAAATGAGAAGACAAAAGAACACACAGCAGATGAAGGAGCAAGATAAAAACCCACCAGACCTAACAAATGAAGAGGAAATAGGCAGTCTACCTGAAAAAGAATTCAGAATAATGACAGTAAAGATGATCCAAAATCTTGGAAATAGAATGGACAAAATGCAAGAAACATTTAACAAGGACCTAGAAGAACTAAAGATGAAACAAACAACGATGAACAACACAATAAATGAGATGAAAAATACTCTAGATGGGATCAAAGGCAGAATAACTGAGGCAGAAGAACGGATAAGTGACCTGGAAGATAAAATAGTGGAAATAACTACTGCAGAGCAGAATAAAGAAAAAAGAATGAAAAGAACTGAAGACAGTCTCAGAGACCACTGGGACCACAGTAAACGCACCAACATTCGAATTATAGGGGTTCCAGAAGAAGAAGAGAAAAAGAAAGGGACTGAGAAAATATTTGAAGAGATTATAGTTGTAAACTTCCCTAATATGGGAAAGGAAATAGTTAACCAAGTCCAGGAAGCACAGAGAGTCCCATACAGGATAAATCCAAGGAGAAATACGCCAAGACACATATTAATCAAACTGTCAAAAATTAAATACAAAGAAAACATATTAAAAGCAGCAAGGGAAAAACAACAAATAACACACAAGGGAATCCCCATAAGGTTAACAACTGATCTTTCAGCAGAAACTCTGTAAGCCAGAAGGGACTGGCAGGACATATTTAAAGTGATGAAGGAGAAAAACCTGCAACCAAGATTACTCTACCCAGCAAGGATCTCATTCAGATTTGATGGAGAAATTAAAACCTTTACAGACAAGCAAAAGCTGAGAGAGTTCAGCACCACCAAACCAGCTTTACAACAACTGCTAAAGGAACTTCTCTAGGCAAGAAACACAAGAGAAGGAAAAGACCTACAACAACGAACCCAAAACAATTAAGAAAATGGGAATAGGAACATACATATTGATAATTACCTTAAATGTAAATGGACTAAATGCTCCCACCAAAAGACACAGATTGGCTGAATGGATACAGAAACAAGACCCATATGTTAGCTGTCTACAAGAGACCCACTTCAGACCTAAGGACACATACAGACTGAAAGTAAGGGGGTGGAAAAAGATATTTCATGCAAATGGAAACCAAAAGAAAGCTGAAGTAGCAATTCTCATATCAGACAAAATAGACTTTCAAATAAATACTATTAGAAGAGACAAAGAAGGACACTATATAATGATCAAGGGATCGATCCAAGAAGAAGATATAACAATTGTAAATATTTATGCTCCCAACATAGGAGCACATCAATACATAAGGCAAATACTAACAGCCATAAAAGGGGAAATCAACAGTAACATATTCATAGTAGGGGACTTTAACACCCCACTTTCACCAATGGACAGATCATGCAAAATGAAAATAAATAAGGAAACACAAGCTTTAAAAGATACATTAAACAAGATGGACTTAATTGATATTTATAGAACATTCCATCCAAAAACAACAGAATACACATTTTTCTCAAGTGCTCATGGAACACTCTCCAGGATAGATCATATCTTGGGTCAGAAGTCAAGCCTTGGTAAATTTAAGAAAATTGAAATTGTTTCAAGTATCTTTTCTGACCACAATGCTATGAGACTAGATATCAATTACAGGAAATGATCTGTAAAAAATACAGACACATGGAGGCTAAACAATACACTACTTAATAACGAAGTGATCACTGAAGAAATCAAAGAGGAAATTAAAAAATACCTAGAAACAAATGACAATGGAGACAAGATGACCCCAAATCTATGGGATGCAGCAAAAGCAGTTCCAAGAGGGAAGTTTAAAGCAATACAATCCTACCTTAAGAAACAGGAAACATGTCGAATAAACAACCAAACCTTGCACCTAAAGCAATTAGAGAAAGAAGAACAAACAAAACCCAAAGTTACCAGAAGGAAAGAAATCATAAACAGCAGATCAGAAATAAATGAAAAAGAAATGAAGGAAACAATAGTAAAGATCTTTGAGAAGATCTTCTTTGAGAAGATCTTCTTTGAGAAGATAAACAAAATTGATAAACCATTAGCCAGACTCATCAAGAAAAAAAGGGAGAAGACTCAAATCAATAGAATTAGAAATAAAAAAGGAGAAGTAACAACTGACACTGCAGAAACACAAAAGATCATGAGAGATTACTACAGGCAACTCTATGCCAATAAAATGGACAACCTGGAAGAAATGGACAAATTCTTAGAAATGCACAACCTGCCAAGACTGAATCAGGAAGAAATAGAAAATATGAACAGACCAGTCACAAGCACTGAAATTGAAACTGTGATTAAAAATCTTCCAACAAACAAAAGCCCAGAACCAGATGGCTTCACAGGCGAATTCTATCAAACATTTAGAGAAGAACTAACACCTATCCTTCAAAAACTCTTACAAAATATAGCAGAGGAAGGAACACTCCCAAACTCATTCTACGAGGCCACCATCACCCTGATACCAAAACCAGACAAGGATGTCACAAAGAAAGAAAACTAGAGGCCAATATCACTGATGAACATAGATGAAAAAATCCTCAACAAAATACTAGCAAACAGAATCCAAGAGCACATTAAAAGGATCATACACCATGATCAAGTGGGGTTTATTCCAGGAATGCAAGGTTTCTTCAGTACATACAAATCAATCAATGTGATACACCATATTAACAAATTGAAGGAGAAAAACCCTATGATCATCTCAATAGATGCAGAGAAAGCTTTCAACAAAATTCAACACCCATTTATAATAAAAACCCTGCAGAAAGCATGCATAGAGGGAACTTTCCTCAACATAATAAAGGCCATATATGACAAACCCACAGCCAACTTCGTCCTCAATGGTGAAAAACTGAAAGCATTTTCACTAAGATCAGAAACAAGACAAGGTTGTCCACTCTCACCACTCTTATTCAACATAGTTTTGCAAGTTTTAGCCACAGCAATCAGAGAAGAAAAGGAAATAACAGGAATCCAAATCAGAAAAGAAGTCAAGCTGTCACTGTTTGCAGATGACATGATACTATACATAGAGAATCCTAAAGATGCTACCAGAAAACTACTAGAGCTAATCAATGAATTTGGTAAAGTAGCAGGATATAAAATTAATGCACAGAAATCTCTGGCATTCCTATACACTAATGATGAAAAATCTGAAAGTGAAATCAAGAAAACACTCCCATTTACCATTGCAACAAAAAGAATAAAATATCTAGGAATAAACCTACCTAAGGAGACAAAAGACCTGTATGCAGAAAATTGTAAGACACTGATGAAAGAAATTAAAGATGATACAAATAGATGGAGAGATATACCATGTTCTTGGATTGGATGAATCAACATTGTGAAAATGACTCTACTACCCAAAGCAATCTACAGATTCAATGCAATCCCTATCAAACTACCACTGGTATTTTTCACAGAACTAGAACAAAAAATTTCACAACTTGTATGGAAACACAAAAGACCCCGAATAGCCAAAGCAATCTTGACAACGAAAAACGGAGCTGGAGGAATCAGGCTCCCTGACTTCAGACTATACTACAAAGCTACAGTAATCAAGACAGTATGGTACTGGCACAAAAACAGAAAGATAGATCAATGGAACAGGATAGAAAGCCCAGAGATAAACCCACGCACACATGGTCACCTTATCTTTGATAAAGGAGGCAGGAATGTACAGTGGAGAAAGGACAGCCTCTTCAATAAGTGGTGCTGGGAAAACTGGACAGATACATATAAAAGTATGAGATTAGAACACTCCCTAATACCATACACAAAAATAAACTCAAATGGATTAAAGACCTAAATGTAAGGCCAGACACTATAAAACTCTTAGAGGAGTACATAGGCAGAACACTCTATGACATAAATCACAGCAAGATCCTTTTTGACCCACCTCCCAGAGAAATGGGAATAAAAACAAAAATAAACAAATGGGACCTAATGAAACTTAAAAGTTTTCGTACAGCAAAGGAAACCATAAACAAGACCAAAAGACAACCCTCAGAATGGGAGAAAATATTTGCAAATGAAGCAACTGACAAAGGATTAATCTCCAAAATTTATAAGCAGCTCATGCAGCTCAATAACAAAAAAACAAACAACCCAATCCAAAAATGGGCAGAAAACCTAAACAGACATTTCTCCAAAGAAGATATACAGACTGCCAACAAACACATGGAAGAATGCTCAACTTCATTAATCGTTAGAGAAATGCAAATCAAAACTACAATGAGATATCATCTCACACCAGTCAGAATGGCCATCATCAAAAAATCTAGAAACAATAAATGCTGGAGAGGGTGTGGAGAAAAGGGAACCCTCTTGCACTGTTGGTGGGAATGTAAATTGATACAGCCACTGTGGAGAATGGTATGGAGGTTCCTTAAAAAACTACAAATAGAACTACCATATGACCCAGCAATCCCTCTACTGGGCATATACACTGAGAAAACCATAATTCAAAAAGAGTCATGTACCAAAATGTTCACTGCAGCTCTATTTACAATAGCCCGGAGATGGAAACAACCTAAGTGTCCATCATCGGATGAATGGATAAAGAAGATGTGGCACATATATACAATGGAATATTACTCAGCCATAAAAAGGAATGAAACTGAGTTATTTGTAGTGAGGTGGATGGACCTAGAGTCTGTTATACAGAGTGAAATAAGTCAGAAAGAGAAAGACAAATACCGTACGCTAACACGTATATATGGAATTTAAGAAAAAAAAATGTCATGAACAACCTAGGGGCAAGACGGGAATAAAGCCGAAGACCTACTAGAGAATGGACTTGAGGATATGGGGAGGGGGAAGGGTAAGCTGGGAGAAAGTGAGAGAGTGGCATGGACATATATACACTACCAAATGTAAAATAGATAGCTAGTGGGAAGCAGCCACATAGCACAGGGACATCAGCTCGGTGCTTTGTGACCACCTAGAGGGGTTGTATGGGGAGGGTTGGGGGGAGGGAGACGCAAGAGGGAAGAGATATGGGAACATATGTATATGTATAAGTGATTCACTTTGTTATAAAGCAGAAACTAACACACCATTGTAAAGCAATTATACTCCAATAAAGATGTTAAAAAAAAAACAAAACAAAATAAAATTTATAAAAAGACCCGATGCAGCCAAATAAATAATTTTTTTTAAAAAAAGGAGAGAGAATGGAATTGTCTTTCAGTACATCGATACACTTCAGTATTTTTAAGAGTACCTAAAACACAGTAAATGGCCAATAAATATTGCTGAGTGAAAAATATTGTATTCTGTGTAAGAGATTTAAACCATGCACGTGGCTTGGCTCTTGCGGACAGCCCTACATATCCGACAAGCCTGATGCACAGCTGAATGCATAATAGGAAGAAAATGGCAGAGGACGGCTTTTCTTCTTTTCCCAAAGGCTCCTCCCACTTCATAACTTAATAAGGACTTGAAACCTTACAGAATCTCTACCCTGTGCAGTGCTCCACATCACCAACTCAGATGCACCAAAGAAAGATTGTTAAACAAATCTTTCCCTTTGCCTGAGAAACACTGATTAAAATGAAAGGACATTAGTATCGTTTCTATCAGTTCTTTCAGCGTCCTTGACATACTGAAATACTACCTGATCGTAAAGGGCTGCAGCCTATGTTAGCTCCCTCTGAGGGAGGGAAGAGGAAGTCCCTGATCATTCATGCATCACAGAACGTGGTAGTGGGGCGAGGGGTCTTTTTCTCCCTTCCTCCTGAGGTCATTCTCCATTCTGAAGCCCTGAGCAGTCTCAATAAACTCTTAAAATTCTCCCACCAAGTCAGTGTATAACCAAACCTACCATGATTCATTGAGGTGATCAACCTCGTTCTTCAATTTATTAAGCTATTTTCCTCAATGATAGTCCATGGCAGTGGGAAAAACCCGATAATTTATGTGCCTACCCCCTGATACCTTCCACTGGGACTCATGCCTTCTAAATATTAGTAGGAATGAGACTTACAGAGAGCAGCCCCCCAAAACCACTTTGTAAATGAAGGGGAAAAAAAAAACTCAGACCAGGTCTTCTCACCCAAATAAAACAGAATGTCAAATCAATTATGAGGTTATACTAAAATGGGTATAATACTTTGATGTGTTTATTATATTTGCTTTCCTTCAATTCTGCAGTCTCATACTTAATCTATAAATGAGGAAATCTTCATGGTTGTAGGTTTATCAGCATCATAATCTGTATAATAATCTATATTCTTACAACCGCTCTGATCTTCCTCATGCACTATACCCTGGAGCAGCGAGGAAACCAAATCTTCATCAATGATAATTTTGTTTACAATTGTCTCTTTCAGATAATTCAGTCCTTAGCAGTGCTCCCTGCTCCTTCTCTCTGTCACCTTCAGTGATTGTATTCTTTGCCTGCCTGTTGTGTCATTTGTTTGCTTGTTATATTGGCATTTGTAACTGGTGAACTTGAGGTCTGTTTTCCCTGGATCTGGGTCTCCCTGCCATCATGATCCACCCTCAGCTTTCAGTACCATTATTATCCACCCTGCAGGCTGTCTTGTCTTAGCCACTCCCTGTCTTGTCCCCAAAGTCTGCCATTTAATGCCCGTATCTATAAATTGTACCCTATTCTTGCTCTAATTCACCCATGAGTGCCATTAGCTATTTTCTTCATCTACTAGTTTTACATCAATATGGCTGCCCATCGTGGTGGCGAGACTACCCTTTGAGGTAAATCCCAAATGAGAAATGAAGCAAAATCCCCTCTGCTTTCAACTTTACCTTCAACCTATCTGATACAACCCTCACCCTGACATAGTGGCCTGGAATAGGGGCCGGGTGAGGGGAGAATACTTGTCTCACTGTCTGCCTCCTTAGTCTCTAGGCTCTTTTCCTCCCCATAACCCACCAGGGTTATCACTATACCCTGTTAGAACCATACATGATAAACAGAGTTCAGGGAATGAAAAACTGAGAAAAGAATATGAATCAGGAGCTTTTAAAATGTATTTACTAAATTAAAAATAGAATTACCACTGATCCCAGCAATTCCACTTCTGGATATACACCCAAAAGAACTGAAAACAAGGACTCAAAGAGATATTTTAACGCCCATGTTCACAGCAGCATTATTCACAGTAGCCAAAACGTGGAAGCAACCCAAGAGTCTATCAACAGATGAATGAATGAACAAAATATGGTATATGTATACCAACAACAGAATATTATGCAGCCTTAAAAAATAAGGAAATTCTGACACATGCAGTAACATGGATAAACCTTGAGGACATTAGGCTAAGTGAAATAAGCCATTCACAAAAGGAAAAATACTGAATGATTCCACTTACACGATGTAGGTAAAGTAGTCAAATTTATAGAGACAGAAAGTAGAAGGGTGGTTGCCAGGTACCCAGGAGAGGGAGGGAATAGGAAATTATTGTCTAATGGGTATGGTGTTTCAGTTTCGCAAGATGAAAAGAGTTGTAGAGATGGATGGTGGTGATGGTTGCACAACAATGTGAATGTACTTGATGCCACTGAACTGTACCCTTAAAAGTGGTTAAGATGGTAAATTTTATGTTACATGTATTTTACCACAATAAAAAATTTAATGTATTTATTAGGCCTGTTTACTTCTGCACAAGGAACTGAACAAAAAAAAACTCTATGAGACGGCACGCTGAGGAAACCAACATGTGTATTTGATTCTAAGGAAAATAAGCATGGAGAAGGATCTTCAATAAGGGAGACTTTCTAGAAAGCCCTCGAACCAGAAGATATTCAGGTTTCTTTGACAAAACTAATACCCTGATACTAATGAAGAAGGAATTGCTCTTCAGAAGTTATTTGCTGAGATTGTTCATAACCAAAGAAGAAGCATAATATTTACTTTTCCTGAAATTTCTTGCTCTGCATACGGGGCCATTCTTTTCTCCAAATCTTGGCTCAAAAAGATTTTCAGAGTGCACCATTCAAGTTTTAGTCTCTGTAAATAGTCCTCCCTGTACTCGTGGAATACTCAACTTGTACCCTTAGTGCCTAGAATAGTACATGGTACATAAGATACCATGTACAATATGTACAATAGTATATAGGTTTCGGTGAGGAGTATGTTTCAGATGGGGACTAATCCAACACCAGTTAAGGATCAGTTACATTAGTTATCCATGAGAGAACTGTTGGGGGACTGAAGTAAGGGAGTGGAAAGAGCTATGCACCAGCAGGGGATAGATTCAGGAAATGCAAAATGATGGGATTTAGCATACAATCAAGGGAAAGGTAATATGACTTAAGGAAAAGAGGAAGATATGCCTGCTGCTGAAATTTATGCATCCCAAATCAGACATGATATAGGCTATGTTTCTCGAAAGATGGCAATAGCAAGACTGCTGTTTATATTTTCAAATAAATAAAAAATCTGGCGCCTGACAGTCTGCTGCATGTTAGCTATATAGAAAGTAGGCAGATGGGGAAGATGCTTGGGAGAAAGAAGAGGCAGCTTCACCCTGGGGTGCCGAGGACCTGTATTTCCAGTTACTCTGGCTGTTGCACAACAGGTTTGCCACCAACCTGTGATTATCTGAGCTTATGGGGGAGCAGAAATAAAGAACCAAGGACCCCAAAAAGCATCTGCATTTCACTTTGGAAAGCATTTTTCAAATGACACAATTACAAGTCTATCTCTATTCAAGGAATTCATGTTATAAACCCTATAATTAAGTCTGATGCAAAAATGTGACTTGCAAGTTGGTAAACTACTTCCACGTCCTGTGCCCCTGCTCAACTCACACTCATCACGTCTCTTGTGTCTGCGTCTGAACACAGTGCATGGTCTCTGGGATTATAAAATTGCCACCTTCTACTCTCATTCTCTCCAACCATTTGCTTTTGGTGATTTGAAAGCAGATAATATAGGCAGGATCAGCTACATAAATTTGCGAGGCCCGGCGCAAAATTAAAATGCCAGGCCCCTTGTCAAAAAATTATTAAGAGTTTCAAGACGGCACCCACAACTGTGGGCTCTTCTGAACAGGGGACCCAGTGGGACTGCACAGATCACACATGCACAAGGCTGGCCTTGTACCTTGGCTTTAACATAAAGCAGCTGGGCCAAGTTGTGTTAGAGGCGGTGCAGAGGGTGGGAGAGGAGGAGGAAGCACAGACTCACTACCTTGTAACACTTCTTAAAATAAGGGAAACACCTGTTTCATTGTCTGACAAAATCATAGCTACCTAAATCCACCCCATATGTGCCTATCATAACAGTCTACCCATTAAGCAGGTGGGTTAACCAGGGGTAACCGAAAGGGAACAGCTGCAAATACTGTTAGCTAGAGTGAATGACAATTCCTGTTTGAAAAGTGAACTGATGGGTGGATAGATATATCAGCTGTCTAGAAGACAAATTCATTAAGGTAAACATGCTCCCAACCATTGTGTGGAACACCCAGAGGATGCAAATTGAGGGGTGCTAGTTTCAAACTACATGGTCCACAGCCTTCAACCAAAGGCTAGAGGTGAGAATTAGTGATGAGCCAGAGAGGAATCTCTTTCATTCACTTTAATTCCTCTCACACTGGGGAGTAAAAAACAGAAAAGAGATGCCTGGAAGGCCCTATCACTAACTTTAACCCTAACTTACCTGCAAATTGGTTGGCCTGAGGAACTCCCTCTGAGAGGGAAGAATGCAGTAAACCAAACCTTCGTTCACTGCTCAGGGCATTTTTATGTAGCCCCTATTAATAATATTCATGAAATTTAAAACGCACATGCTCATATTTGGGGGGCTCCTGCTGAATCTGGAGCACAGCTTGTGTAAGAGCTTGTGATCTACAGCATGTAACTAATTTCCCTCAGATGGGGAAATTCCCACAGTACAATCATAACATGGGGTGAGAAGTGGAAAGTCACAGGTAACCAAGATTTGTTTACAGTTACTATTGGGGTCATCTCTTCAGCTCTTGAGCAGTCTGCTCAGCCACCTTCAGTTCTTTGCCTACTTGGTACAAGTGAGTACAAATCCAGAATGCCACGTTGAAAGAGAAGCAACTGGTTTGTTCAGATTTAATGTCAAAATATTATTCTAAAATTATATTTTGTACATTTGCATTACAAATGCTCATGATCCTAACAGCTAATCTATTGTAATATGTCTATGAACTGGTTTCCTCGTACGGGGCCTAAAAGGTGTTGTCCGGGAACTAAGGTAGGGAAGAGAGATGGTCTGGAGAAATTTAATGCCAGCCATGCCTCTTTCCATTTCTGTTAGTTTAATCTCTAGAGATGGCATTTGGAAGCATTCTTCTTACAGACTGAAGCAGAGTGAAATGAAATGAAGTAGGAAATGGTCAGAGTTGGGAAGGAAATGTTGGAAACTGGTAAGTTGTGTGTCTAGTAAATTTTTTAAACTAAGAGTTAGTTGTAGTGTTTTTCTACAGGGCAGAGTTGGAAAAAAGCACAGGCTCTAGAATTAGCAAGATCTGACCTTCCAACTCACTTCCTATGCAACCTTTGAAAATTCACCTAATCTCTCTAAAGTTCAGGTTACCTATCTATAGAATTGGAATATAAAGACCTGTATGTAGGTTTGTCCTTTGAATTTAGTAACTTAATATATTCAAGACCCCAAGCACAGTTCCTGGCATACAGACACTTAATAAATGTCACTGTCCTTCTCCATTCTCTTTCCCTCTTTTCCTTTTCTTTTTGCTTTTCTCTTTTCCTTTGGTCTTCATCCTCCACTCTTCGTTACTAAGAAGACGGAATTTCCCCTCCCCAGAAAATCATTACAATCTTTTTCAGAATGAAGCAAGTACAAGATGTGAAGTATATTGTCTTCTAAATCCTAAATTCCTGAATTTAAGCCCTGCTAGTTTCCAGCATGTGTTCCTGGTAGCAAACGTTTATATCCAATGATTTTCATTTCTTACCTTGCTGAATCATGTGCCTTCTTTAGCAGGAAGCAAATCAACAGGAAACTTCTTGATATGCTGAGGGGCTGTACTTTAAGACATTCTTTCATTTCCGTGATACAGAAATATTCCTTACTGGAGCACATGTTTCTAACAAAAGTATTCATTAACTTCATGGCTAGTGCCAAAGACATCCTGTAGAAAAAGAAGTGATTCTCAGTGTAAGTTGCTCATTTCTTTGGGCTGTGAAATTATATTGTAGAAAATGCATAGAAATACATTTCTATATACAAGCACATGTGCACACATGTGCACACAGCCTATTGTTGGAAAGACTTGCTATGGGCACTGGTACTTTTGGAAACTAGAAACCAAATGGGATTAATTACCTTAAGTAAATATAGACAACTATAAAGCAAGGTTTTAACTATGTTTCTTTATATGGTAATACATCTCTACTTCAAGTCCTTAAAGGACCAATCTATTAGCTTGGAGATGTGTCTGTGGCAGACACTGCTAGCTGGCTACGTAATATACATTCTCTTCTTTTTCCGTGGTTAATATAACCTTGATTTTATTGGGGGCAGCCAGATAACCTCCCTTGCAGCTAGAGGTGACCATATGACACAGTTTTAGCCAGAGTGAACAGAAAGTTTCTGGGATTACCAAGAAGGTTTTGTTTTCCTGATAGAGGTGCCTTCACACTTCCCTTGTTGCTTTCTCCTTCTGCTGACTAGATGGCTGAAGCCACAGCAGCCATCTTACCACAATGTGGGAAAGGCCAGGAGAACGGCAGAGACTACGGCCTCCATATTCTTGCGCTACTGCATCCCTGAGGACTTCCCTAACTTGATTAAGCCATTGTGACTTGGGTTTTCCTCTGAAAGCATCCCCAAACTGCCATAATAATCCTCTTCCTTGGCCAGAAATTTCCATTAGATTTGTTTCTTTGGAGTACATATGCATAATGATATTTGCCATATTCTGACTACCACACTTGTTGAGGTGACCAAAAGAGAGTCTATGAGTATGTTCTGAAAACTGTCGAGCACTTAAAAATGGTAATTAGTATAATATAATATATATAGTATAATATAATAAGGACAATGTCATATTCATCTCTCTATCCCCAATAGCAGGTACAGTGTCTGCCCCTGGTTGTTCACTATGCATTTAAGATACAGGAATAATTTTGTTTCTTTAAAAATCAGACTAGCTGGAGTACAGGTCAGAAAGCATAGTCAAGTCCTGCCTATCCTGTACAAGAATGGCAAATATATAGCATGCCTGCCTACACTCCCGCTTCTCTAACTGCAGACATAATCAATGAAACAACCAATCCTCCCAATGAGAGAAAAATTATTCTCAGCATAGTACCTTAGACAGTTACTACAAATCCATCATCTTAAAAACAAGAGATTATTTGTAACCTACAAGGAAAAGGCAGGTGCTCTAATAATGGGAGGCCAAGGTCCTCCAGGACTGAGCCTCAGGTTGTTAGAAGCAGCACCATAATGGAAGGAACAAAGTGAAATATCAGGTCCCTGTTGATGGAGAAATGATAGAAGGCACCACCTGGGAACACAGCTTCAGGACTGGAGGTCAGGTCTGGCAGCGGATGCAGGATGGCTAAGTCCAGCAACAAGGAGGACCAACCAGGAGGTAGCCAAGTAGCTTTATTCCTACATCTCCATGCCTATCACCACTTCACACCCTTGCTCTACTCTCCTTTTACGTAAGCGTTCTTCTCATTGTTACCTGTCTTTTTTCTTCATCATTTTATGTCACCTCACATTTCTCCCCATTAAGGGGTACCACGATTCAGTAGAAATGCTTTGCAACCAGGCAGATCTGGATTCAAATACTAGTCCTTACAGGGTGGGGAAAGTTGAGTGGATTGTTAAATCTCTCCGTCTCCACGTTTGTCCAAAGAGGATAATGACAGAACTTCACAGGCTTGCGGTTAGTATGGAACATGCTTAACTACAATTTAACACAGGGTCCGGCTTATTGTAAAAGCTCTTCCTCAGCTGGAGTAAGAGTTCATTTGCCATCTTAGATCCTGGACACATTGCCATCTCTCAGGAATAAAGAAGTTTCCTAAGATTCAGTATGGTTCCAGACATTTTGTAAGGACTCAGTGAATATTCTAATCCATGAAGGAAGAGAAGCTTATTTGGAGCAAGTAAAGTCATAGGTCTAGTTTGTACAAAGTAATTTCAATGAATACCCACAATGGTAACTTCACCCTGTTCTCAGACAACCAATGGCCATCAGACATATTACATTTTAATAAACTTTAATGAAAGGAACTTCAAATTCCACTTATATTTTCCAGTGAAATTCTATCTGCTCCAATAATTTTTAAACATATGGAATTTATTTTCCCTCACACCTGGCTATATTTAATTTGTTATGAGAGGTTCCTGACTGTATTATGTGACCTATTCCCATGATGCTTAAGAGTTAAATGTGTTTCCTGCTTTCCTGAATTCCAAATAAACTGAATAAAATAACCAATCCTTGGATACACAAATATAATATCCTGAGCCTGCACACACACACACACACACACACACACACACACACATATACACCGTGTTCCTGTTTTCTATTAACTTGCAGCTTGTGGATATGAGGGACAGGAGAAGTAATAAGGACAAGGAAATTATGAACCACTTAAAGAGAATTACTTGAAATTTTCATATTGTGGTTATTCTTAAATGCTCTCATCCATCCTAATAACTTAGTATGTTACTGACACCTTAATAATTTATTCATTTGTTCATTTGATTTGTCTGGTTTTTTCCTTATGAGCTAAATAGTGTGAATACTTAGAATAGTATTTCAAATTTGAAAAGGAAAAATTGCTTTAAAAACACTAACAACAATAACAACATAATACCCTATTCAAATGTTAGCCGTATATTTTCTTAGGCCTATCTTAAAAATAAAGGCTCAAGTGTAACTATTCAATACCCATTTTTTAAAATCAAGACTATTCTGCACCCATTATTATGATATATTAATTCTATCCCAAGAAGTCTTATATTCTATTTCCACAATTTCAACTATTAAATGATGTTTTATAATACTAGAAATGTATACAAATTGCATTTCATATCTAGTTTTGCAGGTGTAAAGGCAATATGGAACAGTGAAGAAACACCATCTGAGAAACCAGACGTGTGAGATATGGTTCCTTCTACCACTTTCTGTAAACATAATTTAGACTAGTCATGTGTGTCTCTGGGCCCCAGTCAGCTCATGTATAAAGTGGGGTTAATAGTTCAACCATCTCAAACCAAGGTGCTGAACTATATGATCCAGTGAAGAGCTTAAGAGTATGATCTTTGCAATGCCAATTATTAGCTGTGTAGCCTTGGGCAAGTCACTTAATCTCTGGATCTCCCATCTTCACTGAGAGGTGAAGGTTAAATTCAATGATGCCTATAAGCCCTTTGACATAGTTCCTAATCATGCCATGGTAAGAGTTTGGTAAGGGTCAGGTACCACGGTTTTTGTTCATTGACATACCCTGAGGACCTAGGAGACAGTCTGACACATAAGTGCTTAATAAATATTGTTGAATTCATTTTAACCGAAATACCAACTGAGGTCACACTGACCCTTAAAATATAAGTAAGATTGACTCAAAATCCCAGCTCACATGCTTTAGAAAATTCAGTGTCTTACTCAAGAATTTTATAAACGTATGGAATCTTACTATTCTCTCTGTCATATCTGGTTCAGATTTCCTTCTTCTCTTGTGGTTTATTTTGTTCTCCATTATAAGGCTTTTTTCTATTTCTTGATTGCCACAGTTACTTTCCTTTGATTAGCTCCACCATACACATACCCACAATCCACAACACAAATAACCAGATACCATTCTCATGACGAACCTATGTGTATCTGATTCATAGGAGGATTTAGGAGTAATGGTGAGTAACGGTAAATCGCAGAGCTATACACAAGACAACCTGCACTTGAATGTTAAGCTTCTTCCTACCCTAATAAAAAAACTGTTCACAAAAAATAATTACGAGAACACTTATAGCAATTATTTTGAATACATATATTTTATTGTTCTAATTTAAAAAATCGTATCTTAGCAGTTGCCACCAGAATCCTTCTCAGATGTATGACATTTGTTTGTTTAGAAAGGTTTATTTATTTACCATGAGTAGGGATAAAAATAAAAGAGCCTAAATATTTCCCAACTCTCCTTTAGTTGATCTCACAAATACACATCCTTCCATCAGCCAGGCATATCAGAACCCATCTGACACGAGTATCGGAATCTCTTTGATGTCTATTCTGTACAACCTGTGCGAGACGTCACAGGTTTCATTTCTGAAGGTTCAGCAGTTTGTTTAGGAAAATGCCACTCAGAGAACCAAAAGAGCATCTGTCTGGATCCAAAATTAGTATCTTACTCACCATATGTATTGCCACCAGGAAGACATTCTGGATGAATGTGGCAGAGTGTTTTTCAAAGTGTTCTTTTGTAATTTAGAAACTGTTAAGCCTTAAAATGAGACTGTGAGGATATGAAAATGAAGTATGGTAGTAAATATTCTTTTCAGCAAATGGATTATTTACCATAAAAGAAATATTCTATTTCATGTTATTTCCCCAACTCTTGAGAATACGAAGAACAGGTTAGGTATTCTTACTCCATGTGATGAATAAGAACAATCCCCACTGCCAAGGGATACCCACAGAAGTTATCTACAAGGGAGGCTGCTTGGGTTTAGAGACTGGAATGCTATGTCAGGAATTTTCCAAGCTCGTAGAAGCAGGTTCAGTACTAGTCATTCCCTCTTTCCCTTAGAGAGATCCAGAGACCCAGAGCAGCATTACTGGGGATAGAAGGGCCAAAAAGCTGTGACACTCCTTCAGAGAGGTAAGAACTGGAAGGGTATCCTGGACCACATCTGCCCCATTTCCCAAGAAATAGCCCATGTTCTTACTAATACCATCTTATGCTTGTACATCATCTTTGTGAGCATAGTGATTCATTCAGCAAACCATGTCTAAGGCACTGTGCTAGCTTTTCACAGGAGAGACAGCAGAGTGTTGAGATCCTGGACTCTGGAGCTAGACTGCCAGGGTTCCAGTCTTGGTTCTGCACCTGCCAGCTCTGTAACTTTGGGCACATAGAGTTTTCTATGTTTCACTTTCCACGGGAATCAACTGGAGTAATCACCTATCTCAAGAGGGAGAAAAGAGGATAAAGGGGCAGTCTAGCAAGGAAAACAAACAGGTATATGACCAATCCAAGTAGTATCCAAACAATGATGTGTTAAAATAGAACTACTAAGCAAATACCTATACCCAAGGAGGTGGGGATTAGGGCACATTTGCATCTAGAACACTAGAGTGATGGTAAAACCACTCTAAGATAATACACCAAAATGACTGTTCAAGATGACACAGGGATGGAGTCTGAAGGAAAAAATAGGAATATTTATAAGTCCCATATAGACTCTATTGTGCTTCTCACCTTCTGAGCTATCCCCAGAATCTTACAATATATATGTAAATAATTGAAATAAATAAATATTATATTATTTATTTATATGATATATTATATGTATGTGTATATATGTGTATACATATGTGTGCATATATATACCATCAACTTAGTACATACCTTTGGATTTAGAACCAGAACACCAGGTAAGCTTACGCTACTAAACTTCATTAGTCAGTCAGTCAGTCCATACCACCAAAGACAGATCAAAAACGCTAGCATAATAAGCATTCCTGGCAAAGTACATATCCTTCCCCAAGCATCATACAAATTACCTTTAAGAAGACTTGTATTCAAAGTTCCCCAAATCCTAAAGTCTTTGGGAGAGAAATACTGAACCCTCCCTAATAGTCACATCAAGTTCCATTTATAATACTGTTCTGATCACATTTCCCTCTCTTAGAAACCTAAAAATTAAACCCCGGGCTCTGAGACAACCCATAAAAACTGTGGCAATAAAAAGCAAAAAGTGCAGACTTTTAAAATAGGTCTGAGAATGTCATTGTTTCCAGAATGTAGAAATACCATGATTTAAAACCCTGGTTAGAAGCAAGGAAACCGTTAGCAGCTGGCATGGAAATTACCCCATTATTTATTACTGTTATTAGGTGAGATTCTTATGCCACATAACTCAATAGAGAATAACATCTATTTGATTGCATGGGATGAGAGTCTGGTCCATTATTATTAATTTGCCTTCACTCTAGCCATTAAGTGACTGTTCCTTTGGATCATAAAAAGTAGTACATGAATAACACAAAAAGGTTTTTACCCCATTCTCAGTAAGATAATGAATGCCAGCTACTGTACCAATAAAAGATTCAGCCACCTGCTTGGATATCTTTCTGTCACTGGGCTCAAGAGCAAACAAAACTGCGTCCGACTGGTGTCCACTGAGTGAATATTGCTCCTTCCCTTGGTTGTTAATCAGTTCAGAACGCTTGAGTTTTAATGAAAGAGACTTGCAATTGCATTATGTTTGCTCTTGATGCATTTCTTATATTTAAGGGTGAATCAGCATTTAGCGTAATTCTTTTACACCTCACTCACCTGCCATTACTCAGTCGGGGCCTTCAACCTTAAATAACTTTTTAGATAATCAAAGATTTCTGCTTTAGACACCCAAGTTTTTAAACTTTAAACATCTCTAAAATAAATCTTTCTATAATGGTAGGTAGGCACACCTTTTCCCTGTTTACTTATTATTTTTTTGAGTGTGCTGAATCTAAGTTAACATTGTCTTGATGACTGCTTTTTTAGATTGGTTATTGTTTTAGGCTAAGCTTCAAAGGCAAGGTTTCTATTCAGTGCTTTTGCCCTTGTAGTAGTCAGCGTTCTTCAGAAAAACAGAACCAGTAGGATCTATGTAAATATATAGAGTAAGAGATTCATAATGAGAGATTTGCTCACACAATGATGGAGAATGAGAAGCCATCGGCAAACTGGAGGCCCAGGGAAGCTGATGGTGTAGTTCCAGTCCAAACCCAAAGGCCTGAGAACCAGAGGAGCCAGTGGTGTAAGTCCCAATCTGAGACCAAAGACCTGAGAATCAGGAGCACTGATGTCCAAGAGCAAGAGAAAATGGAAGTTCCAGTTCAAGCAGAGAGAGAAAATTTGCCCTTCCTCCACCTTTTTGTCCTATTCAAGCCCTTCAGCTATTGGATGATGCCCACCTGCACTGGTGAAGAGGATCTTCTTTACTCAGTCCACCAATTCAAATGCTAATCTCTTCCAGAAACACCCTCACAGACACAACCAGAAATAATGTTTTACCAGCTATCTGGCATCCCTTAGTCCAGTCAAGTCGGCACACAAAATTAACCATCACAACCTTCAAGCATCCAATGCAGTTCACGTGCCCATCTCCAAGTTAGAAGCTTACTGAATCCTCTGTCCCAGGCAGCTCCTTAAGTCCTCCTGTGGGTGCCCCAACACCCAGGGGTCTGGGCAACTATGATTTACCCTTATGTATTACCAACTGCTGTCTCAGGGCAGAGTCTCCTCACAAATATTGTGTCTCAAGACCTCTTGGTCATCCACTGCAAGCCATTTCCACTGGGTTCCACACTCTCCACATAGATAACAATAAGATTCCTCACTACCAGTGCTTAGAACTTCTCACTGACTTTTTGTTAAGCCTGTTCTCAAACTTCACCTGCATCCAGAAGTACTTGCTTCTGATTTTTATGCTTCTTCCATCTGCGAGGGTCTCTGCAGCCTCAGGGCCACACTAGTCTCTGATCCACTCTGCCTGGGACAGAGTATGAGTTAATAACATTTGACCCCAGGATACATGTCAGTGGAACTCAGTATTAAGTCCCAAGGTCCAGTGGTCCAGATGCCATTGCTGGCCTCCTTAAAGACCTCCTGGACGATGGAAAGGATGTTGCTAGAGCTCCTGATCATGGGCTGCAATTCAGGTTTGGGCCTAGGTTCTATATAATGGTTAATCAGAACAAAGGCAAGTGACCTGGCAAGGACTTAGTCTTATAACTTGTCCTAAATTTGCAGGAGTAGGGTATGGAGGCAGTAATGAGTAATGGTTAAGAACACAGACTCTGCTATCAGACTACCTGGGTACCAATCTCATCAGTAGCTCTTTCTAGCTAAACTTGGGAAGGTTTCTGGAGAATAATGAGTAGCATTCCTCCACCCAGTGTTGTTAAGGAAATCATTGGTGTGAGAAACCATCTACATTAAGATGGTTTAAATTGGTTTAAATTAAAACCAATTACATTAAGCAGATTTTATTATTCCACTCTTTTCATCAACATAACTATTCCAGGAAACTCTGGCCTGGAAAACAATAGTTTTTTATTCCAAGAACTTTCTGAAAGACCAAATAACTCTTTAATAGAAAGCGTAAAATGATAGTTTACACCCCCAGACTCCTGGACTCCTTGTTTCTAAATTCTCTTTGCTGTGTCCAGTAATTCTAACCTTTATGTCGTGATCTTTATCCAATCCTAATCAAGCCCCCTGTTTTGAAAGTCCCACCATAAACCAGTCTTCTAAAATTTCAGTAATATCCCAACATTGCCTTTCCCTCTCTGAAGTACTACTAACACTCTGTCAAGGTAATGCTCTCCCTTATAGCAGTAAGAAAGAAACTTGGCTTTGTCTTATCGACAGATTGTTGTCAGGGTATTTTGGGGAGTCAGAATATATAAAGCCCTCAGCTTGATGCTGGTCCCACCATAAGTACTTTATGAAGTTAAATATGTAGATGCCCTGCAGCATTAGTCACAACATTCAAAATGTTGCAGGGAAACTAAATCTCCATCGATGGATGAATGGATAAACAAAATGTTACATATAGTGGTGAATACAATGGTGTATTACTATTACATACTAGATTTTTCCAGATTTGCAACCCACCTCTACCACAGTGCCTGAACTGCTTGCCAAGAGCAACTCTTTTGCATTAAAGTGTAGAAATAAACAAAGACCAAGTCAATGATAAAGGCAAAGTCTATATATTCAGCATTTACTATATATAACAAGGGGGTCAGCCACTGCCACTTGTGTTTTGGCAGAGACTCAAAGGTAGGTAAAGGAGTAGGAAATGTTTATGGTGGAAAAAAAGGAGGCTGAAGGTATGCCTTTATTGAAAGCTATTGGCTTGGGAAGCTATAGGCAGGCCAACTAGATGCTGGGCATCCTTTGTGATTGGTGAGGGATGCATATTTGGCTTTCTCTGGTTGGTCCTAAGTTTGAAGCAGGGATAAAAATTAGAGAAGCTGTCAGTTATAAATCAAGTCCTGGCCATTTTGCACCAATTGTTACAGAAGTTATTGTTTAGGTTCTTGGATTGTTATTAAAGATAGCAATCAGGCTTACTGCAAGTCTGACTTAACAGTAGGTTGGTTTCCTGGGTCGTTTATTGTAGATAAGGGGGTTGGTTTCCTGGACAGGCAGCAGGTCACAATCTTATTTTTATACATGATCTGGCCATTGTCCATTTGTATATTCAATTTCTCAAAGCAAGATCTGTATGGGAGCTTGTTTTTATCTTGTTCTTTGGGTTCTGTGGCATGGTTCTCAACATAGTGTTAAGTGTATAAATTTGCATAAATAAATGAATGACTTCATGGTGGATATTGGGAGTGAATCCAAGCTAAGTTAATTGTATAAGCTGATGTGACCTTGAAGGAAAAAGAAAAACAAACTGATGGAATTCAAGTTAAGAACAGAAGGTTTGGGGCACAAGGGGAGATATGGTGAAATCTCCTGGGATTGCTTCTTCAGAAATACCTTTGACATCTAAGTCTAGGTTCTGTTCCCAGAAAACTTTTCTTGGTAAAAATTTACCTGGTCTTTTGGATTTGCCCAAAAAAATGTGCAGCAAAATGAAATCTGACTGCTAGTTTCAAAGCATATATAGTCATGGAACTAGAAGTATGAAGCATGGAACACTGCACAGACTGGACAAGACTACGTATAGGGTCAAAGGTTGAGGGTGTAGAGTGACAAAAGACAAAGGATAGGATGAGAGAGTGTCTTTGGAGACAGTTTTGGGGGTGAATGCTACCCTACTCAATGGCTCCTATATCTACAATTAAATCCCCCCAGAATCTGGTCTCCATCTGTATTCCCCAACTCATTTCTTCATTCTTGGAAGAAAACTGGCAGGAAGCCAAACTGCCTACCAAAATGTACTCTGCATTTTTTTTTAATCTTCTTCACTTTTCTTCATCTCATCCCTGTCTTGCCTGCCTTAAGTTCATCTTTTCTTTTCCTTTTCAAGTCAGTATCTATTCTACCTATCTTTTTCAACCCAATCCTAAGCCAATCTCTTTGAGACCGAAACGTGGAAGGGATAATGGCTTACAGTTCCCTGCATTGCTACAGTCCCTATTTCAGAGTTTCACACATGGTAGGCAGACAGTAAATGATGACTTATTGTGGCAATTATTAAGGGTCTCTGGCACTGCTAGATGAGTTTTCATGTTAAGTCTTGGCTCAAGTTATAAACACAGCACATGGCTTCCCTGAAATAAGTTCATAATCTGTTTACTTATTATACATTAAATGAATTATTCCTAGTAAAACAGTATTCATTTTCCTCCTAAGTATTAGCTATAATTTCAGTGGTTAATGAGTAACTGAAATAGGTTACTTAAGTGAATGTTTCCTGTGTTTTCACTGATCACAATAAGATACTGTACACCCATTGTTTCCCATATTTTTCCAAATACAGCAGTATTAGTTTTATTTTAACAATAATTATCACTTAGGCAACCATCTGCCAGCACATGTTTTTAGGAAACCTTTCTCCAGTGATTCCGGTGAGTTTTGCCAAACTGTTCACAAAAATAGTCTATTACTGTAACTCAGTTTTAGCTAGATTGTTGTCATAACTTTAATGTTTCTATTAACATAAGGAAAATTATATTAGTTGTTCCCCAAATTCTTAATACTAATATATAATTATTTTTCCTACCCAAAGTCTAGTGTTTAATCCCCATTTTCTGTTGCATTTATGTAAAATATGGCTCATAATGTCACATTTCTCAAGTTAATTTCTTTAAAATTTAGTCAATTTTTATTAATTTTATATTAACTACTCTTATATGTGTATATGCATACACTTGTCATTGAAACCAAACCTTAACTAAACCTGTTGATCAAGGTGACCTAAAAATTTTACTTTTATTGTTGATGTTTGGCATTTCATGATTGGTTGGTTGAATTGTGAAGTAAATGAACCAATTATTTTGGCACCTGGTGTATGTGTATGTGTATGAAAACTCACAAGGGGTGGTGTTTTAAAGGGTAGGATAAAAATAAGCTAAGACTCCCTAAAAATTCTACTTTATCATTTGCACGCTAGGGAATGAGAGCCTACGAAGGAAGCGCTCACTCAGCCTTAGGCATCGTATAGCCTGGCTGGACCATCACATGCCTATAATTAGAAACTTCATCATCAATCAGCAATTATAGCAGATGAGAAGATAGAAGCTAATGATGCCAGTACAGACAATTGCTGAACACACTTAGATGAGCTACAGCATCTGATTGAATTGCCAGATAATTCTGAGAATTTCAATAAATTTCTCCTAGTTTAAAAATAAAAGTGGAAAGAAATCACCTGAAATCTATCACAATGGACATATTTTTGTAATTAAATACTGGAAGTAGAGTTTTATTGGAAAGATCAGGGAGTAAAGGTTTGTTCTTTTTTTAACTTAAAATAAACATACAAATCAAAACTGGTAGAGGTAAATGAAAATAATGTGACTAAATCGTGGAACTTGAAAAATGGAGCGAAAGATAGTCAGGAAATTTGCATGGAAAACCAATTTCTTTGTCTGAATGAAAAATTAGACTAGCATAAGAATGAAAACAAATCCTAGTGGATAAAACCGCAGTAGAATTGTTTTGTGTCAGGTCATATCTGCTGAGCCCAGAAAGCCTACGAAAGACACTAGTTCACAGTAAACACCTTTTGTTGGAGCTGTCACGAGGACCACATTAGTGAACTTCCCTTAATACAGCTGATGAATTTGTTTGAAAAGAACACAGTAAAGTCATTAAATCATATCTAAATTTCAAAAAAGGAATCAGCTTTTTCAAAGAAACCTACCAAAACTGTATAAATCTAGATTATTATGTATGTTATCCCAGATCTGATTTAGGTGATGCACGCCTGCATTTATAATATGTCCCACAAATATAAATAACTTTCTCTGAATACAATAAAGAAACTGATATATTGTCTAGATATGTATTTTTTAACCCTGAAGTGACATTTGAAATGTGTGAAAAGCTGATATAAAAAGAATTACAATAATATTAATAATAGTGATATTATAGCAGCTAACATTTATCATGTAACGGCTATGCTTTAGTCGCTGAGCTCTGCTCTTCAATCATTATTCCATGGGCAGATATGATGCAAAATACTTTAGCAGGTATATTGCTAGTAAAGTGAAGAAGCACTTGCTTGGTGGGAAGAAGAAAGGCAAAAGAAGAGGAGGCTGGAGCAAACTGGACCAAACAGAAAGCCAAAACTTATGACTGGGCCTTAATCTTAAATAACTGGGAAGGGATGAAAAAGAAAGAGTAGAACAAAGGAAACTACAAATGGAGTCACTTGGAGTCAGGGAAATGTTTCTGAAGGAATCTTTGGGGTGTAAGTGTTTTCCTACCATACTGGTTGCCTAAGGTATATGATGTTAGTAAAATAACTGGGGCACGTGTGAAGACCTCTCCTCTGTAGTGTGAGACTCCTGTCATCCTGAGGGCCATAGCCTTCAGGTTTGGGGGCCAATCAGTGACTTTGGTGCCTCCCAGTTGCCACAGAATTCTGAAGTCCAAGAAGTAAGACTAGCAACATATTAATTTCATCAATCCGAAGGCTCACTTTATTTCTGCACCGGAGAAGAAGGGGGAGGGGCTTCTTTTCCTGATGAGAAGTCGGAACCACAACTCTGGGACTCTCAAAAACTTAATTCAGAGAGCCCTAGTTATACCTTCCTTTAACTCACCTGCTTAACTGAATCCCCTAGCTCTCCTCACTAGGAATCAAGTAACTCTCATAAAACTGATGCATTTTATGCCTTTTTATGATTGTATAAGCCACAAATGATTGCCTCTAGGTTAATTTTGCACCACTTCTTCCCTATACCTTCTTAACAGTGAAATGTTGGAACTGTGTGCATTGTGGCAGAAGTCAAGAGAGTCAACAGTTGTGGGTTTAGACGCTGAACACTAAAAATTGCCAGATCTCTTATCTGAGCTCTCTTTCTTAACAGAAATGAAAGTATTATCTCAGATCTTCTTTTTTCCTCAAGTGTTACTTGTTTCTAACAAAAACCTTAGCCTAAGTTTCATGTATAGATACTTCACTGTGGGAAAAGTTTATTATAAGAATTTAAATGTATATTTGGGAGTCCTAATGCAAGGGAGCAACAACTTTCTCATTCAACTAATTGAACAGCTGAGAAATATTGTTTTATATTACATCAATTAGGATTTATTTTACTTGTCAGAAAGGCAAATTCCCAACTCAAATTACCTTTAACAATATAGGAATAAATTCCCTCAAGTAACTGAAAAATTCAGAACGTTCTGGATTTCCAGCAAGAGTTGATGCAATAACCCAGCAATGTCACAGAGGAGCGTTGTCGCTCCATCTCTAGGCTCTGTTTTGCATGGTGTCTGCCTCATCCTCTGTCTTGCTCCTGATCCAAGATGGCTGTTCTTATCCAGGCTACATGTGGGGCTTCATTTTCTTCCCTCAAACATGGAACAAACATGGAAGTCTTGAGCTTCACTGTGAGTGAACCAATTTAGGTCAGATGCCTGTCCTAAACCAATCACTATGGTCAAGGGGAAGTCACTTGGCTAGAGAGCTTACCCTACCTTAAGTTACATCATGGTCATCACCATGTCAGGACCACATCAGAACTCAATGATGCATAGCAGCAATTCTCAAGCCACAAACTAGAAATAATAAACTAGAAATCCTAAGAGTTTCCAGCCATAAATGTCTTTCTAAAGAGATTTGGGTAGGCCTCTTTCATCAGATCAATTATCTTTTGGTCCCTTATGGTTTTTTAGTGTCCAGAAGAATTTAAACTGGGTAATATATAGTTGTATGGGGAAATGAAATAATATGACAGAGGCTAAAAGGAAAAAGAACCTTTGGACAGGTTAGAATGAAAAGAATAAGAAATCCTGTAGAGTATTTCTTTAAAAACAAAAAGTCAAGGAATATTTATAATCAGTGCTGGCATATGCACTGATTACAAATATTGGATTTGCACTGCCGTTGGAACAGGCATCCAGGTGGCTATAACAAAATACCACAAACTCAGTGGCTTACAGCAATAGAAATTTATTGTCTCACACCAAAATCAAGGTTTTGGCAGGGCCATCCTCCCTCTGAAACCTGCTGGGGAATCCTTCCTTGCCTCTTCCTAGCCTCTGGCAGTTGCTGACAATCTTTGGCATTCCTGGGCTTGCAGCTGTATAACTCCAATCTCTGCCTGCACTGTTACATGTGTCCCCTGTGTCTTCTGTCTTCACATGACCGTCTTCTTATAACAACAACTAATTACATCTATAACAACCCTATTTCTAAGGACACATTCTGAGTACTGGGGGGTTAGGACTTCAACGTATCTTGTTGGGGGAGAGGGGACACATTTCAACTCATAACAGTAACAGATACTAACTAGAATAAGGGAAATTTAGCAAAGTACAAAAAGCCTAACAAAGAAGCAAAGTTATATATATATATATATATATATATATATATATATATATATATTTGTTCTCTAAATCTGGAAAGATACAAAAATTTCCCATCTGTATCATGTAAATCTAGATCTTCACATGTGTTCAGTGTATCATAATTCAATCAATGGCTCTGCAGAGAATCCCCAAAGTCAAGCCTAACTGATTGCTGTGAGAATGCAAAGGGTCAAGCTCAAGAAATTGTATTTTACTGCCAAACATTTCAGCCATGTTTGGTTGGTCAAAGAAGAAACAAAAAAATAGCAATAACAAAAGCAAATAGAAAATCACCAATCATGAAGGCTTTTAAGTTCATTAACTGTATAATGAAAAAAAATCAGAACAACAATATTTGCTGTTTAAATAGCATTGTTAACTTTTTAGGGAAAGAAAAGAAATGTAAAGGGAAAACATGTCTAAAATTCCAGACCAAAATAAATTTTGTGTTTGTCTTTAAATGTATTTGTATATTTTTTTAAACAAAGTTTGTCTTCTTCTTGGAAAAAATAATAATATGCTATGTTGTATAAAAAATATATTTCTTTAAATAATCTCTAAATAATCCCGGTCAATCAATGAGCAAATTCACACATAACGCTTAAGACTTATTTTAAGTTTTTATTTTCAGAATCAAATTAACAAGGGACTGTGTGTGTGTGTGTGTGTAAAATCTATCAAAAATATAAAATAAGAAATTCATTCTGTTGTGAGATTAAACAGAGAAGAAAATACAACAGTGAGAAAAGGACCTTGAAATTAGTCATATTCAAGGGTGTTGCCAGTTAAAAAAATAAATGTCTTAAAGAGAATTTAGAATAAGATAAGTTGATTGCCACATATGACCTACAAAGAATACCATTCTAAGAAATATACCAAAATGACTTGTACTAGCTTTACATTCCGCTCTCTACAATTCACTTAACTTAGTTTATATCAACTCTGACCTAGATTTTTGCATAATCTACAGACTCTGAAGCAAGTTCCCCTAGCCATCCGCACTCAAGTATGCACAGACAGCAATCTGGCCTTGAAGAAGCATAACAGCTTTAATGAGTAGGAAATCAATGAGGAATTTTGACACATGGTGATATGTTTAAACAATTAGGCCTGTCCTTAGCTAGGAGGCTCTGCTTTTAATATGACAATGAAACTGACTATGTCATTTCAACCTTCTAATGGCTTGGAGCAACACCACTCAGTGCCCATCACCAATCTGAATCTTCCTTTCCATGGAAAGCACATGGTTGCAGGCGGATGTGTTCTGGATCAGCTGTAATTATATAGGTGTGATTTATTGGTTTTCTATCTACTGCTTTCTGTTTACACTGGAAATAACGCAATTTGTTTTCCTTCTGAAACTCCCAAAGTGAATTGTTCTAAAGTGATGCATGCTTAACTCATACAGATGATTCAAACTGTCAATAATCAAAAAATCACTTAAACGCACAACGCATGGCAGTCCCCCCACCCCCAATTATTTGATCTAGACTGTTGTTTACACTTTTCTTTACCTGTGATCCCACCATCTTATGCCTGAGGAAGAGGCTCAGAAATATGGCAAGAGGTAGAAGAAATCAGTCTTGGGGGTTTTTATTGAGTAAGCAGCCAAAAATGATGTGCCATGGTCAAATCAGTCAGAATCCTATAGACATTTTATAGTTTTTAAGATTCTTAAGAGATATGGTAATATGAAAAAATGTCTTGTCCTTCTATGAAGTAGAAATGCTGGCAGTCCACCCACACATGATCAAATCTGCTATTTATTTCCCTACTCATTTGAGTCACAAACATTTATTGAGCACCTGTGCCGGGTACCAGCAATGCAGCGGTGAACAAGACAGAACATAAAATTTCTAGTCTTAGGAAGGACATGATCTATGAGGAATTCTTCAGTTCCTGCCTGCCCACCCTCCCCACCCCTCCTTTTTCTATCCACTGTGTGCTGCCCTGTTCTTGAACTTACCAACCTTTACCCCAGTTTGATTTGCAAGCAAGCTCAATACATATTTCTGATTTAAAAAGGCAGTGGTTTGGAGGTGAAATAGTAGCCATCTCACTCTATTAACAGAAAACTATACCATTAAAAAATATAACCTTTTATCTCATTACAAAAGCAACACCTAAATATTAAGAAAAAACTTGGAAAACATAGAGAACAACAAAAAATAAACTCCCTTGCAATCCCAACTCAAAATCACAGTAAACCGTTGGTTATTTCCTTTCAGATGTTTACTTTGTCACATTTGCTTCTGTTTTTTCACTTAATGTAGAAGAGTTATTTTCTCATATGTTAAATTATTTTAAAAACTCATCTTAGTGATTGATAATTTACCATGTAAACTTTATTGAATCATTCTCCAATAATTACTCTAAAGAGAAGTCAATTTTAAAAGGGCAGAGAACATGGCTTTATTTTTGTGCTATGGTCATTTTAGCGAAAGGTAGAAAAAATGGAATACCTTCTCTCTGTTTTTTCTAAGTGCTTTTTTCTTAAGCTATCATATAAATCAAGATACAATCCTTTTTTTCTTCTCTTACCTTGGCGTCTGTATAATGTCTGCTGAGGCCCACCTTTGACATTTATGATTGTAGATATAACACAGATGGAGCAAAGAGACAGAGGGCAGAGAGCTAGTTCCTATCTGCCCTGGGGAGCTAATTTGCTGTGTTCATGAAGGTAGTCTAAAGTTGTGTAGTAAACACTTGTTTAAAAGTTTAAGGCTTGGCGTACAGAAAATGGGAAAATAAAAACTAATTACTAGGTGGCAAAAGAAAGAAAAAAGTAATGGGATTCAGGGCACACTACCAAAATATGACACTTTGACATATGAATGTCTTACACTAATAAAGGAGTTTGAGAAAACAGCAGCAGAAGGTGGTTATTTTGACATCCTCCCCATCCTTACCCTTCTTCCCTGAAACAGGTCATAAAACTCTCCTGGGAGAGGTGCCCTCCCAACATCTGGAAGAAACAAGCGTCCTTATCTCTGAAGACAAAGGGATGCCAAGAAGGATCCTAACAGAGAGGCCTTGCTAAGTCTTTCCCAGTCTGCTACGATTACCTCATACTCCTTAACCTGTCGTATTCCTTCACGACTGTCCTCTCTTCATCAAATCCAGCATAAAATACTCAAGTCTAACCGTTTCTGTGGGTCTTCATTTCCTTATGAAGACTTCGTGTCATGTAAAATGCATATTAAATAAATTTGTATGCTTTTATCCTGTTATAATCTGCCTTTGTCAGTTTAACCTTCAGACCCAGCAAGGGACCCTAATAAGGTTGAGGAAAACTTTATCATCTCCTATGAGAGAGAGAGAGAGAGAGTGTGTAAAGGAAGGAAGGAAAGGAGAGGAGAGGAGGAAAATGGAGGGGAGAGACGCACATAAGATAAAGTAGATACCTGCCAGCTGTGACTCCAGAACTTACTTGCTGTGTGTGACCTTGAGTAAGAATTACTCTTAATTATCTTCCACAATCTCCCACAATCTTCGGTTTCCTCCTCTGTACAATGGACACAATAATAGTACCTATTGTATAGGGTTACTTTGAGGATTAAATGACCAAAGTTAAATGTCTGATGCATAATAAAAACAAGATAAATTCTAAATATTACTATTATTGCTATAATGGAAATGCTTATTTCAAAAAGAAACTGACTAGAGTTAACACTTCCTCTCTAAGGTGAATATACCTGCACGATATTTATACAAGCTAAAGTTTGAGAAACTCTGAGACATATTTACCAGGAAAAAGTTTAAACAAAAATCTTCTCGTGAATATTGCATTATTGCTACAGCAGATTCAGAGTGATTGGTGTTTATGAAAATGTCAGTGGAAAGGGTGCATTCCAAACAGGCCCTGCGAATTATTTACAGAATAGCTAGCGTGGACTCCAGAGTTTCTATATGCTCTTTGCTGTATTCCAAACTTTTTCTGAAATTACTGGTTTAGAGTTTTGCCAATCATAAAGCAATAGCCTATCTCCCCAAATACCACCACCTACTACATACACACATAGAGTCAACATCAGCGGCCTGGAAGTGTCAATCTGCATCAATTTTGGCAGAGGAAAAAAAAAAAATCTGGCATTCTAACTAAATTACTCTGCTTACTCTCATTCAGAAAAAATCACTTACTTCATAAAGAATTTAAAAACACATTCTTCTAGAAAGTGTATCTTTGAAAGAGAACTATAGAATCAGAATTGCAAAGCTATATAGGACATGAAAAATACTTTGGTTTGTCAGTGAGGGGGAAATTTCTCCCTCTAAACCTCACGAGATCTGTGCCTGAATTTATAATAAAATTGTCACAAGACAGATTAACTGAAGAAAAGAAACAAGTTTAATCCCTGAGCAGAAATGTCTCATAGAAATGGGACCTCAGAACTGGCCAAAACAAGCAGCTTTCACACTTTTTAGACAAAGAAACGTTAGAAACAGGTTTGGGTGCTTAACTAGTAAGGAATTTAAGCGAAGTTTGGGCTTGGGTAGCAAATTAGTAAAGAAATAACAAGGTTTGTTTTTACAGGCTTCCCAGGCCCTGAATTCCCTGTCTCTGGTGATAAGGATGTCTTTCTACCTCCTGGTACAGGGAGGGCACCTTTCACATGGGAGATTTTTTTTTTTTTCCTACTTTCAGAGAGATAGAGAGGAGGGTCAACACCCTCTTGCACTGGCTTTTTCTTAAGGAACTTTAATTCAAAATAATCAATATGCCATTGAGGCATATTTTGGGGCCACCTGCTCTGGGCTCCAACAGCTTGCTAGTCAGTACTTCATAGTGGCCATTACTCAGGCTCAGTAATGAGACTGCCTTCCAGATGCTGGCCCTGTCACTGTTGGACATCAGCCAGTGACCTCACTGTACCTCGATTTCTCAGTTGTAACGTGGGGCTGACAACTGTACCTGTCTCGCAGGGCTGTTCTAAGGCCATAAGGAGTCAGTATGTATGAAATACCTAGAATATTTTTGACAAATACTGAGTACTCAAAAGATATTCATTACTATCACTTTTCTTATCTGATCTAACAATCTCATTTTATAGCTGTGAAAACTAAGGTCTGGTAAAACTAAACAATTTACCCAGGTCACACAAGAGGAATGCTAGGACCAGGACCTAGGATTCCAAACTTCACATATATCTCTCTCCAATATCCTGCTGAACTGTCAGAAGATAATTCTGTTTTTATTGATTTATACTTAAACCTCTCTCATCACCCTGAAACCTATAAACTACCAAACGAACTGTTAAAAATAATTTTGTTTCCCCATAATACAACAAAAAACTGTCACCACAGTAGTCACTCTGCTCTTGAACAAAATGATGATTTCCTCAATAATTTAATTCAGAAGGGGGTTTTACACGTCTCATATTTTAGAGATATGAAAGCACATATCGATATTATTGAAATCTGCAATCTAAGAAATCAATCATGGAAAATGAATTGTGATGTCGCCTCGCTGTGGCTCATAATTGTGCTCTTTTCATGTATGCTAATTGCTTGATCACCTATTGTAGCACAGCCCTAATTTTATTCATAGATTTTTTTGTCCTTCCTCTAGGAAATGTATGGATGGCTCGGGCAAGGATCTCTTTCTCTTTTGAAATCCCTGAGACCAACAATCCATTTAATTATTTTTAGTAATGACTTTGGTGAATGCATTAGACATTCTGCTGTTTTACGACTCACTCTGGATGTGGATGTTTTGCTAGTGCTAAGTTAGAACACGGTACCCAGGGGTCTCTTTTGGTAATGCCTAAAAGACACCTTGGGGGTTTGCTGAGATGCATTTTGGGCTTCCTTCCCTATTCCAAAACAGTTTGTATGGCTTCTTCTCTATTTCAACCTGTGGGTTACAACCTGGAGAGAACCAGAGGTTGACCTCTTGACCACACGGTGAAGCAAATGGAAATGTGTATTAGGTATTTTTCCTTCACCCTGATTCTCTCTTCGTCCTTCAACTTTAGTTCCTCCCATTTCAGTGACCCACTAGACCTTTTATTTCTCTGGCAGATACCATTACTTACCCTTTATTTCCTAATAATCACAATGAATTTTTTCCTAACTCTGTAAATTATTCTCTTACAGTTACAATACATAATAAAGCTAAGTAAGTAATATTATAAAGCACTTAGAACAGTGCACAACACATAATAAATAATATATATCGCTTATTAAAAAGAAACCTATTAAACTAATTTATTTTATATAAATTCTTCCTTAAGAATATGTTTTTCTTAAGAAGTTTTTTTTTCTTTTCTTTTCTCTTTTCTTTTTTAATTTCTGCTTACAAGGAGTTTTAATGACATAGCCTAAAGGGTAAACATTTTTACACTGAGAACATAAAGTGGACATTTTGGTAATCCATAAAACACATTTATAGCAGCTACTTACCCCACTTATTTTAGTCCAAGATTATACCCTGAAGGATGTGATCAAAAAGAATGTACAACATTAAAGAAGGAACACTTTCCAATCTGTTCACTGCACTGTTCCACTGTCAGAGACTCCCAGTTTCTCTAGTGACCAGGCCCCACTAACCAGCAACCAGCAGCATCTGCACAAGGCAGGGCTTGGCAACCAACCAGGCCAAGGGCCAACCAAGCCTACCCACATAGTCAACCTGCCACAACAGAAGGACCCATGCAGCCCTCTTAGGGGGAGCCCCTAGAGCATAGAGCTTGGGTGATGAGAGGGGAGTACACTACTGGGATGCACAGGACATCTCCTACAGAAGGCCACTTCTCCAAGGTCAAGAAATGTAACTAATCTACTACATACATAAAAATACAAATAGCAACTTAGACAAAATGAGGTGGCAGAGGAACATGTTCCAGACAAAGGAACAAGATAAAATCCCAGAAGAACTAAGTGAAGTGGAGATAGGCAGTCTACCGGAGAAAGAGTTTAGAGTAATGATCATAAAGATAATCAAAGAACGCAGGAGGAGAATGGATGCAGAGTGAGAAGTTAGAAGTTTTTAACAAAGAGTTAGAAAATATAAAGAACAGCCAAACAGAGATGAAGAAAACAATAACTGCAATGAAAAATACACTAGAAGGAATCAATAGTAGACTAAATGACACAGAGGAATGAATGAATCAGTGAGCTGGAAGACAGGGTAGTGGAAATCGCTGCCACTGAACATAAAAAAGAAAAAAGAATGAAAAGAAATGAGGACAGTTTAAGAGACCTCTGGGACAATATCAAACTTACTAACGTTCACTTTATAGGGGTCCCAGAAGGAGAAGAGAGAGGGAAAGGGCCTGAGAACATATTTGAAGACATAATAGCTGAAAGCTTCTCTAACCTGGGAAAGGAAACAGTCACCCAATTCCAGGAAGTGCAGAGAAGCCCATACAGGACTAATCCAAAGAGGAACACACTGACACATTGTAATTAAAATGACAAAAATTAAAGATAAAGAGAGAATTTTGAAAGCAGCAAGGGAAAAGCAACAAATAACATACAAGGGAATTCCCATAAGCCTATCAGCTGATTTTTCAGCAAAAGTTCTGCAGGCCAGAAGGGAGTGGTACAATATATTGATATTTAAAGTGATGAAAGGGGAAAACTTACAACTAAGAATACTCTACCCAGCAAGGCCCTCATTCAGATTTGATGGAGAAATCAAAAGCTTTATAGATAAGCAAAAGCTAAAAGAGTTCTGCATCACCAATCCAGCTTTACAACAAACGTTAAAGGAACTTCTCTAGGTGAAAAAGAAAAGGCCCCAACTATAAACAAGAAAATTACAAAATGAAAAAGCTCACTGGCAAAGGCAAACATATAGTAAATGTAGGAAATCATCCACACACAAAGCTAGTAGAGACATGAAAAGACAAAAGTAGTAAAATCATCTTTATCCACAATAAGCAGTCAAGGGATACACAAAACAATTAGCTGTAAAATATGATACTGAAAACAGTAATTGTGAGGGGAGGAGAGTACAAATGCAGGGTTTTAAAATATGCATTTGAAATTAAGAGATCAGCAACTTAAAATAATCACATATATAGAGACTGCTAGTTTTAATTGAGCCTGATTACTGAAATCTTTCAAGGCTTGCCCTCTCCCCTATCCCTGCTGTCTCAAATACAGTGAAGATGAATTCAAGTAACTCTGGTTACACTGTGATGCTTGTCTATGTGTGACAGGGACACAAACAGCAATGAAATCCTGTGTCTAATAGGGTCATAACTTTTCTATGATGGGATCCATAATCTCAGTGATAGTCATCTTATTAAAAAATAGAGTAATTTGCCCTCACATACAGTTTTCTTTTGAAATTTTAGATTCGCTTTATCTCTGTTTCTCTTCCCCATCTCAAGAAGAGAAATAGAAAAGGTATCATCAACTAGTCTATATACTTGAAGTTCTCTTAGTCTGGTCACTAAAACGTCTCACCAGCAGAGATATCACCATCCCAGTTCCCTTTTCTGCAGGCGAAGCAAGAAAGAAGGGGAAACTACTGCTATAAGTACATGGACTATCTCTACCCTCTTCTCTGCCAATCCACACATTTCCCATCCTCTAGACTTCCCCAGCTGAGGAGCTTTCAGTGAAGAGTCTCACCCACACTGAGCATTCCTTTACTTTGCATCGGCTGCTCACTCGCCCAAGCTGATTCAGAGGAACAGTTTATGCTGAGGGTAGGAAGTCTGGCTGCCAATAACTAATTGTTCACATGAGAAATATACAGCCCTTCTGCAATTCTATGATTCCTCAATTAAATGAGGATAACTTTAGTTCCAGGAGTTGTTTGTAGGAAACTTTCAAATGTCAATGTAAGACATAAATTCAATATTTCTTGATTGCATTGAAATATAGTTCACTTCTATTAGGCTCAATATTTAATTAAGTCACTGAATGTTAGAGTGGCAGGAACACTAAAAGACATCTAGAGAAACAACATCTTCATTTTACAGGTGAGAAACATGAAGCTTAAAAGATCAAAAATATTTCCTTGCATTCCACCAGGAGCTACTGGCAAAAGCGCTCTGGCTAACCTATTCAGGAGGCATTATGCTCGGTGTTTAAATAGATAGGAAGATGGGAAAAACAGAGTCCTTCCCATAAAGAAGCTTTAGGTCTGGAGATGAGGGTGTGTCAGGAGTTTAGCTAAGCTACTCCATAGTACTGCTGCCTTGGCATCCATATTATTTGGCCAAGTGGCCTCCGAGGTCCTTAAATTGACACTACCCCTCATGTAAGCACATGCTCTAGATAACAGACCAGAGAGTTACAAGCAAATGTAAGTCCCTGATATGACTTTCCCAAAAGCCCTTGTGATCACAGTTTCCTCCACCTCCCAGCAACTTCCCCTTATGTACCCCTTAGATAAGACACTCGTGGAGTTCACCAAAACTCAACTCTTGGTTTGAATTGATCAATCCAGCCTTAGCACAGGAACCCCAAAGCACTCCACTCATGGAACCTTATAGAGGCATGTGCCCCAGGTCCTATGTCTCTCTGTCTCTGCACTCTGCCTTGAACTCTGCATGTGACCCCACACAGTGTGCTGGGTACTTCCTCCAGGACCTGTGAGTAATAAATGTCTCTATTTCAATTTCTCTGTGGTCTGCTGTTGAACTACTGCACATCATCCAGTAGCCTGTGCTCCATTTAACTAGTGTTAATATAATAGATTCATTACATGGTCTTTCCTTGAATTTCCATTATCATGTAGTTCAAAAAATAGTTGTGAAATTGATCATCCTATGCTTCTTCACCTGCGAACTAGAGATATAAACATAATTATAGTAATTCTCTTCCCTTAGGCTGCAATATATTAAGAGAGCAGAGAACAGTTGCAGTATATAAAGTACCTCTGTATTTATTTAAGTGCTCTATTAAAGGGATATATACAATATTTTAGGGGCAGTATAATTATTTCTACCTGTCTGTGTTCAAGATAAGATTTCAATGGAAGATATTTGAGTTGAACCTTGAAGGAGAAGTCAGACCCTCCTAATGCCAGGTTGAGGACTTTCTAGGTAGGGGAAATTTTGATTTAGATTTAGATTTAGATTTCAGAAAGGACTTGTGGTAGACAGAATAATGACTGCTCCAAGGATGTCCACATCCTACTCCCCAGAACCTGTGAATGTGTTATGTCACATGGCAAATGGGAATTTAGGCTGTTGATGGAAATAAGGTTGTTAATCAGCTGACCTTAAAATAGGGAAATTATCTTCAGTTATCCGGGTGGGCCCAATGTAATTACAAGGGTCCTTAAAAATGGAAGAGGGAGGCAGAGGAGGTCTGAGTGGTGTGATATGAGAAGGACTCAGCCTGCCATTGCTGAAACTGAGGAGGAAGGAAAGAGAACACAAACTAAGGAAAGCAGGAAGCTGCTAGAAGCTGGAAAAGTCAAGAAAACAAATTCTCCCATAGAGCTTCCAGAAAGGAGTGTAGCTCTGCTGAAACCCTGATTTTAGTTTAGTGAGACCCATGTTAGACTTCTGACCTACAGAGCTGTAAGATAATAAATTTTGTGTTGTTTTAAGCCACTAAATTTGTGGTAATTTGTTACGGCAGCAATAGAAAACTAATTCAGGACTGAAACAGCAGTCACGTCCTGCTTGCAGTGTCACTTGGGTAGTATTTATACTTGTGCATAGAGAACAAGGAAGAAAAGCAAAGGTGTTCTCTCATTTTTAAGTTTCCTCTCTTTTGACCCAAGCCTTTTCCCCACTCAGGTTGAAGCTACACAGGTAAACATTGCATTTCCCTTTCCTTTGGCAATGGAAAGACCCTGCCAGGTGGACAGACTAAATAATGTCTCTGTGGAATTTTCCAGCCACAGGCTTTGCTCTCACTCAAGCAGCCGCTGTGAGCTCCCTAACTCAGAAACTGAAAGGACCGCACAAGACCACCCTAGATGTCTGCATTCCTTCGGTCCTTCGGGCCCAGGGTACTGGCTGCACAACATGCACTACTAGGCTGGTTTCTATCTCCCTGCCATTTCTTGTAATCTGGAAGTCTGCATTCCCTGGCTCCTCACTCCTGCCTGTGTTTCCAGCCATTGGTTCAATTTGACTTCTGGGATGGATCTGTTACAGCCTAGGTTCCCCCACAAAACCTAGCCTTGAGTGCAGGTAGTGATCCTATAGGGAACAGGAGTTGGAGCTGAGGGAGAGTGAAACAGGGAAGGCGGGAAAGCCAACGCAACGGTGCACTACCAAGCTACCACCATGCTGGAGAACCAGCCTCAGTCCCCACGAGGACTCAGACAGAAGGCGCTGCCTCCCAGCTTGTGCAGGCTGCCTTGGCCTTGCAGAAGTACCACGAGGTAACCTTATGTCATCTTTGATTTCTTTCGTAAGTGTTTTATAGTTTTCTGAGACTTCAGAAAACTATAGTTTTTTTTGCCTCATTAGGCAGGTTTATTCCTAGGTATTTTATTCTTTTTGTTGCAGTGGTAAATGGGAGTGTTTCCTTAATTTCTCTTTATGATTTTTTGTTGTTGGTGTATAGAAATGCCAGAGATTTCTGTGCATTAATTTTGTATCCTGCAACTTTACCAAATTCATTGATTAGTTCTAGTAGTTTTCTGGTGGCATCTTTAGGATTTTCTAGGTATAGTATCATGTCATCGGCAAACAGGGACATTTTTACTTCTTCTTTTTCAATTTTTATTCCTTTTATTTCTTTTTCTTCTCCTATTGCTGTGGCTAGGACTTCCAAAACTATGTTGAATAAGAGTGGTGAAAGCAGACATCCTTGTCTTTTTCCTGATCTTAGTGGAAATGCTTTCAATTTTTCACCATTGTGTATGAGGCTTGCTGTGGGTTTGTCATATATGGCCTTTATTATGTTGAGGTAGGTTCCCTATGCCCGTTTTCTGGAGAGTTTTTATCATAAATTGGTGTTGAATTTTGTCAAAAGCATTTTCTGAATCTATTGAGATGATCATATGGTTTTTATTCCTTAATTTGTTAATGTGCTGTATCACATTGATTGATTTGCATATATTGAACAATCCTTGCATCCCTGGGATAAATCCCACTTGATCATGCTGTATGATCTTTTTAATGTGCTGCTGGATTCTGTTTGCTAGTATTTTGTTCAGGATTTCTGCATCTATGTTCATTAGTCATATTGGTCTATAATTTTCTTTTTTTGTGATATCTTTTTCTGGTTTTGGTATCTGGGGGATGGTGGCTTCAGAGAATGAATTTGGGAGTGTTTCTCCCTCAGCAATTTTTTTGGAAGAGTTTGAGAAGGATGGGTGTTAGCTCTTCTCTAAATGTTTGATAGAATTCACCTGTGACGCCATCTCGTCCTGGGCTTTTGTTTGTTGGAAGATTTTTAATTACGGTTTCGATTTCATTACTTGTGATAGGTCTGTCTATGTTTTCTAATTCTACCTGGTTCAGTCTTGAAAAATTGTACCTTTCCAAGAATTTGTTCATTTCTTTGTGGTTGTCCATTTTATTGGCATATAGTTGTTTGTAGTAGTCTCTTATAATCCTTTGTATTTCTGCAATGTAAGTTGTGATTTCTCCTTTTTCATTACTAATTTTATTGATTTGTATCCTCTCTTTTGTTTTCTTGATGAGTCTGGCTAAGGGTTTATCAATTTTTTTTATCTTCTCAAAGAACAAGCTTTTAGTTTTATTGATCTTTGCTATTGTTTTCTTTGTTTCTATTTCATTTATTTCTGCTCTGATCTTTATGATTTCTTTCCTTCTACTGACTTTAGGTTTTCTTTGTTCTTCTTTCCCTAGTTGTTTTAAGTGTAGGGTTAGATTGTTTATTTGAGATTTTTCTTGTTTTCTAAGGTGAGACTGAACTGCTATAAACTTCCCTCTTAGAACTGCTTTTGCTGTGTCCCATAGGTTTTGGGTCATCATGTTTCATTGTCATTTGTTTCTATGTACTTTTTTATTTCTTCTTTGATTTCTTCAGTGATCTCTTGGTTATTTAGTAGTGCATTGTTTAGCCTCCAGGTATTTGTGTATTTTTATAGTTTTTTTCCTGTAATTGATGTCCAATCTGATACCATTTCCATGTATTTTTATTTTTTTAGTTTTTTTTTCCTGCAATTGATTTCCAATCTCATAGCATTGTGGTCAGAAAAGATGCTTGATATGATTTCAATTTTCTTAAATTTTCTGAGACTTGATTTGTGACCCAAGATGTGATCTATCCTGGAGAATATTCCATGTGCACTTGAGAAGAAAATGTATTCTGCCACTTTTGGGTGGAATGTTCTATAAATATCAATTAAATCTATCTGGTCTATTGTGTCATTTAAAGCTTGTGTTTCCTTATTTCTGTTTGGATGATCTGTCCATTGGTGTAAGTAGGGTGTTAGTCCCCTACTATTATTGTTTTACTGTCGATTTCTCATTTCATGGTTGTTAGCATTTGCCTTATGTATTGAGGTGCTCCTATGTTGGGTGCATAAATATTTATAATTGTTGTATCTTCTTTGATTGACCCTTCAATCATTATGTAGTGTCCCTCTTTATCTCTTGTAACAGTCTCTATTTTAAAGTCTATTTTATCTGATACAAGTATTGCTATTCCACTTTTCTTTTGATTTCCATTTGCATGGAATATCTTTTTCCATCCCTTCACTTTCAGTCTGTATGTGTCCCTAGGTCTGAAGTGGTTCTCATGTAGACAGCATATATATGGGTCTTGTTTTTGTATCCATTCAGCCAGTCTGTGTCTTTTGGTTGGGGCATTTATCCATTTACATTCAAAGTTACTATCGATATGTATATTCATATTACCATTTTCTTAATTACTTTGTGGTTGTTTTTGTGGGTCTTTTTCTTCTCTTGTGTTTCCCATTTAGAGAAGTTTGTTTAGCATTTGTTGTAAAGCTGGTTTGGTGGTGCTGAATTCTCTTAGGTTTTGCTTGTCTGAAAAGCTTTTGGCTTCTCCATCGAATTTGAATGAGATCCTTGCTGGGTAATCTTGGTTGTAGGTTTTTCTCTTTCACCACTTTAAGTATATCCTGCCACTTCCTTCTGGCCTGCAGAGTTTCTGCTGAAAAATCAGCCGATAACCTTATGGGGATTCCATTGTATGTTATTTTATGTTTTTCCCTTGCTGCTTTTAATATTTTTTCTTTGAATTTAATTTTTGTTAGTTTGATTAATATGTGTCTTGATGTGTTTTTCCTAGGGTTTATCCTGTATGGGACTCTCTGTGCTTCCTGGACTTGAGTGACTATTTCCTTTCCCATGTTAGGGAAGTTTTCAACTATAATCTCTTCAAATATTTCCTCAGACCCTTTCTTTTTCTCTTCGCCTTCTGGGACCCCTATAATTCGAATGTTGGTGCATTTAGTGTTGTCTCAGATGTCTGTGAGATTGTCTTCAATTCTTTTCATTCTTTTTTCTTTATTCTGCTCCTTGGCAGTTATTTCCACCATTTTGTCTTCCAGCTCACTTATTTGTTCTTCTGCCTCAGTTATTCTGTTATTCTTTCTAGTGTATTTTTTCATTTCAGTTATTGTGTTGTTTATCTCTGTTTGTTCTTTAGTTCTTCTAGATCTTTGTTAAACATTTCTTGTATTTTCTCAATCCATGCTTCCATTCTATTTCTGAGATTCTGGATCACCTTTACTCTCATTACTCTGAATTCTTTTTCAGGTAGATTGCCTATTTCCTCTTCATTTATTTAGTGTTGTAGGTTTTTACCTTGCTCCTTCATCTCTGACATTTTTTTTTTTTTAAGATGTTGGGGGTAGGAGTTTATTAATTAATTTATTTTTGGCTGCGTTGGGTCTTCATTTCTGTGCGAGGTCTTTCTCTAGTTGTGGCGAGCAGGGGCCACTCTTCATCGCGGTGCGCGGGCCTCTCACTGTCGTGGAGCACAGGCTCCAGACGCACAGGCTCAGTAGTTGTGGCTCACGGGCCTAGTTGCTCCGTGGCATGTGGGATCCTCCGAGACCAGGGCTCGAACCCGTGTCCTCTGCATTAGCAGGCAGATTCTCAACCACTGTGCCACCAGGGAAGCCCCCTGTGACATATTTTTTGCCCCCCCCTTTTTTTTTTTTTTTCAAATGAGTGGGATTGTGTTCCTGTTTTACTGGTCGTTTGGCCTGAGGCTTCCAACACTGGAGTTTGTAGGCTATTGGGTAGAGCTCTGTCTTGGTGCTGAGATGAGGCACTTCGTGAGACCTCACTCCAATGAATATTCCCTGGGGTCTGAGGTTCTCTGTTAGTCCAGTGGTTCATACTTGGAGCTCCCATGGCAGGAGCTTCGGCCCAACCCCCGGCTCATGAACCAAGATCCCACAAGCCATGTGGGGCAGCAAGAAAAAGAGAATAACAAAGGAAGATGTAAAATTAGACTAGGAAACTAACAGATATATTAGGAAGAATATAAAAATAAAAACATAGATGAGTCAGTAACTGGAAGGTAGAACAGTACCACAGTAGTAAAAAAGAGGAGGAGGGAAAAGAGAAAAAAAAAGGAAAGAAAAAAATGGGGAAAAGGCTTTGGCTGTGGAGGGTAGGGCGTAAGCAACTGCGAAGTTTGGGAGGTGGGTGGGGCCAATGCTCAGGACCCACAGGGCTGGAAAAGGCCCTTGGGCTGTGGGGGCGGGGCTTAGGTTCAAGGAACAGAAGGGGCCCAGGCATGCCCCCCTCCGCTGGTCTCAGAGGGCAGAGGACCTCACCTGGGAGCCCAGCAGGCTTCCTGGGCTTGAATGGGTGGAGCAAATGCCCTCCTCTCCTCTCCTGCTCCTCTGGTCTGGAAGGGCCGCTCCCACCTACCTCTCTTGATCACCCCAGCCTCCCTCCTATGTCCCCCAGACCAATGTGGGGGAGGGGGGCTTGGAGGGCAGGCTCCCTGGCCCTACCGGACAAGGTAATTGCCCTCTGCTCCTCTCCCGCTCTTCCCAGAGAGTCCTTCCCGCCTGCCTCTCCTGATCTCTCCAGGCTTAGGGCACCAATCCTGTCTGGCCTCCACTTCTCCTCTCCCTTCAGTCCCCCCACGTCCTACCGGTTCACTTGGGGGTTCCTCCCATCTCCTTGGTCGTCAGGGTCCCCCACCAGGGGCCGGCAGGCACCCTAGTTGTGGGGAGAAGCCAACTCTGTGTCTTCCCACACCACCATCTTGACTCCACCTTCTGGATTTCATTTTAAATACATGTTTCAGAGAGAAGAATGAATTATTACTTATCAATTAATTAGCTGCCTGGTGTGTTCAAGAAGAGTGGTGGAACATTCGTGTGTAAATCTATAAAGGAAAAGTGCTGGGAGAAGCTTGTGTGCTGTGTAATTAGAGCTAATTAACACATTTGCTAATTGACTATTATTTAGCACTCCAGCTGCTGAGAAAAATCCACAGGCCCATTAAATATTAATTAGTAAAAGTCTATTGTCTGATCCTGTCAGATTCTGTATTGATGAGATTTTTTTTACAAGCACAGCTTTGTTAGGCTGGGTACAGAGTAACACACAGTAGTTGGTTATTAAGGAACAAGAAAATGAGGATCTCATAATAAACACATATGCTCTGTGTTTCAATCATTTTTTTTCTCCTTCAACTGATTACATTGTCAAAAATACTAAAAACGAAGTATTCATCTGTGTTTGCATAGCTACCTACAATCTTGAGGTTTATATGACTACTATTACATCAGTTCTTGGTGTTTACTGGACAGCCTATGTGACACACCCTTTAGAAAACTAAAGGAAAACTAACCTATAATTGTAGAAACAAAATGCTCTCCGTAACTTTTTTAACAGCTTTATTGAGATGTAATTCACAAACCATCTAATTCCCCCATTTAAAGTATACAATTTGGGACTTCCCTGGTTGCACAGTGGTTAGGAATCCGTCTGCCAATGCAGGTAACACGGGTTCAACCTCTGGTCCGGGAAGATCCCACATGCCATGGAGCAACTAAGCCCGTGGGCACAACTACTGAGCCTGCGCTCTAGAGCCCATGTACCACAACTACTGAGTCCGCACGCCTAGAGCCCGTGCTCCACAACAAGAGAAGCCACTGCAATAAGAAGCCCACGTACTGCAACAAAGAGTAGCCCCCACTCGCCGCAACTAGAGAAAGCCCGTGCACAGCAACGAAGACCCAATACAGCCAAAAATAAATTAAATAAATTTCTAAAAAATAAAATAAAATAAAAAGTTAAAAAATAAAGTGTACAATTCAGAGGTTTTGGTCTCTTGCATTGTTAATGTTTTTTAATGTTTAACTTAATGCAATTTTTTAAATATATTTTTTAAAGATATAAAATTAAATTTGTCACAAACCATTTTAATGCCATATTCAGTGGCATTAACTGCACTCATAATGTTGTGCAGTTTCCCATAGCTTTCATTAGATTGATTTGTTTTGTTGACCTAAAACAAATAGACTGCCAGTTACTTCTCCAGCAAAAATGGGTTTATTCAGAATCACCAAAGAATTGGAATTCAGGGTCTGCAACCATGGTGAGCTACATGCACGCTCCCAGCAAAAATGGCAAGGAAAACTCTTTTGTAAAGGGGAAAAGGAAGTTGAGAGGGCTACAGTAAACAGAGTCTGTGGCTTTTGTTGGCTGAGTTCTTACCAGGAAGAAAAAGGAGTGTCTTCTTCCTGTTGGGCTCTGCTATCTTCACAGGGCATGAGAGGGCCCTCTTCTGGTCTCCCTACTCTATTCAACTGAGGTTTCTGTTCATTAATTTTTTTAGTTTTAAGTCTCCTTGTGAGTGAAGGCACAAGGTCAGGACAGATCCCTCTGCTCTTCCTACTCTAAAAAGCTGAGTTTCCAGGTAGCTAAAATATCTCACTGCTCAGTCAGCAGCAGCAACTCCCATGAAAATTGCTCTCTGATTGGCAGCCACTTGGTGCGGCGCCTGTCCTGTTTTCTCCTTTCTAGGTTAGCTCCGCCTCCCACATCCACAGTTGGCCAAGCAACTGTACCGAACAAGAGCCATGTGCCCTCTTCCTGCCTCCAGGCAGGAGTCCCCCTGGCAATTCCAATTTGGTCAAAGTCCAGGTATCCCGAGACTTCATTGGACGGAGACCACTTTTCTCCCCATCACGTGCCAAACAAAGCCCATCCTCATCCTTTTTCCAGAGGAACCCTATTAAGACAACAAGCCCGTCAAAGTGAGCGCAAATGAATGTAAAAGTTTATTTATTCCTTTCACAATAGTCCTGCACAGGTTCCCCAGATAATTAACTTCATGAAAACCTGCTCTTTCTTCCTTTAGCAATCTTGGCAATACCAAAACCAGGGCACAGAAAAGCTGGCACTTTTCATAAAACTCTATTGTTTAATTTGTATTAAAACAATATCTAGCAATATTGATTTTGTAGTTATACTATGAAGCTAGAATAATAATTAATAATTTTTAAACTAAGGAAAATTTCTGTCAGGCACTAAAGTATTTCATATTATATCTCACTTAATCCACAAGAGTTGTAGAAGTTATGGGTTATAACACAGCTGTTAGGAGCTTTGGTGCCACACACGGACCTGAGTTTGATTTCAGGTTTCTCTATTTAATAGCCATTGTCCTACAAAATGTTTACTAGGAAATGTCACTTGGTGCCACCTAGAAATGACAGGCAGAGAATCCATGGGTGCACACAGTTCCCATTCTAGCAACATTCTACAGAGAAGTGTACTTGGGCAGGGGTGTAGTTGGGCACCCATGGGGTTATGCTCCAGGAGAGGAACTTATGGGGCAAACACAACAGTGACCTCAGGGAATAAACATGTTGGTTAAAGTCTAAATCTGAGTTTAAGGCCATCTGTTCACATAAGAAGTGCACAACACATCTTTGATTAATGACTGAATGAATTTTATATCCCCAATACTGGTAAACCAAAGTTGTGAAATTATTTACTTTGTCATTACGGAAATATCAATACTCTCTTTCCCTTAATTTTGTTGCCAAGATAGGATGGTGGCAGTAGAGAGGGATACAATGATAAATTTATTCTGCATTCTGGCTGTTTATATATTTTCAGTCAGCTTTGTTGATGAGAAACCTAAACTGAGGAAGCTAAATTCCATATGGCAAGTTAGGGATTAGTTTAAATTAGCAAACGTTTTTAAGACCTTCAGGAAAACTTCAGAGCAATCCTAAAAAAAAATCCTTATTAATTTAAAGGACTAGAGCTGGGGATCTCTTTTTGGGGTCCAATGCTCTAAGTTCACCGTTTACTCAAAAGTGATTGATATACACTTTTACATATACCTAAAAAGAAGGACAATATTGCGAAACCAGGGCTCCATGTACCACAGATCATTTAATTGATTATTAAATGGGACCCCTAGTGGACAGATGTGACAATAAACTTTGGTTATGAAACTGTGGCTACTAGTATCTAGGTTTGCAAAAAAGTAATTAAGAAAAAAACAAAACATAGAGAGGGGTTGATTCTAGCCTTTGGGGTAGAGTAAGACTATCACAAAGACGGGCATAGTAAAAAAATGTTCATCTGAGGTGAATTCTGGCATTTCATAAGAGATCACTAGCTAATCAAGACCCTTACCTCCCATTCTTTCATGCATGAGATTTTACTTGAGAAAGTGTTAATATAATCCCCATATAATTGTGCATATAATGGTTAAACAGCAAAGCAGCAAGATGAATGGATGAAATCTCAAATCCTATTTGAGTTGTAGGCAAAGAGGCAAGGTAAATGCATGGAACGTGGGACAGAATTGTTTTGGGGACAAGGCTCATTCCTGAGAGACCTCTCCCCCTTCAACCACCTTTGGTGCTTTCTAATGATTTCACATGATTCAGGAATGTTATGGAAATATTAAACGTAAGTATGCATTACTGTCTGATGATTATAAAGATCAAAGGTATGTTCATTAATCAAAATACTATATAATGAAAATATAAATCTCCCAACACCCCAAAAATTCCATTTAGAATAAGCAAAAAAAGGAGTTCCCTGGTGGTCCAGTGGTTAGGACTCGGTGCTTTCATTGCCGTGGTCCTGAGTTCAATCCCTGGTCGGGGAACTAAGATCCCTCAAGCCACGCAACACCCAACAACAAAAAAAAAAAAAGAGAATAAGCAAAAACTAAATAAATAAATCAGCTAAAAATGTTAGAGCTTAAAGTGAAAGTTTTGTTCAGAGGAAAAAATACCTTTAATACTAAGCAAGGTTTATACCTCAAATCAGAATGCCAAACGGCATAGAAGGTTGGTGAGACATCCCCATGAAGCAGACTGAGTCTAGAAAACTCACCTGGGTAAAGGGTCTGACAGCTGGAACTCATCATCCCAGCTTCTGTTATCACTGTCTCAGGTCACAAACATGATCAGTTGAATGAGAAACACTTCACGTAAGCAGTCCAAGGCAGAACAGTGATTCAAACCATTCTCCATACCAGAATTCCTCAAAGAGTGGTTCTGCTGTCTGTCTCACCAGCCTAAATATCCTCACATATCTCCTGCTACTCAGAAAACACTCATTTCTCTGCCAATATCAAATGGGCCAGAATCAATTGATGACTTCCCCATCCTTCCTTCTTTTCTTCCCCATCTCCCTCCCTTCCCTTGAGTCTAAAGCAGACAGGAGAGAAAGGAACGCCTAAGTGCCCACTGAGACAGGCATGTGCCACTGTCTACTTTAAGTTCATTCTCAGAGTAACATGGGTAGCAATAACCTTGGAAAAAGAAAGTTAAGAAAACTTGAAAACAGATTGAACCTAATTCTATCCATACCAATACAATTTTGGTTACATAAAAACCTCATGCAACCACCACCAAGGAAGGTAAACAACAGAAATAGAGATATTATTTGGGAAAATACAGTAGGGATAGAGAAACATGGATGTAGAGAACACTGCCTTGTAAAATCTATGTAACTTTCTGTGACTCCATTCAAATTTATTAATTTATAAATGTAAATATCCTTTATGAGACATGAACGGATAAACTGTGATGTATCCAGACAATGGAATATTATTCAGTGCTAAAAAGAAATAAGCTATGAAACCATGAAAAGGCATGGAGGAACTTTAAATGCATACTTCTCAGTGAGAGAAGCCAGACTGAAAAGGCTACGTAATGAATGATTCTAATGATATGACAGTCTGGAAAAGGAAAACTATGGAGACAAGCCAAAGATCAGTGGTTGCCAGGGACTAGGAAGGAGGAAGGGATGAATAGGCAGAGCACAGAGGACGTTTAGGGCAGTAAAAATATTCTGTATGATAATAGTGGATACATGTCATTATATATTTGTCCAAACCCATCGAATGTACACCACCAAGAGTGAGCCCTGATATAAACTATGGAATTTGTGTGATTATCATGTATCCGTGTAGATTCATCAATTGTAACAAATGTACCGCTCTGGTGGGATAAGTCAATAACAGGGGATGCTATGCATGTGTGGGTGTAGACAGGAAATCTCTGTACCTTCCCCTCAATTTTGCTGTGAATCTAAAACTGCTATAAAAATAAAGTTTATTAAAAATAATACAAAATAGGGCTTCCCTGGTGGCACAGTGGTTGAGAGTCCGCCTGCTGATGCAAGGGACACGGGTTCGTGCCCCGGTCTGGGAAGATCCCACATGCCGCAGAGTGGCTGGGCCTGTGAGCCATGGCCGTTGAGCCTGCATGTCCGGAACCTGTGCTCCGCAATGGGAGAGGCCACAACAGTGAGGAGACCGCATACCGCAAAAAAAAAAAAAAAAAAAAGTAATAATAATAATACAAAATAAAACTTAATAAAAAATATATATCCTTTACGATACATAAAATCTGTGGAAGACAAAAATTATCATTCTTTTTCTGTACTTTTAGTAATGTAAGAAGCAATCATTGTAGAATTGGTCTTAGAAGGAACTCTCCTGGCCAACAGACTACAGCCATGCTCCTCTCTGCAGTGTCTGACAGCCACAAAATCACAATAGGTGCTAGAAAGCTTTCTAGAATAAACACTTAGAACTGAGCACAAATGATGTTGAGGCCTGTATAGCAGTCTAAGGAGACCGTGACAAAAGAAAGATTAAAGGAGAAGCAGTGGAGACCCCTGAAAGGGACTCTCGAGAAAGAAAGATGAAATTGCAGAGTGAACTAAACCGTAACAACATAGTGGACGATAACAGATGCTTCTAGCACAGCTTGGACGGGGGCTCGTTCCACCTCAGCCATCCTGGGTACGTGTGCACTGTGGAAGGCGGGGCTGTATGTGCATTGAGAGAACTGTCTTACTAAACCCCGAAATGATTAGGAGCTCGACCAACCCTGGGATAACATTTCCCTGCCCTCACTCCTCAGTGAGGCGAACACAGAACAAGTGTTCTCCTCATCTCCCTGGACTTCTGAGACTGGGCATTGACTGTTCAGTTCAGTGGCATCAGAACAACAGTTATGGCAACCAGGACACAATTTTAGCTCAGAGCCTGTGTCCCTGTTGGGACTTGATGGCAAAGTCTCTAGGTGACTTCCCATGGCAATCAGTGAGGGCAAGGGCTCACTTTTTGGACTCGTGCTGTCACCTGTGTTTCCTCCAGGAAGTGCTTGGTGAGGGTTTTTCTGCAAAAGACTAACCTCCTTGCAGCCAGGCAGATGGAAATTAGGAGCCACCTACATTTAGGCTTTTATTTGCTTTGTATTCACCAGGTAATAAAACCTGAGACAAAAGGATGGACCAAAATGGGTCCTAAGAAAATTGCCTTAATGAATCCACATTATCTTCAGTGACTCCACTTTGAGTCAGCAAGGTGACAAGAATGTATTTAGAAATGCTCAGATGTGTGAAAAAAACCTTTTAAACTTAATGGATGTCTAAATGATTACTCCAAAGGCCAATCGTTTCTGTTTGGGTCCCATGCGCTAAGCATCGTGCTTGAGTTTACATGCTGTAAACAGGCTGCAACTTACCACAGTGTTTTTTGTTATTTGTAAAGTTGATTGCCAAATGTCTTGGTATTAATTTATTCAATAAGCTTCCTTTTGAAGTCTGAGGATACGTAGGGACAGAGTTATTGTTGGTGCTGTACTCTTTTATTCAAAAAAATCAGATAAATATTTCAATGACACCGAGTGATAAAGGAAGTGTTTCATTACCTTCAGGCTGAAGATTCTCAGAGGGATAAAAGGAACAGGAACGGGAGGGAAAAGTTATGAAATGTGCCGCTGTCAAAAATCCAACACAACCCACATGGGTGGGCAGCTCTCCTGCCAGAGCCATTCCTGCCCCTCCTTATAAAATGGTCATTAATATTTAATGCCTGCTGGAAGAGAGAGTGGCTTTGTGAGCTGTGGGCTGGGTGATTGGTATTGTCTTCTTTCCTGATATTTACCAGAGCTTCAGGGCTCAAGTGACATTTCCATCCCACTTGCTGTGTTTCCTCCACAGCCAGTTCCTTAAAGGCAGAGAAACAGGTTGCTTTCCCCATCTGCTCCACACCTCTGATCTCCAGACTTGGCAAATGAGCCTTCAGTCAAATAAAAAATATTTTGATAGTAAATCCTTGTTTATAATATCCTCCTGGGGAGGGAGTAATCAGCCTTAGAATATCAGGCAGGCCAGCAGTTTAACAACGATTTGAGTATCATGAACTGGTTAAACATAATTTCCTCTCTCTTTGTTGCTGAATATTTTCTATTTCTCCTGTCTTTTGCTCTTCTCTTCAAAATCCCACTGCCCAAATAATAATATTTTGGAGGATTAATCATCGTAAGCTGACTATAATCACTGGAAAAAATCATGTTTTTGTTTCTTCTCACTTACATCAGAAAACTAGTTTGAACTCATAAACCAGTAGTGTTATCTTTTGCAGGCCTGTAAAAACATACAGTCTCTACATGGTCGGGTGACTGTAGCCTTGTGACTGTTATATAAATATCTATGCAAAATTGCACAAATACAAAATCAGACCTCTTAATTACTATTGATTATCATACTAAGTGAAGTAAGCCAGACAGAGAAAGACAAATACCATATGATACTGTTTGTATGTGGAATCTAAAAAAATGATACAAATAAACTTATATACAAAACAGAAATAGATTTACAGACATAGAAAACAAGCTTACTGTTACCAAAGGGGAAATGGGGGGTGGGGGTGGGGGAGGGATAAATTAGAAGTTTGGGATTAACATATATACGTTACTAAATACAAAACAGATAACCAACAAGGACCTACTACTATATAGCACAGGGAACTATACTCAATATTTTGTAATAACCTATAAGGAGGAAGAATATTAAAAAGAAAAAAGCCATATATATATATATATTCTGTATATGAATATATTCTGAATATAACTGAATCACTTTGCTGTACACCTGAAACTAACACAGCACTGTAAAATAATAAAAACTTAAGAAGAAAAAGAAGCAACTAGCAAGTGACTAAGGAATTATGTAGAACCATGCTAAACCAACTGAAATCTCAATGTATTTTTTAAAAGAGGGATTGTAGTAATATTGACTTACCTCCGACTATAATTAAACAAACTAAACCAATAAACTGTTCCTAGTGTATTAATAGGTCTTTTACATTTTGGAGAACTTTGCTTCCAGAATTCTGGAAGGCAGATAAAAGCAGCAGCAGAAGAAACTCCTTACACAGAGACCCATGGAGGAGAGGAGTTTATATACCAGGGAACAAAAATACAGGCAGAAAGAGAAAAAACGAAGATGGTAATGAATCAAGCAATGAATTAAATAGCATTACTGAGAAAAGAAAGTAGAGTGTACCTCCCAGCCTCCACTCATGCTTTCCTCTTCAAAGTAATACTTAAAGGCATGAGCTGCAGGATTCTAAAAAAGATCCAGGGATCTCCCTGACAAATAGAGAGCATGGTCTGGAGAGTGGTGTCACTGAGAAGAATTGGTGATGATGTCAACAAATGAAGCCAGGAAAGGTGACTCAAGGAAGCCACTGTTGTCAGTAAGAGGGAAATGGAGAGCTCAGACTGTGGGCAGAGTTGGGGACATTGGCCTCTTGTAAAGACACTGACCTATAAAAATATATTATTTAACAATGTTGATTTAATTCATATTCAGGCAGTTTGTAATTAAGAAGGGGAAAAAGGAATCAAAATCCGAAACAAAATCTTACCCATGTTTTGAATTTCCCATTGAGTGCTTGGGGTGGGGAGTGGGGGGATAAATTATCAAAAACCAAATTCCATTAAAGTAATTACCCAAAGAATTCCTTGAGAAAACAACAGCAACAACAAAAAGGAAGAACTGATAGAGGTATTATACAACAAGTGGGATATTTTAAAGTGATACATCAGCAACAGAATGCACATAGGATGGAACAAAAAGGTCACTGGTGACAAAGCAATCATTCTGGAGAATGTAGCCAGAGGGAAAAGGAATATATGAGAAGGAATGCATGTGAGAATCAATTCGGAAAATAAATCATCAGGATTAAATATGGAGGTCAAGATGAGGAAGCCAAGTTTTTCCAGGGCTCTGATATGTTATTTACATGACTCTTATGGAAATGGCCCTTATCTTCCATCATTCTTTTTTTTTTTAATATTTATTTATTCATTTATTGGTTGCACCGGGTCTTAGTTGCGGCAGGTGGGCTCCTTAGTTGCGGCAGGCAGCCTCCTTAGTTGCAGCATGCATGTGGGCTCTAGTTCCCTGACCAGGGATTGAGCCTGGGCCCCCTGCCTTGGGAGAGTGGAGTCTTATCCACTGCTCCACAAGGGAAGTTTCTCTTCCATAATTCTTGTCGGAAGCAACATTTCTGCAGCAGTCCTAGGATAGCCCTACGAAGATATATGAGATATTGTCCCTTCTTTCCAAGTATCTAGGTACCTTATATTTATTTATAAATAAAAGCTGCTTTTTCTTGGCTAAATGAGTGGTACAGTGAAGAAATAAATTAGTAACTTTAAGTAGTAAAAATAACCCAAGTGAACCCTCAGATTTAGAAGATTGCCAGAATCAAGGATGACTCTATTTTAGGGCTTGGCTTTATTTTCATTCTCTGAAAATAAGCAATGAACATGTATGAAGCAAAATATTTAAAGGTTATCAAAAGGACTGAGTGTAATAGTAAAAAATTGGAAAGAATCCAGCTTTCCATGAATAGGGAGCTGGCTAAATAAATTACTGTACATGCATGCTGTGAGAAATACTACGCAGATGTAAGAGAAAATGACAAAGTTCTTGATGTACTACTGATAAGGAAAGATCTCCAAGAGATATCATTAGGTGAAAATAGCAGAACACAGAACAGTCTATAGTGTGCTACATTTTATGGAAGAAAGAGAGAAAATAATAATGCATATGTGCATTTCCTTGGTTTTGCATAAAGAAATTCTGGGAAGATATTCAACAATTAGTAATATATTTACCTGCTGGTGACAGAAGAAAATGGGGCTGATGAGGACAGAGGTGGGAACAAAACTTTTTCAACAAGTAAGAAATAAATCAAAGTAAAAAATTAATTACAATTAATTTCAGTACACAGAGACTATTCAAAGTTACTGTATTTTAAATTTTTGTTCTTGCTGTTTTACTACCATGGTATATTCTAACTAAGAATATTACTATTTAGTTTTTGGTTTCAGCACTCTACTTGTACCATTTATTGCTTTCAAAAGTCCACTCACATTTTGGGGGTTGACACAGAAATTTTTTCCCATAAGCTGATGACTATTTCATAGAGGGAAAGTGTTCTGACCTTACTAATTACCTCTTTTGGAATAGAAAAACTGGCTCTGGTAAGGCTCGGTTTTAACTCCATTCTGTCATTTCAGGAAGTTCAACAGGAAGTTTCCTCTCTGCTCTTGAGTAGCGGCATTTGAGAACAAGGTACTCACTCTTCCAAGGGAGAACTCTCACAACAACTTTGCGAGTGTTAGATGTCCCATTTGTTGTTATCTGTGACTTATCTGTCACAGTTTACTTAGTTTCAATTTTTTTTTCTACTGGAGAAAAAAATCCAATGATTTTAGACCCTTTATGGCCAAGGTCTTTCAGAAGATAACTCCATGACCCCTTGTGCCTTCCCCCTAACCCTTCTCTTCAGAAATCTTCACTTAAACATTTTTTAACAGGCATTATTGGACTTCCCTGGTGGTCCAGTGGCTAAGACCCCGTGCTTCCACTTCAGGGAACACGGGTTCGATCCCTGGTCGGGGAACTAAGACGCCGCATGCCACACGATGCGGCCAAAACCAAATAAATAAATAAAAATAAACAGGCATTATTTTGGAAAATGTAAACTCTTCACTTATCCTTGAAAAAATAACTTGAATCTTATTACTAGTATAGCAATCTTATAGTTCTCATTTGGCATCTACCTACTTGCATATTAAATTTGCCTGTTGAGTGGCTTCCTTCCTTTGTCAACATTGATCTAGCTAGTGACTTCCAGGACCTTATAACTTAAACTGCTTGGGCTGATTTCAAGGCTATATTTTGGATATCTGTTGAGGGAAAATTTAGTGAAATTTATAGTATGATACATAAAGCAATTCATTTGCTTTGGTTGCAAGTAACAGAAAACCCAACTAAAATTGTCTTAAGCAAATATACTGATTCACTTAAATACAATTTTCAGGTGCAGAAATGACTGCAGCCATGAGTCAAGGGTATATGATACCATCAGAGTTCTGCCTGTCTTTATGATTTTCCTGACTCTGCTTCCCTCTTATGTCAGCTTTGCTGTTCAGCTGACTTCATGCAGCAAAAGTGGTTGCAGCAGTTCCAGCCTTACCACCACACCTTACCGTTTATGCTATGTTATGCTGCAGAATAAAACAACTCCCAGATTTCAATGGCTTACATCAACAAAAAATTATTTTCAATTCACTATACATTTCCACTGGAGGTCAACTGTGGCTGGGTCACACAGTCTTCATTGCAGGACGCAGGATCTGGGATATTGCCAGTGTTATGACAGTGCAGGGGAAAAAAGAATATAGTGGAAATACATGAGGGTTCTTAATGGTCCTACTCAGACATGGCACACATGTTTTCCTCCTGTATGTCATTGGCCAAAGTAAGTAAAAACCTACACTATCTTAACCAACAGAAGCACCTTCACTCCAGCATTCCAAAGTAAGTCTTGAGATTAATACTGATTAGATGAGCTATGGTTCCATGCTCAATTGTTAAACTAATCATTGTGGCCAGAGAAAAAGAAAGCTCTGATTGGCTTAGCCTGGGTCACATGACACACCCTTGAAACCAGGGTTAAATTTAGGTTCCCTGGACCCACAAGGATCCTCCAAAGAAAACTGAAGGTCTTTGAGGCAAGACAGGAGAAATGGTTGCTGGGGATAAAAATCAGCATCTAGTATAATATAGATTTATATTTAACGATGCTTATATAAAACTTCTTGTAGGTAATTTAATGATTGTTAAAAATTAAAACAAAGGAGAATTAGACCATGCTATCTCTCCACATTTAAGTCATTCTGGCACGGTATGTTTCCCCAAGTTGATGAAAAGAATGTGGGTTTGGGGATTAGAAAGACCCAAGTCTCTGTTAGAAAGACCATTATGTCTCTCTTATTTATTGGCTTTGTGATTATGGATACGAAAATCTTCTTTCTACCTTCATTTGTAAAATAAATTAATAATACTTAATAGTGCTATATTAAATAAGACAATGTACACAAAGTAAGAGAAAACATAATAGGTGCTCCAAAAAATTATTCCCTTCCCACTCAGAAGGTCTGATAGAAGCTGTTAAAGAACTGCAAAGAGTGGTCAAGCATGCCTTCTTCCAGCAAAGAAAAATTAATTAAATTTCAGAAACAGTGCTTTAGCTTCTCCTTCTTAACCTAAAACAAACAAAGGAAAAAAACAGGGTTTTGCTATTGATAATGCCTTTCTATAAAAGAGAAGTTACAAAAGTCACATTCTCTCCAAAACTGAGATTGGGGAAAAGAAAGTGGAGGGAATTTAGAGACCTCTTTATCATCAATGACACATATATTTATGAAAAGAAATGGAAATATATAAACTGCTAATACACTGTTAACACACTCATATATCTGTCACTATGCAACTTCCCCTAGAGAAGGTCATATGTCAATTACATTATGTACATGATTTGGTTTTAAGCACAGCCTATTCATCTGCAATTAATATTTTAGAGACTGTGTTTAAAGATCATTAAGTAAGAACTTTAAGGCTTCAGAATGATTCACCAGTTAATTATACTTGGATATCTACTTAAACTTCACCAAGGACAGGCTGATGTGATTTCATCTTAATTGCTATTTTAAAATTGGCTCGTATAGTGTTTATATATATATGGAACAATGGTTCTTGTATTCTCTTGTGGCACATGCAGCAATGCAGCTCGCCCCAACATCGGTTCAAGCCAAGGTATGAATGGTTGCAAATTTCAGGGAGAAAAAAATATCATAATTACACTCTATGATCTGCCCTCCTGATTGTATAAAACGCAATCTACCCATCCCCCACCTAGCTGAGTATTCCCAAAGAAAAGTCCTACTTAGGACCAGGCACGGTAGATTAAAATGCAAACATTAGGGCTTCCCTGGTAGCACAGTTGTTGAGAGTCCGCCTGCCGATGCAGGGGACGCGGGTTCGTGCCCCGGTCCGGGAGGATCCCACGTGCCGTGGAGCGACTGAGCCCGTGAGCCATGGCCGCTGAGCCTGCGCGTCCGGAGCCTGTGCTCCGCAACGGGAGAGGCCACAACAGTGAGAGGCCCGAGTACCGCAAAAAAAAAAGCAAACATTAAAGCAAACGAATTGCAACGTCAGTTATATAATGAAGCCCCTGTCACCTTGAGAGCTTCTCTTCCCACATGAACACGAAGCAGAGAAATCAGCAGCTTGGTAGCTGTAGCAACCACACCGCCAAGCCTGGAGAGCTAACGTTTTCTATGTAGGTTTTGTGCCCCTCTAGCGCTTTGTAGATTCTGCTAATGTTAAGGCCTCTCAGATTCTCAACTTGGTGAATTCATCCAGCTGGGAAAATTAGAGCTGTGATCAGGAGATAAAAAGAGCCTTGCTTTGTGTCTGACAAAATTAGGAAAACACTCTTCAGTTGAAGCAGACATGCTCCTAATGGCCACCCACAATAGCATTACAAATAATAGCAAATATTTATCATGCATATTCTTTATTTAAATTCTGATAAGAATACAGAGACAGATTACTTGGGTTAACAAACCACTGTATGAGTTGCCCCCAAAGACTGCAAATTTAAGACATATGTCAAAAAATCTGTTTGTTAGATAGACCTGGAATTGTGTGCCATGCTGAGGAGTATTTATTAGACATTTGTTGAATGTTACAATCCAGTAGTCTAGCATCAAAATCCAGATGTACCTATATAATTGTGTTTTTCAACAGAACAAAACATAATGTTCATAAATGAACAAGTTTCACATTTATCTCCTATATCTTTAAAAGAATTTCTCTTTTTGTACATATTTCTGGGAAACGAATAAAGAGTATGAGACAAAGTAAAAAGGAAATACTCTTCCTGACCTAAGGGGTACATCCTGATTTGTTGAACGTTTATAATTTACTTACTTTACCACTGCTAAGGAAGGTGAAGCAGACACCAGACACTAGCTGTGTCCCTGGAACTAGGTGGATGTGGAAGCCTCACATTTATGCATGTGTCACAGAGACTGATGGGTGCCCCAAAGTAACCATCCTCCCTTCCTCCCTACTATTAGAATCCTTACATTTGGGGGAGGGGAATAATGCAAACGTCTTCAAGATTACATTTCCCAGCTTTCCTTGTAAAAAATGGTGGCCTTGGGCTTCCCTGGTGGCGCAGTGGTTGAGAGTCCGCCTGCCGATGCAGGGGACACAGGTTCGTGCCCCGGTCCTGGAAGATCCCACATGCCGCAGAGCGGCTAGGCCCGTGAGCCATGGCCGCTAAGCCTGCGCGTCCGGAGCCTGTGCTCCGCAACGGGAGAGGCCGCAACAGTGAGAGGCCCGCGTACCGCAAAACAAAAACCAAAAAAACCAAAAATGGTGGCCTTTCACTGGGCAGTGCTCCCAGAAAAGCTTTTTAAAATAAGTTGGCCATTTATGTCCTTCCTTCTTCTTGCTGGAGCTACTGAACATTTTATATCATGAAGTTGAGGACCAGACCTGAGGGACAGCAGAATGGGGAGCCATAAGGAGCCAGAGTGGCAACTGTGAAACCCCTACCTCCTGACATCTCATAACATGAAAAATAAATATCTGTCATATTCAAGCCACTATATTCAGGTCTCTTGCAAGTCACCAAATGCACTTCCTAACAGATGCAGCATAAAATAACCATATAAAGCTAAAAGAGTTTTAAACTATGTGGTATAGAGTCAATGCTTTTAGAATTAAGATGGGAAAAGCTATGGAATAAAGACTTAGTTATTAAAGAAGATTTCATGGGAGAGATATGAGTAGGAACAGATGTGGGATTTATCTCAATAAAAAGTAAGAGAGTGGTTTATAGATATAGATGAATGGGGAGAGGTTGAGGAACATTAAATAGCCTGGACTAACTGGAGCACAGAAGTCACATCAATCTTTGACGCACAAGAATTTGGTTTTCATTTGATGAGTAACAAAAAACAATTTAGGTCCTTGGAAAGTGACATAATGAAAGAAGTATTTCAAGAAAAGTTATTTGTCAGGAAGATACAGGAAAGCAGAGAGCAAAGAAAGAAGAGGAGAGCACTCTGGAGGCAACGGCAATAGTTCTGAGAGATCTGGGGCTAAAGTGGTGGTGCCGGATGGGTAGTATCATTCAGAGGCAGAACACATCCCTGGAAGAAGTGGAGGTGTCAGGGTGTAGCATAAACAGAATGCGGGAAGCCAGTGGTTTCAGAGGAATGTGGGCAGGGAGTTCACACAGAGAACTATGGAGAAACAGACAAAAATAAGAATGAGGAAACTCTACACTGCTACATTTCCAAAAGTGAGGTGAACCAAATTTGGAGTTTGACCAAATGGAAGAGTCAAAACAGAGATGGAATTATGCATGCTCTCCTCCCAGAGTTCCTGGCAGTGGGATTTCCACCAATGCTAATAAAAGTTAAAAACCCACATACAAATAAAGCCAGTGGTAATTACAGGTAGAATCTCAAGTGGTCTAGTTATCTCTACCTTGGAGAAAAGACAGGAAGAGTTTGGGAGGCCTCTGTAAGGCAGATCAAGAGGTACTGATGAATAATTCTGGTTATGTATCAAAGGGTTACCATGAGCCTGCACAATTTGAGAGGGTATCTGGGTCCAAATGATATAGAGGTTCTCCCACCACTACTGACCAGTCTGTTGAGTAACATATTATGTAGCTGCACATTCACTGCACCTGATCCATTCCTCAGCATCACTGTCTGAGTCTGGGAAAAGACAGAAGAAACACTGTCTTAGAGTACCCTCTGGAAGTGGTCTGCTATTCCTATCTCCCCAGAGGATCAGGTCCACCTAGGGTAAGGAGCAGAACCGCAAGTCACCTGTGGTTCTAGTAAATAGCATTTAGTATAAGGAAACAAGCAAACAAACAAAAAAACTAAAATGGGAAAGGGTTAGTAACAATATCAAAAAATTTGGTAGTTTTGCCACTATACTGGTACTGCATAAATGTTGAGGCGGCTAAAAACTTAGAATAATCTTAGATCTGCTTTTACCCTATATAATAGAATTTTAATTGTTTGCAATATCCATTATCAACAGAATACCTAGATATTGGTTAAACGAAGTAGAAAGAGAAATGATTTCTATAAATATGCACCAGCCATAAAGAGATCACAGCCAAAAACTTGCAGACTCTTATTTGGACAAATATGTCTAAAAGAAATTCAGGAGTCACACCCACATACTAGTAGGTATAGAGAGGATGCTATTAAACATCATTGAAATCAGGAAGACATAAAACAAATTATCACTTTAATGTGATAATTATCACTCTTCTCCAAATCACATTTTCCAGTTCAATTTTACTAGAGTGAAAAAGTAAGTTCTAGTTTGATAAAGAATATTTTCTATGAATAGCCACAATTCAGATCATTTGCTTATCTAAAAATAATATTTACTATATGATAGGCAGCATATAAACAAGTGGTATGAACTTGTAGCATAATAACTATATAATTTTCTATTCCCCAATAAAATTTTATTAAATAGAAAATATTATAAAGTGGAATATTATAAACTACATGCAGAACCAGAAGTGATTCTGAAACTAGGAAACCCATTCTTCTTATAATAGCAGAATTCACTGCATATATGTAAAGATTCTTCAGTCTGGGTTATTTCCATGTAAGAGACTCAAAGTAAACCTACACTTGGCTTTCAATTTTTTCTCCCATTTCAGTCACTGAGTGACTGACTAGTGAAACTCCTCTTCCAGATGGCCCACGTGGTCTGAGTCAGACTTTGTGTAGTCAAATATTAATTCCCTTGAGGCAATATGCAAATGAAAGAGAGCATATATGGAAAGCCAAAGCCCTAGTGAATAATTCCAGCAACACTTCTTCTTAGCTATGCCAAGTAAACCACCCTAAAAATATTCCAGTCCTTCAAAATTATAAAGTTGCTAATGGATGAACATCAGAAATCTAAACAATGACTTTTGAAAATGTGTATTTGTACTTAACTCTCCACTTTCAAATGCAATGTTGTAACACACACAGACACACACATATACACTCAGCATTTTTAAAGAAATAATTCTGAAGCAATCAATAAGAAATTTAAAATAAAAATAATCATTGAGGAAATAGAAAAAAATAACCAAAGCAACACTGAAACTTTGTGCAGTTTATATCTTCAAGTTAACTTCTTGAATTTTTAACACATTCACGTAGTTCAAATTAAAAAAAAAATTAAAATGTCTACACTGAAACATCTTGCCTCTCCTCACTCCTGTCTCCCATCTGCTCAGGATCTCAGGGTGACTTCCATTTCTCCTCTAGTTCCAGTGAAATCCTGGGAGATTAATGGGCACTATATACAAAGTACAGAAACAGATGTATGTGTGTAAACTCACACATATACATACGTAGAAATTTAATACATGATACAGAGGACATTTCAAATAAGAGGGAAGGATTGACTCTTCAATAAAAATCACTGAATCTGGAAAAAAATTATTCTTATTTTATAGCATAAAAATATGAATAAATACATTCCAGGTGAATTAAAGTTATAAACCTTAAGACCATAATATTAGTAGCACTAAATAGAGTATAACTTTTATCATCACCATGGGGTTAGCAAGAATATTGAAAGAAAGCCAAGAAACATAGAAGGAAAGACTACCAAAACTAAACTACTTAAAAGTTGACAGCTTCTATTCAAGAAAAAACTCTATAACAAAAGTTAAATGGTAGAAAGGGAAAATACATATATATGCAACATGTACAAGAGGCAAAGTTTTAGGCAGAAAGCAGTTGGCCTTTGGCAAGCAGCTGAGCACAAGTGGGGCCAGTGAGAGGGCAGAAGACCAAGCAAGGAGGAGAGAGTGATATCATTTATTATGACTTCTCTCTTCTGCAAGGAGGTTTCAAAGCTCAGGAATTTGGGGTATGATTGGCTTTTTGGAGGGAAACATGGAAAAGGGAATAAACTTTAAACACAAATAAAGCATTGTGAAGTATGTAAAAGGCTAATTCATGGGGAAGCTTTGAACTACCACAGACTCTGGGGTTGGAGTTTGGTCCAAGTTGAACCAAATCCTTTACAGGAAATCTCTAGTATTAAAATTTGAAACAATAAATAAGAAAAAATAAGAAGGATACAACGCATGTGTTTGTGCTTGTGTGTGTGTATACATACGTACTTAATTTAGCATGACTTGTTATGTCACTGTTTTATTACAGAACTTTCCATCTTGGAAATAGTTTTATATTTTAAAAGAATATATATATTTGCATTACTGAAAAGCAGTTATTACTTGCTTTTACTCATGACTGGCCATCCATTTTTAGAGATAAAATACTCTCAGCCAATGAGCAACAAGGCTGTATTGTGCTGTCCTCAGAAAAGTGTTTGCTGACAATCTGTTTGCTCTACCATTGGCTTTATTATGTTTATTTGTGTTTGCATCAAATAAAACACACATAGTTTAATAGATTTATTTAAACTATAAGGCTAACCACTTCCTGCCCCCAAGAAAAAGAAGACAGTACCTTCTCTAACACCCCCCTCTTTTCCAAGTCTTCTTTCACAGGAACAATGACTTTCAATTCCCTTACTCACTCAAACTACATGAACTTTTGTTTAAAGACTTGGTGTGGTTAGTCCTGTGAATTGCACATTGACACACTAGCTAGTAATGATGGGCATGGTTGTAAGAAGTTAATATTTTTCCTACAAACCTTTCATCATGTTATTTCAAAGATACAATCCAGGGTTGCAGTCATTAAAATAACCATTTAAAAAAAACTAAAATTAAGTAGGATTTTGTTTCCCAGTGACCCAAAATGAACAGTAGCAGGCAAAACACACATGCACACAGTCAAACTCAACCAAACTGCCTTTGATGCCTCAGGGCCAAGATAAATGCACTCAGCTCCTTGAAGCTAAGCCAGAACCACTTCCTTACCAAATTGGAGACTTCCTTAAGCTACAAAGATCAGTTCAGAATCACCACGAGTTTGCCGAGAACGAAACTAATGACAAATCTTGCATTATGTTTAGACCTGCCTGTAGAAATATTGCTAATGATTCACATTATAAATAGTAATAACTAGTTTGATCTTTTTAAATTGAAGGGCTGTAATAAAGATGACATCAAGAATTGTGGCCTGTTTTCCAAGTAATAGCTATAATCTGACAATTGGTACACAATAGGTATAATCTTTGAACTGGCTAACCATAAAACGTATCACTAGGAAATGTTCTTTCAAAACAGGCTCAAAAACCTAATGTTTTGAAATGGTTTGAAGTCACAACTGAAGATGCTTAGAGAGTTTTACTTTTCGGTAAACCTTTATATTGAAATATACATACATTAAAGAGCACCATATATACATACAGTAAGTGCACAGCTTAACAAATTTTTATGAATTCAACACACCTAGATGATCACCTAGATCAGGACTGAGAGCATTACCAGCACCCCAGAAGCCTCCCTCTAACCCCTCTCAATCATCCTCAGTCATTATTCCTCCAAAGGCAACCAATATTCTGACTTCTGTCACCATATGTTAGCTTTACTTGTTATTAAACTTTATATAAATGAAATCATACATTATCCTATAGTATGTACCCCTTTGAGCCTGGCTTTTTAGCTCAATATTTTATCTGTAAGAGTCAACCAAATTTTTACTTATTGCCATAGTTTGATATTTTTCCAGTGCTACAAAATATTCCATTGCAGAACACATCACAATTTATTTTGGGTTGTTTGATGGACATCTGGGTTATTCCCAGTTTGATACTCTAACATATGAAGTTAATATAAATGTTTTGTACATGTTTTTGGTGAACATCTGTATGCATTTCTGTTGGTTATATATCTAAAATTGAAGCTTCTTGTGACATGAGGTATGTGTTTAGCTTTAGTAGATATTTCAAATAGTTTTCTAAAGTAGTTGTACCAATTTACATTTCCAAGCAGTGTGGGAGAGTGTTAGTTGTTCTACATCCTTACCAATAACTGGTTATATGTTCTTTGTCTTTTTCAGTTTAGTCATTCTGGCAAGTGAATAGTGCTATGTTATTGTGGATATAACATGCATTTCTCTGTTAATTAAAGATGTTGAGTATTTTTTTATATTAATGACTTGCATATATTCCTCTAAGTGCCTACTGAAGTCTTTTGCCCATTTTCTTTGAGTTGTCTTCTTATTTCTTTATTTCACTACTATTTATTAATACAAGCTCTTTGCTAGATATACACATTTCAAATATCTTTTCCCCTCTATGACTTGAGTTTTAACTCTCTTCATAGTATATTTTAATGAACAAAATGTCTTAATTTTTAATAAGACCCAATTTATCAAGCTTTTTCTTTATACTTAGCTTTTGTGTCCTTTTTAGAAAGCTTTGCTCATTATGCTTAAGTGAAAAAAGTAAGAAAGAGAAAGGCAAATACTGTATGATATCACCTTTATGTGGAATCTAAAAAATACAACAAACTAGTGAATAAAGCAAGCAGACTAACAGATACAGAGAACAAAGTAGTGGTTACCAGTGTGGAGAAGGAAGAGGGCAGGGGCAGTATAGGGGTATTAGATTTTAAAAAGGGGTTATGGGATTATATGAAATCATGTGTGTGAAACTTTTGAAAATTGTAAAGCACTGCAGAGCTTAAAGAATCTTTCAATTAAAAAAATAATAAAAATTTAAATGATAAAAAAACAAGTAGAAAGCTTTGCTCAACCCATGGTCATGGACACCTTGTCCTATGTTAAGCTTAACCTTTGTTTTACTTTTCACATTTAAGCATATTACATTTAAGCATTCCACATTTAATTAAGCACGTTAAATCCATCTGAAATTAATTTTGTATATAGCGAAAGGTAGGAGTTAAGGTTCATTTTTTCCACATGGATAATCCAGTTCAGTTAATCCAGCTCAATTCATTTTTTAAAATCTTTTCTTCAAAATGCATCTTCATTGATAGTCAAGTGACTGTATATGTGTAGATGTTTCTGGACTAACTATCCTGCTCAGTGATCTATTTGTCTATCATTGTGCCAGAATCATACTGCTTTAATGATAGAGTTTTATGATTAGTACTGGTAACTTGACATAAATCCTCCAACTTTGATCTTCTTCAAGATTGTCTTGACTCTTATAGATCCTTTGATTTGCCATAAAATCTTTAGAGTTAGCTTATCAATTTTAATTCAAAGAAATGATGGTGAAATTTTGGTTGGGATTGCATTGAATCTATAAATAAATACAGAGAGAACAGACATCCTTGCACTGCACATTCCAGTCCTTGGAAATGGCATATCTTTTATTCTGGCCTCCCTCATTTACCTCAATAATATTTTGTGGTTTTCTGTTTATACGTTTTCAATGTTTGATTGATTTATTCCTAGGTATTAAATGTTTTATGCCATTGTAAAGAATATTATTTTGAAATAAATGTATCTGCATGCTTATTGTTATTATACAGAAAAACAATAGAGTTTTTTCATATTTACCTTCTATTCAGTATCCTTACTAATTTACTTATCAAGCCTGATACAAGTTTCTTTTGGATTTTTTATGTACACAATCACATCATATATCTCCAAAGAATGACATTTTTTAAATTTCTAATTCTTACGAATTTCATTTTTTTGTTTGTCCTATTGCACTGGCTAAGCATTCTGTACAATACTGAATAGAAATAATGATATTGAACATCCTTGTCTTAGTCCTGACTTTGGAAGAAAAGGAATTTACTATCTCCCCATTAAGTGATTAGCTGTAGTTTTTTAGAGGTACCCATTAATAGTTTAAGAAATTTCTTTTTATATCTAGCTCCTAAGAGATTTTAGCATGCATGGGTACTGAATTTTATCAAATGCTTTTTCTGCATTTATTGAGATGATCATGTGGTTTTTCATATTCTTTTACTGTCGTGTCTTATGATGATTGGATGTTTAATATTAAATCAGCCACACATTCCTGGAATAAACTTAACTTGGTCATGATGTGCTTGATATGCTAATATTTTATGTAAGATTCTTGAATATATATTTATATAAGGAACTGGTTTTTCAATTTTCCTTCTTGTAATAACCTTGCTAGGTTTTGATTTCAAGGTTATGCTGCCCTCATAAAATGAGTTGGGAGATATTTCTTCTTTTTCCATTTTTTGTCTTTTTTCCTAGGTGATGGCCCTTCATAAGCCTCAAATAAAAGTCTGGGGTATTTATGAGGGTCTCTACTTGGCAAGCCTGAATTCCAGTTTTTCCTCAGTACTGTCAGATTGCCAAAATATCTGCAGCTTAGCTTTTTAGCCTCTTAGCAACAGTACTCTGCTGGGTTTCTGTGTGTCTCCTCCTGGGCACATACAGCTTAGAAGTAACCAAATGACTCAGGGGGAAACTGCACACAATGCTGGGTTCAATCCTCTGCAGATTTCTCTTCTCAGCACAAAGACCTTTCTAGTCCTAGCTGTCTTATAGCTCTAAATTCCAATTTTTTGTATCCCTTTCCCAGAGAAGCTGTCAGACCTCAAAGGTGCTTTCTTTTCTACCTATGTGCCATATTCCGAGGGGTGAAAGCAGCAATTAATGTAGGATTCATCTCAATTATGTTCTTTCTCTGGGATCTCAGCCCTTCAAGTCCTGGCTGTCTCGATTGTTCTCCAATGACTCCGTAAAGATTTTTGTTTGTTTGTTTACCTTGCATTTTTATCCAGCTTTTAGGGTGTCATCAGAAAGACTAGTCTGGTGAGAGCTACTCCATCATAGCTAGAATTAGAAGCCGCTGAATGGAGCTCTAAAATAGACGACCTTGCAGCATCACCTCCCACTCTTATCATTTCACATCTGGGAACAAACCGCTCTTTTGCTGAGATCAGGAGTTTGTGCCCCAGTCAGGGGCAGGATGAAAGACTTTGTCTCAATCTCCTGAGCCCTGTCATTGTTCACTTACTGGGAGTCATCTTCATGGTCTATTGGTGTTGCCTCATTAACAGGGCGATTCACAGGGCATAATTTTACCCAAACTGGATTGCTTAATTTTGCTCAATTGACACTAAAACAGCAGATACCATGACATTTTAAGTTTGTTTTTTGTTTGTTTTTCTGTTCAAACAGCAACCATTTCCTTCTATATAGAGAAAGAATAAAATATTAACTCACAGGGGCTTCCCTGGTGGCGCAGTGGTTGAGAATCCACCTGCCAATGCAGGGGACGTGGGTTCGTGCCCCGGTCCAGGAGGATCCCACATGCCGCGGAGCGGCTGGGCCAGTGAGCCATGGCCGCTGAGCCTGTGCGTCTGGAGCCTGTACTCCACAGTGGGAGAGGCCACAGCAGTGAGAGGCCCGTGTACCGCAAAAAAAAAAAAAAAATTAACTCATAAATCAAGAATCTGAATCTACCACCTGAGCAAGAACAATTTATATACCTATGATTGATTCATTACTTGTAACTTCAACAGTCAGTATTTCAAGAGATGTTGACAGCATAGATTTCTTCTACATGGGCCCAAACCTATATCCTGTTAATGTTGACCATATACAGCCAGAAATTTATAATAGAGTCAAGAGGACTCCTCTGGACAATCTATTTTCTTATTTCTCTTAAAGGGATAAAATACCTATTGGTTGAAATACTATTCTGGCACTGCATCTAAGAATTGCATGAAGACAAGTGTGCCTAATCTATGTCTTTTTTAATTTTAAAAATTAACTCTGAGCTTGTGGTTTTCTAAATCCTACAACAGAAAAACATTAATATGATGGTAATGACATTGAAAACTTATTGCATTCATTCCTGAATAGCCATGAAAAAGGATAAAAATAAGGGGTTGGAGGACTTGCGGTGGGATGGGGGAAATGTAGTCATTGCTCAAGGAGATACTTGGTCCCTGGTTCTAGGTTGTTTCCATCTTGTTTCTAAACCTATCTCCTCAGTGCCTCTCTCCTCACTTTACAACTTTTGGTTATCCTGGAAGGGCTCACTGTCATTGAGACTATGGATCGCTAAAAACTACTGATTTGGAACTGCTTTGCCAGGGTGGTTCACTCATGCTGATCCAGTCTTAAATGGCTGAGATTATTAGTGATTTAGCCCTGATAGAGATCTTGCTGTAGCTCTACCAACAGTGAATAATAAAGTCTGGGACCACCTTCATATGCTATGCAGCTCTTTATTGAAGACATGACCAAAATATCACCAGCCTTTAGAGTAGGTAACAGGTGGAAACATGTCACATTTCTGCTTTGGGACAAGGGATGAATTAATAATTATCCAATGCTAATTTCCTTCCTAAGAGTCTCTAATTAGATAATGCCACACTATCAACTGATGGTAAGGAATTGCCACAGTATGGGAAAAACCAGATGTTCTTTTAAAGAATTTTTGAGACACTTGGACAGTAGAAGAAAAAAATTCAAAAAAAAAAGGGAAAGTAATCTCTCTAAGATCTTAAACATCAAACCAACAAACGTGCACTAAAAGCTGTAGGGGATGCAAAGACTTATAAAACACTATTCCTGTCCTTTAGGAATTCATGGACTAATTAGGAAACAATTAAAAAAGCATCTGTTGAATAACACTGATAACACTCACATGCATTCACAGGGGCTGGGAGCTTTCTCCCAAGTCTGACTGCACTCATTGGTCTACATAACTCTTTTTAATTTGAAGTTCTCTCTACACAAATGCATTGTAACCTCGAGGACAGAACATCCGCCTTCTTCATAAAGCCTAAAGCAATATTTGTAAAATAAAAAAGGTTTTTGATGTAGCCAGAGCAACTCCGGGAAACTCCCTTTCAGAGCAAATTTACTGTTTCCAAGTGCATGCACACACCTGAGAAAAGGGGATATGTTCTGAGGCCTCAGGGTACAGTGGAATGTAAAACTGTTTCTGTGGGAGTACTATTAACATCAGGAGGGAGGAAACTGCCATTCACACTACATACTTCTTCCAAAAAGATTTTTCTGCATATGATTCAGAAATTATCTGTGAATGACTCACAAAAATGTTCTTAATGTGGGTTTTAGTGCTGCCAAACATTCTGTTTGAGCACTTGGATTTTTACTTGGGGGTTGACAGTCAACCCCCCTCAACCTTCCCAGCCTGACTTGTATAATGAGGATGGTGTTCCTGCAACTGCAGCACAAAGTTAATTCCCCAAAGCGGAAGCATATGTAAAAAATAAATAAAATTCGATATGTCAAAGGAGGTAATGGTTGCCTGATTAAGTGAGAATTTCTTAGTGCCTAAGGAAGAGTCCCCTTTATATACATGTCTAAGGTGCTTTCAAATCAACTTTGCTATGCTTCCTTCTCCTGTCATTTAAAATCACCTGAGGCTTAAGAGGTTATGAATTTTATTTGGTTTTCCATCTTTTGATGTAATTCTTTCCTGAGGAAATTCTTGCGTTATCATGGCAAAGTCATTAGGGCCCAGGTAAAGAGCCCTCTTCCTATGTGTTGTTCATGGTGGTTGCCTTTCAGAAGCATTCAGTTCTGCTACTGAAGAATGCGTTTCTCTCAACTTTAGATAACTGTGACTAAGACAAAGCCTGGTTATAATAGCAGCTCAAAAAATACCGACTGGAATTAACTACCTCTACAATTACCCGTAATTAAAATCTATTAATAAAAAAGTAGAAAGGCAGAGAAGAATTACTTGAAAAAATAAATCTGTTATTAAGAGAAGCAAAATATACAAGAATAATGAATACAGGAAATATTCATGATTCTCATAACCTTGGTTTTCAGTATACGTATCAAATATATCTTTGCTGCTCTGTGGGACTGAAACTGATTAAAAACCAAGGTCCTCTGTCAGTAGGAAAGACATTATAATATAAGGAACTTGTGGTAATTACTTGAAGTAACATCAAAGACTATTCTTATATCTGTTGCAAACATATTTAGATATGTATATGTATTTAATACAAGCATATATTATGCTATATATGTTAATAAGCACATGTTTTTTTCTTTTTAAACTTTCATTCAGAGGAACTGAGGTTTTGTGACTGGGGAAGACCATAACCTTTCAGGTTCTACTTGTTAAATAAGAAAGGAAAAGAATTGTTTAAGGCAGTGATGCTAGAGAAAGCTTTGAAAAGTACAGCACATTTGAAAATATTAATACTTCAAAATAAAATGTATTATTAATACCGTCTCTATATTGTAATGGGAAAGGCCTTGGTTTGAATTTCAGTTATGGTAAGCCACCACTAGCCGCTAGTGCTCAAAACTGAGGTAATATACAGCATACTAGGTGTAAAAGTCAGAGGTCTTCACACCTGTTTTACTGTCCTTAATTCCTTGTTGAGGGCTGCCAGTAAAGATGTGCAGACTTCAGGTCTTGATCTCATGGAGACTGGGAACTACTCAAAGTAAACACTTAACTCACATAACTGTAGCATTTCCAGGTTGGAAGATTAACAAGCATCAACTCCAGTGGCTTTTCCAAGCAGGAATCTTCTGAATGACAGGCCTCTGTTTGATTACTACAGTGACAAGAAGCTCACTGCTTTGCAGAGTGTTCACCATTAAACTACTCTAATCCAGCTGAAGTCTTTATTTTATAACTCTAACCATTGCTCTTAATTCTTCCCTTTGAAAATATAGATAAGAAATTGAATCCTGTGACCAAACTAAATCTTTCGAGTGTCAAAAGAAAGCCTCATATCCCCATAGTGCCATTTATCACACTCAGGACATAGTAAATGCTCACAATATTTGTTAGATGAATAAATGAATTGTTTTAGCTTTTGAGCTAAAAATTGAGGCAAAAAAGTAGGACTCAAGAAAATTTCTCTTTGTCTTTCTTTCCACCATCCTTTAGTCTCATTTCCCAGACTAATACCACATTAAAACACATTTGCAGATGTACTGGTGAATGAGGCTGGTTGAAAGCACTGGATTAATGGAGAACTCCACAATATTAAGCCAATAAGTCAACTTGGGCTCTGAATTCCCAGAGTTTTTGATTCATAACAAGTGCAGAAAGACATTAAAGCCACCAGAGATGACATTAAACCAGAAAGGATGGCTGAGGGGAGCTTATCCTCGTGGTCAAGAGACTTCATGGTCCTGCTTTCTCAGAAATAGAACCAAACCTCTGCTGCTTCAGGTGACATCTTTGAAAGCGTCTTCCAAGTCAGTGACCTGAAACATTAGCTTCTGACAATTCTTCCACAGCTTGTGACCTCAGGAGAACACTCCAGCCTAGTGTGAGTCCTTTGAAGCGAACAGTGACCCCAGCTTAGTTTTTCTGGAACACAGAGCATTATTCTGGATGAAAACAACTTTTGTAAACAAAAAACAGAAGGTGCCAACTCTCACCTCAGAGTCTGGTAGCAAATGAACCTGAAAGACTTCTTCAGGGTTGAGCTTAGTGATTGGCCAAGAAAACAGGCTAAGGTTGGGAAGGTTATGTTTGAAATCATCTGGGCTTTGGGTCCATGAGCACAAAAGGAAAACTGCCATGGGGTCATTTACTTGAAAAAGGAAAAACAACAAGGACTAAAATATAAACTGACATCACAAAAAGAAAATGAAACATAGCTATTTTGACTTCAATAAATGAAAGATATAAATTCTCTCCACAAATCACAAATGCTTTCTCCTTTTTACTCAATTGATTTACTGTATTTGCTAATTAAATTAGAGCTCCGTCCAAGAGTGTGGCATCAGCTAGGATGCAGAGGGAAAGGCACGTTCTCTGTATTTCTTCTGGGGAAGGCCCATGTTGCCACTTCGGCATCACTGATCACAACAGCACGTGGCTGACACTTCACACTTCATATGTTGCTGATCTTTGAAAACAATGGATCAATGACAGAAAACGAAGTTGAATATAGATTTGTCACTGTATGTGAGAGTGAACTTAAGACTTCAGGGTTTTACTGCCTGGGTTCATATTCCAGATCCTGTTTGGTGACTTGAGGGAAGTTACTTCACTTAACTGTGTCTCAGTTTTCTCTTCTGTGACATGGGGAAATAAGAGCACCTGAATCAAAATATTTTGGTAGGAGTTTCAAAGAGGTGATGTGTGTCAAGTTCTCAGTAAGTACACCAAAATACTATTATTTCTGTAATAATAACTGAATTACATGAAATGATGTAATCCAATTATTATTGATACTATTTATATTTCTAATGTATCTATAATTATTAAATATATATTTATCAATATAATCACTAATATAATTATTATTACTATTATCATCATTATTACTGTACCAAGTATTATTGAATCTAAAACACCCAGGTATTTTTTCTGTATTTTCCACTGGCCTTGAGAACATCTGGGGATGGAGCCAGATGCCTAGGGCCAGTCTTTTGTTACTAACAGCGAGACAGCTGGCTGGAGCACAGAAACCTCCAGAAAGCAGTTCCCTCAGGGGCAATCCTCTCCCCTCTCCCACACCCCTTGCCACATGTGCAGCATTCTTCTAATCTCCAAAGGCTGGTGCTGGGCCCAGCTCCTGGGCTTTATTTTGATAAATGTTTCAGGCTACAGAGTGCCAAGAAACTTGATTCCTTTGCTTTTCAAATACCAAACCTCTACCTGGAAAAGGAATGCTTAGATCAGAGCACAGAGATGAAAAGTTTTAAGTTAAATATGCAGTTCTCCCCTTAACCTATTGTCTGCTCTGTTTCTCAGCTCTGAAAAGTTAGAAGAATATCTTCAGATAAAGAGTGCCGTAAATCACTAGTGAAAAGTTAAACATGATTTAGCAAATGTTCATTTTATCTTGGAAAGCAGGGTTATAATGGAACTGCCTTTATGTTTAAAGCCAACAATGTTCTTGATGGAATTATATGTATTTTAATAAAATCATTCTGCAAAGTACCATAGCTCAAATTCTTTACTGTATTTCTAAACTCTTTATACCTAGTGGTCAGAATAAGTTACACCTGGTTATTGTAAGAGAGACGAACACTATATCGTTCTTTTTCATTGGAAGGGAGAACTAATATTTCTTGAGTACCTGCTAAGTGCCATATGTTTTACTTATGTTGTACTATTTAACACAGCAAAACAGCATCATTTTACAGACCAGGAACCTGACACTCACAAAGCTCAAAAAACATTCTGAAGTTCATAGCACTAACAAGTAGAGGAGGTAGGATTCAAATGTACTATTTCAAAGCCAAGCTCACACTTAGTACATGAGAAATCATGTGCTATCACCGTTTAATGATCAATTCTTGCTCATTTATTTGCTTACATGTTTACTGTCTATATTCCCCTGCAATAATATAGGTTCCATGGGAATGAGGTCTTGTCCATCTTGGTCATCTCTGTATCTTCCAGTGCCTATGATAATTCCCATCACAGAGAAGAAGCTTAATAAATATTTTTGATTAAAAGATGAATGGGGCTTCCCTGGTGGCGCAGTGGTTGAGAGTCTGCCTACTGATGCAGGGGACACGGGTTCGTGCCCCGGTCCGGGAAGATCCCACATGCCACGTAGCGGCTGGGCCCGTGAGCCATGGCCGCTGAGCCTGCGCGTCTAGAGCCTGTGCTCCGCAACGAGAGAGGCCACAACAGTGAGAGGCCCGCGTACCGCAAAAAAAAATAAAATAAATAAAAATAAATAAATAAAAGATGAATGAATGAATAACACATTTCCGACATGCCCAGGATGAGTCATTTGGAAGTCAAGTCAATTCTCACGTTCCTTCTTGAAATAAACAATGATGATAATAGTTCCAATATCTTGTGGCATTTTCTCATTGTGACATGTGGTAGAAAAGAAATCTTTCTTTCTGTTTTGAAAATACCAGTAATTATCTTGTTAAGTCTAGAGAGTACTGTCATTCCCTATGAGTCTGTCATGGCACCAAATCCATGTTGTTGAAACCTGAAGAATTTTCTAACTTTGTAAGGTTTATCAGAAAACTCTCCTTAAAAGATGGTTTCCAAAATTCTTTTGGAAAAGGGTGAGAACAGAAGCAGTGATTGCTGGGGTGACGTGGTGTCATGTATTGCTTTAGACTTGATGTCATGTTCCTCTCACAGGTTTCTTCCTTATTAGCTCAGCTGGTTAGAACTTGATATAATGAGGTCTAGATCATGGGTTCAAACCCCTGGTGGAACAATTAGCTTAAGTTTGCTCCCAGGACACAGGACTAACTCTGAGCCCCTTATAGTCCCCTTTACTTTGGTTTTGTGCTGCAGAAAGGCCAGGAGAAATAGTCACACAAAGCAAAACAGATGCTTACTGAAAGAACAGCAGGAGAGTCATCCCTCCATAAAATCTCCAGATCTCACATTTATACTCCTTCAAAGAGTTATCTTACTGACTCAGACTTCATTAACAATTGATTTTATACATTTCCTAATTAGAGCTATAAACAGTGGAACAAATCATCTATAAACAAGCTTATAAATAACCAATTGGTTTACATAAAATTAATTTTTTTTAATTTATTTTTTGCTGTGTTGGGTCTTCGTTGCTGCGCATGAGCTTTCTCTAGTTGTGGTGAGTGGGGGCTACTCTTCGTTGAGGTATGCGGGCTTCTCATTGTGGTGGCTTCTCTTGTTGCGGAGCATGGGCTCTAGGTGCGCGGGCTTCAGTAGTTGTGGCACACACGCTCAGCAGTTGTGGCTCGCGGGCTCTAGAGCGCAGGCTCAGTAGTTGTGGTGCACAGGCTTAGTTACTCATCAGCATGTGGGATCTTCCTGGATCAGGGATCGACCCCGTGTCCCCTACATTGGCTGGTGGATTCTTAACCACTACACCAGCAGGGAAGTCCCAGTTTACATAAAACTAAATGTGAAAAAAACTTAAGATTTCCAATGACCAGAAATAACCCTTAGGAATAAAACTTCTACTGTAATACATTGGCTAAGAGTGCCTTAATGAGAAAACAGCTACTCAGGTTATTCTATGGGTGGATACACATTAACATAAATTGTATTCATAAACTTTCAGAAAAGTATTAGTGACTTTATAAGCAATAACAAGAAGGCATCTCATTAACTGAGAACATTTAGGTCCTGGAGGAGATCGATTCCAGGAGACACACAGCCAAGCAGTCTAATTTCAATAAAGAGTTATTCAATTTAAGTCAAGAGCTGAATAAGAAATTGGACCAGGGTCAGGTCCACAGAAAGATGACTCCTTCTGCTGAGAAAATGTGAGGTCTTTAAAATAACGCCAGATCACATTAGTTTGATGAACCAAATGCCAAGTATAAATATAATTATATTTCAATATAATTTGTTTTTCTTATTTGAACCTCTAGAGAATGAATGGTTCCACAATTCATCAAGTTAAAAAAGGGGGCGGGTCCAGCTAAATTCCCCTTAGCAGCATCTGAATATATCTATCCCAGATAAGCAAGTGCTTGCATCTCCTCTCACCCAACAAGAGCATGTCTACTCCTAGATTTCATACTAGTCAGTAGCCCTGAAAACTCAGCTTTCTGTTGAGTTCAATAAAAGTAGTGAACTTGCAATGTGCCTGGCTATATTTTTATTTAAAGGGTGAGAGTGATATTCCATATAGCTCTCTACATTCCTGAGTGGGAACTCTAAGTCCGGATGCCTCATTTTTTGAGGTTGCATCTTGGGACAATGTCTCAAGTTGACAAAGATATCAGAAAAGTGCTAGGGGTCTCCAGGGGCATGGATGCAAAGGGCTATGTTGCATATTACCCATCTTATTTGGGCCTATCAGTGAACAGGTTTCTTGATAGCAGGGGTCTGGTTATTCAATGGGGTCAGGGACTGAACATGGGAAAATTATGGGATTAGCTCAGAAAAGGGACCAGGGACGTTGAAGCTATTGTTAAGAGAGAAGCTGGGGTGATGGACTGTGTGATCCTGACTAAGCAGAGAAGTATATGAAGCCAAAGATGGTTCGCAGACTAACAGAAAAATGGAATGATCATAAACCTAGAGGTTCAGTAAAGCCAAAGAACAGATTCCATGGGACTAACTAATGAGAGAGCCGGAGATGCAATAAGGAAAGGATGTGATAAAGGAAGGAATCAGCCAGTTGAAGATCAACTCTGGACTTGAACAGTTCAAGGTGCTGGTAATCCACTTTAAGGTGTATCAATAGAAAGCTCCCCAACACTTGAAACAGTCAAGAAGACATGGTCATCTGGACAGACTAAAAGGAAGTCTCTCAGGATGTTGTAGAGGGCAATCCCATGTTAAGAGAGTTAACTCCCTTTGGAAAAAGAAGCTTTTTTTTTTTTTTCTTTCAGTATGCGGGCCTCTCACTGTTGTGGCCTCTCCCGTTGTGGAGCACAGGCTCCGGACGCGCAGGCTCAGCGGCGATGGCTCACAGGCCCAGCCGCTCCGCGGCATGTGGGATCTTCCCAGACCGGGGCACAAACCCGTGTCCCCTGCATCGGCAGGCGGACTCTCAACCACTGTGCCACCAGGGAAGCCCCGGAAAAAGAAGCTTTTTATTTTAGACTTCAGATAACCACAATTTCCTGGAGGAGGCAAGTTATCATATCCTTTCAGTTCCCTTCTAACTTCATGATTCTATAAACCCAGCCCAACTTGCAGCTTTTAGGTGGGGTGGGTAACTGCAAGCTGAAAACTACCCTCTCTATTAACTTTAGGCTGTCTTATGTGGAAAAAATTTTCAGTGCCTAGCCTGGCTCTGCTGCCCTTCTAGTTAAAAGAAATGCAAAAGTTTATTATAGAGTCATATCAAAATTCCATGTTTTCTCATAAATGACTTTACAGCTGTGGCCATCTAAAGCATGACCAGAAAAGCTTGTCTTGGTTTTAAGATAGTTGTTTTGAAAGTAGGATTGATTGGCAGTTGATTATCCATGGTTCTGAAGTCAAGATCCACATGGATAAAGAAAATTCACATATAACCCAAAAATTCCATGCTGCTGGAAACAAGGGAATAAAACCACGAGATAAAATTCCCATCTCTGTCCTCGTTCAATCTGTGATGGATGTGTTAATGAGCAGTAAAATGGGCAGAAGAGTCACAAGTGGGTGAATGCCTGGGTACACAAGGATGCTAGCAAATCTATAAGCTTGGATAATAGAATGAATAGAATGGTGTGGTGAGAAACCCAGATTCAATGTGATTGATTCGCCACAGTTTTGCTGTTGAGAAAATTATCTTTCTTTTTAACACAACTTAGATCCAGAATGGCTTTCATCACTCAACTCAGCTATGATATTTTCTTCTGGCATCAAATCAGTCTCCTGGGGTTTTAATTGTTTTGTCCCAAGGATTACTCAACTATACACACACAAAGTCTGTACAAACACAGGCAAGAAAAGTACACTTGTCACATAAATAATAAAGCCAAACGTGCTAATTCTTTGCTGCCTCTGCAGTGACCCATCAAGGAACTTTTGCCAAACAGACTGGAGTCAAGTCAGTGTTACAGTTTTAAGGTGAAAAGAAACTCTAGGCATAAAAGTGTGCCAGTTTCCTAGCCAACGAGGCTGATAGATAAACGTGTCTGTAAGTTTACTCCTTTTTATAGAACTCAGTGGTCTCTGAACTTTTTGAACTACTCCTATCAATTGAAAACAAACTGGAGGATTCATCTCCAGTAAGTGTTGATTATATAAATATAAATTTGTGTATGTATGTGATATCAACCTACTCTAAAAATATGTTCTGGATGCAATAATGTTTAAAAGCATTTAAAATGATGTGACAAACATAAAATAAATATTTATGAATGTCTTGCAAGTTTTCATACTTCTAAACTATCATTGACTAATATCCTAACTAATATCCTAATAATGTATACTTAGAGTACGATATGTTGTTAACCATAGTACAGGTAAATCCGTATTTTAAAATAGTTACATTGATACTTGTGAATTTTTACTAACTTCTTGTCAGATCTTCTTAATGTGACTGACAAAAAGCTCCTAGTACAAGGAGAAGTGTCACCTCTGCCATGCTCTTACTATTGCCTTCACCTTGCATTATTAGTTCTATCTTGCATTATTAGTTTAATCTTGCATTTGAGTTTTCTGTGCAAGATATTTTATCAGTCATTTGCTCCATAATTGTAAAGGTTGTAAGGTTAATTTGTTCCATAATTGTAAAGGTTAATTTAGTAAATATATAAGTGAAAATACATATATAACATAAAAATATGATCCAAAATCCACTTAAGAGGACACTTGAATTACAAGGCATTGCAGTACAGTGGTAGTAATCAATCACATGAGGACACCAGTTCCAACTCTCCATGATGTGGAACTCCTACTCTTCCTACAAGATAGCTTCTATACCAACTGTCAAATGGACAGGCGGTAGGTGAATATCACCGTTAAATCATACATTAAAATCAGCTATATAAGCAACAAAAGAAAAAAATAGATAAACTGGGATTCATCAATATTTTAAAACTCTTGGGCTTCCCTGGTGGCACAGTGGTTGAGAGTCCACCTGCCGATGCAGGGGACACGGGGACACGGGTTCGTGCCCCGGTCCGGGAAGATCCCACATGCCGGGGAGCGGCTGGGCCCGTGAGCCATGGCCGCTGAGCCTGCGCGTCTGGAGCCTGTGCTCCGCAACGGGAGAGGCCGCAACAGTGAGAGGCCCGCGTACAGCAAAAAAAAAAAAAAAAAAAAAAAAAAAAACACTCTTGCACATTAAAGGTCACTATCAACAGAGTGAAAAGGCAGCTCACAAAATAGGAGAAAATATTTGCAAATCATGTATCTGATAAGGAATTAATATCTAGAATATATAAAAACTCCTATAACTCAAAAACAATTTGAAAATGGGCAAAGGACTTGAATGGATGTTTCTCCAAAGAAGACGTAAAAATGGCCAATAAGCACATGAAAAAATGTTCAACATCATTAATCACTAGGAGAATGCAAATCAAAATTACAATGAGATATTATTTCACACCCATTATGCTAGCTTTTTTTTTTTTTTGCGGTATGCGGGCCTCTCACTGTTGTGGCCTCTCCCGTTGCAGAGCACAGGCTCCGGACGTGCAGGCTCAGGGAAGCCCCTGGGAAGCCACCAGGGAAGCCCCTAGCTATTATTTTTTAAAAATAAAATAGTAATGTATTAATGAGGATGTGGAGATATTAGAACATTTATGCATTGTTGGTGGTTATATAAAATGGTTCAGTCACTGCGGAATAGTTTGATGGTTCCTCAAAAAGTGAAACATAAAATTACCATATGATCCAGCAATTCTACTTCTAGGTATATACCCAAAAGAATTGAAAACAGGGACTGAAACATACTTAAATGTCAGTGTTCGTAGCAACATTATTCAAAATAGTCTAAAGGTAGGAACCACCCAAATGGATAAATAAATATACAAATGTGGTATACCCATGCAATGGAATATTATTCAGCCCTAAGAAGAAATGAAATTCTGATACACGCTACAACGTGGATGAGCTATGAAAGCACTACGCTAAATGAAATAAGCCAAACACAAAAGGATAAATATCATATGCTTCCATTTACATGAGGTAGCTAGAAGAGGAAAATTCATAGAGACCGAAAGTAGAATTGAGGTGACCATGGGCTGAGAGGAAGGGGAAAAGGGGCTATTGTTTAATGGGTACAGGTGATACGATCACCTCCCAGATGCTGTAAGGTTTATGTATGTCTTGGGATTGTTATACACATGATACCTCTAGGGCCACCACATATTGTTTTACCAGTGCACTGCACAGTGGTGCCCTAAAAAGTGTTGCCTAGTAAGCGGGTGTGTGGATCTGAAATTGAATTTGTGCTGTGCTCCCTAAGCCATGTGCTTTGGAGGAAGGTTACATCATGCTAGAGGAAGGGGTGCACTGTTTAAATCATTTTGAAACAGAGTACAAAACTGTCACGTGTATAATAACCAATAGTTCTTGTTATTACTACCTAAGTTCAAAACCCCAAGGCTAGAACAAATAATTTCAGGATTTCATACTAATATTCAAGTACACCTTTCTTGGCCTATCTAGAAAAAGTTAAGTTTGCCAGTTGACGTACCATCTTGTTAGCCAAGACACTAAAAATCTGTTATATTTTCTGAGTGAAAAACGGTAACAAAGAATTGTTGAATGGGGCGGGGGGGGGGGCGGTCTTAAGGCTCCAAGATCAAACTCACACTCATTAAGTAGTTAATTCACTAAAATGTGCTGCAAATTATTTTTTGCCAAGTAAATGAAGACCAGGGGCTAAGAGGTGAAGTGAGGTCTCCAATGTCACACAGGTGATTAATGGGGAAACTAGCAAGAGAATCCACATTCCCAAGCAGCTGAGGCTCCTGCCACAGACAGTGAGTGTGATGTTCCCCAGGCTGGGGAAACAAGCATGAGAAATCCAGTCCAGGCATCGCTGGGACTGTTGGGCTCCACAGTGCAGGATGTTAGTACCCTCGGTGTAGATTAAGATGTTTATGACATCCTCATATGAAGTAGAGCTAAACAATGAGTAAAGTAAGAAAAATGTAATGACATCACCCACCATTTTCATGCCTGTGTTCTGCTTTTCTTGGAACTTTCCACACTATCTGTATTCTGGATCTGCTAAAGGCAAGGCATACATTGTCTTATGTACATATATAATACAATGTATGCGTTGTATATAGATATTTATATATTTATTTTCCTCTCCATTTACCTAATCAATCATACTTGTTCTAAAAAACTAATTTTATTTAGTGAATGTTCTGGAATTTCAAATGTTCCCAAAAATAAGGAAAACAAAGCCCACTTCCCTTAATAAGCTGTCTCTGGCCCTTTTTTGAAATATAACATGTAGATGTAGAAAATGAATCTGGGGAGAAGAAACGAAATTAAGCAAAAAGAATATATATATATATATATCATATATATACACATATATATATATATATATCATATATATATGATTTCCATTTGACTGATAATTCTCATTCCCTCTCCCTACTCTCTATGCATCCTCATGTGTTTATGTCATTTCTGATTTCAGGTTCCCTGAGTGAACTCCTGTAGGCTATAAGCTATAAGCTATAAGCTAAATGACTAACAAACACTGGCCAAGTTAAACCAAGATGTTACAGGTACGAGAAGGGCCTGATTTCTCTGAAGAGACGTGAAGTGAAAAATCTTCACCACTAGATCGGATTATTTCATGGCAACTGAAACCAGCCTACCCCTAATGGATCAAGAGCCATGCCTTCCCCTGCTGCTGTACACATGGATCCAGTTTGTGTGCTCTCTCCAGGAATGGTGCAGCGCTGGGAAGGTCTTCCAGAGGTCACCTTTTCCTAAGGCCTCCAGGCAGTTTTCCTCTAAAGCATTACAGATTTTTTTACTCCCCAATTCTTTAAAATGCTCTGAACAACTGACAGTTAGATCTCTGATGTCTACAGGAAAAAAATGTTAGTGTCAACGAGTCTTAATTTTATTCTTAGGCAAATCTCTGTTTAAGGCAAGGATACCCTTTAAAGTCAAATTCAGTTTTGCTTTTCTTTATTCTCGCATTTTGATTATATTTAGGAAGTTGGTATTAATGGGAGGTCAGATCATAGGCTAAAAGAAGAATTATGTCCATTTTGAACAGAGACTTTTAGACAACAAAATGATCATTTAGTGTCTATATTAGATTCCTTCCTGAACTTAGCCTTTAGGCAATCGGTTTATTAAAGGTTCTAAAAGCATTTGGCCTTTATGTGAATGGGAGTAAGCTCTACAGAGTTTCTAACTATAATGAAATCAGAAGGGTCATAAACCCTTGCACTGTAGATGTTAATTAATGGCCAGTTTATCCCACAGCAGAATAAAGTGCTGGGATAGCAGGTGTGTTTGGGGGAGGTATACGACTGCCTGGGAAGCAGCTGGACTTGGAAGCCTTTGGACTGAGAACAGAGAGATAGCAAATCTCTTGCACAGGGGCAGTTCATCCATTCCTTTGACCCCTGCGTGCCTTAACTAGACTCCTTTGTTTCTAGTAAATTCTCCCTCTACACATAGAAAAGCATGGTTTTCCTGTCTCTCAAAGGAAATAAATTTGCTTCCCACTCTCTCCCCTCCCCCGCACCTGGACTGGACATTGTCTTGAGGCAGGAGAGGCTTCAACACAACACGTGATCATATTTAATGGTCTCCGAAATGACTTCTGTGAAATATCCACCTACTTGCCTCGGCTTGATTTACTGCATTGCCTGGAAATAACAAATGTAATTACTTTGGAATCAACATAATATGAGGCCAGATTGCTTTAACATTCCTTTTGCTTGAGAGGAACTTAATATGAATGAGAACCAGCTGTCTGTCTGTCATCATGCGCATTTGGTCAGCTTTCATAACTGATGACAGATACGGCTCTTTTGGAAAATACTTTAAAGTTACATAATTGTAATGGCCATTTTTTTCTCTGACAGCTTTAACATCTATAGTGAATCATATAAAGCACGTGTATCTTACCTGAAACCAGAGATAACCTGGTGTTCTCCAGACAGTTATCTCCCCTGGAAGAGTTTCCCCCAGCCTAACGTTTTAGATTTCTTTAATAAAAGGGTAGTATGTTCTTATTCAAGAAGAGAAAACAAATGAAGTTTGTGACTTCATAACAAAAGAAATTCCCTAGTGTAACCTGAAGCTTTGAATGGCAAGAAGGGTCTTCGGAGTATGTATGTGTGTATAAAATTTGACTGAATTAGCCTTTATTTCACATCTACTAATTTATTGCCAGACTCTCTGTCAGACAATAAAACTTTTAAAATGAACTAGCATTTTGGGGATCTCTTACACTACCTATATTCACTTTCTTATTTAACCTTTACAACAACCCAACCTTGTGAATTAGGTATTAAGACCTGCCTCTTTGCAAAGAGAACACTAAAGTTTAGTGACACTAGTAACTTTCCCAAGGTCACAGAACTAGTTAGTAATGAAGTTGAGAGTAGGATCTAGGCCTCATTGATTCAAGTCAGTAAGAAAACCATTAGTGAAAGAGTTCAGAAAGACTGGCAAATACAACTCATCATAAAAAAACTGGTAACTGTCTATATACTTGTAAATAACTAATTAGACAGTATAAAACAGAAAATTGCTCCCATTCATAAGTCAGAGTAATGAGAGCATGACAGACAAACAGATCAGTGAAACTGGAGCACAACTGCATGTGTGCATATTTGATACATGACAGAGGTGTAATTACAATGGAAAAAGGAAGGGCTAATAGACAAGTGGCGATTGGAAAATAAGATATTCATATGATTCCCTACTTTATACTATATAAACATTAAAAATATTTCAGGGAGATTAAAAACTTAAATGTGAACAGAAAACCTTTAAACACTTCAGAAGAAAATAAAGGAGACTAAATAATGCTGAAGTATATCCTTAAATAAAACACAAAAAAGCACAAATGACACAATGAAAGATTAATAAATTCACTGTATTAAAAATAAGGCTTTTTTTTTTAACAACAAGATACAACACAAATAGTGAAAATACAAACCACAAACTGGGAGAAAATATTTGTAACACATGTAACTAACAAAGAATTAGCATCCAGAACATGTAAAGATTGCACAGAAATCAATAACCCAACAGAAAAATGGGCAGTTCACAAAACAGCAAATCCACTGTTCACTTAATATGTGAAAAGATTTTTAACCTTACTAGGAATAAAGGGAAATAAAATTAAAACAATGAGGTATCATTTCACAATTATCAAATTGGCAAATGTTGAAAGTCTGAAAATACCTACTTTTGGCCAGATGTGATACAATAGGAATTCTCATTTACTGCTGATAGAACTGGAACAACCACTTTGGAGCACGATTTGGCATGTCTAGGCAAGGTGAAGATGCACACTGCCTAACACTTAGTAATTCTGCTCACATGTATATATCTTAGAGAAACTCTAACATGCACACAAGAAGAAATTTTAAAATGTTACTTGCAGCACTGTTCATGAAAACAAAACAATAGAAACCCCAATATATTTAAATTTTAAAAGGACATATTTTGATAGATTCATAAAATGTAACACTACGCAGCAGCTAAAATGAACAAACTAAATCTACCTATTTATGGCAACATGGATAAATCTGAAAAATATAACATTGACAAAAGAAACAACTGCAAAGTATAATATATAGAAAGTTCAAAAACATGCAAAAATATAACATTATCAAAACAACTTACAGAAAGTTATGCTTTACTGAACAATGAAACATTGTTTGTATTTATATAGCAGTATAAAATCATGCATATAAAAAAAAGATAGTGCTTCTCTCTGAAGAAGGACAGATAAGAATGAAATCAGGGCGTTTCATAAGGAAAGGCCCTTGAATTTTTTCTTCTAAAAAAATCTGTAATGAATATGGTGTTGGTAGATGATGGAAAGAAAGAAACAGAGAAAAGAGGAGGAAGGCAGGAGGGAAAGAGGGATGCATGAAAGGAAGGAAGAAAGGAAACATGAGGGCAGGGGGAGGCAGGAAGGAAAAGAAGAAAAAATATGTAGAGAGTATAAAACCCTAGATCAAATCATTGAGATTCTGTCTTTTAAGGGTAGAATCATTTAAATTAAAAAAAAAAGATTAAAAGAGAAAATTCCAGATTTTTTTTGAAACACGTAGTGAACAAATGGGGCTAGGTATGATATGATTTAATAAAATTCACTAATTTAAATCAACTAGGAGAAGGTCAATTTGAATTAAACAATTCCAGAAATTTTGAGGATTTAAAGGCATGCAATTATAAAACTTATTCTGTGCCTACAGCTATTCAAACTGATTCAACAAACAGTTTATCTTTATGTGTGTGGCAGGTTTATGCCTTGAAATGTGACCAGGTTGGTCTCTGTGTACCCACTCTCCTCTTTCACTTGTACCCCAAGGGCAATTTTCCTTCCTCTTATCCAGAAACAATAATTCAAAGAAATCTATGAGCTAAGTGCCTAATCTTTTTAAAAATCTGCATGTGTATATTTCTCTTTAATATTATACTGTACATACTGTCTTTAACTATTTGTTTTACTGAACAGTGAAACACTGTATTTTTTATCAAAATGAGCTCATACTCAATATTCTTTTACTTTTTCCAGTGCACATTCACTATCTTTATTTCAAAAAATGTTCATTTCACCTAATATTAGAACTTAGATTCCATGGGCATCACCAGAAAATCTGCAAACAGCAAATGCTAGAGGGGTGTCGAGAAAAGGGATCCCTCTTGCACTGTTGATGGGAATGTAAATTGATACAGCCACTATGGAGAACAGTATGGAGATTCCTTAAAAAAGTAAAAATAGAATTACCATATGACCCAGCAATCCCACTACTGGGCATATACCCACAGAAAACCATAATTCAAAAAGACACATGCACCCCAACGTTCATTGCAGCACTATTTACAATAGCCAGGTCATGGAAGCAACCTAAATGCCCATCGACAGACGAATGGATAAAGAAGATGTGGTATATATACAATGGAATATTACTCAGCCATAAAAAAGAATGAAATTGGGTCATTTGTGGAGACGTGGATGGACCTAGAGACTGTCATACAGAGTGAAGTAAGTCAGAAAGAGAAAAACAAATATCGTATATTAACGCATATATGTGGAATCTAGAAAAATGGTACAGATGAACTGGTTTGCAGGGCAGAAACAGAGACACAGATGTAGAGAACAAACGTATGGACACCAAGGGGGGAAAGTGGTGGGCAGTGGTGGTGAGATGAACTGGGAGATTGGGATTGACATGTGTACACTAATATGTATAAAATAGATAGCTAATAAGAACCTGCTGTATAATAAATAAATAAATAAAATAAATAAGGGCAAAAAAAAGGAATTTAGATTCTACTCATGGATCCAAATACTCCATTTAAGACTGACTTGTACAAATCATAGCCAATCCAAGCCCATACACTGTACTTAGTTGTTTTATTCCTTATGTCTCTTTTTATCTGGAACAGACCCTTTATTTTAATGACCCTGAACCATTATCTTACAGGATACACCACCTTCTGAATTTGTCTGATTTCTTTTCCGTGGTGAAATTTGGCTTGTTCCTTACTTCATAACTGAGAGCTACATCGAAAGGCTCTGTGGATTTAAGTTAAGCACGTGTGGCTAGACAGTATCATCAGTAATGTTACCAATTTCATTTTGCATCACCTAAGAAAACACATACTACCTGGTTGACCCATTAATGATACTAATATTAACCACTGGATGAGGGTGGTGATAATTTGGTTTCTCTATTTAATAGTAATATTTTCTCCTTTACAACCTGAAAGTAATCTGTGTAGTGTTACTCTGGGGTTATACAAGTGTTCCTTTCATCATACGCCATTGACTAAATTGGTAATTGACAACTGATAATCCTGAATTAATAATTTCATTACTGGTCTGTGTAACAAGGGAATAAAACAAGCGAAAATCCCTGCTCTTGTGGAGCTTATCATCTGGTGGGCGAAAGACATCAATAAACATTAAAAATTAGAAAAATGTGTAAATCAACTATACTTCAATTTTTAAAAATTAGAAAAATATGGGAACTCCCCTGGTGGCCCAGTGGTAAATAATCCACCTTACAATGCAGGGGACGTGGGTCAGGGAACTAAGATCCCACATGCCGCAGAGCAACTGAGCTCATGCACCTCAACTAAAGAGCCTGCGTGCGCGGCAAACCACAGAGCCCACGTGCTCTGGAACCCGCGCCCCACAGCTACAGAGCCCGTGTGACCTGGAGCCTGAGCACCACAACTAGAGAAGAGAAAAAAAACCCGCATGCCACAACTAGAGAGAAGCCCACGCACCACAATGAAAATTCCTGCGTGCCTCAAGGAAGATCCCGCGTGCCGCAACTAAGACCCAATGCAGCCAAAAATAAATTAAACACATAAATAAATAATCTTTAAACAACAAAAAAGAAAAATATAGTATGAAGTATGTCATGTGCTGAAAAGTGCTACAGAAATAAATATAGCTGGGAAGTGGTAAGGACCTTCCCTGATCACCCTGTGGAGAGATGACCTCACAAGCAAGTGTTGGCCCTCACATCTGATAGTCTTTCTGACCTAGTATTCTCAACTCAGAATAGAGGGTTCCAGTGAGAGGATATGCCAGGTTTCTGGGGCTACTGCAACAAATTACCACAAACTTGGTAGCTTAAAACAACAGAAATTTATTCTCTCACAGCCGCTGACCTTTTGGTGGCTGCTGGCAATCCTTGCCTCGGAGACACCCCACTTCAATCTCTGCCTCTGTCTTCACTTGAGCTTCACTGTGTCTCAAGACTCCCTCTCCTTTTTCTTATAAGGCACCAGTCATGGGATTTAGGGCCCACCCTAAAACCAGGATGATCTCATCTCAAGATCCTTTATTTAATCACATCTACACAGACCCTGTTTCCAAATAAGATCACATTTTCAGGTAACAGGGGACCTTATCTTATTGGTACCACTATTTGACTCAATAAAGAGGTAACAGAGTATGTTAACTATAGTCAATGCATCAACAGAGTGTAGTACAGGCTTCCACTTTTCATTCTCACTGGCTCCAGGAATGAACATCAATATAATAAGAGTATATTAGACTGCCTATACATACATTCACATACATATACATACTATAGTGGCTTTTAGAAACTGTTTCCTAGACAAATAGTGTTATAGAAATCAGAACTTCCTAAGATGGAATTAAGCTAGATAGATAGGTGATAATGAATTGCAAAAAACTCGCTCTTCCTCCTGTGTTTTTCCTTTACTCTCACATGACTACCACACTCACAACACTTCTGACGCCAGAAGTGTGGGAGTTTTTGCTATACCAAGCAATTCTGTGATACCAGCTGGGTATCCCACAATTTAACTCAATTCTGACACTGTCTACCTGGAGATAGCATCAGATTTCACAGGTTAAGGGCTCAGCCCCACGAGACAGTTCCCCACTTCAAAGCCAATCGCAAGTAGAAGGTCCCCAGGTTGCTCACAGCTTTTGCCTGATGGCTACAAATCAGAGGTTCCCATTACCTCCTCCCTATTGAATTCCATTATCTGCTAGAATAGCTCACAAAACTCAGGGAAACAGTTACTAAAGAATATAACAGTTTATTAAAGAATATAAGAAAGGATACATATGAATAGTCAGATGAAGAGATACATAAGGCAAGGTCTGGTAGGGTTCTGAGCACAGGAGCTTCTGTCCCTGTGGAGTTGGGGTATGTCACCCTCCTAGTATGTGGATGTGATAACCAAGCTCTCCAAACCCTATACTATTGGGATTTTCTGGAGGCTTCCTCACAGAGGCATGATCAATTGCTAACTCCATTTCCAGCCCCTCTCCCCTCTCTGGAGAATGGGGAGTGGGGCTGAAAATTCCAAGCTTCTGATCATGACTTGGTCTTTCTGATAACCAGCCCCCATCCAGAAGCCCACCAAGAATCACATCATGAGAACAAAAGACACTCCTATCACCCAGGAAATTCCAAAGGATTTATGAGCTCTGTGCCAAGAATCAGGGTCAGAGGCCAATGTATATATTTTCTATTATTTCATAGATGGTCTCTCCATCTCAATACAAAGATGGCAGCTGTTTAGTTGCATCATTAGCAAAGCAACGTAACATGTTAAAGTTCTTCAAAAACACTTGTTTTCAATAATTAGTCTATTCCCCCAGCTTGTTCACACAACTACTTTATTCAATAAAACAAATTTTAGCCTGATCTGAGGCTAATTCTTATGAAATCTGAATGAATTAAGTGTGAGTTGATGAAGTGTCCTGATGCTGAATTTAGCCATCAATAAAACAAGTTGTAATATCACTTTTCTAACCTTAGAAGTAGATTTTGATCACACAGCTGATTCTAATGACTTCTAAATAGAAGAGAGAAGTCAACTTCATCAGTTAAAAAATTAGGGGACGAGGGGAAGATGGCGGAAGAGTAAGATGCAGAGATCACCTTCCTCCCCACAGATACACCAGAAATACATCTACATGTGGAATAACTCCTACAGAACACCTACTGAACGCTGGCAGAAGACCTCAGACCTCCCAAAAGGCAAGAAAGTCCCCACGTACCTGGGTAGGGAAAAAGAAAAAAGAATAAACAGAGACAAAAGGTTAGGGATGGGACCTACACCAGTGGGAAGGAGCTGTGAAGGAGGAAAGGTTTCCACACACTAGGAGCCCCTTCACGGGCAGAGACTGTGGGTGGCGGAGGGGGAAAGTTTCGGAGCCGCGGAGGAGAGCGCAGCAACAGGGGTGCGGAGGGCAAAGCGGGGAGATTCCCGCACAGAGGATCAGGGCCGACCGGCACTCACCAGCTCGAGAGGCTTGTCTGCTCACCCGGCGGGGTGGGCGGGGCTGGGAGCTGAGGCTCGGGCTTCGGTCAGAGCGCAGGGAGAGGACTGGGGTTGGCAGCGTGAACACAGCCTGCAGGGGTTAGTGTGCCACGGCTAGCCAGGAGGGAGTCCGGGGAAAAGTCTGGACATGCCGAAGAGGCAAGAGACTTTTTCTCCCCTCTTTGTTTCCCGGTGCGCGAGGAGAGGGGATTAAGAGCGCTGCTTAAAGGAGCTCCAGAGACGGGCGCGAGCCGCGGCTAGGACCCCAGAGACAGGCATGAGATGCTAAGGCTGCTGCTACCGCCGCCAAGAAACCTGTGTGCGAGCACAGGTCACTATCCACACCCCCTTCCGGGGAGCCTGTGCAGCCCACCACTGCCAGGGTCCTGGGATCCAGGGACAACTTCCCCAGGAGAACGCACAGCGCGCCTCAGGCTGGTGCAACGTCATGCCAGCCTCTGCCGCCGCAGGCTCGCCCCACACTCCTTTCCTCTATTTGTGAGTGTGTATGTGTATGCTTCTGTGTGAGATTTTGTCTGTATAGCTTTGCTTCCACCATTTATCCTAGGGTTCTATCCGTCCGTTTTTTTTTTTTCTTTAAAAAAATTTTTTTTCTTAATAATTATTTTATATTTTAATAACTTTATTTTTTTATCTTTATCTTCTTTCTTTCCTTCCTTCCCTCCTTCCTCCCTCCCTCCCTCACTCCCTCCTTTTCTTTCTTCCTTCCTCCCTCCCTTCCTCCCTCCCTCCCTCCCTCCCTCTCTCTCTCTCTTTCTTTCTTTCTTTCTTTTTCTCCCTTTTATTCTGAGCTGTGTGGATGAAAGGCTCTTGGTGCTGCAGCCAGGAGTCAGTGCTGTGCCTCTGAGGTGGGAGAGCCAACTTCAGGACACTGGTCCACAAGACACCTCCCAGCTCCACATAATTGCAAATGGCGAAAATCTCCCAGAGATCTCCATCTCAACACCAGCACCCAGCTTCACTCAACGACCAGCAAGCTACAGTGCTGGACATCCTATGCCAAACAACTAGCAAGACAGGAACACAACCACACCCGTTAGCAGAGAGGCTGCCTAAAATCATAATAAGTCCACAGACACCCCAAAACACACCACCAGATGTGGACCTGCCCACCAGAAAGACAAGATCCAGCCTCATCCACCAGAACACAGGCACTAGTCCCCTCCACCAGGAAGCCTACACAACCCACTGAACCAACCTTAGCCACTGGACACAGACATCAAAAACAGCGGGAACTACGAACCTGCAGCCTGCAAAAAGGAGACCCCAAACACAGGAAGATAAGCAAAATGAGAAGACAGAAAAACACACAGCAGATAAAGGAGCAAGATAAAAATGCACCAGACCTAACAAATGAAGAGGAAATAGGCAGTCTACCTGAAAAAGAATTCAGAATAATGACAGTAAAGATGATCCAAAATCTTGGAAACAGAATACACAAAATGCAAGAAACATTTAACAAGGACCTAGAAGAACTAAAGATGAAACAAACAACGATGAACAACACGATAAATGAATTTAAAAATACTTTAGATGGGATCAATAGCAGACTAACTGAGGCAGAAGAACAGATAAGTGACCTGGAAGATAAAATAGTGGAAATAACTACTGCAGAGCAGAATAAAGAAAAAAGAATGAAAAGAACTGAAGACAGTCTCAGAGACCTCTGGGACAACATTAAACGCACCAACATTCGAATTATAGGGGTTCCAGAAGAAGAAGAGAAAAAGAAAGGGACTGAGAAAATATTTGAAGAAATTATAGTGAAAACTTCCCTAATGTGGGAAAGGAAATAGTTAATCAAGTCCAGGGCAGCTCATGCAGCTCAATAACAAAAAAACAAACAACCCAATCCAAAAATGGGCAGAAGACCTAAATAGACATTTCTCCAAAGAAGATGTACAGATTGCCAACAAACACATGAAAGAATGCTCAACATCATTAATCATTAGAGAAATGCAAATCAAAACTACAATGAGATATCATCTCACACCAGTCAGAATGTCCATCATCAAAAAACCTGGAAACAATAAATGCTGGAGAGGGTGTGGAGAAAAGGGAACACTCTTGCACTGCTTGTGGGAATGTGAAAGCTATGACAAAGCGAGAGAGTGGCATGGACATATATACACTACCAAACGTAAAATAGATAGCTAGTGGGAAGCAGCCGCATAGCACAGGGAGATCAGCCTGGTGGTTTGTGACCACCTGGAGGGGTGGGATAGGGAGGGTGGGAGGGAGGGAGACGCAAGAGGGAAGAGATATGGGAACATATGTATATGTATAACTGATTCACTTTGTTAAAAGCAGAAACTAACATACCATTGTAAAGCAATTATACTCCAATAGAGATGCAAAAAAAAAAAATTAGGAAAATATTACTGAGATGCTTACCACATGTTGTTGCGTATAAAATACCAAAAAAGATAGAGATAGGATTGATTTTATACTCAGAAATTCCTTACAGTTGATGTCATAGTCTGGTTGAACTTTATATTTTGACTGTGACATTATCTTATTTTTAAAGAAGATTAGGTAAATAATATATAAAGCTATAAATAAAAAGGGAATCTCTAAACCCCAAGGTCCTATGGAAAGGAGTCATAACTCTCTCAAACAAATGTGGTAAGTTAAAATATACATACACAGGAAACAATTACCCAAGTATTACAAAGAATCCAGTCAAAAGTTAATTCCATCCGGTTAAGTGTATGCCAAAAGCCATAATATTTTATTCTAATACAATAAAGATTAAATCAAACATCCCCAGAATCTGGACCAAAATACGTAAGAATTATTTTGATAAAATACAAGCTAGGCAGTCATACTCCTTTTTGTAATTTTTCACATCAGTCACCTTGGTAAAATGCAAAGTGCCTTTAGAATAATACAAACATCTAACATATCAGCTCTGCCACTTAATAGTCACAGGATCCAGAAAAAAGATCTCCTAAACAATGTGACCTACAGCTTCTTCAACTGAAAAACTGAATCATAGTCCCTATCTTGCAAGGTTGTTGGGAGGTTATAAACAATGTGGGTGAAATGTCTGATTTTGAATGCCTATTGTTATTCTTAGGCTGTGGTCTTTCAAAGGTAAACCTGAGAAATCATACTTAGGTGCATTTGCCTACTTCAGTAACTCTGTGTCCAAAAAAAGTGAATATTTCAATAATAATTTGTAAATTGCATCTGAACGTGGAAAGATGGCTTTTATATACTTATTTAATTGCAATCAAAGAGAAGTGTGTTGTTCACCATGTGGTAGACACAGAGATATGACACTCAGATTCCCCTTCCAGAAAGGACTCGCTGCCCAGCCGTGAGGAATGTGGGTCACTCTTGGCCTCCAGCTGTTAGTCCATCAGGGCCTGCCTCAGTCGTCCAGCTGAGGTCACACCACATGTGAGGTAACCCCCAGACAATGACACAATGGTAGCCAAGGGCATGCTCTTCTTGCAGCAGCCTCCAGCCAATGACTGAACAAAGCAAGGATACAAAGGTCTGCTATTTCCACCTAACGCAGCAGCCCTCTAATGGGCAAGCTGTGCTCTGAGCTCCTGCTTGGCTGGCAGAGGCTTTGCCAGGTTGTCACACAGACTCACGGCACTCTCTGCCCAATCCTGCTTCTCATTCCCGTTCACAGGTTCGCTCCCCAATAAATATTTTACACTTCTAACTGCCTCAGTATCTGCTTCCAGAGAACCCAATCGTGACACATAAGTCTTTCAGAAATTTATGTTATTAAACAACAGTAACAACAACGAACCCGGATAGAAGAATCAATGGAAATGTAGTTCTTCACTACTTTGTCTAAAACGTCCCAGACAGGCACCTATTCTATTCTTGTTTTCTCCCCAGCTTTACTAAGACATAACTGACATATAACTTTGTGTAAGTTTAAGATGTTGATTTGAAAAATAATCATATTGCAAAATAATTACCACCAGACTTCCATCCTGTCACAGAATTACCATTTCCTTTTTGTGGTGAGAACAGTTAAGATCTATTCTCTTAGCAACTCTCAAGTGCGTGATACAGTATTATTAACTGTATTCTAATGCTGTACATTAGATCTCCAGAATTTATTCATCTCATAACTGGAAGTTTGTACCCTTTGACCAATATCTTCCCAGTTCCCCCACCCCTGAACTCCTGGTAATCACTACTCTATTCTAAATGAATAATTCAGTCTGCATTTGTAAGTGTTAAACCAATGTTAATATTTGTGAGTATTTTTTCCTGTTTGGTCTAATATGAATTTGCTTGCTACAAGTTAAGCCCATTTCTCCATGTATTCACTGTGAAAATGAAGAAAAAAGCACCTACCCTGTGATTCAAGACATTTAAGCCATTCTTTCGCTATTGATTAAGATTCTCAAATTCTTTAAGCATCCCTCTGAGGTCTTATTTTCCAAGCTACTAATCATTTTTATTGCCTTTCTCTGGACGTTATCCAGACTCCCCACCCTGCATCTGTCTTCAGATGAAGAGCTTCAAACCCATAGCAGATCTCTAGTAAGAAGCTGGCTGTGGTAGAGTAGCATAGCCAAGCTCCATGGCCACAACTCCACTGACAAGGATTAACTGTGAAAACTAGTGGCACAAGCTTTCCAGTTACGTTCATCTATATCATTCAGTAACTACATAATCTGAAATATTTTATTTGTTTATATCTCACTTCATTCTGAGGAGTATTTTGGATGGTATTTAAAAGGCACCAAGGATCAGCGATACATAAGGCATGACTCCAGGAGATACACAGAATTTCATGTTTTCCATCAGTTCCACAATAAACATTATTAAAATCTTCCTATTAAAATAAGAATGGCACTTATACACACACATATCCCTAAAAGTGATGGCGAAGGACACAATACAATGAAAAAGGACCACATCCTTTTATCTTCCTCTGTTAATCTTTTAAAATAAGTGTCACCTGCTCAGCTTGCAGTCAGTGTTCTTTGTGAGCCAGCATTCTTGGCCTTGACAATCTGGCCAGATCTGCTTTTCTAGCACATTCTCCAATAATCCCTTCCCCCACCCTAAATTCCAGTCAGACTGAACTATATGCCATTTCTCTCCAAACACTGCTGCTTTCCCTAGCTCTCCACCTTACTTTCATTTCCTATGTCCTCAAATGCATTTCCTCCCCATTCAAAATAATTGAAGCTGTCCAAAGCCCAATTTGAAAATTCCCTTTGCCTGGAAGTCCTTTCTAATAATGTGTCTCCTATCATATTACTATGGCCAGGAACAGTCTTGTCTTTGTGCTTTTGACAGCTTTCTGCCAAATAGTCATCCAATAAATCATTGAATTAGCTACAAATATATGCCAGGCACTGAAGTAGATATTGGAAATATCACTATAATCTAATTTGACTTGGTACATGTCCTCAAGAAACTTCTAGGCATGATGAAAAAAAAAGAACCACTGAAAATGCAATGACCATAGTTCCACTGAAGGCAGAAGGCTCTTGGGCTTGTGTAGGAGACACAGGAAAGGTTCCTAACTCAGACTTCAAGTACAGGGAACCCTGATGAAGACTAACATGCAAGCATTTAGCCAGGAGAACTGGCTGGGTGGTGGTGATTGCTACGGGTAGAGGAATCGGTCATGAGAACGCCAGGGGAGAGACAGCACTATAGTTTCAAAGCATCTTTGTGGGGGACATGAAGATGGGTGGGGTAGTAAACCCAGAGATGAGGCTGAGATATACGCAGAAGCCAGGTCACAACAGGACTTTTACACATGAGGGAGTCCAGATATTAGCCTGAGGACGATCGCAAGCCACTGAAAGATAATCATAATTTGCATTTTCAAATGATCCTTCTGTCTTTAGTGCAGAGACTAGGTTACAAGAGAGCAGGGCAGAGAACAGAGAGATCAATTAGTAGCCTGCTGCAGTAATCCAGGCCAGTTGCAAGAAGTGTGTAATAGGAGGCTTATACGCATATAATTTAAACAAGTATAATTTGCCAAATTCCAATTCAAATGCATACCCACTAGCTCTCACCCTTTCCATGAATAAAATTTTAAGTGAAACTGACAGAAAATATGCAACTCGCCATATGATCAAGGGGTCTCTGACTGCCCTGTGCCAGACTGCCTTGTCCAACATCTGGATTTTTTTTATATCTTTATTGGAGTATAATTGCTTTACAATGGTGTGTTAGTTTCTGCTGTACAACAAAGTGAATCCAGATGTATTCACTTTGTGAATACATATGTATATGTATACCTATATACATATACCTATGTATACAGTTATACATATATCTATGTATACAGTTATACATATATCCCCATATCCCCTCCCTCTTGAGCCTCCCTCCCACCCTCCCTATCCCACCCCTCTAGGTGGTCACAAAGCACTGAGCTGATCTCCCTGTACTATGCAGCAGCTTCCCACTAGTCATCCATTTCAACATCTGGATTTTTAATACACCTGGTAACACTTAAGCATTGTAACCATAATTATCATGAAGAAATTTGCTGAGTTTCCAAGCGTTGCAGTAGTTCATGGTTCACACGCTCAAGCAATCAACAGTGCAAGCATTTTTATTCTTGCAACAGGCATAATCATGGCACTTAATTGATAAGCAGTGAGGACAGACATATAGAGAATACACGCAAGAAAACCCACTACCAAAGGAAGGTGCCATATTCTCCTCCTTACATTCCTTTGACCATGGGCAAAATCAGCAGGCACTTTACTTCTGTCTTTGTATAAAGCTGACTGCGAGATGAGAAACAGTGTAGAGCCTACTACTTTGGGAGTTTATCTCTTTGGTCAGAAAATGGCACAGAACTCCCAGTATAATATAAATATGTTTTTGAATGGCAGAAGAGGAGATATGGGAAATATACCACATGATATTTCCCCAATGGTTATAGCAAATACTCCCTGCACGATTACCAGCAGGCCTCAGAGAGGATGCGTCCTCTTCACTGTGGATAACACAGTGTTATGGTAAAGAACTGGGGATCGTTTTAACGGCTGCCACAGCAACTAACTAATTAATATCAAAAAGAAGAACCATAGGGGCTTCCCTGGTGGCGCAGTGGTTGAGAGTCCGCCTGCCGATGCAGGGGACACGGGTTCGTGCCCCGGTCCAGGAAGACCCCACATGCCGCAGAGCGGCTAGGCCCGTGAGCCACGGCTGCTGAGCCTGCGCGTCTGGAGCCTGTGCTCCGCAACAGGAGAGGCCACAATAGTGAGAGGCCCGCGTACCGCAAAAAAAAAAAAAAAAAAAAAAAAAAAGAACCATAAATAAACCATTCTGAAAAAGGTAATTCTTTTGGGTAAATGTCCTCTCTTATCTAATTCACCGAAAATTAAGTAATTCAACTCCGTTACCTAAGCAGACATTTCTTTTAAAACAGATTTACAATCATTTTGTCTTGAACTACACATCAAGAAACTATATTGCTCACGTCAATGTTCTATGGATTCTTAACGTAGCTGTTATTATTTGGTTCTGTTTAGTCTTAATAGATGAGGTGAGTATTTGGTTGTCCCTGCTTACAAAACCATCTGGGCCATATGTATTGTGTCACCGTCCTACGAGAAAATATTTGAGCCCAGTTTGTCTTCCTGTTTGTCTATGAGCTAAAGTGGTTCAAAATTTACAGTCTGTGGATTATCTTGACCATATTTTGCCCAGAGCCTCCAGTTAGGCATGTCTTCTTGTCTGGCTCCTAACTTTCATAAAGAGGTGACGGTTTTCCCTCGTGTCAGAGATTTTGCTCAGCTAACAGACAGAGGATAAGCTATACAAGGTAACAGATGAGATTGCAAACCCCTGCTACTTGCCAAGGCTAATAACCTTGAATTCTTTGTTCCTCAGTAGAAGATTGAAGAATATGCAATCCATCTATTCCTTTAGCTATTCAAAAATCTTTACCAGATTAAGTCCGATAAACAAATTATGTAATAGGATAACGTCATATTGGTTCCTAGTTAAATTTGTTTTTTCTGGATGTGCATTAACTATCTCTCATCAGCATATATTGAGGAACAATATGAAAAAGAACCCTGTAAAACTCAGCACTATATTTGCTCTCAGGATGATGTGAAATAAATACATTATCTCTTATACCACCACCCATAACCTCTTTAAGAGGACCCATAGGATAAATTTTTCATAGGTCTTAGTGCTGGAAGGAACTGTGTTTTCCCCCAGGCAATTGGATTTGTTTTTCTTTTATGAAACAGGGACCTGGTAATGTTCCTGTCTTGGTGTAGGTTGCTAGACAGCTTTTAGCCAAATCTGGTGGCTCACAGATTCACATTAAATTACTCTGTGCATTTTTTTTTCTTATTACAAAAGGAAAAACATAGTTATTGAGAAAAAATTGAAACTTCTGATAGGAAAAAAAAGCATAAAAATTACTTGTACTCTCACTACTCCAAGATGGTCACTATTAACACTTTGTTATATGTCTTAAAATTTTATTTCTATGGGCATGTATTTTATTCTTTCTTACAAAAATGGAATAATACCACATACCACTTTGTAACATGCTCTTTTACTTAACAATATATTGTGAACAAAATTTTTATTATTAAATGTTCTTCTACAACATTTTCATTGACTGTTGAGAATAAACATCTGTAGACGTACCAACATCTATTCAACCATTACCATATACTAGTTGAATAGTTATGCTCTTTCCATGTATATATTATAAATATGTTCTGACGAATATCTTCATCACAGTGTCTTTACAATAATCTTTTACAATAGCCTCTATTTTCTTAAGAATAAATTCCTACAATTAAAATGATTGGGTCAAAATCCAGAAAAATTATAAGGTTATTGTTAGGAATTAAGAAATTGCTCTTTGACAAGTAGGTAAATAAATTGAATCACTTAAAAAAAAAGAAAAAAGAAAGAAAGAAATTGCTCTTTGGAAAGCCTGTGCTAGTTTTGGTCCAACCAGCAGTTTTGTTAAATGACACATTATGTCAATTACAGATGCTTGTCTATATTGTTTAACAATTCACACACGTGTGCACACACAGCACAGACACTCACAGAAACAGATTCTCTGTGATTGTTGCTGGGCCTAATTTAACAGATATGGATGGGGTAGCCACCAGCTTACCATGACTCCTGAGACTGGCGCCCCAGGGATGGGCCCAGTTTTCATGTCTCTGTTCAATGATCCTGCCCAAAGCTATTTAAGCTAAGGGTGGACATTTGATCCAAGTTAGGCCATTTTACTATTTCTCTTTGTGAAATTTCACAAGAAAAGAGGAGACATAGACACTGGAAATTGTTAGGCTTAACCCATTAATTGAAGGCCCCAGTGAGAATATTCACAAATTCCTGCTGTTGAAGTTCTAAGAGCTACAATGACCTTTACCTTTCTGAGATACAGTTTTCATCAATATCAGCTCAGGTTAAACTGGCCGATGAATAATGATTAAAATAGTAATAAAACTAACATTTATTAGATGCTTACAATGAAACAAGCGACATTCTAAGGGCTTTATCTTATTAATTCCCTCAATCTCTATAATAATCTTGTGAGGTTGACAATATAGATATTTGATTTTAAAGATGAGAAAACTGAAGCAAAGAGTAGGTAAGTGATTTGCCCACTTGCCCAAGGTCAGGTAGCTCCTATGTGGCAGGGTTGCAATTTTGAGCCAGAATAGTTTGGTTGCAAAGCCCACGTTCTTACTTATTCCACTGCGGTGGCCACCATTCCTCGGGAAGTCCCGGAAACCTCATGTCACCACACGCAGGGCCATGCTGTCACCACCACTGGAGTGGGCAGTCCATAGACACATCTTGTTAATCCAAGCCTACTTGTGACCCTAGAGATCAGCAAACTGGATTTGGGGAGGCTTCCTGACAGATTCAGCTGGAGGTCACCTGAGGAACATCACCTGGAACAGGAAGGTGCCTCCTGCTCTACCACACAAGTCTATATCCTCGCTCTGTGGCTAAACAGAAGCTGAATGTGGTTGCTTTTACCTGGAGTCTTACAGTGTATTTACTGTCACTGATCTAGGGAGGGGTGCGATTTAGACCTCAAGGTTGGTATTTTATTATTGTTGTGGTTGTTGTTGTTGTTGTTGTTATTATATCAGAAGATCCATTCAGTCCTCACCTGGAAAGCAAGAGCTTCAAAGAGAGTCAGAGAGACATCACCAAGCCAAGGTGCAAAAAACAGGTCATCCTACACAATTACAACTTGTAATATTACCAGGTTTACAACATACTTATTGAGTTGACGGGAAATAAGGTATCAGATTGTTGTTTCTACTTGCATACCTTGTACTGTGATTATTTTAATTATTGAGATCTTTTGAGATGCTTTCAGGAGCAAACTTGACATTCCTGGATGGAGACTACACAGGGATAGACTGAACTGTGACGATGATTTCTCTAATAATGACTTCCTATGATAGGTCCACACTGACTTGATTAACAATATTGTCACACTAATAATCAGAAAACCAGAATTTCTCTAATTTTACAACCCCTCTCCAATTTTAGAGTTGCTGCTTCCCCTCAAATTGCTTACAAATAGTCTGGGAGTCCCCAGACGCGGGGGTGGGGGGGTCTTACTTCTCCACAGCATCAGCCTGCTTGGTATCAGCTACCCTGCTGATGTCCACTGATGGCACCATTGCTGCTGCGGACACCAGCTAAAGGTGCCTGTGCCACAGCTAATCCCCACCAAGCCTGCGCAGCGGCCACCAGTGCCTGCTCTCCCAGCACTCTGAAGAGAATGCTGTTTCCTGTTCCTGCAGGAGCTGCCAGCACCAGAGCCACGACTCCCTGGAACATCCACTGGCCCTCAGAGTGAAGGTACACAGGCCTCTTGGATTAGTTACTTCCCACATTGCAGCTACCTCAGCCTGAGAATAATGTACCAGGTGGCATCCAAGGTTACCTTCCTTTTCACTCCTGGACCGTCATCTATGAACCAGTTTTGTTCACCCCATTTGTCTTCCTCCAGGGTGTATTCTTCCCTGGAGACTCATGATCTCTCATGTAAATAGACACCCCCTCCACCAGACATTCCTGACACATCTGAATACAAGGGTGAACACTGATTAGGCCCAGACTGGGATTCCTTCTGTTATATCTATTATCATTATTGTTATTATTCTATCATTATCATCATTATGTTAATGATGATGATGATAATGGTGATGATGATGATGATGAACTGGGGTCCATTAGTGACAGTTACCATATATCAGACCATATTTTGAGGGAAAAGTAGAAGCACTCACTTCTTTTATCTCATTCATCCAATATAAAAACATTTCTAAAAGATCTCCACTATTTAATAAGCCTAGCACAGCACTTTTCTTCTTTAAAATAAACCTAATCGATGTTACTATACTATGTACTCTAGTACATAACTGACGTACTAGGAAAAAGATATGTGTAGGAAGCCTAGCACTGACTTTTTCTTCCTGCTCACACAAAACTGTCATTGCATATTAGAAAAGTAAGAGGAAAAGAAGCTTCAGAACATCCTCTCTGTAGGATATCTGGCTTAGGAGGCCTGGGTTCTAAATACACCTCATCCTTTAACTCACTGCGTGCATTTGGAAAAAGCTCAGAACCACTCCAGATCTCAGGTTCCTTGTTAATAAAATAATAATAATGCAGATTGTTTTGAGAAACAAAAGTGACTACTTAACAAACAATTTTCATTCTATCTTTCATCATTCACCAAGAATTGTTAAGAACATTATATTAAATGTCAGTTTCAGAAAGTTGCTGTAAGGTTATGAGTACGTGACAGGCAGACGAATATATCAACGGAGAGAGAGAGAGATAAATATTAACAAGATTTTTAAAGGGAAAGCTCAAAACGTCTCCTCACCAGTGTGGTACTGATAAAGAAAACTTAGATACAGCAATGAGCAAAAGATTTTTCCCTCTCTATCTGGATATCTATGTATCTACCTACCTAACTAGCCAGCCAGCCAGTCAGTTATCTATCTTAGTTTGCTGTGTATTCCCCACAACCACACAACCACAGTCACCTTGAATGCATGACTGGGGGTGGTAACTAAAGCTACAAGAACAGTAGAAATAAGTGAGAGATATCAATAAAGGGAAGTCACTGTCCTGTTTTTCCTCTTCACCTCGCCTATCTGACCCAGCTCTGCTCTACTCCTATAGATGCTTATATATCACAGACAAAATTTTCCTGATAGCAATAATTACCAGGATGAAACATTTTAATTTAGTTTAGATACTATTTTAAAGGAATCGGGAAATTTGATATCTGTCCAAGGCAACTGGTTCTTTTTCTTTTAAAACTTTGCATACTGAGAAGAATATGTTAGGCACTACGTTGCCTAGAACTGTGGAGGAAAAAAAAAACAGATGGATCAGATATAGATTCTTCCCTCAAAAAATTAATACTTGAGAATGTACTGGAGAATAGGATTTACACATCTATAAGAATGCATATATGGGGGGGAACTATTGCTACATAACAAATTACTTCCAAACTTAGTAGCTTAAAATAACAAACCTTTATTATCTCACAGTTTCTGTGGATCAAGAATTTGGGGAGTGGCTTGCAGCAAATAAATTCCTCCTTAAAGGGGTTGGAGGAAGGGTGGGGAGTTTTGTCTTGCTCAATCTGAGCACCTGAAACTTAGTAGTTAAAAAAAAAAGAATTTGGGAGTGGCTTAGCTGGGTAGTTCTGACCCAGGGTCTCTCATGAGGCTGAAGTCAGGATGTCAGCTGGGGCTACAGGCATCTGAAAGCTTGACTAGGGGGCAAGATTTGCTTCCATGATGGCTCACTCACATGGCTGATAGCAGGAAGCCTCATTTCCTTGACAGAGGGGACTCTCGTAGAGCTGCTTGAGCATCCTTACAATACAGAGGCTCCTCTCCCCAGAGCAAGTGATCTGAGAAAAGGAAAGGTGGAGGCTGCAATGTCCTTTATGGCCTCCCTTGGGCAGTCACACACCATAATTTCCAAAATGTCCTGTTGGTTTCACAGGTCAGCTGTATCTAATGTGGGAGGAGACTACATACAGGCATAAACACCAGGAGGCAGGGACCACTGGAGGCCATCCTGGAGGTTGGGAGTCTGGAGTCTCCCTAGTCTCACGAACCTGCAGGTCAAGGTCACATGGATATTTCAGACTTCACCAGCTCTTGTCCCACTCACTGACTAAACATTTCAAACTCTTAAAGTCTCCTTTCTTCCTCAGCATTTCTGGGAGTTCCTAGAGAGAATGCCACACTGCCACGTGGAGCCATGCTCCTGCCTAGGGTTGCGGCTGCATTGCTCCACCAGGCATTGCCAATGAGGAAATGGAGCCCTCGGTGCCAAACAGGCAGCATTTGTTTCAAAATCAAGGGCTATCCTCTCTACTCAGAATCTTTCTTACTGGGTCAAAGCCATCACTCTTGACTCCTTCTCTTCCAGAAGACTCCTCAACCCTCATGCAAATAGACCTGTCTCACCATTCACCAGGCAGGCCCAGATATGTCTGTATTCCACCTGGAGTCAGCATTTCTACTCTAGGCTACCAATTATGACCTGATGTATTTATAGTAATAAAACAGAAAGTTTAAAATGCCATAAGATGGAAGAACATTTTGATACATTTGCTGAGTCTCAGTCCAAGACAGTGTCTTTTTACTAGGTAAATTTCCATCACCACTACTCTTGTGATTAGGTCAAATGAAGTCCAAAGTCCAGCCCATCAATCACTGGGTGCTAACCTGTAGTGATAAACCCCGTAGCAACACACGGGTGGATGAACAAACAGGTCAACAGCCACTTCAGTTTAATGACTACGGAAATGCAGCCTAGATTTAACCCAGAAGCTGGCTCTGAACACTCTAATTCAAGGGAAGGCCAAAAGTAAAGTTTAAGGGCTACTGCATTAAACTCATCTTTATTTTTATTCTCTCCCCCTACCCACTATGAAAAAAACTATATTTTTAGTCATCTACTTAGGTATTCCTCAATAAAGCCTGAACTTGAGCAGAAAGATGGAGTGAACTGCATGGAACATTACCTTGACACCAGAGCCCTTAACAGAAAAAGTCCCACATTGGTCCTTCTGTCCCTGATCAAAAGCTCATTGCCTTAAGTCAGAGTTTCTGTCGCCAAAGAAGCCAGAAAACATCCAGACTAGAAGTAAAATGGCTCCACATGTTCATTTATAAAAGAAGGAATAAATTATACAGTAGACATCCAAGGCAGACAATTATAAACGAGGCAGGTTCCCATCTGATTTTTTAAAATTTACATAGTAGAAATTCTCATTGATGGGACTAGTTGAGAATGTGAATTCATGCATTCAGAATTGGAAAGTGTAAATATTCAGCATTATCATGGCAGAAGTCTAGCTTTGCTTGGCAAGGCTTTTTCATAGCAATAATAAAAGTAAATTGTGCTACTAAGACTTTCAGTCAGAAATGTTTCAATCCATTCAATGGTCTAAGGATCACATCAAACTATTAACTCCCTGGGAACAGATGTGGGATGTATTCCTTTTCCATCTTTGTCATAACAAATCACCACAAATTTAGCAGCTAACACAACACCCATTTTATTACCTCACAGTTCTGTAGGTCAAAGTCCAGTTACAGTCTGACTCAGCTGGTTCCCCTGGTTAGAATTAGCACAAGACCGATATCAAGGTGTTGGCAGGCCTGAGTTATTTTCTGGAGACTCTGGGATGAATACACTTCCAAGCTCATTCAAGCTGTTGGCTGGACTCAATCGCTTACAGTTGTAGGACTGAGGCACCCATTTCTTTGCTGGCTGATAGCAAGGAACTGGTATTAGCTCCTAGAGATCTCTCTCTCTGGTCCTCCTTAAACAATAACCTTCCCCATCATCCAATCGGTTGACTTCCCTTCTGCCCACAGATGGAAGAAAGCTCTGCTTTTAAGGATTCATGTGATTACATTGGGCCCACCTGGATAATCCAGGGTACTCTCCCTATCTTAAAGTCAGCTGAGTAGTGACCTCAATTACATTTGCAAAGGCTCTTTGCAAATAAGGTAACATATTCACTGGTGTGACATCAGAGAGTAAAGGTCATGGGGCTAAAACTTCATCTATCCCATGGGGGAAGAATGTGGAGGGGGAATGTTCCCTTTGTAATAAATACTTCTCTATTGCTCGGACTTTTTTCCTTACCTCAAGCAAAGGTTAGTTTTGTCATCTTATAAGCTTTCTTTTAAAAATATTTAACAATCATCTATTTTCAAGAGCACTCAATTTTTTCAGACCCCCTCATTCACAAATAATATCAACTGCATTCTTATCTGATAGCCGTCATTGTTTGGCCTAGTTTGATTTAAGATGGGAACTTTAAAGTTAAAAATTACATCTGTGAAGGTTTTTACAAAGAAATTTCTTTTCCCAAAGGGTATATCACTGGAATCACTTACAGAATTGAAAATATATCTCCAAATGTGATCAAACATGATTTTTGAAAGAAAAAAAGTGTTATGTAACTAATTAAACAATCAAGATTTTAAAACATGCCTTATGTACCCTCAGCACTAAGCACTGTGAGAAGCACAGAAGAGAGAAACGGTCCCCATGGCACGTGAAATCTCATTGGGAAGACAAAGATAAGAAACACAAGATAATGACAGCATACTCTCCTGTGTTATGTACAATTTGTACCTTTGGAGGTCAGAAGAAGAGACTGTCACTGACGGGGTGGGGGGAGAATGTGTCCTAAGGGAGGGGGAACTTGAGCTTGGCAGTAATGTTCTGTCTTTTTGAACCCTATCCATCTACTCCTCCTTCCCAAATAGGAAGTCTGGTTTGAGCCTAGCAACCTAAATCCCTAAGGGAGGGAGCAGCTGCTGGGTCACTGTGTTCCAACCTCCTCTTATCACACTAGTGCAAATTCTTCAGGGCTCTGACACAGACAGCTGCAGAGGCAATCCATGCAAATTACAACGGACTCTGCTATCCCAGGTCAAAAAAATCAGAAGTTATCATAATAAACTTAATTCCTGTTCCACGTGTTATTTAGCACTTGGGGATAAAATGGAAATATGCAGGATTAGGAGGGAGCAGCAGCTAAAATGGTCCACAGCCAAATATTCTAATTCTATTCTACTCTATTATAACCTTTAAAATACCATCACTTTGGCCTTCAGCTCTCCTAAACTGACTTAGGACTTTGGCAGTGCATAAAAGTTGTTACTGCACTACTTTTCTTTTCACAACATAATTAGAATTCCCTCACTTCCTGGGAATATTTATCCATCAGTTTAAAATAATTTCCCCAGAATGTTAAAAGACTGCCTCAGAAAATGTCCATCTCTCCTCACTAGTTATCAAACAGATAATCTGACTTGGATTAAAAACACTGTTTATCATGACCCATCCCAGAAGAGGGTATCAGCTGAAGTCATATACATCAATGCCTGCTGTTCTCAACCCTGTTACATTTGCCAAAATTCTGAATAAATTTAGTAACATTACACAGAGTGCCTCTTAGACAAGGCTATCCGTGCTGCTCAAGGAGGCTGGAAGCTGAAACCAAAACATGTTGGATGTTTAGTCCTGTCAGAGTATTACTGTTAATAACAACGCTCTGATTACATTAATAAATAATAAAATATTTTCTCTTTTTATAACCCTCTGCAGTTTAGAATACTCCATGCACTTTACATAATATGATGCAGCACAGCAGTTGTATTTTCTAGCGGCTGCATGGCATAGTGGAAAGAGCATTAGTTTTGAAGTTAGACATTAACTGGGCTCAAAAGTAACCTAAGTCCTTTACCAGCTATGAGACAGTGGGCTACCTTCTCTGAGCCTTACTTTCTCATTAGTAATATGGAACTAGAAATATTTCTCGGGTAAATATTACTAAACTGAAGAACTGAAATAAATTAATATAGAGAGCAAGAATTTAATAAGTGATACTGTGATTTCCCTATTATAGGATAAGGACACTGAAACTCAAGTATCGAATTATTTATCCAAAATTTTACAACAAATAAATGGAGGATTCTAGGGCAGAATTTAGATTGTTTTGGGTACCCCTGGTTAAATGAGGTGCATACCATACATACATGTGTTCTCTCACATGCCGGGGAAGTAAATAGGAGGGAGAGATGGGCAGATTGAAATCTGGTGTCAATATCCATTTCCTTACTCCCAACATCAGGAAAATTGCAGAATCACTAACACACAGAATTTCTACGAGGAGCCATGAACCAGGATGTAGTCAAGGGGCTGATCTTTGAGGCCATTCCACAGCTAGACAAAACACTTTCAGTACAGGACTCTTCCTTAAGTAACTAAGATGGTTCAGAGAATCATCTCAAGGCAGAGAACCAAAGCGTCCTTCCCAAGTGGCAAAATTAACTCCCCTCCACAAATGGGCCCCCTCCTGGGACCTGATGTGAGAATAAAAAAAAAAAAAAAAAATCAGGGATAAAAAGAAGCTACTTAGAGACCTAATGTAGGCTCTTTTTCAGGAACTGTGAAGCATGCAATGCCATCATAATGTAAAATGCATTAAACTGTCAGAATGAAGATCCTGTCTTCAATCATGTGAAGTCCCTCAAGATTTCCATGGTAAATTTTGCATTAAGCAATCTCCTGATCCTTCACCACCACCACCCAAAAAAGTTGCCTTACAAAGGAGAACACGTTGAAATAGTTTAATAAAATGTGTGATTCGTGAACATACACCAAGTAAAACTGTGAAACATTTTGTTAAGTTAATAGATTTAAACCCCTAATTCCATGGGTATTCCAAAAGTATTTCCATAAGTAATCCCATAAGTAGTATTAATTAAACATTATTTTGCTTAATTCAAAAAATCAATCAAAAGTCTAGTGACTAGGTGTTGATAATCAATCGTTAGGATTTTCCTCTTTCAGGCCCAGTGTTGAGTTATTGGGTAAAATTGGTAATTTAAGAAGGCTATGCAAATATCCTTAGGAATAGATACAAGTCTCAATCAGATATTTTGGAATTTGATAAATATATTTTTCCCTTTGAGGCTGAAAAGGCACTGATAACCGCTGTTTAGAAAGTTCTAATTTTAGATCTCATGGCATTTTAAAATCTAGAGACTCTTCCTTTATTAGTAAGTGATTTACAGATAAAAAGCAGATGTTCTGCCTTCATAGACACAATGAAAACAACTGAGTAATGTCTTCTTCTCCTTTTCTTCCCTTACTCTTCTTTGTAGTCTTTTCTAGTCCAGAAGCATGATTATGAGAACATGAGACCTAAAAATTAAACTGAAATCTCAGGTTTCATGAACTTGAATTCCCACACTCTCTCCTGCCTCTGGTTTCCAGCCCTCTTAAAGGGCTCTATCTTCTACCGATGATGACAGAAAAATCACTCATAATTGCTGAGCCACAGGGAACCATATTGAAGGATCCAAACAGATCCTTTGTCAACTATAGGGAATTCCAAGAATATTGGGTTCAATGACCATTTTTCAAACATTATAGATTTTGCATTCATAATCAATTCACAATGTCTAGATTTTGCCTCATGTCCACAAAGTATCCCCCATCCTTTATTAATAAGAGCTTATTTTAAAAGACAGAAAAAAAAAAACCTGTTGTCTAGAACCTAAAGAAAATCTGAAAAGACTAAATTATACATGTATTTATTGAGAAGTAAACCATTCAGTCTTAAACATTTCAATAGATTTTTGTTAGAATCAAGAGGTAATTAATTAGGAGTTTTGAATTTTGCCTAAATGCCCGGCAATATAACTTATATTTATAGAAAAATATACTGTATCATCTTCTGAAGTCAACAAGCCTAATTATTTAGGGTACTGTTGAACAAAACAAGAATAACTACAAGAACAGGAATCATATTAATAAGCATAAAAAAGATATTCATAGTTTGCAAGTCAAATAAATTGTCTGCAGTCCATAAACGGAAATATATTAAATTTTTAAAATTTTTGAGCATTTTTTAAAACAGTAAAAGCCTGTGTAAGTGAAGTCTTAGAACCCCGATAATTAAAGCAATTAAAAGTCCAGATGTGTTAATTAAAGTGGGCCCCAGTGCGAAATGCTCTATCTCCTCATCCCTTAAGATCACTCCTGAAGCACCTCTGTTATTCAGATGGTTTGGGACATGGTTCTGTTTTGTCCACATCACTTAGCAGCATTCAAATCTGGATAAGATTTCAGCTAGTGAATTTCTGCTACCACTGTTTTGTTTGTTTGTTTGTTTCCCTTAATCTCTCCTAAACTGACTGATTCAGGATCTGGCAATGCAAAAAGATTGTTGCTCACTTGCTGTTCTTTTCCCACCATAACTGTTTTTAAATCATGTGCAGTAAAGTCCCTTAATCTATCTTTCTGGCCCTCAGTTTCATTTGTGGTTTCTAGATAATTTCATAGTTTATGTCTATATATTTTTTGAATTTTATTTATTTTTTATACAGCAGGTTCTTATTAGTCATCCATTTTATACACATCAGTGTATACATGTCAATCCCGATCACCCAATTCATCACACCACCACCCCCTCCCCCCAGCCTCTTTCCCCGCTTGGTGTCCATACGTTTGTTCTCTACATCTGTGTCTCAATTTCTGCCCTGAAAACCGGTTCATCTGTACCATTTTCTAGGTTCCACATATATGCGTTAATATGCAATATTTGTTTTTCTCTTTCTGACTTACTTCACTCTATATGACAGTCTCTAGATCCATCCACGTCTCTACAAATGACCCAATTTAGTTCCTTTCTATGGCTGAGTAATATTCCATTGTATATATGTACCACATCTTCTTTATCCATTCCTCTGTCGATGGGCATTTAGGTTGCTTCCGTGACCTGGCTATTGTAAACAGTGCTGCAATGAACATGGGGGTGCGTGTGTCTTTTTGAATTATGGTTTTCTCTGGGTATATGCCCAGTAGTGGGATTGCTGGATCATATGGTAATTCTATTTTTAGTTCCTTAAGGAACCTCCATACTGTTCTCCATAGTGGCTATATCAATTTACATTCCCACCAACAGTGTAAGAGGATTCCCTTTTCTCCACACCCTCTCCAGCATTTGTTCTTTGTAGATTTTATGAGGATGCCCATTCTAACTGGTGTGAGGTGATACCTCATTGTAGTTTTGATGTGCATTTCTCTAATAATTAGTCATGTTGAGCAGCTTTTCATGTGCTTCTTGGCCATCTGTATATCTTCTTCGGAGAAATGTCTATTTAGGTCTTCTGCCCATTTTGGGATTGGGCTGTTTGTTTCTTTAATATTGAGCTGCATGAGCTGTTTATATATTTTGGAGATTAATCTAATTTTTCTGGCTCTCAGTTTCATTTGTGGTTTCTAGATAATTTCAGAGTTTACTTCTAAAAGTCAGACTTTATTCTTGAAGTTCAAGTTTTCCTTCCTGTCTCTTACTTCAAAGACACATATAATGTTTAAGAAACTCAACACTAATAGAATTGTACTATTTTTAGTGTAGGCCCACAAAACTGATGACTCTTACAACTAAGTTGCTATTAGACCAGATAATGACCCACTCCAATATATTGAATATACATATATTGAATATATATATACATATATGTATATGTATATATATATATATCCTGGTTTAGGAACTTGGATGGTGCTAATATCCTCTAGCCTTGATTGAGAAGACCAAACAGAAAGGTAGGAAGGAAGTGTCTCCCTAAGTATACTGATTTTAAATAACACCTTGAACTTTTTAAGAAATGTATTCATGCCATCAGAGTAAAAATTATGCTGATATTTATGTTTCAAATACCTATCTACAAATACTCCACAAGCAAACAATGGCTGTTTCCCTATGCCAGAAGAGTAAATCAAAGCCACTGAAAAAGGTAGTACTGCCTCCCTACTGCCCCACTCCAACCTGAATGATGCTTCCCTTAAACCTAAAGCAAGGTGAGTCAGGTGGGGATGTCCTCACGAGGAACGTGATCAATCTTAATATCCCAAAAAGTGGTCATTTCAAGCCTTTGTCTGGGTATTTGTGTAGCCTTCAATGTAATGGACTCGGTTTCTCGTACATTTCTTAAGGAGGAGATTTAAGGGCCTAACCTGGACCTGGAGGATGAAAAAATCCAGGGTCAGGGAGAAATCACTCCTGAATCTGACAGGCATAATTCAGGAATCTGTGCAGATTAGGTTTTGCTTCATGGAATACTTTTCTGCTTACCACGGACCCAAACACTACTGTTTTTGAGAATTAATATTTGTTTGAGGAGTCAGTAATTTTATGCGGATTCATTTTATTCAATAGTTGCTGACTGGATGACCAAGAAGAATTCTTACTGTCATTTCCCTCCTGCATAGATATTAGAAGGGAACCAGACTGGGAGCTTCTAAATCCACTTGATGTTTCTACTGAACCAAGATTGCCAAGGCTCATCTTAGACTTTCCTGCCAAGCCTGCTCAGATCCTAATAACTGGATGTTACTGAAGACTTGAAATCTCAAAGGTTAGGGATGTGGACTGCTGGGAACTACTGGGTCCTGCTACCAGATGAGGAAAAGAGAAGGATCTAGGGCAACACTGAGCCTAACAGTAAGCAAAGATACATCCTGTAGAGTTTTTAAGAAGGAGGCATTCTTCCTTATAAGAAGGTGGACATACAATCATGGAGCAAGATAGGAACTGGGGCGTTTGCTTGAGCCAACACGCAGAAAGCATTTAAATGCCTGTATGGTTTTCCCTTCGATGATAGACACTCTCATTTGAGGCACATAATTAAAAATTTTCTCTTCCTATGATGTAGTTCCTTTTAGTTTTCCCAACGTGTTAATCAGGTTGTATATACCTATACAGCATGCATTTGGGAGGGTGAAAAACTAAGGAACAGGACGGGAAAAGGAACTATGGTCTGGCTTGGATCACCCTTCTGCTGATGCTTATGCAGAGGGAGAGACTTGCTGAGAGGACTGTAGTCCAAGAGTCCAAGACAGTGATCAAGAGCAATGCAAATGGAGGACAACAGTGGAACTGGAACCAGCTAGGTAAAACTGGCCTTGAAGAAGCAGATACAGCAGATGACTCAAGAGGTAAACTGAAATTAACTCCCCTTTTCCCAAATATGTGAGAAAAGGCACCATTAAAGAAAGAAACTGACATACGGAATTGCAGAAGCTTAGACATTGGGCAGGTTGGGGTTGGGAACCCTGAGGTAGAAGGCTTTGTACCTCTCATGAGCAATCAAATGAAATTTCTACCCCAGCTTTTTAACACATATTCTAAGGTCACAGCTGTACAAAAATAGAATGTGTCCTTTGGGAACAGAGAAGGAACTGCTAGTTTATTAATGAAAAATTAAACTTTCTTTGTTATTGGTTTCTTGGTGGCTGACCAAGTGATTTCATCTAGGTGTATAGGCAAGAAAACATGAATAACAGCAGAAAAATTCATTTTACCGAGGCAGCCTCTATAACCTAAACATATATATTAGGTTTGAAAAACGACCAACTGCTATAACCTTATTTAGCAGGCAGACCACATCAAGTTGGAAAGATATGACTGCAAACCCTATAAAAAGCTTTGGGTTATTTTCCCCTCCAGTTTGGCAAAAAATAGTAGGAATAAGTCTTCCTACTTATAGGCACCATAATTATGAATTATGCCCTGATGACCACAGTATGAAATCAAACAAGTGCCTCACTCACAGACCCCCAGACATTTCCCTCTGTATCTGCTTGAAGACCAGCTCCAATAACATATGCATTTGTTTGAAATTGTCTTGGAGCCTGAGTTCAGCTACTTTTCACCAAGCTATTTAAAATGAATTACGTGGTCTAAATGGATATTGAATCCTTTAAGGACAAATGCACCGTATGAATACAAACATAGCATAGAACTAGGAGAAAATTCTATTGGGTTAAGGGATAATGCAAATCCTGCAATAAGAACAGAGAAGCACAAGAGCCACGGGCATTGCCGTCAGAAGAAACCACAGAGGACTCCAGGGGGAGGTTGAAGGTGGCGACACAACACCCTGCAGAGCCGCTACCCTGACTGCCACACAGAGGCCACATGTGTTCTGCACACCTAAGCATTCCAGAGGTGGGACTGGTGAAACCCACAAGATTAATGAAACCAGGCTCAAAAGAAACTTTGGGCTTCCTCAAAGATGAGTTATTTACAAGTGCCCAGCTATTATCATTCCCAGAGAAGGACAGCAAACTGTCGACATTTTTTTAATGTTAAAAAAGCATAGGGAAAGGGAAAATCTAGGAGGAATTGTTGTACAGGATGATTATAATAAGATTATAAAAATAAATGAGCTCTAGCATCTGAAATCACCTAATGTAGCAAAGACGTCTGGAAGCTCACAAAGATGTGTTTCATCTTCCTCTGAACATACAGCTAACCTACATTTCCCAGCCTCCCAAGAGTTGGGTGCAACCATTTTCTGAGTTCTGGTCAAAAACTGTGAGCAGATGTGATATATGTCACTTGCAAGCCTGCCCCACCGAAACCCCCCATGTGCTTCATGCTCTTTTCCCTTTTACCGGCTAGATGCACTTGATGATGAAGCCCTATAGATCCTTGCTTCTCAGAGTCTGGTCCACGAATCAGCAGCATTGGCATCACTTGGCACTTGTTAGAATGCAAAATCTTAGGTGCCATCCCAGGCCTCCTGAAACAGAATCTGCATTTAACAAGCTCCCTGGGTGATACATGTACGCATTCAAGTTTGAAACACAAGAGTCTAGACTGGAAAATGGTACATCTGCAAGATGAAAAGAGCATGAACCCCTGAACTGTCATATGGACGAAAGTCACAGACTGACTAGAAATATCTGCCTTGCATTCACGAAAGACTGGGAGATAAACTATGTATGAACCACTGTTGTGGTTTTTTTTTGCTTTTATTTTTTAACACAGAGGAGCTTACTCTAACAAATACAACAAAACACAGCTACTCCTAAACCATCTTGAGCCTGCGTTCTGTCCTTTTGAAACTTGGAATATCAACAAAACCTTTAGAAGCAGCTTGAACTAACCAAGAGACTATTTTATCACATGACAAATCTCTGCATGGCTTCAAACGTAGGTTGCTCTAGGGTTTTTTATACTAGTAGATGAGTTGTGTAAAATAAAGGTAGAATTTTTCAACCTCCATCTATTTCCAGGTCAAGATTTCCTTCCTTCCATTTTTCCATAATGTTATCAAGTCCTTTTTAAAAGGGCCAGTGTCGGCTTCAGCATCCCTGCTGGCTTTGAGCATTTATCATTTTAAGAATGAAATCATTCTTCCTGGCATATTATGAGCCCTTTTTGTCGGGTAGTTAACTAAACTGGCACCAGTTAACTGTGATCTAAACTTTATATTGACAGATCTGGCAACTGACTGACATTCCTTGCACTAATTTTGGCTGTCCAATCTGAAAAAAAAAATATGTTTGAAGTATGACTTATCTTAAGCTGACAGCAATCTTCATCAGGGTGCCAGCCATTGACAGAGTAAGGGAAAGGACCCAGCATAAAATCCTAGCTGAATACGCTTTCAAGGCAGGAAGGAAGAATTTAGAGCCCCTGGTCCTCAAAGTCATAATTTAATTTAACAACCAAGGCTGGAAGGAAAACAACTGTTTCTTACTAAGCCTCACCATCAACATTCTATTTTTCCCTGATACCACATTTGTCTTACCTTGTAAAGCTCAGGATTACCATCTTCAAATCTTATAATAATACCTGACACACACCAACTATTCCTGCAGCTCAGTAGAAACCCTGAAATGTAATTATAGGAAAAGATCTAATAAACCAAAGATTAGCAACAGAAATGTGAGCACCGTTAACTGGCTTTGGGGGGGAGTTGGTGGAGGGTGGGGAGGCTGATATGAAAGCCAGAAACTAACCAGCTGAAGGAATAATGACACAGAAGCAACTGACAAAATTGGTAAGATCCATCAGCATAATCATGGTGCATTAATGACAGTATCTGGGTAGCAGCAGAATCATTTGACCATCAGACCCTGAATTGTTACATCTCTCTTTTCCCAATGAAAATGAGATGCTGAAATACTTTCAGACATTAACAAGAAGCTGTATGGAACCATATTAATGTTTCTTAGACCAATCACAATTAACAACCCAAACTCTGTGTTTTCAGAGTATGCCAACATTATATGTAAATACATTAATATGTTGCTATTCACTGTCATCTTTTACTTTTGGTACGTTTGATAAGAGGTGTGTATTTGTGTGTATAAATACTAATGGTGAGCAAGATAAAATAGCCCTGGGTTCTGTGCTTAAATCCTTGTATTGGGATTTACGGCAATAAACGAGGTGGAGTGGGGAGGGAAAGGAGTATATATTGCCTAGAAGCTAAAATTATTTCCTAGCACCATCAAGCCAGAGTGAATAAAGTTCTCCTGGGGAAATAGTGTTCATTCAAATGGGCTGCATTGGACACTATGGTACCATTAAGTGATACCAAGTAATCATTTACCAAACAGTTAACCTTTGATGCTAAAAAAAAAAAAGCTTCAGCCTCTTTATCTCTATTTACATTTTTGGTAGCCAAGACGTAAATGTAGGAATAAAAGCACATAAAAGATAAGACACAAACTCATATACGGTAGGCACCAAGTCAATGTGCTACTGACTCGTTGTTCTCTGCCCTTGGTCCACCTTACTCATTACTTCATGCCACCTACCACCACTGCCCAGCCCATGGGGGTTCATGAGACTCTATTGGTACTTCCAAGGCCTCTCTTCCCAGGCAGCTCTAACTCTCTGCTTCTTCCCTCACCTTCTCTCCTCCATTAAACAAATTTTTCACATGACTCATTTCTCTCCCTCCTCTTGAAATTGGTTAACCCATGCTTAGTTGTCAGACTTCCTTTAGTGTTTAAAATCAGGTAATATTCATGTAACAGAAACCTCCTGTGTCTTGACCACCCCCCCAAAAGTGACTCATAGAAGAATTTAGATATTGTGATGAAGCTGGCAAAGTGATGGGGGAGGGGGGATGCTGAAGGTATAGTTTTGAGTAGATAAGCCTCTCAGCAATTTTCAAATGGCTTGATGAAAGTAGCTGCTTTTTCTGCAAGTGTGTAAGACTGTCTTCGCCACCAAGAAAACTTCTATGACTTGAAAAGGTAAGACAGGCGAAGATAAGGCAAAACAAGATAAGTCAAGGGATGGGAAGGGGAGAGAGCAATGGCAGATATAAGCCAGGCACTGTGAAAAGTGATGTTATATACTTATTTAGTCTCAAATCCCTACGTGATGCCCCTAACACTCAATTTTACACGTGATGTTTCTGAGGTTTAGAGGCATGAAGTAACTTAGCCAAGGTCACAAAGTGGCAGAGTCAAGATTTAAAACCATCTGTCTCAGTCCCAAGTTCATTCATTTCCCTTGGCCCAGGCTGCCCCGGGCACAGCATATTCTGCCCCATCATTCTGTCAGATAAGTGGAAGGGCTCATTTCTTTCTTTCGTCATAAAGGAAATTTTGCTGAGGTCTCACTCTTGGACACAAAACCTTCCCAAGTATTACCTTTCGTAATACATCTGAACTCTATCATTGCTTTTCCCCACTGTCCAATGCAAAGCACCCACGTGCTAAAAGGGTGTCTTGACCTATCATCTGCTCTCCTCTTGACTAATGTCAATATTTCAAACTTTGCCCCCTTTAGAAAAACAAGGATTCTCTGTCTGCAGTACGTTCAAGATGGAGCTGATAAACAGGTGGAATTCTCTTTACAGAGGAACAAGAGAAATATACTGGGGAAACTCTCTGAGTCAAGCTGCAGGTCATTAGTAGCATGACATGCAAGAATTCACATTGAACCTGGCCTCCTCTGACATTAATGCAAATCCTCACCCTGGCCCTGGGGGCTGAGGAGTTGAGAAAGGGAGCGATGTGACGTGATGGATACTGGCAGCTTTGCACTGGGGATGTGAGGAGGGGGAAGCGGGCAGCAAATACAGCCTGCGGGCTCATTTTCCCCACCCCGAAATCCCCCGTTCTGTGCTGGGAAAGGATCTAGGCCTACATAAGAAACAAAGTGGCTTTGTTTTGTCATTGTGTTTATCTGTCACATCCAACAAGACTGTACACTTAAGGCAGCAGATAAGCTCAAGAAAAATACCTCAGAGCAGCCAGGTTAAAGGAGAGGCAGCGCCATGCTGTAGAAGGACAATAAGGCTGGCAGGCAGGTCTTTGTCATCCAAGTGAGATTGTGCACATGACTGAGATAAAGGAAATGAACACCATCATCTCTAAAGTCTGGTCTGAGCCCTCCCCTCCCGCATTGCTTGAGACAATGAGATATTAGGGGCTAATTATGAGTTAATATCCATCTCCCCACACCCTTGTGGAAGCAGCTGGAGGCATTTCTCTTGCCAGTGATTCTGACTGTTGACTCTCTCCTGCTTCGCAACCTCAGCCAAGCCCAGGAAAGCCTTAGTTCATGAGGGATTAAAATGAGCTCCTTATGAGAGGCAAGTGCTGCACTAATCACTTCAACACACACCATCTCGTTTCATTGCTGCAGAAACTGCATAATAATTATCATTGTCTCCACTTTAGAGATGAGAATATTGAGGCTCAGGCATACTAAGTGAGCAGCCCGAGGCCAGCAGCAAGTTTGACTTGAGAGTTGAATCTAGATGTTCTGACCCCAAGACAACTGCTCTGAACCTGTGAACCTCGGTTTCTGCTTCTACAAATTCCCCTCAACACACACACACACACACACACACGCACACACAAACACAAAGTGCAGATGGGGTATATCTGAAAGCATGAGGCAGAAAAAGTATGTTTGGAGAATGCACTGAAGGCCTGTTCCTAGTTCTACTGAAGAAAGAAAAATGTACAGGGACATAGGAGTTTGCTTCAGATCTGGCAAAATCAAGTTCAGGTTCGAGTGCTAGATCCCAGCTTCTGCTAAGGAAGAGATGGAGCCACGAGACAGCCGCGGGCAGCTTTGCAACTGAGAATAAAATAAGATGCTGGGCCCTCCGTGGTATGGAAGATTCTGGAGGAAAAAGCCCTCCCTGGGACCTTGCTCATGTTCTGTAGCCGTGTTCTGAGCCAACCCAGTAGATAGAGATATGGTGGAAAGAACAGAAGGACTGATGGAGCCACCTGGTTGGATATTTGTCAGGAATATCGTAGAGAGGATTCTAATATCAAATTAATGAAATTAAACTACATAACCTTTGAAATGTCTCGTCAACCCTAGGATTCCAGGAGAAGAAACATGACTTTGTGTTCTTATATAACTTCGCACATTGGGAGGAGGAAATGATAAGAACAACAAGAGTGGTAATAACAAGTATTCATGGAGCTCTCACCATGTGCCAGGTGCTCCTATCGCCGATCATTCGATGCTATAACCCAGCACCATACGGACAAAAACAATGGCAAGAGGTAGAACAAGGATGCAACAAATTAATTAACGGAGTAGGAATTTAATTTGAGTGGAGTCCAAGGGGAATTGTAATTCATTATGGCAGGCTGCACAAGACTTCTCTTGCCCTTCAACAATGCAAAGAAAGCACTAGACAAAGGAAGCTTCACGAGGCCACCCCATCACTGCCAGTGTCCCTGGAAGTCTCCATATCCACAGGCCTGCAGGAGAAAACGCAGTGGAACTGTGTAAAAGATGATGCTTCTGACACTGATCCTGACATGAAAGATAGGTGTCACCTTTTCTAACTCTCAGAGCCCACAGTGACAATCAGAGCAGTAATCACTACTCGTGAAAACACGACGATCATACGTACTTTCTCCCTTCGCTGCTTACGCCACAGAATTTGATGCTATCCTAGCATTTGACTGCTTGCCCTCCTTGGACTCTTCTCCAAGTAGCTCCCCAATTAAATCACAAGTTCTTCAAGGGCAAAGCCCTGGTCCTTTTCTGTGCACCTCAATAGTAGTTAGTTCAATGATAAATATACTCTAAGTGCTCAGTAAAATACGCATGGAATGGAGTGGAAAATCAACCCTGATGTGGAATCAGCAGCCACTTCCACCCAGTGTGTGTGTGCACACTGTCCCTTGTTGGGACGGCAGCTGTGATGTGTGATCCCCACTTTGTTCTGCTGTCTCCTGAAGTCTCCCCGAGCCCCGGTGGGTGCCCACTGGATGCAGTCCTCATGCTCTGCTTCAACAGACCCTTGCAGTTCTCTTCAGGCTTCTCTGTTTGTTGCCCACCCCTTGTGACTTTTGAGGGTCCTGTTTTTCTGAGGGGGGATTCTTTTAAACGTTAGTCAATCTTTTTCAAATGCTTCTGTCCTATAGAATTGTACTGTAGTAGCTTTCCCAGGATTCTCAAACTTCAGCAAACCTAACAATTCCCAGGGTCCACCCTTAGATGTTTGTTCTGGAATAGGATCAGGAATCTACAGTTTCAATAAACCCCAACAGATGATGTCTGATGCAGGTGGTCCATGAACCACCCTTTGAGAAACACTGACTCTCTCTCAAAGGAATTGTAAGTTAGGACCTTAGTTGTATGATTACTTATTATCATGATTCCCAAGAAGCAGAATTCTGAATGTGCTTCACCTCTGGGGTCCTGGAATCACTGCTAGTTTTTCAGGACTCAGGTGTATCAACCAGAGGATGTTCTGAGAGAAAACACAAGAAAGAAGCCTGGATTCAGTCAGAAAGCTGTCCATGTGCTTAGATACCAGACTGAGAGGGAATGAAGCCAGAGAATCAATGGGAAAGCAACTGCTTTAGGAGGAGACAAGGTCAGAAGACTGGTCTCAGGTCACAATGAAGAAGTGTCATAGCTCTTGACAGCACAAAGGGACAATGAGTTGTCCACGTGGTTTACTTTGACTGAAGCCCCAAGCCTCTCTGTGGCCACGTCACCACTAACTTAAAGCTGTAATGCTTACCAGTGTTTACATGTAGTATGAGGGAGATCTTTCAGCAAAAATTGTGAAGTAAGTTAGGACAGTTTTCTATATATTTCTCCTTTACTTTGGTTATCTTTATTCATATTTTATTGTACAACCTTCCACTCACCTGCTTAATAAGGTATCCAATGGTTTCAGACTCTTTCTTTCCTTTCTACCATCTGAACCTACTTTCCAAAAAGTATATGTACATTTAAGGTTAAGGAGTTCATACAGCTTAAAATATTACCTCTCCCACAATTATTTATCTCTTATAAAGTTATCTATACCAAGTAATGTAATTGCAAACCATCAACCATTTATGAGAAATGTAATTTTGCAAGCAATAAGAATTTCTAGTACTTATTTGCACAGATATGAGACTGACATTGCTAAGAAAATTTCATGAGGCATTTGAAACCATTTAAGCTGAGTTTTAAACTGGCCTAGAAGTCAAGCAAAGAGCAGCCATGGACAAGGCTGGTTGCATGATTTACTGTGAGAGTATCCCCTTCTCCTTGGCTCCCTTGGTACCCAAGTCTGCATTCATCTAACATTTCTCACACCAACTGTACTGAGCTTTGGTTTCAGTTTCTCCCCTCCCCTCAACCAGACTGTGAACAACTCACAAAAAATCCAAGTCTGAGAGGCTGGCCTATAAGACATCCCTTGATTATATCCCCCTCAACAACAATAGTTTGGCATCCATCCACATATAAAAGTGACTTGTGGGAGCTGTGGGATCCCGGTAGGATATTATGAAACCCTCGTGCAGTCCAAGAAAGAGGAAAGCCATTTTGAGAAAACAGGCTGTACCCAGGAGGCTGATTTGCTGACCAGGGTCCTGGCTATAGACCCAGAAATGGCTCCATACCCCTAAGGACTTGGCTACAACCCATTTGGCTTTGGTTCTATCATCAGCACCATACATCAAGGCCCCAGGAATCTTGCCCATCTGTGCATCAGGTAATAAGCAAACAGACCCTATGGACCCGAAGTGCCTGTAAGCTACCTCCAGCCCCTCCCCGCCATGGCCTGGGGGCCCCTGGAGAATAATAACTTAGACAATCACCACCAGACAAGCGAGCCTTTGTGGAAGTCCAGAAACCTAGGGGGAAAGTAGGAGCAAAAAACTCCAAGAATGGACCCCTGGAAGAGAGCAAGAGGAAGAGCTTACCTTTACCACATCACCCCTCCCCCAAGGCAGCACAGCCCAGTACAAGAGAGCCCTTCTCAGCCCATGATTTTTCCCACCAGAGAAAGTCAGATGTGTGAGTGAGCATCCAGCTTCCCCAGCTGTGCGGGAGGCTGCCAAAGATCCCCATGTCTCTCTCACCTCATCCAGAGTAGTGAGTTGTGAGCTGCTTGACTGGGCTGGGGGGGTTGAGCAGCTGGGAGAACAGCAGCCAGGGCTCAGAACAGATCCTCCTAATGGTGTTTTGGACTCCATCAAGAGGCCTGCCCACAAGCCACTGGGGACTCCTCACCTGTAGATCCCCCCCAGCTGGCCCACAAGCAACCCCAGCACTCCATGCCCTCACCCACACACACCCCCACCTCACAGCTGGCTCCCTGTGTGTTCTCCCAATGGCAGTTAGTGTGAGCTTTTACAGATAGCTAGTGAGCACGCACAGAAAGCTGGTCCAAATCTGTGGGTCCCGGAGAGACCACAGACTTGAGCATTCAGCACCACCCTAGGAAAAGGAAATGAGAAGACGTCAACACTCAGCCTGGCTTTGCATGATCAGAAGAAAGCAGACAAGTTTAGGAATTCTTCCATAGGAGAGAGCAAGAAGTGCAGTGCAGGGATATCCATAGAGAGGGTCTGAGAAAGCCTCAGAATCCCTAGAAGGGCTGATAGAAGGTATTTCTCTCCCAAAGTCAGGCAGTGAAACTGAAGGAGATGACTACTACTTCAAATGTGAAGACAGCAACACAAGACTTCAAGGAACATGAAAAATCAAGGAAACAGGCCACCACCAAAAGAACACACTGTTTCACAGTAACCAATCCCAACGACATGAAAATCTGTGATTTACCTGATAAAGAGTTCAAAACAGCTGTTTGAACAAAGCTCAATGAGCTACAAGAAAACACAGAAAGACAATTCAATGAAATCTGGAAAACAATACATGAACAAAATGAGAAGTTTAGCAAAGATAAAAACCATAAAAAAGAAGCAAACAAATTCTGGAGTTGAAGAATACAATGAATGAAAAATTTTAAATGCAATAGAGAGTGTCAACAGCAGAATAGATCAAACAGAAGAAAGAATCTGTGAAGTAGAAGACAGGAATACTTTGAAATTATCCAGTCAGAGGAGAACAAAGAAAAAGAATGAAGAAGAGTAAAGAAAGCCTACATGAACCATGGTATACTAGTAAAAAAAAAAAATCTGCAAATTATTGGTGTGCTGCAAGGAGAAAAGAAGGAAGAGGAGGAAGAAAGCTTATTTAAAGAAATAATAGCTAAGAACTTCCCAAATCAGGGTAGAAATCTGGACATCAAAGTTCATGGAGTTAATAGATCACCCCAAAATTTCAATCCAAAACAATCTTCTCCAAGACACATTATAATAAAACTGTCTAAAACCAAAGACAAAGGAAGAATTCTAAAAGCAGCAAGAGAAAAAAAAAATCTCTCATACAGGGAAGCCTTCATAAGGCTATCAGTGGATTTCTCAGCAGAAACCTTTCAGGCCAAAAAGTGGGGGGTGATATATTTAAAGTGATAAAAGGAAAAAAACTTCACAAAACCCTGTGAACCAAGAATACTTCACACATCAAAGCTTGTCCTTCAGAAATGAAGGTGAGATAATACTCAGTCTAGTCAGGATTATATCAAAGTCAAATGCAATGATATTCTTTGAATACATTGAGCATACCATAGATTTCATATTATGATATGGCCTAAAAAAATTTTTTTTAAATGCTGTGGCCACCAATAATCATAGAGCCATTAATTCAAAGCAGTATATCCTTTAAGCACTTGCCTCAATTATCTGGAGTGTTCTAAAGATACAGGTGCCTAGGCCTCCCTCCAGACTTGAATCAGAAGGTAGACTTCAAAAGCCCACCAGAAATTCTTATGCACCAAAGGAAGACAAAAATGAGAGCCATTGATACAACAGATATTGAACAACACACTGGGGACTGTTTACTTGAAGGCATTATGTAGAACAAGGACTGTTGATTTAGAAGAGATTCGGTGCTGGAAAATCAAAAGGATTCTCTAACTGCTGAGAATTACTTAACATAACCTCATAATCTGCCAATGGTGTACATGACTTCCTGGGAAGACTTTAAGAAGCTGTGGTCAATAATCCATGATGATTTTGCAAAAACATTAACAGACACAAAACTCCTTGATTGTGATGGACATAATCATAAAATGCCTTGAAGAGTTCTCTGCTCCATCTCACAGTGCTGCCACCTACAGCCCTGCTCTGTTTACTTGGAACATGGGAATTTACAGGCAAGATCCATTTTGATACATCTGCATTTGTTTGTGTTAGATTTAGGAACCTTGCACCACAACCATATCTAAACAGTCAGCATTGAAATTTATCCCCTCTGGCAAATAACTAGGCAGAAAAGAAGAATACAAATGACTAAGGATGAACCGAATGAAGCAAATGTCCAGAGAAGGTGGGCAAATAAGACTAGCTTAATTTCTGTCTTTTAGCTTGCCAACCTCCATCCAGCATCAATATTGTTGATGGAGCATTATGTGACTGTAAACTGACCATTTCTATTCAGGCTTACTCAAACTAGAACTGACTGCACTCTGACTGGAATTCTCTTCTCCTACTCCTTCTCATGGCTACTGCTTTAACTAAAAAAGTTTCCATCTTTCTTCCCACCCACACCCTCCTATGTTTCATCTCCTTCAAGCATACAGCTCACTGTATTTTCCAAAGATGGACGGACCTGCTCTTCTGCAATGTGACTTTACCACTTATCTACTAAGAGACAGAATCTATTTCTCAACCCCCTCTTGAGTTTAGGTGGGCACTGAGATCGATTTGACTAATCGAATACATCAAAAATGTCCTTGTACCACTGCCAGGATCACCCTTAACTATTCTAACTTCGTGATTTTTTGGAAGCCAGACACAATGTAAAAGTATGACTACCATGAGACAACCATTTTGTGAGAAATCTGTTAAAGTAACCAGATTGGGCCCAAGATGGAGTCACTCATGCTAAGCCCCATCCTGGAGGATGAGACCCCACATGGTGAGAGAAAGATGCCAAGACCACCAAAACACTAGTCGTGTGAGTACAGAAGTCGTGCTGGAAGTAAACCCTCCGTGCCCAGCTATCTCAGTTGATGCCATGTGGATCAGAGATGCCTGCCTAGCCAAAACCCACCCCATTCCTAACCCTGGAAATCAAGAACAAAACAAACAGTTGTTTTAAGGCACTAAGTTTTGGGTGATTTATTATAGAGTGAAGGAGGGCAGAATATGCCATCCCAGAATATGCCTCTTTGGCATAAAGATTATTTTGAGCTGATTATTTTTGAGAAAGAGCAGTGTAGAAGCTCTGAAAATAAGATAGAAGTTAAGCTCTTTAAGGGAAAGTTACATTTATAAAGGAAATTTCCATTTGTAAGAGTCTCCTTCTCTGTACCAGGAAGAGACGGATGACTCTAAATCACAAGAGAATCTTGTCAGTGGAAAGGTGTCCACTTATACCTGTATAACAAACCTTACCCTTATTTACAGTACTTTTCCTGGTAACCTCCCATAACTGGCCTCCCCTCTCCCCCAACTGGTCTCTTTTATCTTTAGCTGAATATAGTATTTAAGCTGGTGGCCGGGGCTCAATTTCCCTGGGTCTTTCCCGAGTATATGCGAGATACACGTTAATAAATTATTTGCTTTTCTCTTGTTAATCTGTCTTTTGTTATGGAGGTCTCAGCCAAGAACTCAGTATGGTTAGAGGGAAAAATACTTTTCCTTTCTTACAACAGTAATAGATAACTGGAATAGAACATTTAACCTTTAAATTACTTATTTATTTATTTATTTATTGTCAATCTTCATCCACTAGAATATAAGCTCCAATCAAGCCATGGCCTTTTGTCTTATTCATCACTGTGTGCACAGTGCCTGGAATAAAGTAGGTGTTCAATAAATATTTGTTAAATTATTATTAAATGCCTCTTCTCCCTGGAGACTCTGAAAACTCACTTAATAATGTACTCTGGCTAATATTCTGCTTGTGCCGGTTCTTCTTTCATTTTTATTAAAGGCATTCATCTTTTTGAGGAAATACATGTCATGCAAAGTCCAGAAAACATACTAGCAATGCAACATCATCACACTGATCAACTGCAATTTTCAAAAGCAGAGCCAAGAGAAGCATTTCCTTCGGGGCCCCCAGCATTTAATTTTGAGTATAGTTCCTAAGCTCCCACCCATGTCACAAAATTTTAAAAAAATTAAAAAACCCAGTATCTCCTCTCTGATCACTGCAATGGCTGATGTGCAGCCATACAAAGGAAGCGAACTTCATGTATTAACTGGAGAGAGAGAGCGTACGGCTTTCAAGGATAAGGGACTGTATCAGAAACAACTAGCAAGAGCTTAGGTTCAGGTTTTATTGTATTTTCAAGGTCCGCACAGTCCTTCACTGATTATTTGATTATCCCAGCATAGTATGATTTTCTCCATTGAATGGCTGATATTGAAGTCTGTTCATTTCTTCCTTTATATACAATAAAAACCCTAAGAACTCCAGTGGTTTTGCATCTTCTAGCATAAGTGTCAAAAGCCATCCTAAATGTTTGCAAACTTGCAGTTAGAACCTTCCCTTTAGCATATTATGTACCAAATATGTTTTTTTCAAAAACAATTTCTCTGCTTCTGTAAGCAGCCCATAGCAATAGACTCCTTTTGTTTGTCTACAAAGTAGCTAAGAACCTTAGATGGCAAGCATACCATTGCTTTGCCAAAGAAAAGCAAAATCTGTTTCTTCCCAAATATCAGGAGTTCATTTTCCCCAGTGCAGCGTGGCAAGCAGTCACAGACTTAGGGATACGCTGTCCCATGTTCTGCACAGATGTCGTGGGTAGGTGAATGTACATGTCTTATATACAGCCATTAGCCCTAGGATAATGGCAGCAAGAATGTTAGCAAGGCTTTGTTTGCCCTTCTCTGTTTTATAAGTTTTTTTTCATGCTTCTCCTTTCCCTTACAGAGCATTGTAAATACATTTGGCACTTGGGGTTTTGTCAAGGCTTTTTTCAGATTTTTCCTTATATAGATGCTATTCATCTATTCTCACAACTCTCTGTAAAATTTGCAGCATTCTGGTACTTAATATTTACTTTTTAAGGTGTACAGGATACCCACTAATGGAAATTCACATTGTTAGCAGGTTACAATTTCCTACCTCGATATCTGATAACTGTATTTGTGAGTTTTTTCAGCTCCATGTCTCAGTTTTAAAACATACCATGCTTAATACAGGTGCAAACCATCATACATATTAAATGAGTCAAATTGCACCTTCCGCCAATATCAGCGTGATACCAGCCTTCCCACCACACCTACCATGAGCAACACTGGCAACCTAAACAATCCTCCCTAGCTCCCAGCTTGGGGGCAAAGAGAGATTCCTGTGGTTGTGCTCAAGTAGGATGAAACTATTAAAGAGTAAAATACCGGAGCTGTTTCTGATTGTAGAAAGATGATGGGGTCATTAGCAAGAGATTCTGACATTGACTTTGGTCAAAATTTTGAAAAGTCCTCTTTTCATCGTCTAAAGTAATATCATCACATGACGGTTATTAAGATGATGAAGAAAACACAGGAACAAAGCAAGGCTAAGAATCCATTAGAGTCAGTAGTGAGCTCATTTTTTGGTAATAACCAACTATCCAGGATCTGTCTACAGCTCGCTCCCTTTAATAGCAGAACCTGACATCTACATTTCCGTACAATAGGGGGCCAGTTTTCAGCTTTTATGTGAAAGTTACATAAGTTCCACAAAAAGAGGCAAAATTAAAATTGCTGAATAAGAGAGGCAACCATCCTGCTAAACCTTGTACTTTGAGTAAAGATACAGATAGCTGCAGAGCTGAGGACAGAAGAATAAGAACTTCCAGGGAGACTTAACAAGCATCAGGGATTTTATAGGAGGTTTTGCAGGGGAGCAGAGATTCCTGACTCAAGAACAAAACACCATCAGCTTAAACATGGAAGAGAAGAGCATTAATCCTTCTACAGTGTGAACCCTAGAACCTAAAAATTTAAGAAAACCAGACTAGTTCCGAAGAGAAACCATTCCCTTACCTACACTGATTACATAGTTTTACCAATTTCTATTAATGGGACATTGGAAATTAATATCACACCTCCACTTGTTATCATTCAAAGTTTATGCAGTATAACAACATAATTCTCATTCCATTAAACGGGTTCATTACTTCTCAGCCAATCCTTTTGATTATCTTCATAAAGTCATAACTTTTTTTTTTTTTTTTTTGTGGTACGCGGGCCTCTCACTGTTGTGGCCTCTCCCCCTGCGGAGCACAGGCTCCGTACGCGCAGGCTCAGCAGCCATGGCTCACGGGCTCAGCCACTCCGCGGCATGTGGGATCCTCCCAGACCAGGGCACGAACCCGCATCCCCTGCATCGGCAGGCGGACTCTCAACCACTGCGCCACCAGGGAAGCCCAAGTCATAACTTTTTAAAACCCTCTAGATATCTCATGTCCAAGGTGAGAAGGCTAGGTAAATAATACTTGACATTGCTGTTCTTACAAGGAGTATTTCTACCAAGAACCTGCTACATGGCACTTGCTATACTGACACAGGGTTGAGCCACAGGTGCCATTTTAGCTCACACAACTCTACAAAAGAACAAAGATCATAGATTGCAAATTATTGTCCATTCCTCTCTCAATGCACAAGTCTAACTGAAGCACTCTCTGTCTACCCATCAAGTGCACAGAGACAGATGCCACCTAGTGTTTCATAGGCTCAAATGCATCCCAATTATACTCCTCTGAGTCTAGTTCCATGTTGGGATTATCCAGATATAGGCATGACAAAGGTACCGTGATGTATTACATGCAAAGAAAATTTAACATGTTATGGTCCTAGTTGTTCCATTAACCAGCTGGATTATGTTGGGCAAAACTCCCAGGTGTCTTGAATTAGTTGCTCTCTACAACCTCTTATAAGTAACAGACTCTATTTCAGTTCTGACTAATGCAAAGCCACCCATGGAAATTTAAACTTTTCACATTTAAATCTTGATTTAGAGCAGAACAAAATTCCAGGAAACCAAACAACACTTTCTGAGGCTAACCTGTGATGTATACTGACTCCACTCTGTAAAGAAGAATGTTTTCTCAATTAATTAACAGACGTGGACTTGAAACACAAGTACACATTAGATCACTCTAGGCAATGGTTTATCATCACGTACAGTAAGGAATAAAAGAAGTAAAGACAGGGTGACCATAACTCTTGGTGGTTTTTAAAAGACCCCTAACAATTCACTATAAAAAGCATGAGAGCTGCTTAAACTTTCGTCTGATAGTTGGAAGTAGATATAAAAAATGTTCTCCAGTCTTATGTACTAGAGGGGTCTGTAAAATTTCTTTTTAACTAGACCACATGACAATTAAAATCTTTCCCAAAAGAAAAATGAATGGAAAATACAACAAAATATGATACCTGCTAAATCTTGTTTCTTACCCCGCTAAATCTTTAGCTCATGTTCTGTTCTCAAATAAGTCTGGAAACCTAGAAGGTGGTCAGGCCTATGTCAAGTGGTTTATGAAGGCAGACAGCAATATCCTACCCAGGAAATCTGTCTATGGCTTAAGAGACGTGCAATTGATCTGGCCTGCCTGGGGGATGTATTTGCAACCTGCCCCTCAGTATACGGGATTTGAGTGAACAGTATACGGGACACTGACCTTCAGCAGTATAAACACACATTCGTCTCATGTGGACTAACTCTACAAAATGTGATGAATCCTGTGCATTAATGATGTGGAAAGTCTATAAACCCACAGAGGACATTTTGTGCTTTGTGTATCTTTTCTCCCTTTCTGTGCTTCTCGGTGTGGAAATTGCTCCTAATAACTCGAAACAACTCAAGACAAGCCCTTCAGCCTGACCACAAGCCAAGCTTATCTTGATGTAGGTTGAGCTTCTCTGTCTGCCAGGGCCATCCCACATGTCAATTAAGGAAAGCTGCTTATTATGAGGTTTTTTTGTCCTTATCTATCTTGTGTAGAGGCCAATCTCTTCAGGTAACTGAAGCAGGTTCTGTCATCTCTGAAGACTTAAGAGCTGCTAAGAAGTTACCTCTCCCCACCTCCTGGCTCTGAATTTTCCTGGTGTCAATCACCAGCTTTTCTTCAAGATCATGCTTCAGATCCAGTTCCTCCATGTCATTCCATCCTTAATCCCATCTAGGGTCACTTCTATTTCTTTAAGAATGAGTGAGATTTCATTTCTCTGAAATGATTTAGGTACCAAACGGACTTGATGGCAGAGGAGCCAATGTTCCTGATAGGCTGCCTTCCTTCTTCCATTTTCTATGACTCTCCTTGAAGGCCAAGGTCTGTGAGCTCCAACAAACTTGTGAATTCTTTGGGAAGATCTAGCCGCAGACTGTACTCTATATAATAAATGTCTTTGTGTCCAAAAACCAATTATCAGATCACTCTTCAGGGTTTTTTCTTCAAGTTAAATAGCCCAAATACCTTGTATTCACTTTTCCCTGTCCTATTTTCTTCTGCTTTCTTTTAAGTCTTCTTATATCCTGTCATTTTACAGTGTGGATTCTACAAGTCAGATACACTTCGGCACTAAGTGAAACTGAGATTAATCTGTCGCTTCCAAATATTTATTATTTCTGCATATCACATGCACATCATACTATATAAACAGTATCATTCTTATTTTGTTAACCCCAGGAGAAATCTGCCAAGGCCAGGAAAACCCATAGCCCATTGTGACTTTTCATTTCTTTCTTGCTATGCTTAGTCATCATCCTTCAGGTCATTGTATATGGGCTTTCTGTCCCATTACATGTTGGAAAATGTCACACTCATTCTCACAGTGTCCTTGTCAATATGAACAGGGAGTGGGTGGCCGCTGACCTGAGACTTGGTATATTATCAAGGACATAGAGTATCACAGATAATTCTTGCAAGATGTTACTGTTTGTGATTTTGTGATTTCAATAATCTAAAGGGTGATTTTATTAGAAAGGCTAAGGGTTTTCACATTTATGACCTCTTTCATTCTCATAGCCTCAATTTGATGTAGGCTGAGCAAGGCAATATATTATCATCAACTTTTTACAAATGCAAAAATTGAGGGTCAGAGCAATTAGTGATTTGCTTATTGTCTACTATTAGAAACGCAAGTCACAATAAGAACTCAGAATTTACAATTCTTTAGGAATCATCATTCTATACTAGGGTTTTCAAATTTTGTTCAGTGGGAGCTCTAAGGGCTTCTGGGAGCTCACTCAGAGACCTACCACAAGGCAAAGAGGAGGCCAAGTGGCCGGTGCTTTATGCCCCAGCCCCTGCTTTGATCAAGGCTGTTCTACATGCATCTATTTTATCAGTTGGGTTTCTGTTCAATCTTTAGTTTAAAAGATTTCTGCTTAGAAGTATATGCATTATTTTAAAAAGAACATGAAGGTAGGGGCTTCCCTGGTGGCGCAGTGGTTAAGAATCCATCTGCCAATGCAGGGGACACGGGTTCGAGCCCTGGTCTGGGAAGATCCCACAAGCTGTGGAGCAACTAAGCCCGTGCACCACAACTACTGAGCCTGCACTCTAGAGCCCATGAGCTGCAACTACTGAGCCCACATACCACAACTACTGAAGCTCACGTGCCTAGAGCCCCATGGTCTGCAACAAGAGAAGCCACTGCAATGAGAAGCCCATGCACCACAACGAAGAGTAGCCCTCACTCGCCGCAACTTAAGCTACTAGAGAAAGCCCGTATGCAGCAATGAAGACCCAGTGCAGCCAAAAATAAATAAATTAAATAAATAATTTTTAAAAAGAAGAAAGAAAGAAAATCCACCACAGGATGGCCTTTACACCTGTGTCAAAAATAAATTTTTTTAAAAAAACAACATGAAGGTAGTAGGCGCCATGAAGGATGAATGGATCCAAAGAAGAAAAAATAAGCTAAGACATGAGTGATTAGGGATCAACGAATGTTCAACTAGTGCCCGCTCAAGCTTCTGTCTGGCAGCAGCCCTGCTCATCAATAGGTGATCCCTCCTCGCAGAATAATAAAGGTACGGCAGACACTGTTCCTACCCTTAATGAATGACATCCTCTGAGAAAATGGGACAGCTACATACAAAAATGCACAGACACATATGACACGATTATGCTAACATATACAAGACAATAATGGTTCATAAAGCTCTAGTGCTGGCATGATGCTGCAGCAGCCACAGCAAAACCCCATCCAGCTCTCTCACTCTGCCACTGTCAGTTGTATCACTCCTCACAAGGGACAGAGCATTTTAAAGAGAGGACTCTGCCAAGGGAAAAGGCAAGGTTGAAGAGAAGGAAGTGATTGTTCATGGTTCAGAGTGAGTCTTCAGTGAAGGAGACAGTTTAGAATGAGAGAGCTCCCCTTGATGGTTCATGTCTCTCCACACAGGCACACACGCATCCCTTAGCACATGACCGCCACACCTGAGAGCCAGGAAGCTCTCTGGTGAAGCAATGGAGCTTAAGCTGTAGAGCCATTTACATGCATGGACCCCCTCCAAGGCCCTGGGAGAGATGCTAGCAATGTGTTTTTGTAAAATTTGCCAAAAGTGACGTTTTTTGTTTTGGGGTGTTTTTTTTTTTTTTTTTTTTTAGCCACAATTGTTTTGGCGATTGGATCTTTCCATTTGGACTTCATCATAATTCCCTCATGTCAGGTGGCACTGGAGTGGCTATGGGCTTCTGTCACATCCAGCTAAGAGGAAGTTGAGTTGAGAAACATTTAATTTGGTTTAGTGGGATATGTTTATGTGGCTCACAATTGTTTCTTTATATAGTAAGTTTATTCCTGGCTATCCCATTCTAGGAATGGCTTCCAGAAGTACTTGTATCGCCCTCTGAGGCAAACTATAAGAGCCTAGTCTAGAGGTCATATTAAGATATGCTAGTTCACACAGCACCAAACACTCAGAAGTATGTGGGAAATAGAGAAAAAAACAAGTTTTGAATCGTATAGAACCGAAAGCTAGTCTGTAGAAAATTTTTCCAATCATCATACGGGCAAAATTTTTTTTTTTTTTTTTTTTTGTGGTACTCGGGCCTCTCACTGTTGTGGCCTCTCCCGTTGCAGAGCACAGGCTCCGGACACGCAGGCTCAGCGGCCATGGCTCACGGGCCCAGCCGCTCCACGGCATGTGGGATCTTCCCAGACCGGGGCACAAGCCCGTGTCCCCTGCATCAGCAGGCAGACTCTCAACCACTGTGCCACCAGGGAAGCCCCCTGGGCAAAATTTAAGTAGAGGATTCATTTACCATCCTCATCAAAACAGAAGCTCTCACCTATTGGGAAAGACTCAATAATGCTGAGTGTATAACGGTAGGTGAACCATATTTTTTTCTGGGAATTATGTGAAATTGAATTTGTCAGTAGTCCTATGTATGTTTGAAGGGCACAGTCTTGGAATTAGTACTACACAGTAGTACATTTATGTATGGTCATACTTAAGCATCCCAACTATCAAACAAATTTTAATCAACCATGTTAATGGAAACACTGAATTATCTTCATATCTCCTCCATAGAAAATATTACAAAATCAGTTCACATGAAAAAGCAATCAAAAACTAATCAGCCAAATGTAAACAAAATTGTACTGTAAAGACATGTCAGACAGTTATAATTTAAAATATGATGATGTTTTTCTGGATATAATTATACTTGTAGTTATTTGTCAGTTTTTAATTATAATTTGTTTAATTACTCTTCTCATTCCAAGTAAATACCACCTTTGATTCTCATTATGTATTGTCTTAATCTTCTATTATTTCTTAAAGGGTTCCAAAATTGTATAAGCTTCTGGCCTACAAATCCTAGATTTTCTCATGGGAGTGACATTTGAGGTAAATTATGCTGGGAAGATTTTGTACTTCAAAGCTATTCAACATAAACTTCATAAACACAGTAAAGATTAAATATTATTATTTTCTTCCGTGTCTAAACTTTCTATCTGCTTGAGAACTCTCCTATTACATAGCACTTAGAGCAAAACTGAGTCTTCATGATTTATACTACTGTCTTCTTCTTCTAGAAAAAGATGAATCATGGTTCTAATTTTTATGTTTATCACCACTCTTTGTTCAGCCTCACAAACGATTTAAAAAGCACAATCATTCTTGCAAAAAATTCAGAATCATTGCCAAATGAAAGTGATTCATGCTTCACCAAAAAAGAAAAAAACAATACATTATGAACAATAAAACCTCTGTAAGCATAAAAGTCATGAATTCATTTCTCAAAAATCTATTTTGCCAGACTATTCATGCCTTTAATTTAAGGAAGTAGTAATCATATATTTTAAGTTTTCACATGCATATCATTTACTAAATTTACATCAAATATAATATAATGTATCTCCAACATAGTATCTAAGTATGAAAGTCAGTATTTTAATATAATTGCCCATTTATATTAAAAGCCTCTTATAAAAATCTTTCCCCTTCTGAAATATCTCTTTTTTCCCAATGAGAATAATAGTCATAATTACAGAGTAGTAACACATGACAGATAATGTTCCAATTTTAGAAAATTAGCTCTTTCTTAGCCTTGCAATGAAACCCTTTTTATCTGACTTTGGTATCGGTGTCGTATAGAATGAGGGTATTATTTGGCTTTTCAGGGTAAAGAGACACCTAGTAAAGAATTCACTAAGACAAAATTGTTATATTAGCTAACACTAACGGTACTCAAAGAAAAACAAGATAACTAAAGAAAATGGTTTTGTTCAACATGAAGCAGCTTTTTAAAATCACACTTTAAGCCATTACTTAAATTAAAATCAAGTTTTATCATCACAGCACATTGAATTTTTTCTTCTGGTAAATCTGGATGTCCAATGAGCTATTTCAAAATATTTCTTGACATTGTGTAAGTCTAGTAGTATATCCAGTCTGTTCATCGAATGGTTTAAAATTTAGTCTCCAACTCCTCAAACCAGGTTATCTAGAATATTTGAATGTCAATAATAATATAGTGAAACAAGCCCTGGCCAGTGTGTCTATGCCCAGGCTACCACTGCACAACCTCTTACTAAGCCTCAATTTGTCTGTAAAGCAGGAAGTGGGCAGGGTTGGTTAAACAAGAGTGGTTATTTTATTTTATTTTTGAAGGAATTATTTATTTTTAGTAACTATCCATCGCCGTGAATAAATCCATATTCTCTTTAATTCTCACAATAACCTTGGGAAGTAGTTATTATTTTCTCCATTTTGAAAATGAGGAAACTGAGTCTCAGAGAAAGGGAAGAAAACCAGTAGAAAACTCCCATTTATTAAGACTGATAGAGACTTTGCTTGTTATTGCAGTTACTCCTTTACAAACAACTCAGTCAGATCTTAACCCTACTGAATAGGGAACTTGGTCTCAGCAAGGCAAAGTCACATTGCCTTGAAGTGGCAAATTGGGCTTTGAATCAGCGTTGCCTTGACTGCAAGCCTTGGGGTCTTTCTCACTACGGGGCTGCTTCCCCTTTTTTTTCTTTATTGTGGTAAGAACAATTAAAATGAGATCTGCCTTCTTAACAAAATTTTAAGTGCACAATACAGTATTATTAACTGTAGGCATATTGTTATACAGAGGATCTCTAAAACCTAACATCTTGCATGACTGAAACCCACTGAGCAGCAGTTACCCATTTCCCTCCTCCCAGCCCTTGATACCTACTATTCTACTCTCTGTTTCCATGAGTCTGACTATTTTGGATACCTCATACAAATGGAATCATGCAGTATTTGCCCTTCTGTGACTGGCTTATTTCACTTAGCATAAAGTCCATAATGTCCATCCATGTTACCACAAATGGCAGGATTTCCTTCTTCTTTAAGGCTGAATAATATTCCATTGTATGTATATACCACATTTTCTTTGTCCATTCATCTGTTGATAGATATTTAGGTTGTTTCCATATCTTAACTATTGTGAAAATGCTGCAGTGAACATGTGAGTGCAGACAGCTCTTCAAGATTCTGGTTTCAATTACTTTGGACATATACCAAGAAGTAGGATTGCTGGATTTTACAGCAGTTCTATTTTTAATTTTTTGAGGAACCTCTATACTGTTTTCCACAGTGTCTGCATGATTTTACATTCCCATTGACAGTATACAAGTATTCTTCACATTGACAGCCACATTTGTTTTTTGTTTTTTGGTTTTTTTTTATAGTATCCATCCTGACAACTATGAGGTGATATCATTGTGGTTTTGATTTTCATTTCCCCTGATAATTAGTGATGTTGAGTATCTTTCACATATCTGTTGGTCATTTATATGTCTTCTTTAGAGAAATGTCTGTTAAAGTCCTTTGCTCACTTTTTAATTGGGTTATTTGGTTTTTAACCATTAAGTTGTAGGAATTCCTTATATATCTTAGATATTAATCCCTTATCAAATATATGGTTTGCAAATATTTTCTCCCATTACATGGGTGTCTTTTCATTCTGTGGATTATTTCCTTTGCTGTGTAGAAGCTTCTTCATTTGCTGTCATCCCACTGTCTACTTTTGTTTTTGTTGCCAGTGCTTTTGGAATTATACCCAAAAAACCATTACCAAGACCAATGTCATGAAGCTTTTTCACTATGTTTTCTTCTAGGAATTTTACAGTTTTGGATCTTACATTTAAATCTTTAATCCATTTTGAGTTGTGTATGGTGAAAGGTAAGGGTCCAATTTCATTCTTTTGCATGTGTATATCCAGTTTTTCCAGTACCATCTGTTGAAGAGACTATCTTTTCCTCATTGTGTATTCTTAGCACCCTTTTCAAAGATCAGTTGACCATATATACATGGGTTTATTTCTGAGCTCTCTATTCCACATTTTTTCATGATAAAAACTCTCAATAACTTAGGTACAGAAGTTATCTTTAGAGGTATAAAATTCAAATATGAAAAGTCCACAGCAAACATCATACTCATTGGAAAAAACTGAAAGCTTTTCCTATAAGATGAGGAACAAAGGCAAGGATGCCCACTCTTGCTACTCCTATTCAACACAGTACTGAAATCCTAGCCATAGCAATTAGGCAAGAAAAAGAAATAAAAGATATTCAGATAGGAAAGGAAGAAGTAAATTTATCTCTGTTTGCAGATAACATGATCTTATATGTAGAAAACTCTAAAGACGCCAAATAAAACTGCTAGAACTAATAAATAAATTCAATAAAGTTGCAGGATACAAAATCAACATTCAAAACTCAGTTGCATTTTTATATACTAAAAATGAACTATCCAAAGAGGAACTAAAAGACAATTCCATTTCTAACAGAAACAAAAGAATAAAATACTCTGGAATAAACACTTAACAAAGGAGGTGAAAGACTTGTACAATGAAAACTACAAAACATTGAAAAAGACAAATAAATGGAAAGACACCCAGTGTTCATGTATTGGAAGACTTAATATTGTTAAAGTGTCCATACTATCCAAAGCCATCCACAGATTCAATGCAACCCCTAAAAATCCCAATGATATTTTTCACTGAACTAGAAAAGGCAATCCTGAAATTCATATGGAGGCATGGAAGACCCTAAGTAGCCAAAGCAATATTAAGAAAGAAGAACAAAACTGGAGTCATTACACTGATTTCAAAATATATCACAAAGTTCCACTAACTAAAACAATTTGGTACTGGCATAATAACATCTTCTCGAATCAATTTTTCTCTCAGCTCTCTTCCAGTTAGATAAATGGACCAATGAAAGTGAGTGGATTGCCTAACCACCAAAGATATTTCAATGTTCCCCCACAAAAAAGCTCCAATTTGACTTGTGAAGATATGTTTACCAGAGCATTTCCATCAGCCCAAAAGCAGGTTGGGAGAAAGAAAATTATTAATAGGCCTCAACTGCATTCAAGCTCTGATGGCCCAGAGAAATCATGAATATCATTTTGGAGCCACGACTTCATAAGAATAATTAATCTTTAACAATATCACTACTGCAAGTTTTAAAGGAATGTGTTTTAACACATAAACCTGGATAAAATGGAAAGTGAGTGCATATCAACATCAAAATGCTCTAATTAGCAGTCTCACTGAATGAACTGTTTCAGCCATACGAGATATTACATCAGTTCCTTTATCAAGAAATTTTCCAACAACTTTTCCAGGAAATAGTCTTGCTTAACAAACCAAGATATGCAATGTCTTTTTTCCAATATCAAGCGGATTCAGTGGCAGCCCCAAATCATGGACGAGAAACCGGCCCAGTCCACTTCATAGACCAATATCTAAACAGCCCAAACAACCTTAGCCTGCCACATCCTCTTCTCTGGGCAGAAGAACTGGATTAAGTTCCACTATCAACAGTTTACTAAAAAATGAACAACCAAGTGTCCGAAAATTAGCCAAAAGGACCATTAAAAAGAACTGACAGGTATATTATTGGCCCCAAGAATAAAAACATAAAGTAAGCCAAAAAGAATACTTGAAATATGAGCAGCTTAGAGAGAGACTTGTTATGCCAGACCTATGACAAAGGTACAAGCGAAAAAACGTGAATATTCTACTTATAATCTAAACATGGGGATTTATCAAAACCAGACACACTTTTGACTACTGAGATTAGTTTGAACGATTAAATATTCCCTCTTCTTTGGGAGCAGAGAGTAGCTTCTGTTTCACTATGGCATGAAATGTAATGTAACAAGGACTTAATTAAGTGGAGAACATCATTCCTCCCAGATGAATCTGCATTATGGGAGTACATAAAGGGCTCTGTCACTTGTCACTCTCTTGCAGTCTATGGGCAAATTCCTGAAATATTAATATACCTTAGTTGCATGAATGAATCAGCAAGTTGAGAGCCCTGTCTTAAGATGGAGAAATAAAATTCTACATATTTGTGCCTATTTGATTATAATATCTTACCAAGAGCACCAGTCACAGCATCTGTTTGATAATAACAAAATACCCAGGTTTGCTCTTTGTATTTTTCCTGTTAGTTTCAGCTGCTCCCTAAGCCATAAAACCAGAAATAAGTCAGTTTAAAAGATAAGCTTGAGGTTCTGAAACAGAAGAGAAAGGAACCAATGAGATTGTGAAGCAAAGAGATATACAGGACAAAGCAAGCAATGAAAAGCTGAATCCAAGAGGAAACAAGGGTTTGGGGAGCCTTTCACTTCTAGATAACCAATTCAATCTGTCAATGATATGTCCCTGTTATGCTGTTGCTAGAAATTGCCACCATCTGACAGATACCTGGTGGATGCTAAAATTCTGTTGTCTGATCTACTTTTGGGGAAAATCTGAGCCAACCTTTCCTTCTTATTTCTAGCATACAGTCGTCTTTTCCCAGAGTCCCCTTAGCAGATCAGATATCAGGACTCAAGGAAAAAACTTCCACAGATATAATGTATAACCACCCTCATCATATACGAAATGTGTTCTTTCCTCTAGAGGGCTGATATATTCTATTACAATCTTCTTACTCCCCTAAGATTGTATCAAAAATGTCTGTCTCCTTGACAAAGGCAGACCATGTGGGTTCCCGTTTATCCCTCTTCTTACTCAAATTAGTTTCTACTCCCTAAAATGGAATGCATTTTACATGACCCCCCCCCCCGGGCTGTTGTAGAAAATAAGACCACAACACAGAATCTAAACTAAGACCTGGTTGATTTACCAAAACCTACTGTTCTAGCTCCATTTTTTTAACATCTTTATTGGAGTATAATTGCTTTACAATGTTGTGTTACTTTCTGCTGTATAACAAAGTGAATCAGCTATATGTATACATTTATTCCCATATCCCCTCCCTCTTGCGTCACCCTCCCACCCTTCCTATCCCACCCCTATAGGTGGTCAAAAAGCACCGAGCTGATCTCCCTGTGCTATGCAGCTGCTTCCAACTAGCTATTTTACATTTGGTAGTATATATATGTCAATGCTACTCTCTCATTTTGTCCCAGCTTACCCTTCCCCCCTCCATGTCCTCAAGTCCATTCTCTATGTCTGCATCTTTATTCCTTTCCTGCCCCTAGGTTCATCAGAACCCATTTCTTTTTTAGATTCTGTACGTATGTGTTAGCATATGGTACTTGTTTTTCTCTATCTGGCTTACTTCACTCTGTATGACAGACTCTAGGTCCATCCACCTCACTACAAATAACTCAATTTCATTTCTTTTTATGGCTGAGTAATATTCCATTGTATATATGTGCCATATCTTCTTTATCCATTCATCTGTCGATGGACACTTAGGTTGCTTCCATATCCTGGCTATTGTAAATAGTGCTGCAATGAACATTGTGGTACATGACTCTTTTTGAATTATGGTTTTCTCAGGGTATATGCCCAGTAGTGGGATTGCTGGGTCATTTGGTAGTTTACTTTTAGTTTTTTAAGGAACCTCCATACTGTTCTCCATAGTGGCTATAACAATATATATTCCCACCAACAGTGCAAGAGGGTTCCCTTTTCTCCACACCCACTCCAGCATTTATTGTTTGTAGATTTTTGGATGATGGCCATTCTGACCGGTGTGAGGTGATACCTCATTGTGGTTTTGATTTTCAATCCTCTAATGATTAGTGATGTTGAGCATTCTTTCATGTGTTTGTTGGCAATCTGTATATCTTCTTTGGAGAACTCTCTATTTAGATCTTCTGCCCATTTTTGGATTGGGTCGTTTGTTTTTTTGGTATTGAGCTGCATGACCTGCTTGTATATTTTGGAGATTCATCCTTTGCCATTTACTTCATTTGCAAATATTTTCTCCCATTGTGAGGGTTGTCTTTTTGTCTTGTTTATGATTTCCTTTGCTGTGCAAAAGCTTTTGAGTTTAAGTCCCATTTTAGTTTTTATTTCCATTTCTCTAGGAAGTGAGTCAAAAAGGACCTTGCTGTGATTTATATCAAAGAGTGTTCTGCCTATGTGTTCCTCCAAGAGCTTTATAGTATCTGGCCTTACATTTAGATCTTTAATCCATCTTGAGTCTATTTTTTTGTATGGTGTTAGGAAGTGTTCTAATTTCATTCTTTTGCATGTAGCTGTCCAGTTTTCCCAGCACCATGCATTGAAGAGGCTGTCTTTTCTCTATTGTATATTCTTGCCTCCTTTATCAAAGGTAAGGTGACCATATGTGCATGGGTTTATCTCTGGGCTTTCTATCCTGTTCCATTGATCTATATTTCTATTTTTGTGCCAGTACCATACTGTCTTAATTACTGTAGCTTTGTAGTATAGTCTGAAGTCAGGGAGCTTGATTCCTCCAGCTCCGTTTTTCTTTCTCAAGATTGCTTTGGCTATTCGGGGTCTTTTGTGTTTCCATACAAATTGTGAAATTTTTTGTTCTAGTTCTGTGAAAAATGCCAGTGGTAGTTTGATAGGGATTGCATTGAATCTGTAGATTGCTTTGGATAGTATAGTCATTTTCACAGTGTTGATTCTTCCAATCCAAGAACATGGTATATCCTCCATCTGTTTGTATCATCTTTAATTTCTTTCATCATTGTCTTACAGTTTTCTGCATATAGGTCTTTTGTCTCCTTAGGTAGGTTTATTCCTAGGTATTTTATTCTTTTTGTTGCAATGGTAAATGGGAGTGTTTCTTTAATTTCTCCTTCAGATTTTTTGTTGTTAGTGTATAGGAATGCAAGAGATTTCTGTGCATTAATTTTGTATCCTGCTACTTTACCAAATTCATTGATTAGCTCTAGTAGTGTTCTGGTAGCATCTTTAGGATTCTCTATGTATAGTATCATGTCATCTGCAAACAGTGACAGCTATACTTCTTCTTTTCCGATTTGGATTCTTTTATTTCTTTTTCTTCTCTGATTGCTCTGGCTAAAACTTCCAAAACTATGTTGAATAATAGTTGTGAGAGTGGGCAACCTTGTTTTGTTCTGATCTTAGTGGAAACGGTTTCAGTTTTTCACCATTGAGAATGATGTTGGCTGTGGATTTGTCATATATGGCCTTTATTATGTTGAGGTATGTTCCCTCTATGCCTACTTTCTGGAGGGTTTTTATCATAAATGGTGTTGAATTTTGTCAAAAGCTTTTTCTGCATCTATTGAGATGATCATATGGTTTTTATCCTGTAATTTGTTAATACGGTGTATCACATTGATTGATTTGCATATATTAAAGAATCCTTGCATCCCTGGGATAAAGCCCACTTGATCATGGTGTATGATTCTTTTAATGTGTTGTTGGATTCTGTTTGCTAGTATTTTGTTGAGGATTTTTGCATCTATGTTCATCAGTGATATTGGCCTGTAGTTTTCTTTTTTTGTGACATCTTTGTCTGGTTTTGGTATCAGGGTGATGGTGGCCTTGTAGAATGAGTTTGGGAGTGTTCCTCCCTCTGCTATATTTTGGAAGAGTTTGAGAAGGATAGGTGTTCGCTCTTTAAATGTTTGATCGAATTCGCCTGTGAAGCCATCTGGTCCTGGGCTTTTGTTTGTTGGAAGATTTTTAATCACAGTTTCAATTTCAGTGCTTGTGATTGGTCTGTTCATATTTTCTATTTCTTCCTGGTTCAGTCTCAGAAGGTTGTGCTTTTCTAAGAATTTGTCCATTTCTTCCAGGTTGTCCATTTTATTGCCATATAGTTGCCTGTAGTAATCTCTCATGATCCTTTGTATTTCTGCACTGTCAGTTGTTACTTCTCCTTTTTCATTTCTAATTCTGTTGATTTGAGTCTTCTCCATTTTTTTTTTTTTTTTGATGAGTCTGGCCAAAGAACCAGCTTTTAATTTTACTGATCTTTGCTACTGTTTCCTTCATTTCTTTTTCATTTATTTCTGATCTGATCTTTATGATTCCTTTCCTTCTGCTAACTTTGAGTTATTTTTGTTCTTCTTTCTCTAATTGCTTTAGGTGTAAGGTTAGGTTGTTTATTTGAGATTTTTCTTATTTCTTGAGGTAGGACTGTATTGCTATAAATTTCCCTCTTCGAACTGCTTTTGGTTCATCCCATAGGTTTAGGGTCATTGTGTTTTCATTGTCATTTGTGTCTATGTATTTTTGGATTTCCTCTCTGATTTCTTCAGTGATATCTTGGTTATTTAGTAGTGTATTGTTTAGCCTCCATGTGTTTGTAGTTTTTACAGTTGTTTTTCTGTAATTGATATCTAGTCTCATAGCATTGTGGTCGGAAAAGATACTTGATACAATTTCAATTTTCTTAAATTTGATGAGGCTTGATTTGTGACCCAAGATATGACCTATACTGGAGAATGTTCCATGAGCACTTGAGAAGGAAGCGTATTCTGTTGTTTGTGGATGGAATGTCCTATAAGTATCAATTAAGTCCATCTTGTCTTATGTGTCATTTAAAGCCTGTGTTTCCTTATTTATTTTCATTTTGGATGATCTGTCCATTGGTGAAAGTGAGGTGTTAAAGTCCCCTACTATTATTGTGTTACTGTTGATTTCCCCTTTTATGGCTGTTAGCATTTGCCTTATGTATTGAGGTTCTAGTTCCTTTAATACAGCAAAACTATAGGTTTTCTCTTATACATAGCCACAATCTATGACCCTCTTACCTAGGTACATTACAACACTCAAGGAATGTGGACAGGAGAATACTGTGATAATCAGAGAAGGGAAAATATAGAGCATTAAAAGAGGGTTACAGTTGAGGTTATCAAACTTTTACTTGAAAGGCTCTTCCTTTCAAGTAAAAGAGTCTGTAATTCTCCAATAAAGTGTCAGGGCTCTGTTAGTTTTCTTCCTCTAATAGGTTATATTACCTGATGACATGCCTTTTAGGGAAGCTGATTTCTTCATCAACACTCACCAGTAGACACTGAATGCCACTGAATGACTGAAATCAGTGAAACACTCCAGAACTCAAAGCCACCCCACAGCTCACAGCCCTGAGGATCCCAGGACTGAACCTTGCTGGACACTGAGCCCCCACAACTTAGCATGTCAACAACATTTGAATGCTCCTCTCCCTTCCCAGTCTCACTCAGCTGGTGGGCTATCACTCTTATAAATCCAAAGACATGGGTTCAACATATGCACTGTTATATTTAAAATGGATAACCAACAAGGACCTACTGTATAGCACAGGGAAGTCTGCTCAATGTCATGTGGCAACCTGGATGGGAGGGGAGCTTGGGGGAGAATGGATACATGTATATGTATGGCTGAGTCTCTTTGCTGTGCACCTGAAACTATCACAACATTGTTAACTGGCTACATTCAAATATAAAATAAAATGTGTAATAAAAAAAAAAGACATGGGTTCAATTTAGCCCTGAGCCAAATGGTTTTGCCCTGTTCCAAGAGTGTAAACTGACTCCCTAACCCACAGCCTTCATGCAATTATCCAGTCCAGGTCCAGGTGGGGATGGACATCAGTCCAACTGTGTCTCACTTCTGTAAGGAAACTAAGAACACCCACTCCTCCTGAGGTATGTCAGCTTGCACTTGCTGAGAAGAACAAGGACTCCATGTCTTTTATTGTATCCTCAATGAATGAAGGCCTTATTCAGGAGATGTGGAGAAAAAGTAATGCTATCCAACAAGACTGCCAGGAGTAGGTATTATGTTCATGTTGAGAGGAGCATACTGGGGTCCAGCCTGTCTTGCATATCACCCTCAAATCTGTCACATTTTGGATTCAAGACAAAGATTTGCAGTGACAATGATGAGTTGTCTCTACAATACCCAGGAAAGTCAGCTTACTGGTCTTCCTACCACCATGTGTCAGAATCAGGGGAGAGTGGCTGCCTGTGTAGGAACCTTACTGTGCCAAGATGGTACTACCTATATAGGAAAACCATACTCCTGTGTGTTTATCCTTTACTATTCACACAGAACACTTCACTTCTGACACTTCTGGTCACCAAATGGGTGGGGTTTTTTCCCACACCAAGCAATTCTCTGCAACACCAGCTGGGTGTCCTCCAATTTCACTCAATTCTGACACTATCTACCTGGAGGCAGCATCAGATCCCACAGGTTAAGGATTCAGTCCCACAAAGCTGCTACCCTCCACTGCAGATGCCGATCTCCAGTCACAGGTTGTCATCTGTACTTCTGATCAACTGCCTGTAAGTAGGGGCTCCCATGATGCTCTCCTTGGATTTGATAATTTGCTAGAATGTCTCACAGAACTCAGGGAAACACTTACATTTACTGGTTTATTATACAGGGATATGATGAAGGATACACATGAACATCCAGAAGGAAGAGATGCCTAGGGTAGGGTATGGGGGAAGTTGTGCAGAACTTCCATGCCCTCACCAGAAGCATGCTACCCTCCCAGTACCTCCATGTATTCAACAACCCAGAAGCTAACCAAACTCCATACTTTCAGGATCTGTATGGAGGCTTCAACACATAGACAAGATCAATCATTAACTCAGTCTCCAGCCCCTCTCCCCTTCCCGGTGGTGGGACTGAATGTTCCAAGCTTCTAATCATGGTTTGTTCTTTCTGATGACCAGCCCCCATCTGGAAGTTATACACAAGCCACTCAGAGTCACCTCATTAGAACAAAGGATGCTCCTGTCACCCAGGAAATTCCAAGGGGTTTAGGAGCTCTGTGTCAGGAACTGGGTCAAAGACCAAATAGAACAAAAGGTGTTCCTATCACCCTGGAAATTACAAGCGTTAGAGGAGGGCTACACCAGGAATTAGGAGCGGAGATAGATAGATAGATAGATAGATAGATAGATAGATAGATAGATGATAGACAGACAGATAGAGATACATAGATACACAGATAGATACACAGATTTTGCTATTATTTCACACTGCCCATCTGTCCCTTCTTCTCTAGGAGGTCTTCTTGTTCCCAGGTTTCTCACAGTCCAAGAACACTGAAATTGATCCCAAAAGATAGTAAAGGCCAGAACCTCCTGGGTTTTTCTGTTTTGTCACTTAATAATTCACAGCATTATCCATTTCATCATCCCCATCAGTGAGCATTCACAAACCTCCCCGGCTTCCCAGTACTCCTCCTTGAACCCCTGTGCTGCTTGTTTTATTGTTGAACATCCAAAGGGTTTAACTGTGTTACTATAACTAAGAGGAAAGAGTAAATTAATCAAATTGTTACCTCACATATTGTTCTCTTGACTCTAAATAGCATTTACTCCATTCTGCCTTAAGATGTTCGTGTCAACTCTGGTAGAACTAAAAAGGGCATCACCTCAGGTTCTAAGCTTTGTGAATAATTAAAAACTATGTTAAAGGAGATGATAAAGAAGGAGAGTGCTTGCCATCTTCGCACTTTGCTGTGACTGGGAACTATCACTGTAGTGAGTCTTCCATGTTTGACACATGAAAATGTTTGACTTGTTACCAGAGGAGGATTACATGTATGGTCTTCACTATCAAAACTCATCTTACCAACCAAAACAAGAGGCAGTTTCAGAGAACCATTCTCTTATCCTAGTATTGTTTGTTTCTCTTCTTCCATTAACTTTTTGTTTGTTTGTTTGTTCTTTGGGGTTTTTTTGTTTTTTGTTTTTTGCGGTACGCGGGCCTCTCACTGTTGTGGCCTCTCCCGTCGCGGAACTTTTTAATCTTCATTCTTTTTAGCCCAATTACTGATGTATAAATGAATGTTCTTTTAACTTAGGAGTTGCTTTGTCTGCTTCTAAGAGGTATGAAAGGATTTATCATAAAGCTGCCAGGATCTATATTTTAACTTAACATATTTCCTTAGTGTGTTGTTGTACCTGATACATTTCCAGCCCTAGAAATTCCTCTGTCAGATTAAGTGGCATTTCATGACTGGATAAGACTTCACTCCACCCCCCGCAATGCTAATCTACCCCCAGAAATGAAAGCAACTGCTTTCACAGCCAAAGCTGACACCGAGTCTAACAGGAAATGCCTGAGAATGCTTAGTCTGTCAGGTGGCAACAGCTAGGGCTCATTAGGGAGGCTCTGGTTCCAGTTTTGCCATGGCAACCTCTAAAGATACATATCTAGTATGTTAGTGACATGCTGACATCACAGTTTGCTCCTTGAAAGAGGAACAAACAGAGGTGAGACTCCCTGATTTTCACGTGAGGTTAAAATGATGCCATGTATGGGGAGTGCAGAGAGAGAAAGCTGCTTTTACATGGTTTAAACCGCTGTCCAAGATAAGGGCAGTGAATATGTTACTGTTTTGTATCTTCTTTTTCAGAAGAAATGTGATCTGCTACAGACTAAAAAAAAAGCCTTTTTTACAGATAAAAAAAAGTCTGTTGGTATCTAACAACAGCCAAAAATCTCATTTATTTTTTTAAGTTTCCAACCAATACTTTACCTCTTGTGAAAAATAAACTACAGAATACTGTTTATTTGTAATTATGCCACAAAGTTTACGTCTTTTTTCTTTTTTTTCTTTCGGTACGCGGGTCTCTCACTGTTGTGGCCTCTCCCTTTGCGGTGCACAAGCTCCGGACGCGCAGGCTCAGCAGCCATGGCTCACGGGCCCACCCTCTCTGCGGCATGTGGGATCCTCCCGGACCGGGGCACGAACCCATGTCCCCTGCATCGGCAGGCGGACTGTCAACCACTGCGCCACCAGGGAAGCCCACGTCTCTTGAATCTTAATCATAGTTCTTTCTTTCCTTAAGCACTGGAATAACAATGGATTATTACTTTAGCAGAATACTGCAATGAGGGAATATTATTTTTGTGGGATACTGCAATGATGACTGGACAGGGCATTCAGGTTCTTTCAAAACTGTTGGATTCCACTTCATTACCCCTGAAGACAGAAGGGGCACAGAGAAGATGGAGGGAGTTAGTGGTGATTTTTGAGAGTCACCCTCTCTGTGCTACTCTTTGAGCTGGAAGGAGAGATGTGGAGAGTAGCAAGTAAGTCAGAGAGACAGCAGAGTTGGCAGGGAAGAAGGGGATTATGCTCATCAGAGCCTGATGTGAAGGATTTCCTGTTAAACTCGACCTCTGAATCTTTCAGGTGCACTTCTAGCTCTGGGAAAAGGGGAGAGAAACTGCACAGCCAAATTGAGAAGGTCCCTGTGGCCTGGGTGCTGTCTTCAGGCCTACCCAAATTGGGACCAGATCTCTTTGTTTTTTATCATGATGAGATAGAAACTGCAGGACACTAGGAGACACAAACTGGCTAAAAATGTCTCCTCTCACTTTATTCCCCTTTAAATGAAGCACCAAGCCACATCTACACATTATGTTGATTCCACTTCTTCCACCAGCTTCCATCCTGTTTCTTTGCTCTCTTATCTACCCCCAAGGCCTTCAATTCTTTCCCCATTCTCTATTCAAACCAATCCAAAGAGAATTTTGTCCACTTCCTTCAACCAAATCCACTCTTACCACAGTCATAAATGACCTCCCATGGTCCAAAGGACTCTGACTCCATTTGTCTCAGGGATACCAGAGTCTCCAAGTTTTCCTCCTTCCTCATCAGATCACTCTTTTTTCATTTCCTTGGCTGTTTCATCCTCTTTCTCCCCTCCCCAAACTCACCCCAGGACATTAACTCCCTTGATCATCCCGACTAGTCTCGTGGTTTTAAACACCACGTGTGTGCTGACAACAACCAAATTTAACAGCTCAGACGTGTTCTCTAAACTCCAGACAAAATAGCTTACTTAATATCACCACTTGAATGTCCAACAGAAATTTCAAATTTAGCATGTCAAAAACTCAACTCCTATTTCTGGCAGTGAGAATGGACGATAAAGAAGCTGCCTGAGCCTTGCAGCTCAGAGCATCGCAGGCTGGATGCAATGGCAGGACATGGGGTTGGCAAAGGATAATTAAAGACCTGTGAGGAACTCCACTGTAGACTATGGAGGTGTTAGTAGTGACAGTAGTCACTACTTTATGTGTGGCATCTAAAGTGGGTCAAGGGGCTTCCCTGGTGGTGCAGTGATTAAGAATCCGCCTGCCAATGCAGGGGACACAGGTTTGATCTCTGCTGGAAAGATCCCACATGCCGTGAAGCAACTAAGCCCGTGCGCCACAACTACTGAGCCTGCGCTCTAGAGCCCACAAGCCACAACTACTGAGTCCAAGTGCCACAACTACTGAAGCCCACATGCCTAGAGCCCATGCTCTGCAACAAGAGAAGCCACCCAATGAGAAGCCCACGCACCGCAACAAAGAGCAGCCCCTGCTCGCCGCAACAACAGAAAAGCCCACACGCAGCAACAAAGACCCAGTGCAGCCAAAAATAAAAATTAATTAATTAATTTTAAAAATAAGAATAAGGGCTTCCCTGGTGGCGCAGTGGTTGAGAGTCCGCCTGCCGATGCAGGGGACGCGGGTTCGTGCCCCGGTCTGGGAGGATCCCACATGCCGCGGAGCGGCTGGGCCCATGAGCCATGGCCGCTGAGCCTGCGCGTCCGGAGCCTGTGCTCCACAACGGGAGAGGCCACAGCAGTGAGAGGCCCATGTACCGCAAAAAAAAAAAATAAAAAAAAATAAGAATAAAAAAAATAAAGTGGGTCAAATATAGGGACTTCCCTGGCGGTCCAGTGGTTAGGACTCCGTCCTTCCACTGCAGGGGGCGTGGGTTCAATCCCTGGTCGAGGAACTAAGATCCTGCATGCTGCACAGTGTGGCCAATAAAAACAAATGTAATCTAAAGTGGGTCAACAGAAACGGGAAGGACCTTCAAGACGGCAGAAGAGTAAGATGTGGAGATCACCTTCCTCCCCACAGATACACCAGAAATACATCTACATGTGGAACAACTCCTACAGAACACCTACTGAAGGCTGGCAGAAGACCTCAGACCTCCCAAAAGGCAAGAAACTCCGCTCGTACCTGGGTAGGGCAAAAGAAAAAAGAATAAACAGAGACAAAGAATAGGTACGGGACCTGCCCTTCTGGGAGGGAGCTGTGAAGGAGAAAAAGTTTCCACACACTAGGAAGCCCCTTCACTGGTGGAGAGGGGGGTCGGCCGAGGGGAAGTTTTGGAGCCGCGGAGGAGAGCGCAGCAACAGGAGTGCAGAGGGCAAAGCGGAGAGATTCCCGCACAGAGGATCGGTGCCGACCATCACTCACCAGCCCGAGAGGCTTGTCTGCCCACCCGCCGGGGCGGGCGGTGACTGGGAGCTGAAGCTCGGGCTTCGGTCAGATGCAGGGAGAGGACTGGAGTTGGCGGCGTGAAAGGGGGTAGTGCGCCAGAGCTAACTGGGAGGGAATCTGGGAAAAAGTCTGGACCTGCCTAAGAGGCAAGAGACCATCGTTCAGGCGTGCGTGAGGAGAGGAGATTCAGAGCACGGCCTAAACAAGCTTCAGAGATGGGTGTGAGCCGCGGCTATCAGCGTGGACACCAGAGACCGGCATGAAACGCTAAGGCTGCTGCTGCAGCCACCAAGAATCCTGTATGTGAGCACAGGTCACTATCCACACCTCCCCTCCCGGGAGCCTGTGCAGCCCGCCACTGCCAGGGTCCCGTGATCCAGGGACAACTTCCCCGGGAGAACACACAGTGTGCCTCAGGCTGGTGCAACGTCACGCCGGCCTCTGCAGCTGCAGGCTCGCCCCGCATTCTGTACCCCTCCCTCCCCCTGGCCTGAGTGAGCCACAGCCCCCTAATCAGCCACACCTTTAACCCCGTCCTATCTGGGCGAAGAACAGATGCCAGACGGTGACCTACATACTGAGGCGGGGCCAAATCCAAAGCTGAACCCTGGGAGCTGTGAGAACAAAGAAGAGAAAGGGAAATCTCTCCCAGCAGCCTCAGAAGCAGCGGATTAAAGCTCCACAATCAACTTGATGTACCCTGCATCTGTGGAATACCTGAATAGACAACGAATCATCCTAAATTTGAGGTGGTGGACTTTGGGAGCAACTGTAGACTTGGAGTTTGCTGTATGCGACTGACTAGTTTCTGATTTTTATGTTTATCTTAGTATAGTTTTTATCACTTGTTATCATTGGTGGATTTGTTTATTGGATTGGTTGCTCTTTTTTAATTACTTTTTTTATTTTAATAATTTTTTTATTTTTAATAACTTTATTTTATGTTTTTTCTTTCTTTTTTTTCTCCCTTTTCTTCTGAGCTGTGTGGCTGACAGGGTCTCGGTGTTCCTGCCTGGTGTCAGACCTGAGCGTCTGAGGTGGGAGAGCTGAGTTCAGGACATTGGTCCACCAGAGACCTCCCAGCCCCACGTAACATCAATCAGGAAGAGCTCTCCCAGAGATCTCCGTCTCAATGCTAAGACCCAGCTCCACTAAATGACCAGCAAGCTTCAGTGCTGGACACCCCATGCCAAACAACTAGCAAGACGGGAACACAACCCCACCCATTAGCAGAGAGGCTACCTAAAATCATAATAAGGCCACAGACACCACAAAACACACCACTGGACACAGTCCTGCCCACCAGAAAGACAAGTGAGAGCGTGGCATTGACATATATACACTACCAAATGTAAAATAGATAGCTAGTGGGAAGCAGCCGCATAGCACAGGGAGATCAGCTCGGTGCTTCACGACCACTTAGAGGGGTGGGATAGGGAAGGTGGGAGGGAGAAGCAAGAGGGAGGAGGTATGGGAATATATGTATACATAAAGCTGATTCACTTTGTTATACAGCAGAAACTAATACAACATTGTAAAGCAATTATACTCCAATAAAGATGTTATAAAAAAAAGAAAGAAAAGAAAGAAACAGTATACCAGACACAAGAATAGCTGGGGAAAAAAAAGTGTGTCAAATATAAAGGGAGGGACAAAACCAACATACGTAGATCAGCATGCAGTAAATCCTTCCAATGATCTCACCTTTCCCAAGAGTCACCTGCTAATTTCCACTGGTAAATGCATTCATAGCCATGCAAATCTCCCTATTTTAGGAAAACCCCATCATTTACCCAGCTATAAGATCCAGCTTCACTTCAAGAATATTGCACAATTCAGTCACCCATGAAAATATATTCCCCAAAATTCTGAGTTAATCAGTCAAATATGGTGTTTTCTGAGGTGTCCCTACCCGAATGAGGTGACTTCTCATTCTTCTTTAATTCATTGAGTAAGTAAATATAGTGTTAAAAACAAGACAACAGTCCCAAAGTGGAGTTGCTTATGTTAAGCCCATGGCATCAAGCAGAGATCTAACTTAATTACAGTTTCAGTTCTCCCAGAAGAGGAATCTTAAACCAGTCCCCCAGGAATTGCTTGATCAGCATTAGTTGCGTAATTTGTCTGGTAGAGCCCTGTCATCCACTAAAGGAAAGTAACCTTGCAATAACCAACCTGCTTTTCTGCGAAGTATAACCGACTGGTTCCCGCTCCCTTCTGCCTATAAAGGATTTCATTTTGTGCTGCTCCTCAGAGTTCCTTTCTATCTGCTAGATTGGGTGCTGCCTGATTCATGAATCATGCAATAAAGCCAATAATATCTTTAAAATTTACTCAGTTGAATTTTGTTTTTTAACAATAGGAACATACATGAACGCACATACACACACACAAACACACACATACACATCTTCCAGATATATAGTAATGCTCAGGAGAACAGAGTTGCAAACCACACTAAGGAAAGAAACACTTCTCTATCCACTGCTACACAACTACACAATATCAGTATTTTACATCATTTGAAAAGCACACATGCCCTTTGTATTCCTTTTATTTTCATTATGAGAAAATATTCTATGTATGAATAATTCATATCATAGAAAAATATTATTTTTAACACCTGAGTAACAATCGAGCCCTCTACGAAAGCATCTTTCTATTGATGTTCATCTGTTACCACAATAAGACCCAGCAAAACTTTTATTTTTTATAAATTTATTTTATTTTATTTATTTATTTTTGGCTGTGTTGGGTGTTCATTGCTGCGCATGGGCTTTCTCTAGTTGTGGAGAGCGGGGGCTACTCTTCGTGGCAGTGTGTGGGCTTCTCATTGCAGTGGCTTCTCTCGTTGTGGAGCACGGGCTGTAGGCGCGTGGGCTTCTGTAGTTGTGGCACATGCGCTCAGTAGTTGTGGCTCAAGGGCTCTAGAGCACAGGCTCCGTAGTTGTGGCACACGGACCTAGTTGCTCCGTGGCATGTGGGATCTTCCCAGACCAGGGCTCAAACCCGTGTCCCCTGCGTTGGCAGGTGGATTCTCAACCCTGCGCCAACAGGGAAGCCCCCCGGCAAAAGTTTTGAAATTCAAAATTCTTTTCTTAGTTTTCTAGCCAGGTCAAGTCTCAAACTTCACTTTTCTTCTATAAAATCAGCACAGGAAACAGTTTGAGATGTGTAATAGCTCTGCAGGAGTATACCCCCAGAGATTGAAAATTGAGCGCACAGGCACACACACGTGCACGCACACACACACACACAAGCACGCACACACATCACCTCTCATCACTGATGTTGAAGATAGTACCTTCTTTGCCAGTGGCCACAGGAGGCACTGCCACCCTGCCAAGCTGGTGGAGTTCTGCCCAAGGCTGCCAAAGTACAGAGGTGTTGATGCCAATGCTAAGGAAACCAATAACAAGGCCACGAGTCCTGGAGGAGATGCCTGTCTTGGACTGATATTGCTACTGACACCAATAATATCACCTCCGTTGCCAAAGCTGCCCTAATCACTATTGCCTACTAGCATAGTGCTTCTGGCACATTGCCATTACGTTTTGTACTCTATATCCCTCAGAGATTAAAAAGAAAGATCACATTTGGTTTTTAGAGTCTTTTATTTGAAACCCCCTTAGAACTTTTCAGTGATAGACATGGTGTCCTCAGAAGTGCATTTTTCTGTAGCCCTTGGCCCTGAGTCTTAATAAATTTGAGTCTTTCTTAGGAGAACTTTCAGTCATGCACGCAAATAGAGGCCTGGCAGGCCTGCCCCATGGGTCAACACATGTTCCCAGGCTGCTTGAATCCTTGGAGGAGCAGCTTAGGCTACTCAAGCTGAGGGCTATTGCCGAAATGGGGATCTGACAGATGGGCTAGAAAGAATTGAAGTTTAGGAATATAGATGGCCAAAAAAGCAGCCAATGCCCAGGTATCTGAGGAAAGAAGTGGGAAACCCTAAATTGACACAGCATAAAACAAATAATAATAATAAAATAATCGGGGGCTGGATTGAATGGCATTAGTTTGTAAGAGCACATGAAGAAGTTGAGAAAGATGGTCTTTTTCATCCCTCATATCTTTCTCTAGCTTTGGAAATCATCATGATATGCCCTAAGACCATAATTCGTGGGAGACCTTTAGTTTCAGTATGTAGGATGCTTTTGGTGTGGATTTGAAGGTTTGTTATCGAAAAGCAAACATACATGGAATACCACTAAGCAATAAATAGGCACAAAATATTGCTAATTCAACAACTTGGATGGACTTCAAGGACGTCACACTGAGGGCAAAAAGTAGTCTCAAAGGGTTACATACCACATGATTTCCTCTGTACAGCAATCTCTAAATGACAAAGTTATAGTGGTGGAGAACAGATTAGCAGTTGTAGGAGTTAGGTTTGGAGGAAGAGTGTGACTTTTATGGGAAAGCACAAGGAGTTTCTTTGTGGTGATCGAACAGTTCTGTATCCTAATTGTGGTGTTGGTTACTAGAATCTGCACCTGGTACAACTTTATAGAACTATACACACACACACACACACACACACACACACACACACAAAGAGTACACTTAAAAACTGATGAGATCTGAATAAGTTCTGTACTTGAATAATATTGTACCAGCACCAACTTCTGGATATTGACAATGTACTTTAGTATGTAAAATATTATCACTGGGGGAAACTGGGTGAAGGATACACTGAAAATTCTCTGTACTATTTTTGCAACTCCTTGTGGGTCTAAATATATGTCTAAATAAAAAGCTATGTTACAAAATCAAACATATAACTTTCACAAGAAAATAGAGAAGGGACTAATAGGCTGTTCAGAATTATCCAATTAATGAAGTATATAGGAAAAAATGCATAGACTTGTTGGGTACTGCAATTGTGAATAAAATGGTCACAATATTATTAATATTTCCTAAGTGTTATCACCATCTTCTAATCCTCAAGTCTAAAATTTTATCATTAAAGAGTAAGTTTTTCAAAAAAGAAAGTCTTTAATAATTGCCCCAAAGCCAATTTATATCTGTTGATAAAGAACCAATTAAAAGAGCTATTTAACCCGTGACAATATATAAATCATCTCCATATCTAAGAAATAACAGTAGTATGAAGAATTAAAAACATATTACTTATTTTTATTACTCATTCCATATTTATTAGGTGTTTACTTTATAATAGGTACTATGGGTGGCACTGGGAATACCAAATAAATCAACATGAGTTGTAACTTCAGAGAATTCACATTGGGCCTTGAGAGTAAAAATAAATACAGTGATGCACACATCTACCAATCTCCCACACCCCAACTCAATTTACAATAACTATTTTTCTTCCAGTGCTATGAACGCAGACAAATGAGTTTGCCAAAGTTACCCTGCAACAAGAATTAAAACTTGTTATCAAGCAGTTTCTTCCTGACCACAGCTAGGTAATAGGAGTTAATAGCTCTCAAAGTGGAGTGGAAGCTAAGGCAAGATAAGAGGTGACTGATTTCGGTAGTAAAATAATTAAATTCCATTAGGATCAATTACCGACTTAGAGATTTTAGCAATTTTCTTTTTAGTCATTCACAATGACTTTCCCTCTCTTACTGCCTTATGCCACAATATTTATTATCTACAAAGGAAATTAACCCAATCTGCTCTTCTCCCCTCAGTTTGATGCACAGTGCTCATATTTTCATCAGAATGGATCTTGTGGGTTTCCCTGGTGGCGCAGTGGTTAAGAATCCGCCTGTCAATGCAGGAGACACGGTTCGAGCCCTGGTCCAAGAAGATCCCACATGCTGTGGAGCAACTAAGCCCGTGCACCACAACTACTGAGACTGCGCTCTAGAACCCATGAGCCACAACTACTGAAGCCTTTGCACCTAGAACCCGTGCTCCGCAACAAGAAGCCACCGCAATAAGAAGCCCGCGCACCGCCACGAAGAGTAGCCACCACTCACCACAACTAGAGAAAGCCCGCACACAGCAACGAAGACCCAATGCAGCCAAAAATAAAATAAATTTATTTTAAAAGAAAAGAATGGATCTTGCATTCATTCCATTCTTTATTTGTGTCATATTCACATTTCCTTTGGCCTGCCTCCAGCACAATTTCAATACCCAGCATGAGAGCCACTGACTGCAAAGCATGACTGGCCCTTGCTCAAGTTTCTGTAAACCAGAGCTATTATCTGCTTTATTCCTAATCTACTCTATTGAACATTCTTGTTTTAAAAAATCAGATGCTTAACACTCTTGAGTATATTGTAAATTTTAACTTGAAGAAAAAGTTATATGTATAATGTTTATTACTGATATATATACTTTTAAATTTATTTGTTAAAAAGAGGTAAACCTCATGTCCACTCACCAAATGGCAGTTACAGTCCCTTTCAGCCACATCAGCTTGAAGTAGGTCCAAGTCTACTGTCCTTGGTCCAGCACTACAAACTCACCAGCTGCCCATCACTAAAATAAATTCTGTGTATCCTCCATCCTTCGGTTTTCTTTACCTTAGTCATCCCTGATTCGTATCAGTGTTGGGGAGGAAGGGGGGAAGGGGATAAATTAGAAACTTCCTTTCTTTCATATTTGGGGTGAAATTTATAATAAAATAGACATTAATCCAAGTTGACATTCTCTTCAGACACATACCACTTCGTTATGGCAAAAAAGTAGTCATTTGTTGGTAGTGGGTAATCCTTACAATATTCATTTATTCAACAAATACGTATTGAGCACTTATTTGTGCTAGGCACTGTTCCACAGACTGGGATAGAACAGTGACCAAAACTAACACCTCTGCCCTTATAAAATGTCCATTCTAATGGAGGAGAAATAATCCATGGATATGAGAAATAATCCAGGGAAATGACAAATAAATTGCTCATTTGCACAGAAATGTAGTGGCTGATTATTTTATTGGGGGCACAAAGTTATGTGACAGGAAAAATAGTTTGGGGGGGTTCCATGTGTGATTAGAAAAAATAATTCTCTCCTTAGTGTAGTGTGCTTGCTTCTTAGGGAAACCAGTGAGGGAATCAGCCGTAGGTCACACTATTGGGTAGACAAAACGGGAACTGGGTACCACATTCATTCTCAGTCATGGTATCTGAGCCCAGCTCCTACTGATGAGTAGAGGAGAGCTTCCACTAGCACCCAGACAAATATGAGGCCCTGGGGGTTATAAGACCCAAGAGACGGTCAAGGTATGTGTTGAGGTGGTTGTTTCTTCCTCTTGTGAAAAGACTGAAGCTTCCCAATAGAGTTCTGCGGGCACCTGACAAAGGAACATGAGTGGCTGCTTTGAAGCTAAAGGAGAAAAAGAAAAGAGGAGGGATCGAGAGACAGCACCTATACCTTGAAGCAGGGAGTCCACAGACCCTTCCCTTGGGTCTTATAAGGGAACAACAAAGTTACAACTTTGAGATTCGTGCCTTATCTCCATTATAATCAGGTGTGTGTTTGACCTGGGAAAAACTAAGCACATAGGAGCATCTCAGGAAAAAGATGGCAAATGGCCCTGAAACATACTGCTGGACTTTCCAATGGAGACAACACACACACACACACACACACACACACACACACACACAGACTTGGCAGAGCTTCCATGGGTTATCAGCAACAACACAATGATCCCTAATAGAGGGGGAAAAAACCCACAACCTCTCTACATAAGATTGTGAGGCTGAATTCTAGGTTATCCCCTATACACACACAAGTGAGCAAAGAATATCTTTAGGACAGAGGAGGGACTTTGTCATACCAGAGTATAATCATAAATTTCCAAGCACTTCTACATGGTTCTACACCAAGTAATTAGGTAAAAATAGAGTCTAGGCCCTATGTAACCAATTAACTCTACAAAAACACACACAAACCTTAGGACAAATTTGAGCCACATAACTGACTGATATAAAAATCTATACTCATGCTCTGCCTACTAATATTTTACGTGTGGATTTTACATATAAAATATATTATATTACTGAAAATGGCCCAGAATACACAGCACACTTTTTATTAATATTTCTTGGGGACCTATAGTATAGAGTAGAGCCCACAGGAAAAAGAGTATCAGCAGTTGCAGGACTGACTTTTTGGTTAGTAAATTACATATAGTATATTTCTTTCCTTTACATAGAACTTGAGCCATGTGGATAACATAATTTATGAATACATACTATATTAATTAAATTCTAACCTTACAGAGGTAAAAATATGGAAAAATCATTAAATTATTTTTAAAAGAAATTTTTCAAAGTTTTGATGTTTGAATAACTACTTCAGTTAATGTATTGAATATGTTTATATTTTGTTTATGCACATTTACTGAGTATCAATTGAGTGCACTGCAGTATAATTAATTACAGAGCTACCAAAACATTTGCCTGGTTTAAAAAAATAAAACGATGTCTCAAAATATGTTTCACTTCAAAGTATCAACTTGCTATATTAAATTATTTTAACAACAGCCAAGACAAACACATTTTTAAAGCAGGACAATTTTAAATACAGAGTTAGTAGTATTTCAGGTTATCATTACAAGTTCTCCTAGACAGTTTACCTACTGGCAAATACACTCGCAAAGACAGAGCTTTTGAATAGTGAGGAAAACATTGGGTTTCATACCACATTCAGCCTAGACAGTCTTAAGGATCCTAACTTCTTTGGAGTGCAAATAGCTCGGCTTCAAAGAGAATGAGAAAGCTGAACACACTCGCCATCAGATATTGCCAGAGCCCACAGCCAACAGGAGACACGCTGGGAAGGTGGTCTCTCTTAGCTGCCTCCATCATTACTTCAGAAAAGAAGACAAATATCTTGCAGACACAGCTCGCTAAGCAGGATCATTCTCCAAAATACTGGAGGAGGAGCTACTTCTCCCTAGTACAATGACCCCTGCAGAATCTGGGCCAGGAGAATAGATATTTCCATGATCCTGCTACGAAAGGCAGTGTAACAGGCTCTTTGTGACTTCACTTCTGTGTCTTCTGCTGGAGGTTTACAGAAATGCAGAAAACTGACCCCTTCTTTTACCCCTAGGGCAGGTGTGTTTCTAAAAGTGACTCTGAAGATAGTTCCTAGTAAGTCTAACAAATATCTTCATACAGATGAAACGGTAAGGAGAACCTGAATTTGGCTTACTACAAATAGAAATTCTGTTTTAGACATCACTGGATTTAGATACAATAAATATGTGTGAAACTGAAATGATATCTATTACCTCGGTATAACTGTTCTAATATATGTATACATTTTGAAGAACATCATTCTAGGTGAACAGGGATCTGGATTACCAAATAAAACAAGGTGAGGAAAGATTTTTCTAACTCTAAATATCCATATCATGCACAGTGTCAACCACCTAGATGACGGATTTTATTTTTGTTTTTATTTTCCTTGCTGGATATACACAGGGTCCACCTTCAGCTTGTTCAGATCCCAGAGTCACTCCTCAGAAGGTTTACTCTGACCATCCTATATAAAATAGTATCCCCCTGCTCTCTAATTTTCTACCTCGCTTTATTTTTCTTAATGACACACACATCATACTAACTTTATAATACATATTTGTTTGCTTATTGTCATATCCTTCAGTAGAATGCAAGGCTCTTCAAAGAGGAGGGTATTTTAATTAAATTCATTGCCATATTGTCACCGATGGATGAATGGATAAAGAAAATGTGAGATATACATTATTCAGTGATAAAAAGAAAGAAGGAAATCTTGCCATTTGCAACAACACGAATGGAATTTGAGGGCATTATGCTAAAGGAAATAGGTGAGACAGAGAAAGAAAAATACCACATGATCTCACTTATATTTGAAGGGAGGAAACATCTCATAGATACAGAGAACAGACCCATGGCTTGCAGAGGCAGGAGATGAGGGAATGGGCCAAGTGAGTGAAGGTGGTCAAAAGGTACAAGCGTCTAGGTATAAAACAAGTAAGTCCTGGGGATGTAATGTACAGCGTGGTGACTACAGTTAATAATATTGGATTGTATACTTAAAGGTGTTAAGAGAGTAGATCTTCAAAGTTCTTATCAAAATAAATTTTGTAACTATGTGTAGTGATGGATGTTAACCAGATTCACTGTGGTGATCAGTTTACAATATATACAAATATCAAATCATTATGTTGTACACCTGAAACTAATATGTCAATTATATATTTATTAAAAAACTATTTTAAAAAATCACTGCTAGACTCACAGATATAAAGAACAAACTAGTGGTTACCAGTGGGGAGAGGGAAGCGGGGAGGGGCAATACAGGGGTAGGGGATTAAAAGGTACAAACTATTACGTATAAAATAAGCTACAAGGATACATTGTACTACACAGTACAAATGGAGTATATAAATGGAGTATAACCTTAAAAATTGTGAATCAAAATATTGTACACCTGTAACATATAATATTTTACGTCAACTATACTTCGATTTTTAAAGAAAAAATTTTAAAGAAGAGGAAAAAAATCACTGCTATATCCTCAGCACCTAAGTCAGGGCTTTGCGCAAAGTAAGAGCTCAATAATTATTTGTGGATAGAACAAGTGAATAGAGACTTTTAGGGCAAATAGTTTCATTGAAATGAAGTACTAATTTCTGAATGCTGGCCCTTACATCAGTAACTTATGTATACTTCCAGGACACATGCACATACCTGGAAAGCCATGTTACAGCGTTCTCTAGAAGTCTATTTTTAAAAATGATTGTGTAAGGACTATGTAATAGGATAAAATATATTAATAAGAAATAGTTCTATTATGAAGATCATTTTATCCTCATTCTATAATTGCTCTGTATTTCTTGAGGCAGACTCCCAAGTAAAGTCAGGATACACCTTGAGTCTCATTGAACATCAAGTGCTTCAAAAACGCAGTTTGTGTGAGCTGGTAAAATACAAGAAATGAGAGAGATGATTAAAGGAAAATAGTGTCCCACCCTATTCCATTTCTAACTTTGGCTACAGTTTGGTCAATATCATTGCTGACAGTCAAGCACCATTTGTGTAAGAAGTAGTATAACAATACAATTCCAATTTTTTTTTTCAGAAAGGAAATTAACAGTGGGACTTGTGGTTAAATAATTTATTACTTCTCCTCCCTCCTAAAATCCAACAAAATAACAATAAAAGGATGGATTTTTTAAAAAAATACCCAAGGACCAAAAACTCTGTGACTGGGCTTCCCTGGTGGCGCAGTGATTGGGAGTCCGCCTGCCGATGCAGGGGACACGGGTTCGTGCCCCGGTCCGGGAGGATCCTACATGCCGCGGAGCGGCTGGGCCCATGGCCGCTAAGCCTGCGCGTCCGGAGCCTGTGCTCCGCAATGGGAGAGGCCACAACAGGGAGAGGCCCGCGTACTGCAAAAAAAAAAAAAAACAACAACAACAAAAAACTCTGTGACTGCGAAACAGATGGATAAATAGTAACTGACTTGGCAGAGAGAGGGAAGCCCAGAGTTAAGTCAACAGAGGAGAAGGTACAGGAGCAGCTAATTGATACTTCAGAACCCAAAAAAAGTTCAGGAATTAAAAACACTAGGTAGGTAGCTCTCGAGGTGGGGATTCAAGTGAGGCAGAATACAGAAGGGTACATTGAATGTCTGTATAAACTTGTACGTGTCTTTATACAAAGTATGCCCCAAATCATACACACACACATTCACACAACCCTCCCTTGTTCAGCATGCAGCTATCTCTGTAACATGTAGGTTACAAGTGATATATGTGTAATCAGAGTCTCAGAAGGCCAAGTGAGAGATAAAAATCCATTTTTCTAAAGAAGATATACAAATGGCCCTCAGGTACACAAAAAGGTGCTCAACATCACTAATCATCAGGGAAATGCAAATCAAAACCACAATGAGATATCACCTCACACCTGCTAGAATGGCTATTCTCAAAAAGACAGTGGAAAAGTGCTGGTAGGATGTAGAGAAAAGGTACCCTTGTACACTGTTGGTAGGAATGTGAATTGGTGCAGCCACTATGGAAAACAGTATGGAGGTTCCTCAAAAAAAGTGAAAACAGAACTGCCATGTGATCCAGCTATTCTACTTCTATTGATAGATATATATCCAGAGGAAATGAAATCACTATCTTGAAGAGATATCTATACTCCCATGTTCATTGCAGTATTATTTACAATAGCCAAGACATGGAAACAACCTGTCTGCCAACAAATAAATAAAAAAAGAAAATGTGGTGTATACAGATAGAGAAAGACAAACAGGGTATGATCTCACTTACATGTGGAATCTAAGAAGCTGAATTCATAGAAACAGAGAATAGACTGGTGGCTGCCAGTGGTGGGGAGTGGCAGAAATGCGTGAAGGTGGTTAAAGAGTACAAACTTCCAGTTATAAGATGAATAAGTTTGAGAATATAATTATAGCATGATGATTATGGCTAACGATACTGTGTTGTATGTTCAAACATTGTTAACAGAATAAATCCTAATAGTTCTCACAACAACAAAAGGTAACTATGTGAGGTGATGAATGTGGTAATCATGTTGCAATATGACAGACGTATATCAATATACTATATATCAAATCACCACTTTGTACACCTTAAACTTAAGCAATGTTATATGTCAATTGTACTCAGTAAACCTGGGGAGGGGGGGATCTGGGGAAGAACACATGTTTTGTTTTTGTTTTTGTTTTGAGAATTAAACAGAAGCACTATTTGCAAGGAAAATGGCTGAGATTTTCTAAAACTGATGAAAAACACTAACCCACGAATTCAAGAAGTACAATAACCCCCAAGCAGAACATGTAAAAAGAAAGCCTCCCCTAGGCACATCATAGTAAAACTTCTAAAAAAAAATCTTAAAAGTAGCCAAAGGAAAAAATTTGTACTACTTTCTAAGGAGCAACAGTAAAACTGAGACCTGCCTTCTCCACAGAAATAGTAGAAGACAGAAGACAATGAAATGACATCTTAAAATCTTGAAAGACTATCATTGCCAACCTACAATATTATATAGTTAGTGAATACACACTTCAGAAACCAAGATGAAATAAATACTTTTCCAACAAACAAAAGCCCTGAGAACGTGTCACCAGCATATCTGAATTAGAAGAAATACTAAAGGAAATTCTTTAGGCAGAAGGAAGATGAGTCTAGAAGCAAAGAAATAAAGAAAGGAATGAAGACCGCCAGGAAAGGTAAGATGGAAGTAAATATAAAAACAAAGAATTTGACTATGCAAAACAATGATTGTAGTGTTTTTGCCTGATTTCACATACATGTAAAATACTTGCACAACATGAAACCAATCATTCAAAAGGCAAGAAGAAGAGAAATTGCATTAAAGTTTTCAAATTTTCAAACATTATCAGGTAAGTGGTAAAAGTAAATGGACAGCCCAGTGTCACCAGCTACTAGAGGAAGACTCCTAATATGAAAGGCAGATGATGGTAAACAAACAAAGAGAAACTGTCTTAGAAGAAACAGAGACTACACAGATCTATACTTAGAAAGATAAGACAGTGTATCCATGAAACGAGAAAAGAAGTGAAAAAGGAACATTTAGAAAACAAAATATAAAGTGCTTTTGAAAATTAAAATGACAGCAGAAATTAAAACTTCAACAAATGGATTTGAAGATAAAATTAAGTAAATCTTTCTAAAGGTAGAATAAAAGTAAAAACATATGAAATATAGGAGACAAAAGATGAGAAAAGATTAGGATTAGTCCAAAAGATCAACATCAGAATAATAAGATTTTTAGAAAAAAAAATAGAAGAGATAAAACAGAAGGAAGGAAATTATTTTTTTAAAAATTTTTCAAGAAAATTTCCTCAAATTGAAAGGCAGGAGTTTCCAGATTAAAAGTAGTAACAAAAGGACTGGAAGAAAACTCACTATAAGGCACATCAATAAAATTCAGATCAGCAGGAGCAAAGAAAAGATTAAATAATTTCCATAAAGATTTTTTTTAAAGTTCAGATTCAAAGGATCAAGAATCAATATGACATCAGATTTTTCAATAGCAACACTAGAAGCTCCAAAATTAGGGGCAGTTCTTTCAAATATTCTGCAGAAACCTGACTTCCATCTTAGACATCTAAACCTGACCAAACAAGAAAACATTTGTGATAACAAAACAAAATTATGAGCAGACATGTAAGTTTCCAAAGGATGTTCTCAACTAAAATACAGGAGAAAACCATGAAAGAAGACATGAGATCCAGGACGCAGGGGATCCATCACAGAAGCAAGGTAAAGACAACCTTCCCAAGGGCAGGAAAGGGGAGTCACAGGATTGCAGTTGTGCATGAGCCTTGTAAGTACACAGTCCAGATCAGAAGAAAGGGGCCCCAGGATGATGTGCTTTCAGCTCTCCACCTCCCCGCAAAAAAGGGCATAGACAGATTACCAAATATTTTCATGTTTTTGAGATGAGATTTATACTTCTGGCAGACAGTTTGAGAATGAGTTACTAATCATTTTTACTAAATTACATAGAAACCTAAGGAAAGATAAAAGAAGGGAAGAGAGAAGGAGTGAGACAGAGAAAGCCAATTACTAACTCCAGGAAAACCCAAGCTTGTAAAATATAGAAAATGTTACCATACCTTGCCATACTTCACAGCAGTGAATAATATTTCTATCGTACCAATAGTGTAATTGGTAACTGACTACTGATGTCATCAAAATGATCATGTAACAATAAGAGAGGATGAAGAGGGGTTGCGGGAGGTGGTTTTAAAGCACTAAATTCTTACCTTCCATAGTAAGAAGCCAGTAAATATAACCTAAAACTGAAAAAAAATCAAGAAATAAGATTGCACACAAGTTATTTAGAAACATAGCAGTAAACAGCAGAAGAAACAGCTTAAAGTTGAAAAAGCTTGCCTCTGGAGACTAGAAATCAAAGAAGGAAGGGGTGGAGCAGGAGATAGCCGTTTTTCATTATGAGATTTGTAAAATATTTGACTCTTTAAACAACGTACATGTAGAGCTTTGATAAAATACTATTAAATTTTAAAAGAGAGGGTGACATGAAGCTTTGTGAGCCCCAAAATAAAAGTAGAGTGAGTCATTGGTCTGACACTAAACTTGAAATGCTTGGATTCTAAAGCTAAAACCTTGATTTTCTATTCCCCATTCTTCTTAGGGGATTGATTAATTTATAGTGAGGGGGAAAAAAAAAAACCTCTGTGAACTACTAATTACTAGCAATTAAAGTCCCTTTTCCTTATGTCCAGTTGCAAATCATTGTTGCCTAACAACTAGGACTGCCAAGCTCATTCTAAGGAGGTGTATAGCTTATAACGTACCTTATAAAAGCCAAGGTGAAAATCTACACTTCTTGTTCCAGTTTCCTTGTGTGACTAAACAAAAGGAATGAATAGCAATGTGACTCTGGAAAGCTGCGTGTGTACCAGGTGCAAGGACAGATCACACTTCATGTTAGTGAATACACCAAGGATTTCATTGCTAAACGACTTCACTCTGTTGAAAAGCATTACTGCCACCAGAGGACCTTTATTAGCAGAAGCAACTACGAATGAATGAAAATGCAACATAAAGAAACACAGGCATTTCCAAAAAGCACTGGAAGATCAATGGCTCTTTTAGATTTATCCAAAGAACAGCTCCTCCTCCCCACTTCAGATCCAGCCGGCACTGGTATGCTGCTTTCTTTATCACACCAGTTTTCCAGATAGATATTAACAAAGGAGCCTCTCCATTGTTGCTTCCTTCTGCCTATAAGCATTTTTAAGCTAATATTGAGCTTAGAATGACATCCGGTTAGCATGGCACTGCAGCCATAATTCTCAACTCTGGTTTGGGGAAAACTAAAGTATAATAATGGAATTCTACTGGGCATCCTCTAAATTCCCTCATTACCTACTTGTGTAAATACTGATTCTTGCCCGATGACAATAAATGGTGAAATTTACAATGGGGATTTCTTTGTCCCCCTGGTTAAGTGAGCCCACCGAATATTAGATTCTCTGTCCCCAGTTAGTGAGTTCAGCCACATCTGATTTTACCAACTCCCAGCTGCCAACGACAGAATATGCCTCCCATTTTGAAACACGTCTCCCACAGAGGGAATAGGAATGGCTGTAGACCAAGCAGTTACACATCATGTGTTGTGAAAAGAAATCAATGTGATCTGGGTTTTGAGAAGTTCTCACTGTGGAATGTTTCTGAAAATAATTATGCAGTCACAGCATCCAGTTAGCCACTCCTGAATACTTGCTTTCCATTGTGCTGGCCACTTTGGTATGCTTTCTAATTCTCAGATGGTTCCCATTCATACAACTCAAAAATGTAAGTACTAATTGCCTTGTTCTGGACTCTCTTAGTAGGTGTAAACTTTCCATCTGAGGCATGAGGGCCTAGTCCCATGATTCTTGTTAATGTTAATAAATAAAGCGCTATAGTAAAATGTTGGCCAGGGTAAAATAACTCTCAAAACATATGGACTCAAGATGATCATTCACACACAGGCAACAAAGAACTGAATCCAAGAACCTAAATGTTTAGTTTTCTTCCTAGCTCAGACTGGTTTTCTGCCTCATATATCTGCAAATAGGTGAAAAGAATGTATCCCTTGACCCTTCTATTCATCAGGTTCTAGTTGGGAAAATTGTGTTGCACTTTTCCTGTGTAGAAAGATATTGTCAAGGTGGGCATTTTTCACCCATCAACACCTGATGCAAGTTAGATATTTACTGGGCATGATCCATGGAGTTCAAATCTTTGGGGACAGACAGGATCTACACATGAAACAGTTAATTAACAATGATAAGGAGAGTTCCCTATATGACAAATAAATAAATGAAGTAAATAAAATAACGCTATAGGAACTGGGGGACGGGAGGTACACTAGGCAGGGGTTATAGATGGGAGGAAGTGACAATAAATTGAGATTTTAAGAAAGTTTGAGATTGAACAAAATGGAGAGGCAGCATAGTTCTATAATTTTTAAGAGTATGAACTCTGGAACAAACCGCCTGGCTTCAAATCCCAGCTCTGCCACTTAGTAGCCTTGAACAGGTTGCTTATCATTGCTAAGCTCTAATTTCCGCACTTGTAAAAGTGGGATTAAATAGTATCTGTCATATTAAGAGGGTGGTGAGATTAAATTTAGTTAAAACATGTAAAGGTCTTAGAACAAAGTGTAGCACAAAGCAAGTCCATAAATATAGTTGCTGTTATGATGATTACTATGATTATTATAAATGAGAGAAGAGTGGAGAAGACATTCCTGGCAAGGAAAATATCCCAACACATCAAACTAATAAATTATTAAATCACATTTAATCACATGATTATGCTGATAAGAAAAGCTCATGGCACACCAGCATCAGGAACTGTTTCCATTTGTCCCTGATACTAGTGAACTGGCAGTTTGGAAAGGTAAGTATTCATATGGTGAGATTTCACTTAAGTTACAAATTACCCATAGCTGCACTGGAAATTTTCACTATTTGCCCAAAACATAAAAAGTGGAAGCATATGTCATTAATCTAAAAAGAGACAGTTCACATATTTGTTTAATGACTTCAGCTCAGTCAAACATGAAGACCCAGGTGCACTGGATGCAGGCATTAGTACAACACTAAAATACAAGAAAATTAGGTGCCAAACAGTCCACATGATTTAGAACCCATTCCTCCAGTCACTATGAATGCAAATGTCTCATTTACATAAAATCCACTCGTACTGATGCTAATCGGGAGCAAAGGAGAGGGTATCACTTCTCTTATCTAGAATCAGAAACAGGAAATTAGAATTCAAATTATTCCCATTGGAGATGATGATAGGATCTTTCAAATTGTTATGTTGATCAGCTTTAATATTTGGATATTAATACAAGAAATATTCATTGAATAAAGAGCACTTATTGAGTGTTAACCTGACCCAAAAATTGTCCTAAATGTTTTTTATACATTTTTTCATATAAATTTTTACAATAATCCTAACAAGAAGGTTCCATTACTATCCCCTCTTTTACTGATAAAGAACTGAGGCTTAAAGAGAATGAGCAAATTGCCTAGTATCCTACAGTGTGTCTATCTGATTTTATAGCCAGTGACGCCTACTTAATATTAATTAAGGGGTTTAGTCTAGCTCCATGGGCTCCCACCTCTATCCCCTCCTTCCCACTTCCATTCCTAGAAACAAAGTATCCAAAGAGAGGCTCCTTCTCCTTTAAGTCAGGCAGAAAGTGATGCAAGGAAGACATATGGAAGGAATAAGAATGGAACAAGTGAAAAAGCCATTGAATTTGTCCACCTGAGTACAAAGGAGAAAACCCAATACTCATATTGTCATTACATGCCATTATGCCAACAGTAGCAACAGTCTAAGCCTAACTAGGAAGTACATTGACTAAATGGTTGTCTTTAGCAAATATTGAAGACAATTTGAGAGATCTAATGCACAGAAATAAATTTTGTGTGTTTATAGCCAGATGCATCTGATAATCTCTCATGGTACGAGAGTTCTTAAAATGTTTTATTTCAGGCAATCTGTAAGAGTAAGACACAGGAGCCAAGTGAATCAGCATAGAAACTTGCTGTTGATTCTTTGATTTCTGAAAGCAATAGTTGTTTTCATCTTGAGAAGATTGTTTTGGAATCTTACATGGGCTTCCGTGCCATTCAGCTGGCAGCTGCTTCTCCCCAGTGCTTCTCCCAAACATCAGTGGGTCTCAGCTCCACCAAGGACTCCCACGCCCTTGGGCCTCTCCCTGGGTCCTCAGACCCGCACTACTATGCAGGCTCCCCACAAGTTATCCTTTTAATACTGCATCTCTTAATTCCAAGCACCACCCACATTACTAGATTCACGGGAAATTCACTTTACAAACAAGTTGTGGGTAATTGAAATCAAGACCAACATAAGGAAACAACTTTAGAACCTTTATTTAAATATGGTTATTTCCAGAATTCATGGGAAAAGTAAAAAAACAAAGCAACAAAACACAAAAGTTAAACCCTTCTCAGATGAATCCCATGGAGACACATCCATATTAGTCCCTGTCTTTCTTTTTCTTCCCTCTTCTGAGACAGCTTCTTTCTTCAAACCTTTAAATCACAGATCTACACCCACCCTTTTAGGAGAAACCTACTGCCAGACCACAAGAGTTTCTTTTACTTTATGATCAAGCCATAAGGGACCCGCAGCAGTAAAGTCCCAAACCTACATTCAGCCACAACTAACACCATGGTGGATGGTGAAGTGAAGTGAAGGAGTTTCAATCCTCCAAGTCTGCTGCCACCCAAACACAGGTTACCCTCTCATGCTTCCTGGTTCTCCAGCAGAGAAGCACTGTATCAACACACACACAGCAATTCTCAGCAAACGTTATCAGAGAATTTTCAGAAAATTACAATATCAATCCATATTAAGGAAAATAAATATTTCCTTAAATACAACACACACTGAATTTATTCTCAGACTGTATGATTCCCCATGGACTCATCCTCATGCCCAGAGGCCAAGTGCAAGAAAAGCAGTCTTTTCACACCACTAAGCCAGTTGCCCCTAATTACCATCTTCTGATGACACCAAGGTCTGGTCAACAGTTCAGAAAGATCCCTTTTCTTTCCCTCAAGCTTGACCAAATGCCTTGACATGGCATCTCTCATATTGATCTCCATAACCAGAAGGATCACATGAGGATTCACCGCTGTCTTGTTTACAGGAACTGTTCTGTGGTCAACAGCAATGTTCTACCATTTACACTCAAAAAAAAAAAAAAAAGTTATTTAATACAAACAGAAATCAAAGTTTCTTTACATACTTTCATTCTAAAATCGCAGCATTTGAAGAGAAAGCTCATGCATTGGTTCCATAGGTTTTGTACAACAGGTAATTGTGGTTAGTTCCACTGTTCTAGATAACACCTATTTAGTTCAATAATTTTGTGTGTGTGTTTATTAGACAGGACTGTGCTACCCATAGTAGGCCTTTCATGAGTTTCTCTATACTAAAGAAACCTGAGTCTTAAGAATGTCATAAATACTCATTTTCTTTATAGTTCAGAGTCCTCTGCTCCTTGATCTCTTTCCTCTTTTCTATTTTTCTGACTTCCCTTATTCCCTTTCCCCATCTCTCCCCTCTTTCTGTGACTATATTCCCCCCGGCACACACACGATATTTGAAAACTAAGAGTTGGAAACAAATCTGAAGCATCTCAATTACAATAAACTAAAATTGAGTACCCGTGCCTTCTGCAGGTCTTTGACAGTCAATGAATGTAAAGCAATGAACAAAGCACTGAGTTGGCTGTTGCTTATAGAGCCCTAAATTGATTTAATATCTGAGAAACATTTTCAAAAATCCCTGGATGGGAAGAATAATGAAAGCCTGCCAGAGAAACTAAAAAGGAGTTCCAGGACTTCCCTGGTGGTGCAGTGGTTAAGAATCCACCTGCCAATGCAGGAGACACGGGTTCAAGCCCTGGTCTGGGAAGATCCCACATGCCGCGGACCAACTAAGCCCATGTGCCACAACTACTGAGCCTGCGCTCTAGAACCCACGAGCCACAACTACTGACCCCACGCGCCTGAGCCCATGTGCTTGTAACTACTGAGCTCATGTGCTGCAACTACTGAAGCCTGCATGCCTAGAGCCTGTGCTCTGCAACAGGATGAAGCCTCCGCAATGAGAAGCCCACGCACTGCAACGAAGAGTAGCCCCAACTCGCCGCAACTAGAGAAAACTCATGTTCAGCAATGAAGACCCAAAGCACCCAAAAAAAAAAAAAAAGTAGTTCCATTATTAGGTGGTTCTTAACAGAAGTGCAGAGGGAGTAATTTGAAAGATGTGCACAATCTCAGTGGTAACCTGACAGGACAGAAATTATGCAAACCAAGAGTCAGGAAACTAAGGGCCATGGACCAGACTAAAGTCACTGCCTATTTTTGTTAATAAGGTTTTATTGGAACAGAGTCACACCCATTCAATTATATAATGTCTGTGGCTTCTTTTGCTCTGCAGCAGCCAAGTTGAGTAGTTGTGACAGACACTCTGTGGTCCATAAAGCCTAAAATATTTACTATCTGGCTCTTTACAGAAAAACTAATGTAATATTTAGAAAATTTGTGTCTCATACATTAATTAATACAAACAGAAATAGACTGTATCTTATATCATCCCTGTATTTGGAAATTGCCACTACTGTTGTGATTGTTATAACATGTTGGGTCTACGTCCTTCTCAGTAATTAAAAAGAGTGATGGGAGCCTGAACCAAGATGGCAGAGTAGAAGGATGTGCTTTCATTCCCTCTTCTGAGAACACTAGAATCACAACTAGCTGTTGGACAATCATCAACAGGAAGACACTGGAACTCACCAAAAAAGATACCCCACATCCAAAGACAAATGAGAAGCCACAATGAGTTGGTAGGAGGGGTGCAATCACAGCAAAATCAAATCCCATAACTGCTGGGTGGGTGACTCACAGACTGGAGAACACTTATACCACAGAAGTCCGCCCACTGGAGTGAAGGTTCTGAGCCCCACGTCAGGCTTCCCAACCTGGGGGTCCGGCAAGGGGAGGAGGAATTCCTAGAGAATCAGACTTTGAAGGCTAGTGGGATTTGATTGCAGGACTTTGATAGGACTGGGGGAAATAGAGACTCCACTCTTGGAGGGTACACAAAAAGTAGTGTGCACGTCGGGACCGGGGGAAGGAGCAGTGAACCCAGGGGAGACTGAACCAGACCTACCTGCTAGTGTTGGGGGGTCTCCTGCAGAGGCAGGGGGTGGCTGTGGCTCACCGTGGGGACAAGGACACTGGCAGCAGAAGTTCTGGAAAGCACTCTTTGGCATGAGCCCTCCCAGAGTCTGCCATTAGCCCCAACAAAGGGCCTGTAGGCTCCAGTGTTGGGTTGCCTCAGGCCAAACAACCAACAGGGAGGGAACCCAGCCCCAGCCATCAATGGTCAAGCAAAATAAATTTTACTGAGCTCTGCCCACCACAGCAACACCCAGCTCTACGCACCACCAGTCCCTCCCATCAGGAAACCTGCACAAGCCTCTTAGATAGCCTCATCCACCAGAGGACAGACAGCAGAAGCAAGAAGAACTACAATTCTGCAGCCTGGGGAAGGAAAACTACATTCACAGAAAGATAAACATGATGAAAAGGCAGAAGGCTATGTACCAGATGAAGGAACAATATAAAACCTCAAAAAAACAACTAAATGAAGTGGAGATAGGTAACCTTCCAGAAAAAGAATTCACAATAATGATAGTGAAGTTGATACAGGACCACAGAAAAATGGAGGCAAAGATTGAGAAGATGCAAGAAATGTTTAACAAAGACCTAGAAGAATTAAAGAACAAACAAACAGAGATGAACAATACAATGACTGAAATGAAAAAAACACTAGAAGGAATCAATGGCAGAATAACTGAGGCAGAAGAATGGATAAGTGGCCTGGAAGACAGAATGGTGGAATTATCTGCTGAGGAACAGGATAAAGAAAAAAGAATGAAAAGAAATGAAGACAGCCTAAGAGACCTCTTGGACAACATTAAACGCAACAACATTCGCACTATAGGGGTCCCAGAAGGAGAAGAGAGAGAGAAAGGACCCAGGAAAATATTTGAAGAGTTAATAGTTGAAAACGTCCCTAACATGGGAAAGGAAATAGCCACTCAAGTCCAGGAAGCACAGTAGGTCCCATTCAGGATAAACCCAAGGAGAAACACACCAAGACACATAGTAATCAAAATGGCAAAACGTAAAGACAAAGAAAAAAAAATTTTTTTTTCTTGTGGTACGCAGTCTTCTCACTGTTGTGGCCTCTCCATTTGTGGAGCACAGGCTCCGGACACGCAGGCTCAGCGGCCATGGCTCATGGGCCCTGCCACTCCACAGCACATGGTATCTTCCCGGACCAGGGCACGAACCCATGTCCCCTGCATCAGCAGGCGGACTCTCAACCACTGCACCACCAGGGAAGCCCAAGAAAAATTATTGAAAGCAGCAAGGGAGAAATGACAAATAACATACAAGGGAACTCCCATAAGGTTAAGAGCTGATTTCTCAGCAGAAACCCTACAAGCCAGAAGGGAGTGTCATGATATACTTCAAGTGATGAAAGGGAAGAATCTATAACCAAGATTACTCTACCCAGCAAGGATCTCGTTCAGATTCAATGGAGAAATCAAAAGCTTTACAGACAAGCAAAAGCTAAGAGAATTCAGCACCACCAAACCAGCTCTACAACAAATGCTAAAGGAACTTCTCTAAGTGGGAAACACAAGAGAAGAAAAGAACCTACAAAAACAAACCCACAACAATTAATAAAAAGATCACAGGAAGATACATATCAATAATTACCTTAAACGTGAATGGATTAAAGGCTCCAACCAAAAGACACAGGCTTGCTGAATGGATACAAAAACATGACCCATATATATGCTGTCTACAAGAGACCCACTTCAGACCTAGGGACACATACAGACTGAAAGTAAGGGGATGGAAAAAGATATTCCATGCAAATGGAAATCAAAAGAAAGCTGGAGTAGCAATACTGATATCAGATAAAATAGACTTTAAAATAAAGAATGTTACAAGAGACAAGGAAGGACACTGCATAATGATCAAGGGATCAATCCAAGAAGAAGATATAACAATTATAAATATATATGCACCCAACATAGGAGCACCTCAATACATAAGGCAACTGCTAACAGCTATAAAAGAGAGAATCAACAGTAACACAATAATAGTGGGGGACTTTAACACCTCACTTACACCAATGGATAGATCATCCAAAATGAAAATAAATAAGGAAACAGAAGCTTTAAATGACACAACAGACCACACAGATTTAACTGATATTTATAGGACATTCCATCTAAAAACAGCAGATTATACTTTCTTCTCAAGTGAGCATGGAACATTCTCCAGGATAGATCACATCTTGGGTCACAAATCAAGCCTTAGTAAATTTAAGAAAATTGAAATCATATCAAGCATCTCTTCTGACCACGCTATGAGACTAGAAATGAATTACAGGGGAAAAAATGTAAAAACCACAAACACATGGAGGCTAAACACTACGTTACTAAATAACAAAGAGATCACTGAAGAAATCAAAGAGGAAATCAAAAAATACCTAGAGACAAATGATAATGAAAACACGATGATCCAAAACCTATGGGATGAAGCAAAAACAGTTCTAAGAGGGAAGTTTATAGCTATACAAGCCGACCTCAAGAAACAAGAAAAATCTCAAATAAATAATCTAACCATAACACCTAAAGGAACTAGAGAAAGAAGAACAAACAAAACCCAAAGTTAGCAGAAGGAAAGAAATCATAAATATCGGAGCAGAAATAAATGAAATAGAAGCAAAGAAAACAAGAGCAAAGATCAATAAAATTAAAATCTGGTTCTTTGAGAAGATAAACAAAATTGATAAACCATTAGCCAAACTCATCAAGAAAAAGAGGAAGAGGACTTAAATCAATAAAATTGGAAATGAAGAAGGAGCAGTTACAAGAGACACGGCAGAAATACAAAGCATCCTAAGAGACTACTACAAGCAACTCTATGCCAATAAAATGGACAACATGGAAGAAATGGACAAATTCTTAGAAAGGTGGAATCTTCCAAGACTGAACCAGGAAGAAATAGAAAATATGAACAGACCAATCACAAGTAATGAAATTGAAACTGTGATTAAAGATCTTCCAAGAAACAAAAGTCCAGGACCAAATGGCTTCACAGGCAAATTCTATCAAACATTTAGAGAAAAGCTAACACCCATCCGTCTCAAACTCTTCCAAAAAACTGCAGAGGAAGGAATACTCCCAAACTCATTCTATGAGGCCACCATCACCCTGATATGAAAACCAGACAAATATACTACAAAGAAAGAAAAGTACAGACCAATATCACTAATGAATATAGATGCAAAAATCCTCAACAAAATACTAGCAAACAGAATCCAACAACATATTAAAAGGATCATACACCATGATCAAGTGGGATTTATCCCAGGAATGCAAGGATTCTTCAATATACGCAAATCAATCAATGTGATACATCATATTAACAAACTGAAGAATAAAAACCATAAGGTCATCTCAATAGATGCAGATAAAGCTTTTGACAAAATTCAACACCCATTTATGATAAAGACTCTCCAGAAAGTGGGCATAGAGGGAATGTTTCTCAACATAATAAAGGCCATATACAACAAACCCACAGCAAACATCATTCTCAATGGTGAAAAACTGAAAGCATTTCCTCTAAGATCAGGAACAAGAGAAGGATGTCCATTCTCACCACTATTATTCAACATAGTATTGGAAGTCCTAGCCTCATCAATCAGAGAAGAAAAAGAAATAAAAGGAACAAAAATTGGAAAAGAAGAAGTAAAACTGTCACTGTTTGCAGATGACATGATACTATACATACACAATCTGAAAGATGCAACCAGAAAACTAGAGCTAATCAATGAATTTGGTAAAGCTGCAGGATACAAAATTAATGCACAGAAATCTCTTGCATTCCTATACACTAATGATGAAATACCTGAAAGAGAAATTAAGGAAACACTCCCATTTACCACTGCAACAAAAAGAATAAAATATCTAGGAATAAACCTACCTAGGGAGACAAAAGACCTGTATGCAGAAAACTATAAGACACTGATGAAAGAAATTAAAGATGATACCTACAATTGGACAGATATACCATGTTCTTGGATTGAAAGAATCAATATTGTGAAAATGACCCAAAGCAATCTACAGATTCAATGCAATCCCTATCAAATTACCAATGGCATTTTTTATGGAACTAGAACAAAAAATCTTAAAATTTGTATGGAGATACAAAAGACCCCGAATAGCCAAAGCAGTCTTGAGGGAAAAAAACAGAGCTGGAGGAATCAGACTCCCTGACTTCAGACTATACAACAAAGCTACAGTAATCAAGGCAATATGATACTGGCACAAAAACAGAAACATAGATCAAAAGAACAAGATAGAAAGCCCAGAGGTAAACTTACACACCTACGGTCAACTAATCTATGACAAAGGAGGCAAGGATATACAATGGAGAAAAGACAGCCTCTTCAATAAGTGGTGCTGGGAAAACTGGACAGCTACATAGAAAAGAATGAAATTAGAACACTCCCTAACACCATACACAAAAATGAACTCAAAATGGATTACAGACCTAAATGTAAGACCAGACACTATAAAACTCTTAGAGGAAAACATAGGAAGAATACTCTTTGACATAAATCACAGCAAGATCTCTTTTGATCCACCTCCTAGAGTAATGGAAATAAAAACAAAAACAAACAAATGGGACCTAATGAAACTTCAAAGCTTTTGCACAGCAAAGGAAACCATAAACAAGACAAAAAGACAACCCTCAGAATGGGATAAAATATTTGCAAACGAATCAATGGACAAAGGATTAATCTCCAAAATATATAAACAGCTCATGCAGCTTGCTATTAAAAAAACAAACAACCTAATCCCAAAATGGGCAGAAGACCTAAACAGACATTTCTCCAAAGAAGACATACAGATGGCCAAGAAGCACATGAAAAGCTGCTCAACATCACTAATTATTAGAGAAATGCAAATCAAAAGTACAATGAGGTATCACCTCACATCAATTAGAATGGGCTTCATCAGAAAACCTACAAACAACAAATGCTGGAGAGGGTGTAGAGAAAAGGGAACCCTCTTCCATGGTTGGTGGGAATGTAAACTGATACAGTCACTATGGAGAACAGTATGGACGTTCCTTAAAAAACTAAGAATAGAATTACCATATGATCCGGCAATCCCACTACTGGGCATGTACCCAGAGAAAACCACAATTCCAAAAGACACATGCACCCCAATGTTCATTGCAGCACTATTTACAATAGCCAGGTCATGGAAGCAACCTAAATGCCCATCGACAGATGATTGGATAAAGATGTGGTACATATATACAATGGAATATTACTCAGCCATAGAAAGGAACGAATTTGGGTCATTTGTTGAGACGTGGATGGATCTAGAGACTGTCATACAGAGTGAAGTAAGTCAGAAAGAGAAAAACAAATATCGTATATTAACACATATATGTGGAACCTAGAAAAATGGTACAGATGAACCGGTTTGCAGGGGAGAAATTGAGACACAGATGTAGAGAACAAACGTATGGACACCAAGGAGGGAAAGCGGCGGGGTGGGGGGTGGTGGTGGTGGTGGTGGTGTGATGAATTGGGCGATTGGGATTGACATGTATACACTGATGTGTATAAAATGGGTGACTAATAAGAACCTGCTGTACAAAAGAAAAAGAAAAGTGATCAAAAAAAAATAAATTAAATTAAATTAAAAAAAAAAAAAGACTGTGCTCCCAAATGCAGGGGACACCAGTTTGATCACTGGTCGGGGAAGATCCTGCATGCCATGTGGCATGGCCAAAAAAAAAAAATACAAAACAAAATTCATTATGCTAAAGGAGAAGTAGCAGGAGATGAAATTGGGAAAGTGGCAGTGGCTGTATCTTGTCTTGGGGATGGGGAACCATTAAAAGGAAATGAAAGGAAACAGTAACTGTGTTTGGTGCCTTACATTTTATCTCATTAATCTTCAAAGTAACTCAGAGGCTTATTGCCTTTTTTTACAGATAAGAAAATAATTAAAGTAATAAAGCATTGAACTATGTACACAGCCCCATTTAGGACTAGGTACTTTGCATGCCTTATCTGTAATTCTTATAGCAATCCTTTTACAAGGTAGATATGGCTTACATCATACAGAAGAAAAAACTGGGTCTTAAAGAGGCTATGGGTCCTTCTCAAGGCCACAAAGCTAAGTGGTGAAACCTGGTTCAGAAGGAAGCCCACTTTCTTTGCACCTTACTACCCTGAGATGCTCAAACACCTCAGTCAACATGCAGTTTAGAAGGTCATGGTATTGGTCATAGAGGGTGGATTGGAGCTGTGCAAGGGCAGTAGGGGTAGTGAGGGGAGGACAAACCTGAGGGCTGTTTAGGAGGTGTAGGGTGGAACGCAGTGTTGGATGTGACTGGGTATGGAAAGTGAGGAAAAGAGTAGATTTGAGAATATCAGGATGGATTAGAAGGTGGTTCCATTCACAAAGGAAGGTTCTAGGGGCAAAGAACAGTTTCAGAGGGTAAAGTTGATGCCTGAGTTATATGAGGTTTTTAAATTCATGTTTTCTTTTTAGGGGAGGCATAAGTTGCAGGATAAATTAAAATACTCAACTCTCAGTTTAATGAAACAAGTGAATTAAAAACAAATAGTGATGTTCAGTCTTTTTCACAAGTGGGAAATGTGAAAATTGGCATTTGACTTAGTCATTGCCAAATCTATCAGCAAAACCTTGTGCAGACTTCTTAAAGACCTTTTCAGTGCCGCTTCTAATTGCTGTAAGACATGATGTTCCAACGACCTGAAGGCATTAATGCCGTACTTAAGTACCATATTAATAGAGCAGGATTCATTAGAGCCAGATTTCATTAGTTCAAACTCTGATTCTACAATTAATAGAAACTGTGCCTCAGTTTCCTTGTCTATAAAAGAGGGATAAGAATGGTACCTACCTCACAGGTAAAGAGGTCTAGAATAGTGCTGGGCCATATGTGCTTAATTAGCACTCCATAAACATTAGCTATAATTACTGCTATTTGAAAGTGAGCTTTACTCTATCCTGAAACATGTGTTGTGTATCCCAGGATAACAGTAACTTAACTTTTCCCTATAATTCTGGAATTGATTGTGTGTTCCACATGATGGTTTCAGGTTAAGCATGGGTATGTCCTAGAATTAACCCATTAGTCAATCAGCAAGTATGTATAGCGTTTCCACCCCATGTGGAGCATGAAAATTGTGAGGATACAAAGTAACCATGAGATATAGTCAGGCCCCTGATAGAACTACTAGCACTGATACCTGGCGGAATGGATCTATCTACCCATGACACAAGCAAACAGAAATGAGACAGTGATTATCCTCTGACATTCTTCCAGGCAAAAGGGGATGGAGAAGTCAGAACATCTTTAATATGGAATGAGTCATGAAAGTCCCATTGTAATCAGTGTGTGCTACTCAATTTACCATTTGTAAAAATTCAGAGGGGAAGAGAGAGCTCAGTGAAGCCTGCAGTGGTCACATAAGAAAGGCTTCACAGATGAGGAGAAATATGAGTTGATGCTAGTAGGTAGAGAGAGCAGGAGAGATCCTGCAAAACAAAGAATCACAAATGCAGTCTGCTGGGCAGTGGATAGACCGCACTGACTGTGGTTATGGGGTGCAGTGGTCAGATGCCATATGTGAGATGTGGACTTGGCCTCAAATTTTTTTTAGTAATTTCTAATTTATTTTGCCAATACTAACTACAGAAGATGAAAAATAGAACTATTTTTACACCTTAAAATATATGTTTATTCATTATATCTGTCCAATGAGCTGTTATGCAAAGCACTGTCCTGCTTGTTTCAAAAAGAAAAAATATCCTTTGGAGAGGCTCGAAAAACAGTTCACACAGTTCTAAGCCTACCAAATGTGTTTCTTATGGTTGGAGTTCTCCCCCTTGGAAGGCAATGATAGAAGCTGGACTTGGCCTCAAATTTAATGGCACAAATAATATAAGAGAATGAATGAAGGATGTAGAGGGGCTTAGTGTGGGCTTTTTATGGAAACTGCCAGCCTCTCAAGCTTTCAAATGGGAACATTAGTTTGATAGTATATGATGCATTTAAAACCTGTTCAGCTCATGGTTGGTTGTCATGTGCAATGCCACACGTGGTGACAGGAAAGGAGGTTGGGGCAGGTCACTTTAACTTAGAGTGGAACAATAAAATGGAACGTTAGACTCTCGACAATTTGTCAGATGGTTCAGAAGAGAATCACATAGAGTCAATGAGGAAACTAAGCTGTGGTCAAGGTGTAAAGTGGGAAGTACATTAACATGGAAACAGGAAAGACTTTCCTGCAGCAACATTTGGATAGATAATATTCTCCCCTCCCACCTTTCCATAGCTGAGGACTGAAGCACAGAGAGGTTAATTAGCTTATTTTAGGTCACACAGCCAGTAAAGTGGTAGAATGAGACCACAAACCCAGGCATTCTGATTTCAGAACTATTTTCTTAATCATAGATACAAACATACATACACACTTACATACATGCATACACACATACAGATAGTGGATGAATGCCTGGGCAGACAGACATAGCCTGACATGATACCTGGAAAATTAAAAGGAAGCAATACTGTAGCTAGACTTTTAGACCTTAATATGTGAGAAGCACTTCAGAGGCCACCTAGTACAGCAGTTTTCAAACTGGACTAAAGCCTTTCCATGGAGCAGACTTGAGAAGTGTCATGTAGGTTAGGGAGGCAGGGAATAGGCAAGCCAGCAGGCCTCAGAGCCCCTCTGTCCCTGCTACCACCTGCACAGCTCCCCATTTGTCTGTTTTATGAACCGGGATTCTAAGCAAGATATTTTTATGGAAAGAATTATGCTGTTACAAATAATCTGAGGATCACTGTTATCTATCCCAATGCTCTCTCAAAAATGAGAAAACTGAGGCCCAACTTCATCTGGATCACAAGAAAGGCTATGGCAAAATTGAACCAAGCACTCACTCTCCTAACTCACTGGTAGAAAATATGAAACGCCTAAAGGTGACTTTCAACTTTCCCATCAGGAGCTGTTGTTGAGGAAACTGACTCCAATTTTTTTTCATTTTTAATATTTTTTATTAAGGTATAGTTGATATATATTAGTTTCAGGTATACAACATAGGGATTCAAAATTTTTAGAGATTATACTCCATTTATAGTTATTATAAAATATTAGCTATGTTTCCTGTGCAGTGCTATCCTTATAGCTCATTTATTTTCTATATAGCAGTTTTTACCTCTTAATACCCCACCCCTACCTTGCCCCTACCCGCTTACATCTCCCCACTGGTAACCACTAGTTTGTTCTCTATATCTGTGGGTCAGTTTCCGTTTTGTTATATTCATTCCTTTGTTTTATTTTTTAGATTCTACATATAAGTGATATCATACAGTATTTGTCTTTGACTTATTTCACTAAGCATAATTCCGTCTAGGTCCATCCATGTTGTTGCAAATAGCAAAATTTCATTCTTTTTCACAGCTGAGTAGTATTCCATTGTATATATGTACCACATCTTCTTTATTCATCTGTCAATGGACACTTAGTATGCTTCCATATCTTGGCTATTGTAAATATGCTGCTATGAACATTGTGGTGCATGTTTCTTTTCAAATTAGTGTTTTTGTTTTCTTTGGATATATACCCAGAAATGGAACTGCTGGATCATATAATAGTTCTATTTTTAGTTTTTTGAGGAGCCTCCATATTGTTTTCCATAGTGGCTACACCAACTTATGTGCCCACCAACAGTGTATGAGGATTCCCTTTTTTCCACATCCTCACCAACATTTGTTATTTGTGGTCTTTTTGATGACAGAATTCTCACAGGTATGAGATGGTAACTCATTGTAATTTTGATTTGCATTTCTCTGATGATTAGTGATGTTGAGTATCTTTTTATGTGCCTTTTGGCCATCTGTATGTCTTTCTTTGGAAAAATGTCTATTTTTTTGGAAAAATGTCTATTCTGCCCATTTTTAATCATGTTGTCTTTTTGATATTGAGTTATATGAGCTGTTTATATATTTTGGATATTAATCCCTTATTGGTCATACCATTTGCAAATATTTTCTCCCATTCAGAAGGTTGTCTTTTCGTTTTGTTAATTTTTTTTTTTTTTTTGCTTTGCAAAAGCTTTTAAGTTTAATTAGGTTCAGTTATTTATTTTTGCCTTTGTTTCCTTGGCCTTAGGACTGACACCTATTTTTTTAGAGGGAGCAGGAAGGATGAAGGATTTGCCATGTTATGACAAATGAACAATCCTTCAATATTAAGGTAAATGTGACGTGGAAAAAAAATTGCAAGGGAATCCTAGTCTGTTACCTGCTACCTTCCCATTGATTAGGAATTTGTCCTGTGATCTACTTGAGTATCGTACTCGAATAAGAGAATCCTCCACTAGTGCTATGTCTGATACTTTCGGCCAGGACTGCTGAACAAAGAAAGACTTCTTCGGCAATCCTCACCCTATGTCAGCTTGTTCTCTTAGGCATCGAAGAAGGACCAGTTTGCTGGCAGAGAGTTCCTAGTAAGTACAGATATTGTGCTGCAAGGAGCACATAAAGGCACAGTTCTCTTGCCTGCTGCTTGGATAACTCAAAATGGAAGGTGTACTGTGGTTAATCAACTTACAGGCTCAGAACCCTGAGATGCTATCCCAGTCCTATCAAGAGGGACTCTAGGGCTTCCCTGGTGGTGCAGAGAATCTGCCTGCCAATGCAGGGGACACGGGTTCGAGCCCTGGTCTGGGAAGATCCCACATGCCGCGAAGCAACTAGGCCCGTGAGCCACAACTACTGAGCCTGCGCGTCTGGAGCCTGTGCTCCGCAACCAGAGAGGCTGCGATAGTGAGAGGCCCGCACACCGCGATGAAGAGTGGCCCCCACTTGCCGCAACTAGAGAAAGCCCTCACACAGAAACGAAGACCCAGCACAGCCAAAAAATAAATTTATTAAAAAAAAAAAAAAGAGGGACTCTATCTCACAGGAACAGTCTCAAAAGATTAAGCAAACACACAGATACTTGAATACACACACACACACACACACACACAGCACAATGCCCATTTATTAACTCACAATAAGAAATTCTGCTCTTAAGCAGACTAAATTGTTCACATCTACAAAGTACCATTTTCCTTCCCAATAAGCAAGATAGGCACATAGCAGGTGATCAATACGTATCTATTTAATTTAATTAATTTAACTATCAAATTATAAGTAGAATGTGGAGTCATCAACTTACAGTCAGGGACACATCTCTCAAGGAAACTGAATGGTCATAGAGTCGGCACATTCATTCCCTGTAAATGAATGGTTTATGCAGGATGCCAAGTTATCTGAAGGTTGCTGGGAAACTGCAGAATTAGAAGTGAGGGACAAGGTATCTCAAGAAATGACTCTCAAGAAAGGAAGATTAAGACCTGTTCATGTAATACTGGGTGAGTCCTGTGAAGGAAAACATAATGCTTGAGTGCACTAGCGATACTTCTTCTCCTTGATGAGGTTGGATGGGCCCTGCCTACACTGACCCTAGTTCTCCTTCTGTAACTCCATGGCTGGCCAGATGCATTCTGATGCACTCAGACTTTTTCCCCCTCGGATCATAGCTGTCTCACCAGCCCGAATATGGTTCTAACTCTCTTTTCATATTGACCCAAGTCTGCTCAGATCCATAAGGTACTAAACTTAAATACTAAGCTTTCAAAAGCAGTACCATTTTCCTAATTTTTTGGTTATTTTTGATAGAGAAAGGAAAGCGGGGGAGATGAAACATATTATAGCCTCTGGGTAGCCACAATCCAGATTATATAAAAAGAACTCTGTAAGTTTAGAATTCCATATAGAATTTTTATGCCTGCCAAAGTAAGATGAAGCACGTTTTATGAGAGAATCATTAATATCTGTCACATATAGACTACTACTGCTTAATTATAAATCAATTCCATTTTTGAGCTCTTTGCACTATTTTGGAAGTGTTTTTAAATCCTTACCAAGCTAATGAGATTTAAAGTGTTTATTTTATTGATATATTAAACCTATAATAAATGTTGTGAGAACAAATGTATTTTGTTACACCAATATCACCAATATTCTGTGTATTAACAAAAAATAGGTCACGTCTTAATAATTTCATGTCACATGCTCCTTCCACTAAAACTCAATCATCCGTCCTTGTGTCTTAAACCTACTGCTCATCCTAAGTACAGCATGTGCCCAAATAGAGGCATCTTACATCATGTTCTCTATTTTAACAAACTTCTATTAGCACATGTGAGGTGTATCTATTCCGAATCTAAAGCCTTTCCACCAAGAATACGTACGTTTCTCTTGTTCTGTAATAGGCAGAAATATAACCAAAATGTCACAAAGGCAATAGAGAGCCCAGCAGACAGACAAAGAAACAAAAATCCCCTCGTGGATGCATCAGGGTCGAGGCCAGTGAAACTCTATCTGAATTTGCCAGCTCTGGGATTTCTCCAAAAACAAATGAAAAGCCTATATAGAGCATGCATTCCAGGGATTATGAACTCATTTTGGTTTATGCTCTTTAAAAAGGTCTACAGCTGTATTCAAAATACATCCAGCTAATCTCTAGGCCTGGGGACGGACATGAAGCCAGGAGCCCCAGCTGGGACATACAGGCAGGAATCAATTTAAACCCTTTTGGCAGGACATGGGGTGGTTTGCTATAATGAATGTTAAGGAGGGATACCAGACCATGGAGAATTGGGTGTTTTTCTTTCCTGAGTGCTAAAGAGATGATAAATTGATGTATAAAAGTATGTAGGAGACTCTCAGAAAAGCTATTGTTCAAGCTGGGTAGGTGCTATGTCAGTGTGACAATGAAGACTTAATAAAAATAAATCAGGGTTTAAGGGTTAGGGAAGTCCTGACTGTGCTATTGAGAGGAGAAAGATCACCTAGGACTTCAAGCTAGGACGTAACAGAAAAGAGAGGGCATTCATTTGTAGACACTTCAACATCAGTGAAGCAACAAAGCTCCCAAAGTTCTTAGAATTCTACATGTTTCTTAGTAACTACTTCCAAGGGAGCTAATAATCGTATTCAAGAACCATAATTCAAAAGTAAAAATGATAGAGGAGGGGATATTTAAAGCTTGAAATCAGTTTTGTAAGTACCAAGTGAAGTGATCTATAAATATAGTTATAATCCAAAATGTGCCTGTTCAGGTTATGAGAATTCACATTTATGAAGCGTTTTATATAATACTCCTTCCTTTGGCTTCTGAGGCATTTCTTCCCATTAACAGGGGCCAGTTTGGATTTCCTTCACCTCCTGAGCCACATGTAGTCACCCTTGCATATGTAGTTGGCTTGTACTGCAGCAAATTCTCCCCTCAGGAAACTTTGGTTTTGCTAATTTATAGCAGCAGAAATAATCTCAGGCCATTTATGATGTCAACATGTTTAGTGAATGTGACATAATTTGCCTTGTTTTCATTGCTTTCCTTTGTCTTTGAATTGTGTTTATTATTGTTAAATTTTACTTGTTTTGTGGTAAAGTTTGAGTCATAGTATTATCTTGTAATAGTAATACTTATATATAACCTTCTGAGCACTAACAATGTGTGAGGCACTGATGCCAAGCACTGTGCACATGTTAATTGGTTAATCCTCGCACAACCTAAGAGGTAGGTATTAGGTATTATTATTATTCCTTTATCTGACGCGGAATCTGAAGCACAAATTCATTATCTTATTCAAGATTATAGAGTTAGTAAGTGGCAGAACTGGGATGCTTTGTGTTTGAGTGTAGTCTTAAGTATACTATGATAAGGGGTAAAAATTGCCTAACAAGAGCAAAGGAACAGCTATTTTCTAATTAATGAAGGGAAAAAACCTTGACAGGGTCCATTATGACAACTTATTTTAACAACTATTAAAATAATTGTGCCCAATTTAATGGAATATTGTGTTGTTTTAGTCTAAGTAAATGTTCATGTGAGGGCTCAAAAACATATGACCTAACAAAACATGTACAAGGATCTGAATGCTGAACATTATAAAATGTTGATTTAAAAGAAAATCAAAGAAAATCTAGAGAAATGTACCATACATTGGAAAACTCAACATAGTAAAGATAGCAGTTCTCCCCAAAATGACCTATAGATTTAGGAGAATTTCTATCAAAACCCCAGCCAGGTTTTTTATAGATGTAAAACAGCTTATTCTAAAATTTATATGGAAAGACCAAAAGAAATTAAAATAGCTAAAACCATTTTGAAAAAAGTGAATAAAATGAGTGGAGTCACTCTACCCAATACTAAGGCACACTACTAGATGCAGTAATTCAGACAGTCGGTACTAGTGGAGGGAAAGACATATAGATCAATGGAACATAAGAGAGAACCAGAATGACCCATATAAATATGCCCAATTGATTTTTGACAAAGGTGCAAAAGCAGTTCGGTGGAGAAAGGATAGCATTTTCAACAAATGGTACTAGAGCAATTGGACATCCTGAGAGAGAGAGAGGGAGAAAGTGAGAGAGGAGGAGGAGAGAAGAGAAAAAGGAGGATGAGGAGGAAAAGGAAGGAAGGAAGGAAGGGAGGGAGGGAGGGAGGGAGGGAGGAAGGGAGGAAGGGAGGAAGGAAGGAAGGAAGGAAGGAAGGAAGGAAGGAAGGAAGGAAGGAAGGAAGGGAGGGAGGGAGGGAGGGAGGAAGGAAGGAAGGAAGGAAGGAAGGAAGGGAGGGAGGAAGGGAAGAAGCTATACCTAAACTTCATAACTTATGAAGAAAAATTAACTTATGTGAAAAATTAACACAAAATGGATCACGAACTTAACTGTAAAATGTAAAACTATAAAACTTTAAGAAAAAAAAAAACATGAGAAAACCTTCAGGATTTAGAGTTAGGCAGAGTTCTCAGACTTGACATCAAAAATGCAATCCATGGGCTTCCCTGGTGGCGCAGTGGTTGAGAGTCCATCTGCAGATGTAGGGGACACGGGTTCGTGCCCCGGTCCGGGAAGATCCCACATGCCGCGGAGCGCCTGGGCCCGTGAGCCATGGCCGCTGGGCCTGCGCGTACGGAGCCTGTGCTCCGCAACAAGAGAGGCCACAACAGTGAGAGGCCCACATACAGCAAAAAAAAAAAAAAAAAAATGCAATCCATAAAAGGAAAAATTGATAAATTGGCTCTAAAATTTAAAATGTTTCTTCTGCAAAAGACCCTGTGAAGAGGATAAGAATACAAGCTAAGAATACGACCAAGAGAAAATATTTGCAAACTACAAATACCTATCAGACAAAGGATCAGTATCTAAAATACAGAAAGAACTCTCAAACTCAACAATTAAAAAAAAAAAGATCCAATTAGAAAATGAGCAAAAGACATCAACATACATTTCATTGAAGATATACAAATGATAAATATGTTAACTTCATTAGCAACCAGGAATATGCAAATTAAAGCCAAAAGGAGATATTAGTATACACCCATCAGAATAGCTAAAATAAAAAATGACTGATAACATCAAATGTTACCAAGGGTGCAGAGAAATTGGATCACTCTGCATTGCTTGTGGGAATGTAAAACGATACAGCCACTCTGGAAAAATGTCTGGCAGTTTCCTACAAAATGAAAAACTACACGTGCACTTACCATATGACCCAACAATTGCACTATTGGACATTCATCCCATAGAAATGAAAACCTATGTTCACACAAGCACCTATACATGAATGTTCCTAACAGCTTTATTCATAATAGACAAAAACAGGAAATAATCCAAATGTCCTTCAAAGGGTGAATGGTTAAACCAACTGTAACACATCCTACCATGGAATAGTACCTAGTAGTAAAAAGGAACAAATAATTGATGCATGGGACAATTTGGAATGGATCTCATGGAAATTAGGCTGAGTGGGGAAAAAAGCCAATTCTCAAATACACAGTGAGTTATTCCATTTATAAAACACTTTGGAAATAACCAAATTATAGAAATGGAAAACAGATTCATGGTTGTCAGGAGTTAGGGGTGGTAGAGACAGGGTGATATGTGGTGACTAGGAGATAATATGAGGGAGCCTAATGGTCATGGAACACTCTTGAACCTGGATTGTGGTGGTTGTTACACAGATATACACGTGATAAAATTAAATACAACTACACATACATATGAATACAAGTGTCTGGATTGTACCAATGTCAAGTTCCTCGTTTCGGTATTATATTTAAGCTGTGCAAAAGGTTACCATCAGGGAAAACTGGGTGAAGGGTAAGCAGGACCTCCCTGTACATTTTTGGGCAACTTCCTGTCAATCTGTAATTATTTCAAACCAAAAATTTAAAACAAAATATGAAATTTTCCCCATTTAAATTTTTGGCAATCACATTTTTGAATTACAATGATTTACCCCTTTAAGGTTTTCCTTTCAGGAGTAAATTATACTTGCAAAACAGGGGAAGACTGTTCAGATAAAAAGCTGTCCTTTTTCTTTGAGCAGAATATTCCCTAGAGGGATTTGGGATAAGATGTAAAATATATTTTGTGCTGGGTTCCCCTCTCTGAAGCACCCATATCAACGCCCAACATTTTGATGCCAGGAAAACCAAGTTCTATCAGCATCAAGAATAACCTTGAGGGAGAACAAGTCACTGAAAAACAACACTCAGACTGAGAAATTTAAACATGCATTATGGTTTTCATTAAGAAACAAAAACAGATCTTATTAACTTAATTAATTCAAAATATCACTGTGTTATAAATTAAAGATTCACCATCTGCAAAACTTCACCTATAAGCTACATGGCACTATACTGCTATATCCATATAGGTATAGATACAAAGATAGATAGGGAGATACACATACAGAATACAGATAGATCTAGATCTGGATCTGGATGTGTACTTATCTGGTGTAATAAAACATAGTTTGGTTCTTTTTTTTTTAATACAACTGATTTTTTTAAATTTATTTTATTCTTTTAATTTATTTTTGGCTGTGTTGGGTCTGTTTTTTTAACATCTTTATCGGAGTATAATTGCTTTACAATGGTGTGTTAGTTTCTGCTTTATAACAAAGTGAATCAGCTATATGTATACATATATCGCCATATCTCCTCCCTCTTGTGTCTCCCTCCCACCCTCCCTATCCCACCCCTCTAGGTGGGCACAAAGCACTGAGCTGATCTCCCTTTCTATGCAGCTGCTTCCCACTAGCTATCTATTTTAAATTTGGTAGTGTATATATGTCCATGCCACTCTCTCACTGCGTCCCAGCTTACCCTTCCCCCTCCCCATGTCCTCAAGTCCATTCTCTACGTCTGCATCTTTATTCCTGTCCTGCCCCTAGGTTCTTCAGAACCATTTTTTTTTCTTAGATTCCATATATATGTGTTAGCATACGGTATTTGTTTTTCTCTTTCTGACTTACTTCACTCTGTATGACAGACTCTAGGGCCATCCACCTCACTACAAATAACTCAATTTCGTTTCTTTTTATGGCTTAGTAATATTCCACTGTATATATATGCGACATCTTCTTTATCCATTCATCTGTCAATGGACACTTAGGTTGCTTCCATGTCCTGGCTATTGTAAATAAAGCTGCAATGAACATTGTGGTACTTGAATCTTTTTGAATGATGGTTTTCTCAGGGTATATGCCCAGTAGTGGGATTGCTGGGTCATTTGGTAGTTTGCTTTTAGTTTTTTAAGGAACCTCCATACTGTTCTCCATAGTGGCTGTATCAATTTACATTCCAACAGTGCAAGAGGGTTCCCTTTTCTCCACACCCTTTCCAGCATTTATTGTTTGTAGATTTTTTGATGGTGGCCATTCTGACTGGTGTGAGGTGATAATTTTGTAATTTTGATTTGCATTTCTCTAATGATTAGTGATGTTGAGCATCCTTTCATGTGTTTGTTGGTAATCTGTACATCTTCTTTGGAGAAATGTCTATTTAGGTCTTCTGCCCATTTTTGGATTGGGTTGTTCGTTTTTCTGATATTAAGCTGCATGAGTTACTTGTAAATTTTGGAGATTAATCCTTTGTCAGTTGCTTCATCTGCAAATACTTTCTCCCATTCTGAGGATTGTCTTTTCGTCTTGTTTAAGTTGTCCTTTGCTGTGCAAAAGCTTTGAAGTTTCATTAGGTCCCATTTGTTTATGTTTGTTTTTATTTCCATTTCTCTAGGTGGTGGGTCAAAAAGGATCTTGCTGTGATTTATGTCATAGAGTGTTCTGCCTATGTCTTCCTCTAAGAGTTTCATAGTGTCTAGCCTTACATTTAGGTCTTTAATACATTTTGAGTTTATTTTTGTGTATGGTGTTAGGGAGTGTTCTAATTTCATTCTTTTCCATGTAGCTGTCCAGTTTTCCCAGCACCACTTACTGAAGAGGCTGTCTTTTCTCCATGGTATATTCTTGCCTCCTTTATCATAAATAAGGTGACTATAGGTGCATGGGTTTATCTCTGGGCTTTCTATCCTGTTCCATTGATCCATATTCCTGTTTGTGTGCCAGTACCATACTGTCTTACTGTATCTTTGTAGTATAGTCTGAAGTCCGGGAGCCTGATTCCTCCAGCTCCAGTTTTTCTTTCTCATATTGCTTTGGCTATTCGGGGTCTTTTGTGTTTCCATACAAATTGTGCAATTTCTTGTTCTAGTTCTGTGAAAAATGCCAGTGGTAGTTTGATAGGGATTGCATTGAATCTGTAGATTGCTTTGGGTAGTATAGTCATTTTCACAATTTTGATTCTTCCAATCCCAAAACATGGTATATCTCTCCATCTGTTTGTATCATCTTTAATTTCTTTCATCAGTGTCTTACAGTTTTCTGCACACAGGTCTTTTGTCTCCTTAGGTAGGTTTATTCCTAGGTATTTTATTCTTTCTGATGCAATGGTAAATCAGAGTGTTTCCTTAATTTCTCTTTCAGATTTTTCATCATTAGTGTATTTTAGTGAACATGTGTCTGGATTGTGCAACCAAACCTTTATGGTACGTAAGTATAGCTTCCTGGAGGATGGTTTCAACAATCATAATAATTCAAAAATAACACATTGAAATCAGAGGCCATCTAGCTATCCTGTAAAATGACAAAGATGTCTGCTTAAATACTGCCTAAAAACAGCTTGTGCCTGGAGCTTGCTAAGGAAGCAGGTGACAGTTAAATTATTCTCGCTTATGCACCTTTCACTCCGGTGCTCAATTCAACATAGCCTGTGCTGGTTTGTCATGTCCAGCATTTATTGTGCTTCTTTGTCATAAAATCCAAAGCTCTCTACCATATGGTGTCATTTTTGAAATGTTAATCTGAGTGGAGCTTGTGATGCCAGTTAGGTTCCCAGCTGGTCTCTGTATAGGCTATTTCACAGACATTAGCCCTGTTTTGAATTAAACTAAATTAGAGAATAAAATGAGATATTGTCATGCAAAGTCAGGCAATATTATTTGACATCTGCACCATCTCTGAGAGCTTTATTGAGTGGTTATTTTAAAATTTAAGCTAAGAAGGAAAGAACATACAAACAATAAGTTAGGGCCAGATAACATATCAGTGTAGCAGATAATTAATAATAATATTTAATAATAACAAAAATAATAATAATAAATGATTATGATGTTACATGAAGAAAGACCTCTATCCACAGCTCCCCTCCCTTTGGGCCAAGGACTAGGAAGGAAAATAACTTTGTCTAAGACATTTCAGACGCGAATCTTCAGTTCTGCCTGGCTAAAAAAAACAGCCATTAAGACAGATATGGGTCAGAAATGAGCCTGGTTTTTCCCCTTCCTATCATTTCAAAGGGCACTATTTGAAAGCAGAGAGATGAATAAAAGGAATTAATCCTACTTTGCATAATAACTTAACATACTAAGTCCACTGTAAGAGAGGAACCTTGCTAATAACTACACGGGGTTGAGGGTGACTAAACTTCCTCATTCTCCTATGACTTTATACTGTCCTTTCCCTGAGAATCATGGTAGGGGTGTGTGTGTGTGTGTGTGTGTGTGTGTGTGTAAGGGTGCATTCACGTGCACCAGTATATGTTCATGTGCACATACAAATAAACAGTTAGTTGCTGGAAAATCGGAAACAAAAATTCATCTCTGTAACTTACACTGGGGGTAGACCTTAAAAAGGACAGACTTGGAACACCAAAACTCCTCCCCACCATCCTTCACTTGCAGCTTTCCTGCAGGACTTGGGAAATCAAAAGTTGTTAGAAACTCTCCTGCTATAGCAGCAGAGCCTAATTCCATCCCAAATCCCCAAATACGGGGAACGGTTTTACTGCAAAGCAGAAGTGGGTCCAGCATGCACAGCCCCTGTGGTCAGGGAGGTTTCCTACAGGGTGAGGGGAAATTTGCCCAGTGGTTTAAAAAGTGGTTCCCACAGAGAGAGGTAGATCTGAAGTCAGGTGGACAAGGGCAGGAATTTGGGTGTGCCCCTGAGAGGACCACTTGTGAAGCCTTTAACTTCCCCTTTGAATGTTTTCTTTGGACAGTATCAATGCCTCTCTGTGTGAATGCCCTTTAATGGGGCCCCAACCCTTCAGTGATACCTAGCTCACCCATCAGCTGGGTGTTCTGGTGGTGCAATGAGAAATAATGGCAGGAGGTGAGAGGAGTCTCACATTTATTTAGTCCTCCCTTTAGTCCTACACAGTCAAGACACACACAGCCATATACACACAGCCATACATACACAACCACACACAGACACCCACACAACCAAGACAAAGGAAAAGGGCAAAGGCCTGAGCCAACTACCTCTAATCCATTTTATTAGGAAAGCAAAGCTGTTTCAAACACCCTCAGGATATGCCCCCTTTAAGGTCTCATTGGCCAAAACTTCTCCACTTAGTATCCTGAGTGTCAAAGAAATTAGGAGTGAGTATTTAGCTTTCCCAGTCTCCATAGTAGAAAACCTAGGAGGAAAAGGGTTGGTAATTGGCATGTAGAGAGCAGTTCTGTGGTGTCTGCCTTTCCCTGGGTCTGGGCTATAACCAGTTATCATTAACTTGTCCACTAGCAAGCGAAGGGGAAGATGACACACGAGATGGTTTAGAGACCCATGGCCTGGGTTCCATAAGCAGCTTTGTGAAGTAAGATGAAAAGAACCCCTTCCTCCTCTCAATGTCCCTTCCAGGCATTCTAGGGGTTCATCCTCCTGTCTCAAGCTCATACCCAATTCCAAAAACCCGTGTTCTGGGTTTCACAGCTCCACAGGATATACCTATAGAACTACATGAATACAGGTTTCCCAGCATGACCTGGTGTGGACTCTGGGCTGCTGAGGAAACTGACCAACCAAGAGTTAGACTTCTGGGGTGGTAGTCTGGGAGACTGGAAGAAAGACAAGAACAGTGATCTTTGCCCTGGAAAGTCCTAAAATACTGGCAATGACCTCATCTTTCATCCTAACTCTCACTGCACTTCCATATCAGGTTAGTAAGTTCTCCTGAAGGTTATATAATCTATGACTCAGTTAATAGGGGCACTGTGTGCCCAGGAGGACTTCTAATGGAAAATGCATCCATAAGGAAATGCAATCCAAAAGCACCAAGGAGCACAGACCATGCATTATGATAACCTTAGTTCATTCAGTAAATCAGCAAAAGTGTGTGTCATAGGAAATTAAAAATAGCCTTTTTTGCCCATTTTAAGTAATATTCCTTAATGACCTTAAATGAAACAGAAAATTAAAAATCTGTGAAATGAAAAGGGCAAATTGAAACACTTATTTATATGTGGTATGAAGGCAGCAAGAAGTTAATACTTATTTCTGTATTTAGTGCACTGATGGAAAAAATGAGTTGTTTACAAGTTCTTTACAATATTACAATGTGAATGCTATTTTTAAGGTTACTTTTCATTCAAAGGAAGAATCCAAGAGATAAATAAGAAAGGTAATATATAGAAAAGAAATGACTCAGTGTGTGGGCCAGGTCAGAACTTGGTATATATGTAAGATGCCTAACTTCTTCCAGATTTGATTATTACAATGATGCCTTACTCAGGGATAGTAGTCTTAGATACCAGCCCATAAATGAAGGGAGAGCTTTTTGCTACACATAGTTCGACAAAAGAAATTTGATTTGGATGTCACAATTCCTAAAAAGTCCATGGGTTTGCACTTAAAACCTATCAGAATGAACTTACCTATATCAAAACTGACCCACTGAAATGTAAACATTAAGAGATCATCACACTGTGGAACCCTCTTGCACCGTTGGTGGGAAGGTAAATTGATACAGCCACTATGGAGAACAGTATGGAGGGTCCTTAAAAAACCAAAAATAGAACTACCATATGACCCAGCAATCCCACTACTGGGCATATACCCTGAGAAAACCACAATTCAAAGACTCATGTACCACAATGTTCACTGCAGCTCTATTTACAATAGCCAGGACATGGAAGCAACCTAAGTGTCCATCTACAGATGAATGGATAAAGAAGATGTGGCACATACATACAATGGAATATTACTCAGCCATTAAAAGAAATGAAATTGAGTTATTTGTAGTGAGGTGGATGGACCTAGAGTCTGTCATACAGAGTGAAGTAAGTCAGAAAGAGAAAAACAAGTACTGTATGCTAACACATATGTATGGAATCTAAGAAAAAAAAAATGGTTCTGAAGAACCTAGGGGCAGGACAGGAATAAAGATGCAGACGTAGAGAATGGACTTGAGGACATGGGGAGGGGGAAGGGTAAGCTGGGACGCAGTGAGAGAGTGGCATGGACATATATACACTACCAAATGTAAAATAGATAGCTACTGGGAAGCAGCCGCATAGCACAGGGAGATCAGCTTGGTGCTTTGTGACCACCTAGAGGGGTGGGATAGGGAGGGTGGGAGGGAGACACAAGAGGGAAGAGATATGGGGATATATATACATGTATAGCTGATTCACTTTGTTATAAAGCAGAAACTAACACACCATTGTAAAGCAATTATACTCCAATAAAGATGTTAAAAAAAAAAAAAGAGATCTTTTGGCTAAGAGGCCAGTTGGTATTGTAAATGTTTTCATATATTTGTACACTCCTGTGCATAGTAGCATTATTCACAATAGCCAAAAGGTAGAAGCAACCAAGTGTCTATCACAGATGAATGGATAAACAAAATGTGTACAAAAATCTCTTTGAGTCCCTGCTTTCAATTCTTTGGGGTATTTATGCAGAAGTGGAATTGATGGATGATATGGCAATTCAATATTTAATTTTTTGAGGAACTGCCATACTGTTTTCCACAGTGGCTGCACCATTTTACATTTCTACCAACAATACACAATGGTTTCAATTTTTCCACAATTTTTTTTCATAATGGGTGTGAAGTGATATCTCACTGTGGTTTTGATTTGCATTTCCCTAATCATTTGTGATTCTGAGCATATTTTCATGTGTTTATTGGTCATTCGTATATCTTCTTCTGGAGAAATGTCTATTCAAGTCTTTGCCTATATTTTAATCAGACTGTTCTTTTTTTTCATGCTGAGTTGTAGGAGTTCTTTATATATTCTGAATATTTATCCCTTTTCATATCTGATTTTCAAATACTTTCTCCCATTCCCTGGGCTGCATTTTCACTCTGTTGGTGGTGTCTTCTAATCCACAAAACTTTTTTTCATTTTAATTTAATTCCACTTATCTATTTTGGCCTGTGCTTTTGGTGTTGCATCTAAGAAATTGCTGCCAAATCCAATGTCATGAAGATTTTTCCCTATGTTTTCATCTAAGAGTTTTATAGTTTTACCTCTATGGTTTAAGACAAGGATCTGCTTTCATTCTTCTGCTTGTGAATATCCAGTTTTCCTAACACCAATTATTAGAAAGATTATCCTCTCCCCATTGACCATTCTTCACACTCTTGCCAAAAATAATTTGGCTATATATGTGAAGTTTATTTCTTGGCTTGCATTATGTAATTTCTTGTACAATATTTTGTTTTCTTTTGAGTTATTAATGGCCTCATTCTTTCATTTGCTTCATTATCTATGTACGTATCATTAATTCACACCAACTGTCCCCAAGATATATAAAATTCCCCCCATTATAGTTTTTAAAACCTGGCAATATATCAGTTTGATACATTTTCTTAATTGCTCCTTGAGAGACATTGCTCTTAGAGCCCTCTGTCTTCCTTCTCCTCTTTATAGGCTTCTGCACAGCTGTTATCTGGAAGTTTCCCTTCACTATCATCCTGGAAATCCACACTGCTGCTTCTTGTGGTAGGTCCCCCAGGACCTAGGATTCCATGTATTTCCCAGGATTCCATATATATTTCCTTTCCATTTACTCGCTTGTATTGGCGAAGCACATCATTCAGTAGCTTCCTGAAAATATTTTTGTCTTCACACTTTAGTTTTAATATAAGTATAGAATTCTATGTTTGAAATATATTACCTCAGAATTTTGAAAGCTTAGCTCCACTGTCTTCTAGCCTCCAGTGTAGCTATTACAAAGTCTCATTTTAGTAAACAGGACATCACTAAAGGATTTTAGATGAAAAATTTTAGGGTCATACCTTTTTAAAATAGATCACATTGACTGCCGTGCAAAGGATGAAACTAAGAGGTATACATATTTTAAACTTTAAGTCAATCAGGTCAAGAGAAAATGGACTAATTGATCTTTTGCAGGATATAGTGTAAAGAGGATTTTTGCGTTGACTATGAGGAAAGATCAACGACCTCTAATTAGCTTCCAACTTCCCTTACATTATTCTAATTCTATAAATACTAAAGTACTGTCTATTAGCTGTGTCCCAGCACCAAAAATGCATTGCCAAACTCATCTCATCATGGTGCCATTCATTATTTACATCTTGACCTCCTTGAGGTTAAGGTCGTCCTTTTACTCATTTTGATATTGCTGTCATGGAGCACAAGGTCTACTTAATAAACATTGTGCAATTGTGGCATAAGGAAACCAAAGTAGCATAACCTGTGCCCCTCTAGCAACAAAGTTTATTCTTTTCCTTTCCTTCATTGATCACCACCACAATTATTACCCACTAAAATTATACCCAATCTCTCACGTTGACTTCTGTGTCCTAAAGAATTTAACATGCCTATGGGACCCCTGTACATACTTACTGTTAAGGAGTCATATGGAATTTGTTTTAGATTTTGAAAGAACTTTTGATGCCCCTAGTACATTTTCCCCAACAACAAAAATCAAAAAAGAAAAAAAAGATTTCAATTTTTTGCTTGCTGCTTGAGGAGACACTGTGGTGAAACAGAAAGGCATTAGACTGGAATTTGGGCATTAATATCCAGTCCTTAACTTACTTTGAATCCAACTCCCTCTCTCCGCTTGGGCTTCAGTTTTTTCATCTGTAAATAAAAAGATTTGATTGCACCCTAGTCCAATCAAATAGGCTGGACAGGCTTTATTTAGGACTAGCTCCGATTGGTTGGCTCTAACAGTGGTGCACTGTATGAGGAGGATTATGCATCTAGGTCTGGGCTCAGGGCTAAACAGCATCCTGTTTGAATAGCAATGTCTGCTGTGGAAGGGGCAGCACCATGCTGTTAAGATGCCAGCCCTGGAATGGATAATCACTACAGTCCCTTTTAGTTTTCAGATACTGTGACTAACCTACCTTATTTTTCAGACCATTTGCCTTTTTTGTTGCCCTAAAGTGTCTCTGAGTTTTCCATGTCCCCTTATAATGGAAGAGACTAAAATTGGATAAAGATCTCTTGAAAAACTTATCAGATCTAATATGTCATAATTCCTAAATTCTACATTCCTTCTTACACACCGTATTTGCTTCTTTAATTACAGAGTTGAAGTGCCAACCCATGAAACATGGGACAGAGGATACTAATAATAACTAATTTCCAACTATAGGGAAATATGCAAAATTAAGTAACTCAGCACAGCATATTGCATTAGTTTTCCAGGGCTACTATAACAAATTACCACAAACTGGCTAAAACAACAGAAATTTATTCTCCTACTGTCCTGGAGGTTAGAAGTCAGAAATCAAGGTGGTTTTGGTGGGGTCATGTTCTTTCTAAGGGCTCTGGAAAGAGTCCTTCCTTGCCTCTTCCTTGCTCTGGTAGTTGTTGGCAATCCTTGACATTCATTGGCTTGCAGATGTATCACTCCAATCTCTGCCTCCATAGTCACACTGCCTTCTTCCCTGTGTGACTGTGTCTCTAAATCTCTCTCTTTCTAAGAAAACCAGTCATTGGATTTAGAGCCCATCCTAACCCAGTATGACCTCATCTTAAATTGATTACTTCTTCAAAGACCCTATTTCCAAATAAGGTCACATTCACATGTTCTGGGGGTCAGGACTTCAACATATCTTTCTGAAGGTCACAATTCAACTCACAACTTATAGCAACTTCTACATTTGCCAAAAATAATAAAATTATTAAATTGTGATAAATGTTCATCTTCTATTTTGCATATCTTGATAATAAATATCTATAGTTATTTACCTAGACTGGTATCCATAGTTTATTGTTGAATAAAAATACCAGACTATAGTATAGTAGGATCTTATTTACAGGATGTTATAGAAAACGTCTACATGTATATACCTGGACCAATAGACATTTGGCTAAAGCAAATATCATTTTTTGTGTGTGTGTGGTATACGGGCCTCTCAGTGTTGTGGCCTCTCCCGCTGCGAAGCACAGGCTCCGGACGCGCAGGCTCAGCAGCCATGGCTCACGGGCCCAGGCGCTCCGCGGCATGTGGGATCTTCCCGGACCGGGGCACGAACCCGTGTCCCCTACATCTGCAGACGGACTCTCAACCACTGCGCCACCAGGGAAGCCCAGCAAATATCATTTTTATAAGAAAAATAAAGCTTTAAATTTATAAGCTGGCCATAACTAATAATAATAATAACACCAACAATAAAAACTTTACATTGTTTACAATGCTTTATACTTTTCAAAACAATAACAGCAAAAGTAAGAATAAGAACATCATTTTAAAAGACATGGTTTTTTTTAATATTTAAAACAAATAAAGATGTTTTAGTTTCTGTGTTTAGTCCTTATCCTCCTAAAATTTTTGGTTAATCAGTAATCAAAGATGAAGAGTCTTACCTTCTTCCTCATAAAGGAAGAAATCCCTTCAGTGAAGTCCAAAGTAACTTTATTCAAATAGGTCACTTTGTGTCTCTTAATATTATGTAAAAGACTGTCCCTATTATGTGATCACTAACTAGGTTGTGGTAAAAACAAAGATGACATCAGGTATTCAGCCTTAAATGAACCTACAGAAGTGAAATCAGAAAAGCAGTGCAAAGAAGGAGCCAAGCCAAACATGAGCCTGGGGGCTGATTGGAGACCCAAGTATGCACTGTTCAGCTAATCTGCAGGGACATCCTTGGCTGAGAACTAAAATCTGTCAGTGGGGCACGCAGCTTCACTACTTCCACCTGTCTTTTAGTGTATCATTATTGCAAATTAAATAATTCAGTTGAAAGCTAAAACATTTGCTGCTCTAGCTGTAGAACCTCTTGACTCTAATATGTGACATACTAAATTGAGTCCTCTTTCACTGAAAGTCAGAATATCATGGAGTTCAAACCTGAGTCTCTCAGACTCCTCTGCCCCATGTTAAGAAGGATGAGTGTATAGAATCTGACATAGTTGACTTTTTAACTACTAAGGAAGGAAGTTCCTTTAAGCCTAAGAAAGCAAAACCATCTGGTATCACACAGCTGTGGAAATACTGTGTATCTAATTATTCATGAAGGTACCTATAATTTGGTCTTGGTATATCCCAGAAGACTTTGAAAAAGCAGAGTTTCATCGTGATTTCAGATCAATAGCTTCTAAATCATTATTCTGGTTCAAGATATTTCTCATCAGAATGAAAAATGTTTTCATTAAAGAAATACAGAAATGTCATACTGGTTTATGCAGAGGCATGACAGAGGGCATGCGTATGTAGTGCCGTAGAAAAAGTAATACTGTCAGTCGTTCCACAACCTTGGCCTTTTAATTCCATCAATCAGAACAAATGAAAGAAATATATTTAACAACAAATGGGGCATCTAAACACCCAACTAATGAATATTTACTGTCTTATACCCTCTACAGGTTGATTACTAAGAAAGAATAATTCACCCTTTTAAAATAAAATCATAAAAATATAGAATGTTACAGTTTAACACTTGAGAGAGATTTTCTGCTTCCTGTAAAGGCAGATTAGAGTTTTGTTTTTGGTTTTCTTTGTTTTTTGCCAGACAAATATTCCTTCTGAGAATAAATGGAAAACTAAAAAGATATTTTTAAAAATATAAATATTTGAAGCATCAGAGAGTTTCAAAAACAGTGAGATTTTGAAAAAGCGGACACCATAGAGGAAAGGAACACAGAGAAAATGAGCTCAACAGTCAGTGTGTTGCTTTTACCCTGAAGGTGTTTGCCAATTTACCAGTGCTGGCTTAAAGTCTTAAAAGCCAAGTAGAAGGCTGTGTCTGAAAGGATGAGAAGCTAAATAGAACTTCCAAACATCTTGAGAAGCCAAGGAAGACACAAACTGGAGTTCAGAGCACACTAAGGAAAAGGAATCTCGATAAATCACCAAGACTTTCAGTCAGGACCTCTGAAAGACTTTTGTGAATCCCTGCAAATAGGGGTGAATCAGACAGACAGTATTCAATCAGCCTCACAAGTCCTGGAACCCAGCTTTGAATCAGCTCAATTCCTGGCTAGATTAAGGTGGCACCCCCTACCTTAACTGCCTGTTTAAAACACAAGAAACTCCTTTCTGAAAAATAAAAATCATTCAAAACCAATTTTTTCATATATGATATCTGGCATTAAACCCTAAATTACCAGGAAACAAAAGCACTTGATCAAAATCAAGAGAATAACAAACAGTATAAACAGATCCAAAGAAAGTTTATGGGCATTATTAGACATGACTTTTTAAAACTATGAGTAATACCTTCAAGACATGAGATGGCAAGTTGGAGAATTTCAGCAGAGAAATGAAAATTATTTTTAAAAAGTCTAATAGCATTTGGTGAGTCTAACAGCAGATTAAATAAAGCTGATGAGAAGACTCATGAACTGTAAGGTAGGTCAGGACAAGTATACAGACTAATACATGGAGAAACAAATAGAAAATACAGAAAAGAGCACAAGAGACATGTGGTACACACACATGTGTAATGGGAGCCCAGGAAGGAAAAGCGAAGAATAAGTAGAGAAGCAACATTTAATGAAATGATTTTCCAAAACTGATGAAAGAAACCAAGCCACAGATTTGAGATGTTCTATTGCACAACCCCCAATAGGATAGATACAGATAAAAGAACACCTAGGTACATCATTGTACAACTGCTGAAAACCAAAGACAAAAAAAAATTATTAAGCAGCCAGAGAAAAAAAAGACAATGCTTCATTCAAAGAAGCAAATAAACTGACAGATGATGCCACAAAAGAAACAATGAAATCCAAACAAGTTGGAGTGACATTTTCATTGTGTGGGAATAACCCTATTACTTATTTAGTCCCACTCTGTCTCATTCATACCTAATGAGAAAATCATATCCAGAGGGGCTAATTATCTAGCCCAAGCACAGCCAAACCAGAACTTCAGGTTGCTCACCACTCTCCTAGTTTACATGCATTCTTCCCCATTATCCCAGTCATACAACCACTAAAAGAAAATAAAAAACATTCTACTCCAACAAAGGAAGTCCTATTTTCTGTATACATTCCTTTCCAAATATGTATTTGGGCATCCTTCTGAAGAAAATCCCTTTACATAACCCAACTGATAAATTACAATCAAGCATATTAACTCAGCTAAAAATATACAGACTCCATTTTCACTCTCTGCAAATATTTCTTGCTGGGAAGGTGCCCACTAAAAGAAAATACCCTAGTCCTGGCTATTGTAAATAGTGTTGCAGTGAATATTGGGGTGCATGTGTCTTTTTGAATTATGGTTTTCTCAGGGTATATGCCCAGTAGTGGGATTGCTGAGTCATTTGATAGTTTACTTTTAGTTTTTTAAGGAACCTCCATACTGTTCTCCAAAGTGGCTGTATCAATTTACATTCCCACCAAGAGTGCAAGAGGGTTCCCTTTTCTCCACACCCTCTCCAGCATTAATTGTTTGTAGATTTTTTGATGATGGCCATTCTGACTAGTGGGAGGTGATACCTCACTGCACTTTTGATTTGCATTTCTCTAATAATTAGTGACGCTGAGCATCTTTTCATGTCCATCAACAGATGAATGGATAAAGAAGATGTGGTACATATATACAATGGAATATTACTCAGCCATAAAAAGGAACAAAATTGGGTCATTTGTAGAGACATGGATGGACCTACAGTCTGTCATACAGAGCAAAGTAAGTCAGAAAGAGAAAAACAAATATCGTATATTAAGACATATATACGGAATCTAGAAAAATGGTACAGAATAACCTATTTGCAAAGCAGAAATAGAGACACAGACGTAGAGAACAAACACATGGACGCCAAGGTGCGAAAAGGGGGGTGGGATGAATTGGGAGATTGGGATTGACATATATACACTACTATGTATAAAACAGGTAACTAATGAGAACCTGCTGTATAGCACAGGGTACTCTACTCATTGCTCTGTGGTGACCTAAATGGAAAGGAAATGCAAAAAAGAGGGGATATATGTATACATATAGCTGATTCCTTTGCTGTACAGCAGAAACTAACACAACGTTGTAAAGCAACTATACCCCAATTTTAAAAAAAGTACTCTAACCTATAAGCTTTATTGATTTATTTTAATTGCTACATTCCCAACTCATCTGGAAATTGGGTATGGGAAGCATCATTATTCTGTGTGTTATCCTTTATTCGTATGAATACTTTTCATTCCAATATCTCAAACAGGACACACCTGCATTTTCAGACAGCCTCAACAGACCCATTTTATTAAGAAAAAGTTTTGCATATACAACAAAGATCTTTTGCTGCATAGGAACCTCCACTTTCCTAAGTCACCTTTTCCACAGCTCCAGCAGTAGATATTTATAAACGTCATTCTCCTTAATGCCACATCAGAAAATGTGGCCTTTCAACATGCACATTTGTGCAATTCAGAACAATGGGGGGTCTCCTTAAACGACTTTCCCTGAATACTTTCAGGGATACAAATTGCTCTGCATGATGACGGAGACTGGTAATACTTCTCATTTTTCTAAAACATTATTTCCCTTTTTTCCATAACTGAAATAGTTAAAGTGCCTCTAGCAAATAAAATGGAGGCTGCTCACATTTAGAAATATAAAGGTGATAAAGCCTACTACAGGAGTTTTCTGTCAGGTTTACAAGAAAGAATCAGAGACTGGAAAGCCTCAGGATTTAACTCGGGGAATGTGAGAGCATCTTGTGTCACTGACTTAGCAGTGCCCTCTGATTTTCTCATGAAATGCTGCCTAGCCCTCAGGGCACCAAATGAATCAGGAAAAGCATATTCATTTTGCTGCTACTAAATTCAGAATTTTGTATCTCTGACTAATGTTTTAAAGCTAGTCATTACCTAAAAACAGTCTCATTATTTTTATTAATTGCAGCTCAAAGTTTGCCCTTTAAGTAAGGTTCATGAGTGGGCAAAGTCTATTTTTGCCATTTTAATCCTGTACCTTTCACAGTAGCATCTGTTTTAACATTATGTTGCTGTGCTAAATATCTCAGTAACCACCCGTGTGTGTGCCAGATGGAGGTGACTGCTCTAACTCTATGTGGTACCTGTCAGCAATCCAACAAACTAAAGGAGTTAAATTACTCCATCTGCTCTTCCAAATTGCCCGGAGACTGCCCCTCAAATGTTAATGTTTTTGTTTATTAATAATAAAAGGATACTTTGTCAATTATGTGCCTTGACTGATTCATAATTTGTGCTAACAAATATCTGTCAATAATGAGTGCATGAGCCAAGAAGCATTTATTAAATACCCACCATATGTTTTTATTGTACTAGTTACTTTAAGATACTGGAGAAAATAACTATACCATTTAGGAGGAGAACATACCCAGAGGATAATTCATGGTTCAATCAGCATTATGCATCATGGGTAATATAATAATGTAAATTAGATGATACTGACAATTAAAGAAGAAAACATACAATGAAAATAAAATTTTTAAAAATAGGAAAACAAAGACATCAAAAGAAGAAGTGAACATAATGTTCACTTGTTTATTTGGGAGTGCAGGCGGGGAATCCACATTTATTTAATCAACAAATACTATTAAACGTGGACTACATGTTTCAAGCTATGCTAAAGGCAATAGTGGAGAAAAGAAGAATAGAACATAGATCCCTCCTTCCAAGAGTTTTCATGCTAGTAGCTGTAATAAGACACAATCACAAGGTGGTGAAGGAAGACCCTGAGCTCACCACCTCCCACGGACACACCAAATCTGTAACAATATACAGAGCAATTCCTCCCAAAGAAGACCTGAAGGCTGATTGAACAGTTGCTGCACATAGAAGAACCACTTAGAAACAGGTAGGAAAGACAGACACAGCATCTATGGGAACACCATCCCCAACACAGCGACCTGCAGTAGGGAGGGATGTTGCAGAGGAGCCCAGGTGTAGACTCTCCTGCCCTAGGACACAGTCCAAAAAAAAAAAAAGTTTAAATAGCACCTGGGTGGGAAATCCATTTACTAACCCTAGAGTTTCTGCCAGACAGTGAGGGAACGGCTAGAGCCTTCTCCGAGGTCAAAGGCTCTGGTGAGCACCATTGTCTGCGTTCCCCCAGGACTTCCCCTCAGCCTGTGCCCATTCCACCTCTAGCCATGCCACCAACACAGCCTTGGGCACAGCACTCGCAAGGGACAGCCCCCAGCCCACACCCACTCAAGCACCAGCCTTCCCACCAAAGTGGTCTCAGGGCAGTGCTCCTCAGGCACTGCATCCAACCCACCCACTCCCTCTAGCCAGCCTGCCAAAGCCTCCAAGCACAAGCAGCCTACACAGGGGATGCTCCCATAGGAGGCCACTCCTTAAAATCCAGCGGAGGTAGCTGTTTCACCTAATTCTCCTAAAAACCAAAAACAAAACTCAAACAAATTGAGGAGACAGAGGGATATGTTCCAAATGAAAGAAAATAAAACTCCAGAAAAAAACCCTAATGAAATGGAATAAGTAATTCACATGGAAGAAAATTCAAAGAAGCAGTCATAAGGATGCTCACCAAACTCAAGAGAAGAATGGAGGAACTCATGCATTGTAGCCTCAAAATGATATGTTCAAGTACTAACCCCCAGTACCTGTGAACATAACCTTATTTAGAAATAGGGTCTTTGGAGATGTAATTAAAGATCGTGAGATGAGACTATCCTGGATTTAGAGTGGGCCCTAAATCCAATGACTAGTGTCCCTTATAAGAGAAAGAAGAGGGGGATCTGAGACACAGAGACACAAAGAGGAGAAGATATGAAGATGGAGGTGGGGATTGGAGCGATATGCCACAAACAAAGGAATGCCAAAGATTACCAGGTAGCAAGCCACCAGAAACTAGGAGAAAGACATGGAACACCTTCTTCCACAGAGCCTCCCAAAGAAACCACCCCTGCCAATACCTTGATTTCAAAATCTGTCTTCCAGAACTGTGAGAGAACAAATTTCTGTTTTTTTAAGCAAAAAAAAAAAAAAAAAGAATGGAGGAACTCAGTGAGAACTTGAACAAAGACTTAGAAAATATAAGAAAGAACCATCAGAACTGAAGGATACAATAACTGAAATTTTAAATTCTCTAGAGGGAATCAATAGCAAATTAGATGATACAGAAGAATGGATAAGCAATTAGTGGAAATCATCCAAGCAGAACAACAAAACCAGACAAAGATGCCACACGAAAAAAGAAAATTACAGGCCAATATCCCTGATGAACATAGATGCAAAAAACCTCCACAAAATATTAGCAAACCAAATTCAACAATGCATTAAAAGGATCATACAACATGATCAAGTGGGATTCATTCCAGGGATGCAAGGATGGTTTAAAATTCCTAAATTAATCAATGTGATACACCACATTAACAGAACAAAAGATAAAATCTTATGACCATCTCAACAGATGCAGAGAAGTATTTGACAACATTCAACATCCATTTATGATTAAAAACTCTCAACAAAGAGAAACTTCTTTCCTCTCAACCAAAGCAGGTATAGAAGAAACATACCTCAACATCTTAAAGACCATATTTGACAAACCCACATCTAACATCATAGTCAATGATAAAAAGCTGATCAAGATCAAGACAAGGATGCCCATTCTCACCACTTTTATTCAACATGGTATTGGAAGTTCTAGCCACAGCAATCAGACAAAAAAAAAAAAATAAAAGGTATCCAAATTGGAAAGGAAAAAGTAAAACTGTCACTATTTGCAGATGACTTTTTATTTTTCACTATTCTCTTACTCTTATTTTTATTTACTTTTTTTGTCTTTTTTTTTAACATCTTTGTTGGAGTTTAATTGCTTTACCATGTTGTGTTAGTTCCTGCTGTATAACAAAGTGAATCAACTATATTTATACATATATCCCCATATCCCCTCCTGCTTGCATCTCCCTCCCACCATCCCTATCCCACCCTTCTAGGTGGTCACAAAGCACCAAGCTTACCTCCCTGTGCTACGCAGCTGCTTCCCACTAGCTATCTATTTTACATTTGGTAGTGTATATATGTCAATGCTACTCTCTCACTTCGTCCCAGCTCACCCTTCCCGCTTCCCATGCAGATGACATTTTATATATAGAAAAACCCAGAGAGTCCACCAAAAAAAATTAAAAATTCTTAGAATAAATGAATTCAATAACATTTCAGGATATAAAATTAATATACAGAAATCTGTTGCATTTCTACACACTAATAAGGATCTATCAGAAAGAGAAATGAAGTAAATAATCCCATTTACAACTTCATCAAAAAAAAAATAAAATACCTAGGAATATATCTAACCAAAGGGGTGAAAGACCTATACTCTGAAAACCATATGATATTAAAGAAAGAAACTGAAAAGACACAAATAAATGGAAATATATATTGTGCTCACGGGTTGGAAGACTCAGTATCATTAAAATAACCATACTACCCAAAGCAATCTCAGAGTCAATGTAATCCCTATCAAAATACCAGTAGCATTTTTCACAGAACTAGAACAAATGATTCTAAAATTATTATTTAAAAAAGACCCTAAATAGTCAAAGCAATCTTTGAAAAGAAAAACAAAGCTGAAGGTATCATGAACCTTGATTTCAAACTATATTACAAAGTTGTAATCCAAACAGTATGATGTTGGCACAAAAATAGACACATAGATAAATGAAACAGAGGAGAAAGTTCAGAAATAAATCCATGCTCATATGGTCAATTAATCTACAACAAAGGAGGCAAGAATATACATAGGAAAAAGACAATCTCTTCATGTTGTGTTGAGAAAACTGGATAGCTATATGCAAAAAATAAATAAATAAAACTGGACCACTTTCTTACACCATACACAAAAATAAACTCAAAATGGATTAAAGACTTACATGTAAGATCTGAAGCCATAAAATGCCTAGAAGAAAACATAGGCATATGCTCTTCAACATCAGTCTTAGCAATACTTTTTTGGATATGTCTCTTCAGGCAAGGGAAACAAAAGCAAAAATGAACAAACGGGACTACATCAAATTAGCAAGCAAAGGAAACCAAACAAAACAAAAAGGCAACATACTGAATGGGAGAAGATATTTGCAAATGATAACTCTGATAAGGGATTGATGTCCAAAATATATAAAGAACCATACAAGTCAATATGAAAAAAAACCTGATTAAAAAATGGGCAGAAGACATGAATAGATTTTCCAAAGATGACATACAGATGGCCAACAGGCACATGAAAAGATGTTCAACATCACTAATCATCAGGGAAATGCAAATCAAAACCACAATGAGATTCCACCTCACAGCTGTCAGAATGGCTATTGTCCAAAAGTCTACAATAACAAATATTGGTAAGTATGTGGAGAAAAGGGAACCCTAGTACACTGTTTGTGGTAATGTAAATTGGTACAGCCACTATGGAAAACAGTATGGAGTTTCCTCAAAAAACTAAAAGTAAAACTACCATACAATCCAGCAATTCCACTTCTGGGTATTTATCTGAAGAAAACAAAAACATTAATTCAAAAAGATATAGGTACACCTATGTTGAGTGCAGCATTATTAACAATAGCCAAGATATGAAAGCAACCTAAGTGTCCATCAGTGGAAAAATGGATAAAAAAGATGTGTGTGTACAGATATAGAGAGAGATAGTATAGATACAGATATATAGATATAAATATCTATAATATAGATATCTATATATATATAGATATATACACAATGGAATATTATTCAGCCATAAAAATAATGAAATCTTGGGGCTTCCCTGGTGGCGCAGTGGTTGAGAGTCCGCCTGCCAATGCAGGGGACACGGGTTCGTGCCCCGGTCCAGGAAGATCCCTCATGCCACGGAGCGGCTGGGCCTGTGAGCCATGGCCGCTGAGCCTGCGCGTCTGGAGCCTGTGCTCCGCAATGGGAGAGGCCACAACAGTGAGAGGCCCGCATACCACAAAATAAAATAAAATAAAATAATGAAATCTTGCCTTTTGTGCAACATGGATGGACCTGTAGGGTATTATGCTAAGTGAAATAAGTCAGACAGAGAAATCAAATACTGTATGATTTCACTTATATATGGACTCTAAAACAAACAAAACAAAATAGAAACAAACTCACAGATACACAGAACAAACTGGTAGTTGCCAGAGGGGAGCAGGGTGGGGAGACAGAAGCAATAGATGAAGGGGATTAAGAGATACAAACTTCTACCTATAAAATAAAAAAGTCTCAGTTATATAATTTACACAGATGGAATACAGTCAATAATATTGTGACAACTTTGTATGGTGATTAATGGTTACTGGTCTTATTGAGGTATTCACTTCATAATGCATAAAAATATTGAATCACTATGTTGTACACCTGAAACCAATATAATATGGTGTGTTAATTATAACAATAAAAAAGACACGATCACAAATATCTAATAAAACAGGCATTAAAAACTGCCTACTTAAAGCTGATGTCAAATGTTACCTTAAAAAGTTTAAGGAAAGCTATGAAACAATGTTGCAATAGCAAGACTGGTTCCTTTGGCTAAATGTGATATGCTATTTCCAGTAAAAAACAATCTACTATTCTTTTTTTTTTTTGGAATTTTATTTTACTTATTTTTTTATACAGCAGATTCTTATTAGTCATCAATTTTATACACATCACTGTATACACATCAACCCCAATCACCCAATTCTTCACACCACCACCACCACCACCACCACCACCCTGCGGCTTTCCCCCCTTGGTGTCCATACGTTTGTTCTCTAAATCTGTGTCTCAATTTCTGCCCTGCAAACCGGTTCATCTGTACCATTTTTCTAGGTTCCACATATATGTGTTAATATATGATTTTTGTTTTTCTCTTTCTGACTTACTTTACTCTGTATGACAGTCACTAGATCCATCCACATCTCAACAAATGACCCAATACCGTTCCTTTTTATGGCTGAGTAATATTCCACTGTATATATGTACCACATCTTCTTTATCCATTCATCTGTCGATGGGCATTTAGGTTGCTTCCATGACCTGGCTATCGTAAAGAGTGCTGCAATGAACATTGGGTTGCATGTGTTCTTTTAAATTATGGTTTCCTCTGGGTATATGCCCAGTAGTGGGATTGCCGGATCATATGGTAATTCTATTTTTAGTTTTTTAAGGAACCTCCATACTGTTCTCCATAATGGCTGTATCAATTTACATTCCCACCAACAGTGCAAGAAGGTTCCCTTTGCTCCACACCCTCTCCAGCATTTTTTGTTTGTAGATTTTCTGATAATGCCCATTCTAACTGGTGTGAGGTGATACCTCACTGTAGTTTTGATTTGCATTTCTCTAATAATTAGTGATGCTGAGCATCTTTTCGTGTGCTTCTTGGCCATCTGTATGTCTTCTTTGGAGAAATGTCTATTTAGGTCTTCTGCCCATTTTTGGATTGGGTTGTTTGTTTTTTTAATATCGAGCTGCATGAGCTGTTTATATATTTTGGAGATTAATCCTTTGTCCGTTGATTCATTTGCAAATTTTTTAGCCCATTCTGAGGGTTGTCTTTTTGTCTTGTTTATGGTTTCCTTTGCTATACAAAAGCTTTGAAGTTTCATTAGGTCCCATTTGTTTATTTTTGTTTTTATTTCCATTACTCTAGGAGGTGGATCAAAAAAGATCTTGCTGTGATTTATGTCAAAGAGTGTTCTTCCTATGTTTTCCTCTAAGAGTTTTACAGTGTCCGGTCTTACATTTAGGTCTCGAATCCATTTTGAGTTTATTTTTGGGTATGGTGTTAGGAAGTGTTCTAATTTCATTCTTTTACATGTAGCTGTCCAGTTTTCCCAGCACCACTTATTGAAGAGGCTGTCTTTTCTCCATTGTATATCCTTGCCTCCTTTGTCATAGATTAGTTGACCACAGGTGCGTGGGTTTATCTCTGGGCTTTCTATCTTGTTCCATTGATCTATATTTCTGTTTTTGTGCCAGTACCATATTGTCTTGATTACTGTAGCTTTGTAATATAGTCCGAAGTCAGGGAGTCTGATTCCTCCAGCTCCGTTTTTTTCCCTCAAGGCTGCTTTGGCTATTCAGGGTCTTTTGTGTCTCCATACAAATTTTAAGATTTTTTTGTTCTAGTTCCATAAAAAATTCCATTGGTAATTTGATAGGGATTGCATTGAATCTGTATAATCTACTATTCTTTCTGACCATCTTCTCCAACATTTGACCAAGCCTCCTAGTATTCTCTATGTTGTGCTAGCCTGACCATTTGTTTAATGATGATTAAATGCAGTGATGACAGCTCAGAAATTGTTCTGATAAAGGTTTCTTTGATATGATAGAAGTGAACAAAAGCCTTTTTTTAGACATTGTAGCTGACAATCCACTGATAGCCAATGACTGACATAAAGGTGTATATACTGCAGCAGAAGTCTGAGATGGAAGAAAGCCACTTGAAGCCATTGTAAGAAAAGTAAACATAAACCAGATGTCTACTGAAGTCTAGATGCCTTTTGAGATCTAAATACGAACATTCAAACTCTTATTTTATGCCCTGTGGAGATACAAAACCCTCTCAAAATCTTCAGAGAATTTCTTAGGAATTTTACATTCTCTTGGTTGTCACCTCTAGTTTAAGCTCCTAAAATTTTTGAATTGGTTCTGTTAGAGAACACCTCACCATCCTGTTCATGCATCCTATTCAATTTCATGCTACATTGATCTAAATGTGGAACTGTTTTCCTTAATTTCCCAAAATCCAATCATTTCCATGGGTGTATATATATATATACATATATATATATATTATTTATTTATTTATTTACATATATATACACACATATATATACACACACACATATATATGTATGTGTGTGTATATATATATATATACACACACACACATATACATATATGGAAAAGACTTGACTGCAAATTTTGGATGTGGGGGAATTTGTATGGCCACAAGACAAACAAACCAAAATTCAAGTTTAGATATTCCTGCTCCAAAAGTCACTTGGCCATTTGCACAACTAGAATTTCAATCTCCTGCTACATTATATTCAACTCTCCTCTTACTCCCTCTTCTCTTCCCTCTTGTTCCTCACTCCACCCCCCTCCCCATTTCCCACTTACTTCAAATTCAGGGTAGTCTGTCATCTTGGCTTTTGCCAATCCATGAATTTAGAATTTATTTCTTTACCCCGAAGTGGCTTATCAAGGTATTTTCCTAAACAAAGTCTATTCCCTCAAGAGAAATTCTAGTTTCAACCATTAAAGTTATAAAATGTTTTACTCTAATACAATAATAATTCCTAAAGATGGCAAGGTAGTGGAGTAAGTGGTAAATGCATTCTTTTTTTTTCCAAGTTTTAGTATCAATTTACACTGCCTCCAAAAATTTAGTAACATGTGTTAATAATAATAATAATGTTCATACCTTTGTCCTGAAATCCCACTCCATAGGACTGTGCCCACTTCATAGTAAATACTCAATACATGATATTATCATTAGTTACTATTCTAAGGAAATTAAATTTATATTTGTTGAATGCACAAAATGTTCTTTACAGCATCACATATTATAAAACAATTTGGAAACAATGTGTCTGAAAATTGGTGAAACGTTAAAAAAAATACTAACGTTTGCTAGGATATAATGCAGCCATTAAACATTTCCATGTTGCTACTGGACTATATCTCTATCATCTCGTGAAATTTTTTGCAAAAAAAAATTATCAGAAAACAATGTTACATTTAAACTGTGATTAATTATGCAACAAATATGTACATGGATAAAAATTTAAAGGAAACATGAACAGAATAAAAATATCACAGTAGTGATAAAAATAAAATAAAATAAATCACAGTAGTGTCTATGGGTGTTTTCAAATTCTTTTTTGTTATTTCCCTTGTTGCAATGCCTTTTGTACAATAAATAAAAATCATAATACTTTACTATAACCCAACAAGTTCTTCCTCCAAAATGATTCTGCAAGTCAATGTAAAATTTTGATGAAGATTTTGGTTAACTTTCCATGAACAGTGTCTTTCCTTGAAAGGTAATTGAGAAGCCTGGTCCATGCAGAGATGGACATGCCACAGTCCTTAAGCAGCCCAGGAGAACAGAAAGGCAGGCTTCGAAAGCAGATAGATCAGAATAGGGCACATGCTTTTTAATTTATAAAATGATGATAATAATACCTACTCCACAGTGCTGGGTTTGGACTGAATAGACATTGTCTTTTTTAATGGCTGATACAAAGGGCAATACTGGCCACAAAGTAAGCAAACTTGAATATGGTTTGCTTTACAATTTACAGCTTCCTAGAAATGCTCTCTGATTGTCTGTTTGCATTTAGATGAAACTGTAATCTTTATCCTACATGGTAGTGAAGACCTCAGCTATAAGGCCTGGTGGAGGGTTTGAAAGGCTCCTTCCTGGATTACTGGTGAAATGGAAGGCTTGCCTCTCTTGAGCCCTTACTCCAGGGCTGTTGTCCCCACAATAGGTTGTGCTCACCCTAGGTGGTACAGAAATATTAGGATTTCTACTTCCAATTATTTATATCTTATTCCTATAAAACTTATTTTGTGTTTAATAATTTACATATTATTTTAATAATTAGTTCTTCAAAATAACATGTAAGATAATAAATATGTATACTAAGGACACCTGTTCAATTTTTATTGACAGGTGTTTGAACAAATAGTTTAGAGAACACTATTCTGAAAGTAAATTAGAATTATCACCAAATTTAATTTCTACAAAAGAAGATACATGTAACAATATATCATAGGGTACCCTAACCATCATCTCAGCTCTACCATCTTGTAGTTGTTTAGTTCTGCCCTCTCACACCCACTCCATACGTATAATGACCTCCCCACCAGCACTCTGCCAAGTATCCAGGCCCTCTCCCTATCCCTAGATTTGGGCTTATGCACATCCTAGAGCCTTAAGAGACATAGACACAGAGGATAATTAAAGGGAGGTGAGGAGCTCACCCAAAGTTTTGTGGTGTGGATGGGTGTCATTCCTATCAAGCAAATACTAGGGGGAAATGAAACAAAATGCTCTCCAATTTTGATGGTAGAATCTATTGGCAAAAGCTCAAGAGTCAATGGGATACCATCTCACACCAGTCAGAATGGCCATCATCAAAAAATCTAGAAACAATAAATGCTGGAGAGGGTGTGGAGAAAAGGGAACCCTCATACACTGTTGGTGGGAATGTAAATTGATACAGCCACTGTGGAGAACAGTATGGAGGTTCCTTAAAAAGCTACAAATAGAACTACCATATGACCCAGCAATCCCACTACTGGGCATATACCCTGAGAAAACCATAATTCAAAAAGAGTCATGTACCAAAATGTTCATTGCAGCTCTATTTACAATAGCCCAGAGATGGAAACAACCTAAGTGTCCATCATCGGATGAATGGATAAAGAAGATGTGGCACATATATACAATGGAATATTACTCAGCCATAAAAAGAGACGAAATTGAGCTATTTGTAATGAGGTGGATAGACCTAGAGTCTGTCATACAGAGTGAAGTAAGTCAGAAAGAGAGAGACAAATACCGTATGCTAACACATATATATGGAATTTAAGAAAAAAAAATGTCATGAAAAACCAAGGGGTGAAACAGGAATAAAGACACAGACTTACTAGAGAATGGACTTGAGGCTATGGGGAGGGGGAAGGGTAAACGGTGACAAAGCAATAAAGAGGCATGGACATGTATACACTACCAAACGTAAGGTAGATAGCTAGTGGGAAGCAGCCGCATAGCACAGGGAGATCAGCTCGGTGCTGTGTGACCGCCTGGAGGGGTGGGATAGGGAGGGTGGGAGGGAGGGTCACGCAAGCGGGAAGAGATATGGGAACATATGTATATATATAACTGATTCATTTTGTTGTGAAGCTGAAACTAACATACCATTGTAAAGCAATTATGCTCCAATAAAGATGTTTAAAAAAAAAAAAAAAAGAGTCAATGGGAAAATCCCATTTCAATGAAATCTGAGTGACAGACAAGTGAGGACACAACTTTCATGAATACCTGGTCTTCCAGGTTCACTCACCCAGCAATTCCAGGACCTTCTCCTTTCTCCCCAGGATCAGCTTACAGGCTTCTTTTAAAGAAGCGTTTCTCCCTTCTCCCCATACTTGCTCTTCTTCCTTATATTTAAGTCTTTAAGCCATTTTGAGTTTATTTTGTGTAGGTTGTGAGGGAGTGTTCTAACTTCATTGATTGGCATGTGGCTGTCCAGCTTTCCCAGCACCACTTGCTGAAGAGACTGTCTTTTCTCCATTGTACATTCTTGCCTGCTTTGTTGAAGATTAATTGACTGTAGGTTTGTGGGTTTATTTCTGGGCTCTCTGTTCTGTTCCACTGATCCATATGTCTGTTTTGGTGCCAATACCATGCTGTTTTGATAACTAGAGCTTTGTAGTACAGTCTGAAGTCTAGAAAGGTTATGCCTCTTGCTGTGTTCATTTCCCTCAGGACTGCTTTATAAATTCCATATAAATGTTAAAATTGTTCTAGTTCTGTGAAAAATGTCATGGGTAATTTGATAGGGTTTCCATTAAATCTGTAGATTGCTTTGGGTAGTATGGCCAATTTAACAATATTAATTCTTCCAATCCAAGAGCATGGAATGTCTTTCCATTTTTTTTGAATCATCTTCAATTTCCCTTATCAATGTTTTGTAGTTCTCAGTATATAGGTCTTTCACCTCTTTGGTCAGGTTTATTCCTAAGTATTTTTTTTTGGATGCAATTTTAAAAGGGATTTTTTTTTTTTACTTCCCGTTTCTGATATTTCATTGTCAGTGTAAAGAAATGCAACAGATTTCTGTATGTTAATCTTGTAACCTCACACCTTGCTGAATTTGTTTATCAGTTCTAACAGTTTTTGTGTGGAGTCTTTATGACTTTCTATGTATAATATCATGTCACCTGCATATATTGACAATTTTACCACTTCCCTTCCAATTTGGATACCTTTTATTTATTTTTCTTGTTTGACTGCTGTGGCTAGAACTTCCAATACTATGTTGAACAGAAGTAGTGAGAGTGGGCATCCTAGTTTTGCTCCAGATTTTAGTGAGAAGGCTTTCAGCTTCATTTTTTTTTAATTTGAGAAAACTGGAAGCCCACAGATTCAGTAAGATCAATGAATACCAAGCATTTTTTAAAAATGAAAAATTTAGCATGGCACATTAAAATTAAATTGCTTAAAAGTGGTTATGAAGACAAAATCTTAAAATCAGCCAGAGAAAAAGATGCATTGCATAGAAGAACAAATATAAGAATGACATCAGATTTCTCATCAAAAACAGTGCAAAATCAAAGACAGTGAAGAAACACCTCAAAGTAATGAAAGAAATTGACTGTCAACCTAAAATTCTATACCCAGTGAAAATACATTTCAAAAATAATGCAAAAAAATTTTTTTCAAACATAAAAAGATGAAAAAAATTCATTGCCAGCAGACCTACATAGATGACACCAGATAGAAATCTTGAGCTAAGCAAAGAAATGAAGAATAGTAGAAATGACGACAATATTGGTAAATATAAGACACTGGGTTTTTTTTTATTTCTTTAAAAGATAGTTGCCACAAATACTGAAGCCCACATGGCTAGAGCCCGTGCTCTGCAACAAGAGAAGCCATGGCAATGAGAAGCCTGTGCACTGCAACAAAGAATAGCTCCCGCTTGCCGCCAACAACTAGAGAAAAGCCCACGCGCAGCAACAAAGACCCAACACAGCCAAAAAAAAAAAAACAGTTGACAGCTTAAGAAAAAAATAATAACCATATACTATGGGGTTTATATATATGAAGATGTAAAATAACAAATAGCACAAAGCCTGGGAGGAAGACAATGGAAGTATACTATTAAAGGATCTTTTACTGTACATGAAGTGTTATAATACTTGAAATTAGGCTTTGATATATTAAACCCTTAACCTCAGTGCAACCACACACACACACACACTATGCCTAATAAGAGGACAAGAGATTTTTTTAATGGAATCATAAAAAAAAAATCACAAAGAAGGCAGAAAAAGAGAAGAAAAAATAGAGGGACAAATACAAAACAAATAACAAGATAATGGATTTAAAACCAACCAATTCACTAATCATATTAGATGTAAATAGTCTAAGCACTGCAATTAAAAGGCAGAGATTGTCAGATTGCGTTAAAAAATAAACAAGACCCAACTGTATGCTGTCTACAAGAAATGTACTTTAAATATAGACACCAATAGGTTAGAAGTAAAGTGATGGATAAAGATAGACCTCACTAAAACTAAACAAAAAAAAGCTGAAGTTTCTATATTAATATCAAAGTAAATTTCAGAGCAAATACTATAACCAGGGATAAAAGGGTCATTTCGTAATGATAAAAATGTAAACTCATTATGAAGAATCCCAAAGGTTTAAGCACCAAATAATGGATCTTCAAAATGCGTGAGGCAAAAACTGATAAAACTGCAAGAAGAAATAGGTAAATCCACAATTTTGGTTAGCGATTTTACCATCCCCTCACATTCTTTTCTAGGGCATACAGAACATGTACCAAGATAGACTACTTTCTAGGCCATAAAGCAAGTCTCAAAAATTTTAAAGGTTTTAAATCTTACAAAGTATTTTCTCTGACCATAGTAGAATTCAATTCAAAACAAATAAGAGGATATGTATGGAAAATCTCCACATATTTGGAAACTTCGATATAAACCATAGGTCAAAGAAAAAAATCAAGATGCAATTTAGAAAGCATTTGAAGCTAAATGAAAATACAACATATTAACATTCATAGGATACAGCTAAGGCAATATTTGAAGGGATATCTATAGTTCAAAATGCCTATATTAGGAAAAAAATATTCTCAAATCAATGACCTCAACTTTTACCTTAGAAACTAGAAAAAAAATTAAACACAAATTGATCAGAAAAAAAGAAATAGTAAAGACAGAAATCAATGAAATCAAAACAGGAAAAGAGAAAATCTATGAAGTCAAAAGTTTATTATTTGAGAACATCAATACAATTGATAAACCACCAGCCACACTGATCAGAAAAAAAGAAAAAAATTATTAATATCGAGTGAGAAAGGGGATATCACTATAAATTCTACATATATTAAAAAGAAAACAAGGGAATATTATCAGTAACTTTAGGCCAAAAATTGTGACAAACTTAGATAAAACGGGCATATTCCTTGAAAGTTTTAAACTCCCAAAACTTACTCAAAAAGCAGAAGATAACATAAGTCATCATTTACCCATTGAAGAAACTGAATTCATAGTAAAACATCATTTCATAAAAAAAACCATAGCCCACAGTTCACTGAACAATGCTACCAAACATTTAAGGAAGAAATAGTACCAATTCTATACAAACTCTTCTAAAAAATTAAAGAGGGAATACTTTCTAGTTAATTCTATGAGGCCAATTATACCCTGATAACAAAACCAGACAAAGACTTTACAATAAAACTACAGTCCAATATCCTTCATAAACATGGATGTATAAGTTCCCAAGAAATATATTAAAAGGATAATATATCATTACCAAGTGGGGCTTATCCCCAGGATGCAAAGTTGGTTTAACATTCAAAAGTTAATTAATATGATTAACCATACCAACCAACTAAAAAAGGAAAACCATATGATCATCTCAATAGATGCATAAAAAGCATTTGACAAAAGCCAACATCCATTCCTGATTAAAAACAATAAACAAAAAACTCTCAGCAAACTGGGAATAGAAGGAAACTTCCTCAACCTAGTAAAGGGTTATCTATGAAAACACCTACAGCTAAAATCGTAGTAAAGATTAGCACAAAGAATATCCATTTCCATTCAGCATTGTAGTGAAGGTTCCAGAGAGCACTGTAAGGCAAAAGCACATACCTACACACACACATACACACACACAAACAAATAAAATAAATGGCATACATAAAGAAATGGCATCCAAATTGGAAAGGAAGTAGTATTTTTTTTACAGATAACATGATTAATTATCTACTACAAAATTTACTAAAAAGCTACTAGAACTATCAATGAGTTTAGCAAGATTGAAAGACATAACATCAGTGGATAAAAATAAATTGCATTTCTGTATACTATAGGAAATAATCAGAAGTTAAATTTTAGGGACTTCCCTGGTGGTCCAGCGGTGAAGACACCACGCTCCCAATGAAGGGGGCCTGGCTTCGATCCCTGGTCAGGGACCTAATCCTGCATGCATGCCACAACTAAGAAGTCCGCATGCTGCAACTAAGTGTCTGCATGCCGCAACTAAGAAGTCCACATGCCTCAACTAAAAAAAAAGACTACACATGCCTCAACTAAAAATCCTGTATGCCACAATGAAGATCCCATGTGCTGCAACTAAGACCCAACACAGCCAAATAAATAAATAAGTTAAAATTATAAAAATACCCTTTACAATAGCACAAGACTAGAAACTATTTAAGGATAATTTTGAAGAGATTTGTAAGACTGGTACACTAAAAACTACAAAATGATACTGTTCGGTTTCTGCTAGATTTCACTCATTCACACACAGTTTCTTGCTTATAGTATCTATAGCCACATGGAAAATAGGAAAGATTGTCATGGGGTCTCCAATAGACCATTCTGACATAACCAGCCAGCACCCTCTGTGATGAACTGAACAAACCTACTCCATAAATAGTTTCACTTAGCACTAAGAAATAATACTGGTACCAAATGGCTTCACAGGTGAATTCTATCAAACCTTTAGAGAAGAGCTAACACCTATCCTTCTCAAACTCTTCCAAAAAATTGCAGAGGGTGGAACACACCCAAACTCATTCTACAAGGCCACAATCATCCTGATACCAAAACCAAAGATATCACAAAAAAAGAAAATTACAGGCCAGTATCACTGATGAACATAGATGCAAAAATCCTCAACAAAATACTACCAAACTGAATCCAACAACACATTAAAAGGATCATACACCATGATCAAGTGGGATTTATCCCAGGGATGCAAGGATTCTTCAGTATATGCAAATCAATCAATGTGATACACCATATTAACAAACTGAAGAGTAAAAACCATATGATCGGGCTTCCCTGGTGGCGCAGTGGTTGAGAGTCTGCCTGCCAATGCAGGGGACACGGGTTTGTGCCACGGTCCAGGAAGATCCCACATGCCGCGGAGCGGCTGGGCCCGTGAGCCATGGCCACTGAGCCTGCACGTCCAGAGCCTGTGCTCCGCAACGGGAGAGGCCACAACAGTGAGAGGCCTGTGTACCGCAAACAAAATAATAATAATAAACATATCATCATCTCAACAGATGCAGAAAAAGCTTTTGACAAAATTCAACAGCCATTTATGATAAAAACTCTCCAGAAAGTGGGCATAGAGGGAACCTAACTCAACATAATAAAGGCCACATATGATAAACCCACAGCAAACATTATTCTCAATGGTGAAAAACTGAAAGCATTTTCTCTCAGATCAGGAACAAGACAAGGGTGTCCACTCTCACCACTATTACTCAACAAAGTTTTGGAAGTCCTAGCCATGGCAATCAGAGAATAAAAAGAAATAAAAGGAATAAAAATTGGAAAAGAAGAATTAAAACTGTCACTGTCTGCAGATGACATTATACTATACATAGAAAATCCTAAAGATGCCATCAGAAAACTACTAGAGCTAATCAATGAATTTGGTAAAGGCAGGATACAAAATTAACACGCAGAAATCTCTTGCATCTCATACACTAACAATGAAAGATCAAAAAGAGAAATTAAGGAAACACTCCCATACACCATTGCAACAAAAAGAATAAAATATCTGGGAATAAACATACCTAGGGAAGCAAAAGACCTGTATGCAAAAAACTATAAGATACTGATGAAAGAAATCAAAGACGACACAAACAGATCGAGAGGTATACCATGTTCTTGGATGGGAGAATCAATATTGTGAAAATGACCATACTACCCAAAGCAATCTACAGATTCAATGCAATCCCTATCAAACTACCAATGGCATTTTTCACAGAATTAGAACAAAAACTTTCACAATTTGTATGGAAACACAAAATACCCCGAATAGCCAAAGCAATCTTGAGAAAGAAAAACAGAACTGGAGGAATCAGGTTCCCTGACCTCAGACTATACTACAAAGCTACAGTAATCAAGACAGTATGGTACTGGCACAAAAACAGAAATATAGATCAATGGAACAGGATAGAAAGCCCAGAGATAAACCCACGCACATATGGTGACCTTATCTTTGATAAAGGAGGCAATAATATACAATGGAGAAAAGACAGCCTCTTCAATAAGTGGTGCTGGGAAAACTGGACAGCTACATGGAAAAGAATGAAATTAGAACACTCCCTAACACCATACACAAAAATAAACTCAGAATGGATTAAAGACCTAAATGTAAGGCCAGACACTATAAAACTCTTAGAGGAAAACATATGCAGAACACTCTATGACATAAATCACAGCAAGATCCTTTTTGACCCACCTCCTGGAGAAATGGAAATGAAAACAAAAATAAACAAATGGGACCTAATGAAACTTAAAAAGCTTTTGCACAGCAAAAGAAACCATAAACAAGACGAAAAGACAACCCAGCAAATGGGAGAAAATATTTGAAAACGAAGCAACGGACAAAGGATTAGTCTTCAAAATATACAAGCAGCTCATGCAGCTCAATATCAAAAAGACAAAAAACCCAATCCAAAAATGGGCGGAAGACCTAAATAGACATTTCTCCAAAGAAGATATACAGATTGCCAACAAACACATGAAAAGATGCCCAGCACCACTAATCATTAGAGAAATGCAAATCAAAACCACAGGGCTTCCCTGGTGGCGCAGTGGTTGAGAGTCCACCTGCCGATGCAGGGGACATGGGTTCGTGCCCCAATCCGGGAAGATCCCACATGCCGTGGAGCAGCTGGGCCTGTGAGCCATGGCCGCTGAGCCTACGCGCCTGGAGCCTGTGCTCTGCAATGGGAGAGGCCACAACAGTGAGAGGTCCGTGCACCACAAAAAAAAAAAAAAAAAAAAACACGATGTGGTATCACCTCACACCGGTCAGAATGGCCATCATCAAAAAATCTAGAAACAATAAATGCTGGAGAGGGTGTGGAGAAAAGGGAACCCTCTTACACTGTTGGCAGGAATGTAAACTGAAATAGCCACTATGGAAAATTGTATGGAGGTTCCTTAAAAAATTAAAAATAGAAGTACCATATGACCCAGCAATAATACTGGGCATATACCCAGAGAGAACCATAATTTAAAAAGACACATGCACCCCAATGTTCACAGCAGGACTACTTACAATAGCCAGGTCATGGAAGCAACCTAAATGCCCATCGACAGATGAATGGATAAAGAAGATGTGGTACATATATACAATGGAATATTACTCAGCCATAAAAAGGAAAGAAATTGGGTCATTTGTAGAGATGTGGATGGATCTAGAGACTGTCGTACAGAGTGAAGTCAGAAAGAGAAAAACAAATATTGTATATTAACGTATATATGTGGAATCTAGAAAAATGGTATAGATGACCTTATTTGCAAAGCAGAAATAGAGAGGCAGACATAGAGAACAAATGTATGAATACCAAGGGGGAAAGGGGTTGGCTGGGAGGAATTGGGAGTTTGGGATTGACACATATACACTATTGATACTATGTATAAAATAGACAACTGAGGGGAACATACGTATAGCACAGGGAACTCTACTTAATGCACTGTGGTGTCCTAAATGGAGGGAAATCCAAAAGGGAGGGGATATATGTATATGTATGGCTGATTCATTCTGCTGTGCAGCAGAAGCTTACACAACATTGTAAAGCAACTCTACTCCAGTAAAAATTAATTTTTTTAAAAAAGAGGAAGAGACAAGAGACACCAGACCCCTCTCTCTCCCTCTCTTCCTCTCCCACCCCCACCCCCACTACCTCCCACCGTCGCTGCACACGCACAGAAGGCCATATGAGGACGCAGTGAGAAGGCAGCTGCCCGCAAGACAGGAAGAGAGGTCTCACCAGACACCAACCCTGATGGTGCCTTGATTTTGGATTTCCAAACTCCAGAATTGTGAGGAAATAAATTTCTGTTGTTTAAGCCTTTCATAAAAATAATTATAATAATACTGTTGGGCATCAGAGGCAGCAACATCATATCCTCGATTTTTGAGGAAGGCCCTTCTCGGGGTTTTGCAGATTTCCTGTTTCTAAGGTAAACTAATTTGCCAACCATTAAGTGGAGAGGACAGGAATATTGTATTTGTTTTCCAAACATGGGGTTAAGGAAGGAATATTTGAACTACACAGCTCTTTCCAAATTCTCTTTTGTTTATTTAAAAGAAGATCTATTGGGAAGAGAACATTTATATAATTTTGGGCTTTTCTCATAACTGTGCCACAGTTCCAATCCTTTAGGCTGCAGGCCTGGAGTCATTGTTAACTGCTCCCTCAAGATTGGCTTCATGCACATTTTTCTCAGATGTATTTTCATCAGCTGCATTCACTGATGAAATTCACAGACATAAAGTGGAAAAATATTTAAGGGAAACATTTCAAATGCATTATTAACAAGTAATGACCAGAGGTTTTTCTCAATAAATTATCATAAAGCTTTCTGAGGCAGATTGAAAAGCCACATGTGAATGGCTTTACGTATTTCCAACTATGGATATTTTGTAATCAATTATAATAGCATTATATACCTCATTTCTGCCATAATACATTCAATTACATATTTAACATTTCCTGCTGACCTTTCCAAATACAGGAAAGCAAATCCTACCTACCTGATTGGTATGTTTGTCTAATGCTTATGTTATTCTCATTATCTTTAATTCAAGTGAACATTCGCTTTCTTTGGTTATATTGCTGGATAACCAGTTATGTACCTGATTTGTAGACACATTTAAACTCCAATGCCTCAGGGGGTTGATTCATACATATCTGTTGTCATTCTACTTTATTTTAACAATTTATCTCTCCCAACAGTCTCATAAAGTAGGTTGGTATAACTATCCCCTTTTATAGGAACCCAGAGATATTACCACTACGTTCCTGGGTGAATTTGCGTCCATCAGTCGGAAGGGTATTAGCCCATAAGGTTCTAATCTATTACATAACCCAGACCTACCCCACTTCCCAGAAGAGGCACAGCTTTGCAGAAATGTTATCGCAAAGAGTTAAAAAGGTAGATAGCACTTTGAAAAGTACTTTATAATACAGGTCATTAATAATCAGTAATTCTAAGTAATTCTAATAGTACCAAGCATAAGAGACCTTCTCCAAATATATTGTTCTTCCATAATTAACTTGTGGGATCATGGAAAAGGAGACATTTAAAGAACATAAACTACTTCGTGTAAGGTTTGGATTTTTAGGAGTGTTTTGTTTTGTTTGGCATAAGCAATGGACTTGAAGGGAGAAGTATAACCTGAAGTGCAAAATGTGCATCTGTGTTTAATTAAGATCATTTTGAAGAGTGCCTATTAAGCAATGTGATTTTAAGGCTCAATCATTGCAATATGACCAAAAGCTGAGTGAAGAGTAAATTGATCAGCTTGTAGTTTTGTCTAAGGATTCTAATTTTTGTTCTCACTAAATTGTTTTTCGTCTAAACGGGCTGGTGGTATCAATTTTATTTAATACATACTTATCCTAAGAAATAAAATTTTCTAAAGCTACAGGTGCTCAGAAATCCATCTCAGTTTCATCTACTAAAATTAGCAAAGTCGACCAACTCCATGCAAAAAGTACCTAAAATGTTTTCAGTCTTAGAAGATTCTCTCTGTTGTATTAATTCTGCCTCCATTTTTTTTCCCTGAGTAAAACAAAACCTTTGACTGTCTTTCTATAGGTCCAATCCACCTTAAATCAGGTTCTAAAGATAACTACAGGGAGAGCAAAGAGACCCAGAGGCCTTTACCTGGTCTCTACCTGGCCCCAATGCAACCATATGAACACAATCTCCCCAGGAGCCCAAGCCAATTTCACCACTGCCCAACAGTGAAAATTTTGGTCCAAACCATCAGAGCAAAATATTCTCTCACAAAGTACCTCAAGGTCTTTAATATTCATCCACAACAGGAATAGCTGCAGTCAAGTCTAATGTTTAAACTCTAGCCTAGAACATGCCTATATACATCAACTTTGTAGAACCAAAGGTTGACCCAAAGAAGTTTCGGTTAGTTCAAAGAGCAGTCAATCTTTTGGGGACAACTAGCCCAAAATATATCTACAAAACCTAAGTATATTTTATGTAAATAGAAATATGTCTATAAAATTTATGAAATAAAATAACTTGAAGCTTGCCATTTATTTACCTACCAAAGAGCAAGAAATTCTACTGAGAGAGACAATGAGAGAGATCTTACAGCAGAAATTTTCTGGCCCTAAGGTTAAGAATCTTTTTTCAATTTTTGTTGAAAAATATATAGTGAGAAAAATACACATAGTATACATTTTGATGAATTTTCACAAGCCAAATATGTCTTTTACTAGCTCAAGAAAAAGAAAATGCTCAGACCCCAGAAGTCCCTCTCATGCATACTACCATCATGTCTATTAATTTAAATTTTTTTAAATGCTATGAGGTAGACACTATCACCCTTCCCATGTCCAGATAATGAAACTGAGATAAAGAGAACATGTTACTTGCTCAATGCCATATTACCAGCAAATTGGGATTTGAATCCAGGCAGTCTGACCTCAGAGCTCATCTTTCTTACAGCTACACCATGATTTTCTAGCTGATGTATCCATTGAAAGCTGATACAAAAATCTTAAATCTATTTTTTTAAAAACGACTACAGAAGTTTCTGTTAAAATGAACCAATTCCTCCCTTATGCTCAAGTTGCTTCCTTAGTGCCTATGCCACCCCAACACAGAAAAAACATCACCTCTTAGAGAGAGTTGATAACTGTGGAAATTGAAAAACTCAGTACATTTGTTTGCCTAAGTTACCACTAGACAATCAACTAGACACTGTGAGAAATTAGACTATCAATAATTATTGTGACCAGGGGGAAGGGTGGAAAAGGGGGATAGATTATTGGGAGTTTGGGATTGACATGTACACACTGCTGTATTTAAAATAAAATGCCTCTCCATGAAAAAAAAAAAGTTACTGTGTCTACCAGCTATCACCGCCTTAGGGTAGGGGTCAGATGAACAGAAGGGGCACTGAAGGTTCCAGACTCTATGTCATCCAGGCACAGCAGTCAGTACCTGGTAACACTTGTAATATACACACACCAGCCCCACAGAGGGATTACCTGCTGGGGGAGAAGTGGGGTTCATAAAGTGCTTTGAGCAATGGTAATGTCACTGAACTTCCTGGGGTAGGAAACTGAAGGTCAAGCTTCTTTTGGATGTACTGATGTCATTGTTTTAAAAGCACACTTCATTATTTCCCAGATATACCTTATAATGTTAAAAGTCTATATCGATGGAAATAAATGAGAAATTCATCTATCTCTTTACTAAGGAGAGAATCCACCTGGAAGTCTTGGTTCTGAGCTCCAAAAGATCTACCATTCTTTCCCTCAGCAAAGACTCGTTGAGTACCTACTATGCGCCAAGTACTGTTCTGATGTTAGAGATGGAATGGTAAATAAACGGACAACATATATTCCATCGAACTATTACCCTGCTAGTTCTGTGGCAAACTATCAACACGTCTACTCTCAAAACCAATTTTTAGCTTCTTTAAATGACGCTTCTCAATCTTCTTTGGTGAAAAATGATTCTGTGCCTCATCTATAATTTTGTTATTGAATGTAGGCAGAGATGAGGGTTGAGAAAAAGAGGTTGACAACTTATAAGTGGTATAAATGTGTGAGAAATATTTGTATAGTAAGTTATGAAGAGGACTATACAATGAGAAGTCCCACCATAATTCCACACCCAGAGTTCATTGCTTAAAATGCTAATGAACTTTTAGGAAGGGACAGAGCAGTGGTAGTGATGACCAAGATCCAAACAGCCAGAACCCTGAAGCTGGATACACAAGTTCTGGTAAACTGAGCTTCCTGGTACGAAATGTACAACTTGGAAAGTTCTCATTCATTTGTGAAACAAAACAACACTTTTACTTACTAATGATCACATGGCCTGATATACTAATGGCTATATTAAACACAAAGTCTCTCAATCAAATAAACCATTAGTTGAAGAGTTAAATACATTAATAAAAACACAATTAAGAAATGTGCTAATTTTTCTTCTTACTAAAGACATTATTCTGTCATTGCTCCTAGACAGGTACTTTCAATAATAAATTAGACATAAATATATTCATTTAGGGGACATTTTTTGCTGCCATAATCACCTCACTTAACATTTTGTTTATGTATGATTAGAAATGCTAAAATAAAATGTCAAGTATGTTTTGGAAATTAGAATGTAAAATAGGCAGCTGGTGACATTAGTCTTAATGTGGCAGAATGGCCTTTTCCTCTCATTCCCTTCTTGCCTTACCTCCTCACTCCTTCCTAGATGGGAGTGAAGATAACTGAGGTAAAAAGAAAACTCGATTAAAAAAATTTTAGCGTAATAATTGTATCCATTGAGAGAAACAAGATCACGCTGTGGTGATAAATGTGCCCAAGATCTGAGAGTCTCAGAGCTACAAAGGTTTATTCCCTGCTCATGCTATGTGACCACAGGCGTTTGGAGGAGGCTCTGCTCCATGTCATCTTCTGGCATGCAGGCTAAAAATGCAGTGCCTTCTGGAATGAGTTGCAGAGAAACAAAGAGTGGTTGAAGCTCCTAAAGTTTCTGCTAAAGTTAAATACCTTAATTTCAAATTGTATTGGATGAAGAAAGTTACACAGCCAATTAATGGGGGCAGGGGAGTGTAATTCTTCCCTAGGGGAGAGGAAAGCAGATATTGGTTAAAAAAATTTTTTTGGTTTTAAATTACAATCCTGCACAATAATGCACCAAAGCTTTCTATAAAAGGTAGCTGTCGTGGTCCGAGCACGGGTTGGAAAAGAATTTCCAGACACAAGGCAGAATGTAAGGAAGACATAGTTTATTAAAGAGAAGGGTCGCTGCAAGAACAGCAGGTAGCTAGGAAAAGTCGACAATGAGCATGGGTTGCTTGTCTGTTTTTATAGCCAGGGAACCTGCAAGCCATCTGCTGACTGGGCAGAGTATGTATAGTTTCAGTGTGCTGAGCAGGAGTAAAACAGGGCAAATGTCTTTCCTTATATGCGATGGGAAAAGGACAGGGCATGCTGCTTGGGAGGGCTCTGGGACATTGCAATAGTCACACTGTGACAGAATGACAGGAGTTCTGTAACTCTTTGTTCTGGCAATATTGGCCCTTTGAGTTTATCTTGTTCTTTGTTCTTGGAGCACACCACAGTAGCTTACTTAAGCAAAATTAAGTTTCCATGTCTTTTAGGGGGTCCATTATGATGAACCTAAAGGACCTATGGCAATGAACGATAATAGAAGGATTTGGAAATCTCCCTTTGAAACTGAGTCCTAGAAAAGAGCAAGGCACTTGAAAAAGTATCAAAGGCCACTGGGGAGGGAAAAGAGATACCCGTGAAGAAAGGATGCTAAGATGCCCAACTCTTTCAGACTGCCAATTTTGGCTGAAATGCTTCCTTCTTCCCTCATAACTGAATTTTTATAGCTGGGCATATGATCTCCCACAATGAAGATCACTCCCATCCTCCGTGCAGCTGGTGTGGCCATATGACTAAATTCTGGCCAAAGGGCAGTAAACAGAGATAAAACGTGGTAGTTCCAGGATACTCCTTCAAGAGAAAGTAGACCATGGCCTTTGCCCTGTTCTCTACCCCATCCTTTGTACTGCTGCCTTTCAGCAATGTTGCCACTTGGATTCTGAACATGAGTTACAACCCTGGAGTGGTGAGACTGAGAGGTGGAAGAAGCCTAGTGACGCAGAACACTCTTGCTATTTGTTACAAACCCTCCGTACTGTCTGTTACTGTATACCTCAATGTGATTTATAAATATTTAAATTAAGAAAAGAAGATTTTAAAAATTGCCAAGGAAGCATCGTTAAAGGAGGTTGGATTAAAGTGGGTCTTAACAGTGTGGTACTGGCACAAAAACACAAATATATATCCATGGAACAGGACAGAAAGCCCAGAGATAAACCCACGCACATATGGTGACCTTATTTTTGATAAAGGAGGCAAGAGTATACAATGGAAAAAAGACAGGCTCTTCAATAAGTGATGCTGGGAAAACTGGACAGCTACACGGAAAAGAATGAAATTAGAACACTCCTTAACAACATACACAAAAATAAACCCAAAATGGATTAAAGATCTAAATGTAAGGCCAGACACTATAAAACTCTTAGAGGAAAACATACGCAGAACACTCTATGACATAAATCACAGCAAGATCCTTTTTGACCCACCTCCTAGAGAAATGGAAATGAAAACAAAAATTAAAAAATGGGACCTAATGAAACTTAAAAGCTTTTGCACAGCAAAGGAAACCATAAACAAGAGGAAAAGACAACCCTCAGAATGGGAGAAAATATTTGCAAATGAAGCAACTGACAAAGGATTAATCTCCAAAATTTACAAGCAGCTCATGCAGCTCAATATCAAAAAAACAAACAACCCAATCCAAAAATGGGCAGAAGACCTAAATAGACATTTCTCCAAAGAAGGTATACAGATTGCCAACAAACACATGAAAGGATGCTCAACATCGCTAATCATTAGAGAAATGCAAATCAAAACTACAATGAGATATCACCTCACACCAGTCAGAATGGCCATCATCAAAAATTCTACAAACAACAAATGCTGGAGAGGGTGTGGAAAAAAGGGAACTCTCTTACACTGTTGGTGGGAATGTAAACTGATACAGCCACTATGGAGAACAGTATGGAGGGTCCTTGGAAAACTAAAAACAGAACTACCATACGACCCAGCAATCCCACTACTGGGCATATACCCTGAGAAAACCGTAATTCAAAAAGAGTCATATACCACAATGTTCATTGCAGCTCTATTTACAATAGCCAGGACATGGAAGCAACCTAAATGCCCATCGACAGAGGAATGGATAAAGAAGATGTGGTACATATATACAATGGAATATTACTCAGCCATAAAAAGAAACGAAATTGAGTTATTTGTAGTGAGGTGGATGGACCTAGTGTCTGTCATACAGAGTTAAGTCAGTCAGAAAGAGAAAAACAAATACCATATGCTAACACATATATATGGAATCTAAAAACAAAAAAAAGGTCATGAAGAACATAGGGGCAGGACGGGAATAAAGACACAGACCTACTAGAGAATGGACTTGAGGACACGGGGAGGGGGAAGGGTCAGCTGGGACGAAGTGAGAGAGTGGCATGGACATATATACACTACCAAATGTAAAACAGATAGCTAGTGGGAAGCAGCCACATAGCACAGGGAGATCAGCTTGGTGCTTGGTGACCACCACCTAGAGGGGTGGGATAGGGAGGGTGGGAGGGAGGGAGAAGCAAGAATGAAGAGATATGGGGACATATGTATATGTATAGCTGACTCACTCTGTTATAAAGCAGAAACTAACACTCCATTGTAAAGCAATTATACTCCAATAAAGATGTTAAATAAATAAATAAAGTCTTAAAGAATCCAGAGAGTTCAGATAAGCAGAGTCAAAGAGAAGAAAGAGGGGAAGGAAAGGAAACTGAATTTGTCAAGCATCTCCTAACAATCACTTGCAATTTCTGCGCACTTTCTCTATACCAGGACTTGCACTAAGCACATTATTTTATTCATTTCTTACAAAAACCCAGAAATGCCAGTATTATTATTGCCATTTTTAGATAAAGAATCTGATTTTTTTTTTAAGTGTTTAAAAATTTGCTCAGAGTTATACAGCTAGTAACTGGTGAACCCAGGTTTCTCTGCTATAGAAGCTCTTCTCTTTACATAAGGTAAAAATAAACATAGGCACTCTGGAAGAAATGTACCTATGGTTTTTGAAAAGGCAATCTGCTGGAACTAAATTCATTTTTTTTTCATGACAAAAGCATGTGTTTTATTCTATTTAAGCCACTTTTTTTAATGTTGATCACAACCTACTAAACAGATTATTTAACATATTGATGGGCCACAATTTGAAAAATTATTAATAGATTAAAATGTATTTGGTTTCACTACACACTTTGAAATTACTCTTCAGAATGACTATGCTAATTTACAAGGCACATCAGGTTCTTTTTTCTCTACATCCTATTCAGCACTTGAATTTTTTTTTTTTTTTTTTGGCCAGTCTGATGAATGTAAAGCAGTGTGTCACTGTTGTTTTAATTTTTCTTTCTCTGGTTACTAATAAACTCAGTTTCTCTTCATGTGTATATTTACTACTTGACTTCCTCAGAAAGTGAGTTTGCCTGTTTTTCTATTGGGTTGCTCGATTTTTTTTTTTTTTTTTTTATGGCTGCGTTGGTCTTCGTTGTTGTGAGCGGGCTTCGTCTACTTGTGGCAAGCGGGGGCTACACTTGTTGTGGAGCACGGGCTCCAGGCGTGCAGGCATCAGTAGTTGCAGCATGTGGGCTCAGTAGTTGTGGCTCGTGGGCTCTAGAGCGCAGGCTCAGTAGTTGTGGCACACAGGCTTAGCTGCCCTGCAGCATGTGGGATCTTCCCAGACCAGGGATCAAACCCGTGTCCCCTGCATTGGCAGGTAGATTCTTAACCACTGTGCCACCAGGAAAGTCCCTGGGTTGCTAGATATTTTTCTTGCTGACTTACTATTCAGTTTCTTGTACAACTTAGATCTTAATTCTTTATTGATTTGTTGCATATATGTTGCAAATACTTTTTCCCAATCTGTTAATCATTTGTTAACTTTGTCTGTGATGTCATTTATTGAACAGAAATCCATCAGTCATTTTCTTTATGGTGTTTATTTAAGAAATGCTTTCTTGGGCTTCCCTGGTGGTGCAGTGGTTAAGAATCTGCCTGCCAAGTCAGGGGACACGGGTTCGAGGCCTGGTCCGGGAAGATCCCACACGCCAAGGAGTCCATGCACCACAACCACTGAGCCTGTGCTCTAGAGCCCGCAAGCCACAACTACTGAGCCCATATGCCACAACTACTGAAGCCCGCGTGCCTAGACCCCATGTTCCGCAACAAGAGAAGCCACTGCAATGAGAAGCCCACGCACGACAACAAATAAGAGCCCCCACTCGCTGCAACTAGAGAAAGCCTGTGTGCAGCAACAAAGACCAATGCAGCCAAAAATAAAATAAATAGATAAATTTAAAAAAAAAAAAGAAATGCTTTCTTCACTCCAGGTCATCGTGATTTGCCTTTCAATTTTTTCTTTTTCATTATCTTTATTGGAGTATAACTGCTTTACAATGTTGTGTTAGTTTCTGCTGTATAACATAGTGAATCAACTATATGCATACATATAACCCCATATACCCTCCCTCTTGCATTTCCCTCCCACCCTCCTTACCCTGCTCCTTTAGGTGGTGGCAAAGCACCAAGCTGATCTCCCTATGCCATGCAGCTGCTTCCCACTAGCTATCTATTTTACATTAGGTAGTGTATATATGTCAATGTTACCGTCTCACATGATGCCAACCTACCCTTCAACCTCTCCGTGCCCTCAAGTCCATTCTCTACATCTGTGTCTTTATTCCAGTCCCGCCCCCAGGTTCATCAGGACCATTTTTTTTTTAGATTCTACATATATGTGTTAGCATACGGTATTTGACTTACTTCACTCTGTATGACAGACTCTAGGTCCATCCACCTCACTACAAATAAATCAATTTTGTTTCTTTTTATGACTGAGTAATATTCCATTGTATATTTGTGCCACATCTTCTTTAACCATTCACCTGTTGATGGACACTTAGGTTGCTTCCAGGTCCTGGCTATTGTAAATAGTGCTGCAATGAACACTGTGGTACATGACTCTTTTGAATTATGGTTTTCTCAGGGTATATGCCCAGAAGTGGGACTGCTGAGTCATATGGTAGTTCTATTTTTAGTTTTTTAAGGAACCTCCATACTGTTCTCCACAATGGCTGTATCAATTTACATTCACACCAACAGTGCAAGAGGGTTCCTTTTTCGCCACACCCTCTCCAGTATTTATTGTTTGTATATTTTTTGATAGTGGCCATTCTGACCACAGTGAGGTGATACCTCATTGTAGTTTTCATTTGCATTTCTATAAGGATTATTGATGTGGAGCATCTTTTCCTGTGTTTGTTGGCAATCTGTATATCTTCTTTGGAGAAATGTCGATTTAGCTCTTCTGCCCATTTTTGGATTGGGTTGTTTGTTTTATTGATATTGAGCTCCATAAGCTGCTCATATATTTGGAGATTAATCCTTTGTCAGTTGCTTCGTTTGCAAATATTTTCTCCCATTCTGAGGGTTATCTTTTCATCTTCTTTATGGTTTCCTTTGCTTTGCAAAAGCTTTTAAGTTTCATTAGGTCCCATTTGTTTATTTTTGTTTTTATTTCCATTTCTCTAGGAGGTGGGTCAAAAAGGATCTTGCTGTGATTTATATCTTAGAGTGTTCTGCCTATGTTTTCCTCTAAGGGTTTTATAGTGTCTGGCCTTACATTTAGGCCTTTAATCCATTTTGAGCTTATTTATGTGTATGGTGTTAGGAAGTGTTCTAATTTCATTCTTTTCCGTGTAGCTGTCCAGTTTTCCCAGCACCACTTACTGAAGAGGCTGTCTTTTCTCCATGGCATATTCTTGCCTCCTTTATCATAAATAAGGTGACCATAGGTGCATGGGTTTATCTCTGGGCTTTATATCCTGTTCCATTGATCTACATTTCTGTTTTTCTGCCAGTACCATACTGTCTTGATTATGCAACTTTGTAGTGTAGTCTGAAGTCTAGGAGCCTGAAAAACAGAGCCTCCAGCTCTGTTTTTCTTTCTCAAGATTGCTGTGGCTATTCAGGGTCTTTTGTGTTTCCATTCAAATTGTGCAATTTTTTGTTCTAGTTCTGTGAAAAATGCCATTGGTAGTTTGATAGGGATTGCACTGAATCTGTAGATTGCTTTAGGTAGTATAGTCATTTTCACAATGTTGATTCTTCCAATCCAAGAACATGGTATATCTCTCCACCTGTCTGTATCATCTTTAATTTCTGTCATCAGTGTCTTACAGTTTTTGGCATACAGGTCTTTTGTCTCCTTAGGTAGGTTTATTCCTAGGTACTTTATTTTTTTTTGTTGCAGGGTAAAAGGGAGTGTTTCCTTAATTTCTCTTTCAGATTTTTTATCATTGGTGTATAGGAATTCAAGGGATTTCTGTGCATTAATTTTGTATCCTGATACTCTACCAAATTAATTGATTAGCTCTAATAGTTTTCTGGTATCATCTTTAGGATTCTCTATGTATAGTATCATGTCATCTGCAAAGAGTGATAACTTTACTTATTCTTTTCTGATTTGGATTCCTTTTTTTTCTTTTTCTTCTCTTATTGCTGTGGCTAAAACTTCCAAAACTATGTTGAATAGTAGTGGTGAAAGTGGGCAACCTTGTCTTCTTCCTAATCTTAGAGGAAATGATTTCAGTTTTTCACCACTGAGAACAATGTTGGCTGTGGGTTTGTCATATACAGCCTTTATTATGTTGAGGTATGTTCCCTCTATGTCTACTTCCTGGAGAGTTTTTATCATAAATGGGTGGGGAATTTTGTCAGAAGCTTTTTCTGTATCTACTGAGATTATCATACGGTTTTACTCATTCAATTTGTTAATATGGTGTATCACATTGACTGATTTGCGTATATTGAAGAATCCTTGCATTCCTGGGATAGACCCCACTTGATCACAGTGTATGATCCTTTTAATATGCTGTTGGATTCTGTTTGCTAGTATTTCGTTGAGGATTTTTGCCTCTGTGTTCATCAGAGATATTGGCCTGTAGTTTTCTTTTTTTGTGACACCTTTGTCTGGTTTTGGTATCAGGGTGATGGTGGCCTCATAGAATGAGTTTGGGAGTGTTCCTCCCTCTGCTATATTTTGGAAGAGTTTGAGAAGGATAGGTGTTCGCTCTTTAAATGTTTGATCGAATTCGCCTGTGAAGCCATCTGGTCCTGGGCTTTTGTTTGTTGCAAGATTTTTAATCACAGTCTCAATTTCAGTGCTTGTGATTGGTCTGTTTATATTTTCTATTTCTTCCTAGTTCAGCCTCAGAAGGTTGTGCTTTTCTAAGAATTTGTCCATTTCTTCCAGTTTGTCCACTTCATTGGCATAGAGTTGCTTGTAGTAATCTCTCATGATCTTTTGTATTTCTGCAGTGTCAGTTGTTACTTCTCCTTTTACATTTCTAATTCTGTTGATTTGAGTCGTCTCCATTTTTTTCTTGATGAATCTGGCCAATGGTTTATCAATTTTGTTTATCTTCTCAAAGAACCAGTTTTTAGTTTTATTGGTCTTGGCTATTGTTTCCTTCATTTCTTTTTCATTTATATCTGATCTGATCTTTATGATTTCTTTCCTTCTGCTAACTTTGAGGGGTTTTTGTTCTTCTTTCTCTCTCTAATTGCTTTAAGTGTAAGGTTAGGTTGTTTATTTGAGATGTTTCTTGTTTCTTGAGGTAGGGTTGTATTGCTATAAACTTCCCTCTTAGAACCGCTTTTGCTGCATCCCATAGGTTTTGGGTTGTCGTGTTTTCATAGTCATTTGCTTCTCAATATTTTTTTATTTCCTCTTTGATTTCTTCAGTGTTCTCTTGGTCATTTAGTAGCGTATTGTTTACCGTCCATGTGCTTGTATTTTTTACAGTTTTTTTTCTTGTAATTGATACCTAGTCTCATAGCATTGTGGTCAGAAAAGATACTTGATATGATTTCAATTTTCTTAAATTTACCAAGTCTTGATATGTGACCCAAGATATGATCTATCCTGGAAAATGTTCCATGAGCACCTGAGGAGAAAGTGTATTTTGTTTTTTTTGGATGGAATGTCCTGTAAATATCAAGTCTATCTTGTTTACTGTGTCATTTAAAGCTTGTGTTTCCTTATTTATTTTCATTTTAGATGATCCGTCCATTGGTGAAAGTGGGGTGTTAAAGTCCACTACTATTATTGTGTTACTGTCAATTTCCCCTTTTATGGCTGTTAGCATTTGCCTTATGTATTGAGGTGCTCCTATGTTGGGTGAGTATTTACAACTGTTATATCTTCTTCTTGGATTGATCCCTTGATCATTATGTCCCTTGTAATAGTCTTTATTTTAAAGTCTATTTTGTCTGATATGAGAATTGCTACTCCAGCTTTCTTTTGATTTCCATTTGCATGGAATATCTTTTTCCATCCCCTTACTTTCAATCTGTATGTTTCCCTAGGTCTGGAGTGGGTCTCTTATAGACAGCATATATATGTGTCTTGTTTTTGTATCCATTCAACCAGTCTATGTCTTTTGGTTGGAGCATTTAATCCATTTACGTTTAAGGTAGTTATTGATATGTATGTTCCTATTACTATTTTCTTAATTGTTTTGCGTTTGTTTTTGTAGGTCTTTTCCATCTCTTGTGTTTTCTGCCTAGAGAAGTTCCTTTAGCCTTTGTTGTAAAGCTGGTCTGGTGGTGCTGAATTCTCTTAACTTTTGCTTATCTGTAAAGGTTTTAATTTCTCCATCGAATCTGAATGAGATCCTTGCTGGTAAAGTAATCTTGGTTGTAGGTTTTTCTCTTTCATCACTTTAAATATGTCCTGACACTCCCTTCTGACTTGCAGAGCTTCTGCTGAAAGGTCAGCTGTTAACCTTATGGAGATTCCTTTATGTGATTTGTTGCTTTTCCCTTGCTGCTTTTAATATTTTTTCTTTTTATTTAATTTTTGATAGTTTGATTACTATGTGTCTTGGCGTGTTTCTCTTTGGATTTATCCTGTATGGGACTCTCTGTGCTTCCTGAACCTGACTATTTCCTTTCCCACATTAGGGAAGTTTTCAACTATAATCTCTTCAAGTATTTTCTCAGACCCTTTCTTTTTCTCTTTTTCTTCTGGGACCCCTATAATTCAAATGTTGGTGCATTCAATGTTGTCCCAGAGGTCTCTGAGACTGTCCTCAATTCTTTTCATTCTTGTTTCTTTATTCTGCTCCCTGGTAGTTATTTCCACCATTTTATCTTCCAGCTCACTTATCTGTTCTTCTGCCTCAGTTATTCTGTTATTGATTCCTTTTAGAGTATTTTTAATTTTGGTAATTGTGTTTTTCATCACTGTTTGTTTACTCTTTAGTTCTACTAGACCCTTGTTAAATGTTTCTTGTATTTTCTCCATTTTGTTTCCTAGATTTTGGATCATCTTTACTATCATTACTCTGAATTCTTTTTCAGGTACCTTGACTATTTTGTCTTCATTTATTTGGTCGTGTAGGTTTTTACCTTTCTCCTTCGTCTGTAACATATTTTTTTGTCGTTTCCTTTTTTTTGATGGGTGGTGCTGTATTCCTGTCTTACTGGTTGTTTGGCCTGAGATGTCCAGCACTGCAGTTTGCAGGCAGTTGGATAGAGCTGGGTCTTGGTGCTGAGATGAGGCCCTCCAGGAAGCCTCACTCTGATTAATATTCCCTGGGGTCTGAGGTTCTCTGTTAGTCCAGCGGTTTGTACGTAGAACTCCCACCACAGGAGCTCGGGCCTGACCTCCAGACTGGGAACCAAGATCCCACAAGGTTCGTGGCACAGTAAAACAAGAAAAAAGGAAGAACGAAAGAAAAAAAGGAGCAGTACAATATCAAAGAATAAAAAACAAAATAAAATTAGAATGATAAAAAATATATTAGGAAAAATAAAACTATAATTGAAACAACTGCCACAAGGTAAAATAAAACCACAACAGAAAAAAGAAAAAAAAATTAAAAACGGGTGGAGGGGGAACAAGCCAAAAGGAGAGATCACTAAAAAGTACAAAGAATAAAATAAAATTAGAAAAATAAAAGATTTATTAGGAAAAATAAAAATATAAAAGAATCAACAACAATGAATCAACAAGGTAAAACAGAACCCCAATCTAAAAGAAGAAAAAAGAAAAGAGAAAAAAAAAGCCTTGGCTATGGGGGCGGAGTTTAGGCGGGGGTGGAACTCAGGCAGGGGTGGGGTTTAGGTTGGGGTGGGACCTAGCTGGGTTGGGGGGGGTGACATTTGAGCCTGGGGCGGGGCCTAGGCCAGGCAACATTCAAGTGTGGGGCAAGGCCTCTGTTTAGGTCCTGCATGGAAGGGGAGAGGTAGCAAATCCTGAGGGTGGAGTTCGGGAGTTTGGAGGTAGGGCCCTGAGTGAGAGTGCGTGGGTGTGGTTTAGGCCCAGCTCGTTGGAGGGGGATCTCCAAGTGTAGAGGTGGGGACCTGGGTGGGGGTGTAGGGGTGGGGCTTGGGCTCTGCACAGCAGGAGGGAGGCTCCAAGGGCAGAGGATTAGGCCCAGGAGCCAAACAGACTTCCCAGTGCCTAAGTGGACAGGGAAAGCACTGGCCCCATTCCCTTCTGTTCCTTTGCACCCCTCCCCTACCATCTCCCCCAGGGTCTCCCCTGTCACCACTGGACCCCTAAACATGGGTGGGTCCCGCTGGGTGTAGGAACTCCTTCCCTCCCCCAGCCACCCCTCAGGGGTGCCGGTCCTGTAGGTCTAGCCTTTACTTTTGCTCCCCCTTCCCTCCCTCCCATTCCCTCAAGACCCGTGCAGCTGGAGAGGGCCTAGGTGGGCAGAGGATCAGGCCCAGGATCTCAACATGTTCCTGGGGGTCCAAGTGGGCAAGGGAAACCTGGCCACACTCCCTTTTGATCCTCTGCCCTCCCAATGGTTCCCCAATTTCTCCATTCGGGCGTGGGATCCCTCCCCCTCCCCCAGCCGCCCCTCAGGGGCACCAGTACTGTCCCACCTCCACTTCTTCTCCCCCTTCACTCCCCCTGCGCCACATGTCCTACCCAATCGCTGGGGGGTTGTCCCGTCCCCTCAGGTGTCCGTGGTCCCCCACGAGTGCCTGGTAGGTGCCCTAGTTGTGAGGAGACGCGAATTCCGTGTCCTCCTAGTCCGCCATCTTAACTCAGCCTCCCCAAATTTATTTTAGGGAAACACTAAAACCTTCTCCCATGGATTGGTGAATCCTCTCTGAATCAAATCTAAATTTAACACTGACTCTAAAAGAACACAATTATAAGGATATATTTGCAACCAAAATAAAAATCTAATACTTTCCAAAGTCAAGTGAAAATATTTTTAGATTATGTGCATTTAAAAATTATTTATGCTACTATTCCTACTATTCCTCTCCATCAATGTAGAAAATTAAGCGCAATGTATCCTAAATAAAGCATGCCTTTAGATTTAGGAGGGTAATATGCTTACATTTCAAATATATATTTTATATCATACTCATTTGTACATATCAATTACCTTATTTAACTATGGATTAATATGCTTTGCAAACAGCCTATTACTCCAATGTACGTTCATTTAGCAACACAACATAAATGTTAAAACATTTGGGAAAACAAGCTAGGTCTATCTAATAGAATGCTTTGCTGTGGTTCCTAACTTTTGTTTTCTCATCAGTGGTAGAAATGACTGCTGAATTTGTAGTGTTCATGCTTTCATCTGAATGAGCAAATGTAATTCTGTGTAATATCCCAGATACAATATACATTATATGCTTCTTTAGAGAACAATAATTACAGAGTTTCTACCTATAAGAAGTAAACCTGCAATTGTCTGGCACTGAGAGGCTTCAGTGAATCAAACAGCTGATTGAAATTAGTAAATTTCCTCATTTTTCTACTTTAAAGCCATGCATGTCCAATGAAAGACTTCTACAGATACACCAGACTGCAGAGAACATTTATATTTTACCTGAATATGAACTTAGTATCTACAACAATTTTTAAAACTAGAAGAAATTACTGGAAATGGCCCACAGTTGACAAAGGTTACAACATAAAACTATCTAATGCCAAGTCCTATTGTTGGGGAAATGGAATAGTGAGAGTAAATGCACCCCGATGTTCATTGCAGCATCATTTACAACAGCCAAGATATGGAAGCAACCTAAGTGCCCATCAATACATGAATGGATAAAGAACATGTGGTACATATATACAATAGAATACTACTCAGCCATAAAAAGAATGAAGTCGTGCCATTTGCAACAACATGGATGGACCTTGAGGGTAACATGCTAAGTGAAATAAGTCAGACAGAGAAAGACTAATACTGTATGATTTCACTTATACATGAAATCTAAAAAACAAAACAAATGAACAAACATAATGAAACAGAAACAGAGTCATAGATACAAAGAACAAACAGGTGGTTGCCAGAGAGGAGGAGGTTGGGCAGAGCAAAGAGTTAGGTGGGAGAGGTTAAGAGGTACAAGCTTCCAGTCACAAAATAAATGAATCACAGGTATGAAATATACAGTGTGCAGAATATTGTCAATAGTTATGTAATATCTTTGTATAATGACAGATGGTAACTAGACTTATCATTGTGATCATTCTGAAAAATTCAGAGATTTCAAATCACTATGTTGTATACCAGGAACTAACATACTGTTGTAGGTCAGTTATACTTCAAAAATGAACAAGCAAAGAAACTCACAGAATTTTGGTTACCAGTGACAGAGGGTGGTGGGAGGGGAATTGGATGAAAGTAGTCAAAATGTACAAACTTCTAGTTATATAATAAATAATACCGGGTGTAATGTACAAAATGATAAATATAATTAACACTGCTGTGTGTTATATATAAAAGTTAATAGAGTGAATCCTAAGAGCTCTCATCACAGGAAAAAAAATTTTTTCTCTTCTTTAGTTTTGTATCTATTACGACATGATGGATGTTCACTAAACTTACTGTGGTCATCATTTCATGATGTATGTAAGCCAAATCATTATGCTGCACACCTTAAACTTATACAGTGCCATATAACTCAATAAAACTGAAAGAAAAAAAAAAGCTTACTCTCTTTGCTTACACCTTTGAACCCCTGCTGACACTAAAGCAATAGTAGATGGGTTCCTTGCCAAAAGTCTACAAATAAACAGTCTTTTAAATTTGAAGGAAAAAAAAGTCTAAGTGATGTGAAGAACCTGCAGCAGAACCAAAGAATAGGTCCGCCATGGAGAAACAAGTCCAAAGCCACTAAGTATAAAAAGCAAAACAGATAAAGATGGGGGTAGGAGTAAGGAAAGCAAAATTTAAAACACAGCAAGCAGATACAGAGCCATTCTTCTAGCTTCTCTGAGGACTTTTTGTCCAAAATCACAGACAGATTGAAGCCTACCTCTCTGTCAAACTTCCAATGAATGCTCTCTCACACTGCTGGTGGGAGTGCAAATGGGTACAATATTTTTAGAAAATGACTGTTATTAAGAACCTTAGAACTGTTTAAAAAAAAAAAACTGTGATCCTTACTGGATCAATTCTAAAAAAATCTATCTTAAGGGAATATTTCTAAATAAGGGAAAAACAACATGCACAAAGATGTCGTTTAGGGATTGATTGTTTACAATAAACAAATAAAAGAATAATACACTATTAGCAGAACCATTAAATACATTACTCTTCCCAAAGGAATATAGCCATTTAAAGTGAAAAACTCTTGCAAAAAAATAAAAGGGAAAAAATGTTTATTTATGTTGAGTGAAAATGCAGTATGATCAAACTATGTCAAACAGGCTAAAACTCTACCTAGGTGAAAAGCAAAATGTGTGCACACTGATTTTTCTTTCAGTGGTGAGACACCTTCTACTTTTCTATATTTAATCATCTATGAAGAAGATATGTTACTTTTTTGCAAGAAAACGTCTGATAAATTTTATTTTTATATAAACCAGAATATACTCCACAAAATGTTAAATGAGGATAAAGCCCAAAGAAGGCAGTAAAGAGAGAAAGAGATTATTTTCTTTCTCCTACCAGCTAAATATAGTACTGCAATGTTGATCCAGCCGTTGGGTTTTCCTACTTCTAATGAGGGGCCTGCCACAGCTCCCTGTATGAGGCTCGTCATCATTCAGGGCAGGCTAGCAGTCAAGGCGTAGCTGGCAGAGTGGATTAAACAAGGAGGCTGTGCATGCTCGTCAGTTTATCAGCAAATCCACAGTGACACGCATTTTCTTTTTTCCTCCACTCATGGATACTAAAACTTCAGGTGGGCGGGCTATGCAGTTTCAGGGTACACTAGCAAAGCTAGTGGGTCAGCCAAGAGCCAAGAGTGACATGAACAATTTCTTTGAATAATGATTAAGAAAGTTTATGTGGATGAATAGATGAAAGAAAAACTCAATTGTATCTTTTTCTAGTGAAAGAAGGCCAGCTTAGCCACAATCTGAACATCAAAGTCAGTGACTATTTTAAAAGGCTAAAAACACTAAGTGGTAGGGGATTAGTTTGGTTAAATTTTTTTTTTTAACAGAGAAGCTTAATTGTGGCAAATGGAAATCATAACCCTTTTTATTTATTCTACTCATCCTCCTTTCCTCATACCTTTTGAAAAGTCCTGTGAGGCCAAGTTATACCGTCAAAATATAGCCTCTCTCAGAGCATATCAGACTATAATTAGTTTCCTTTGGTTTGGGTCATTTCATCTGCTCAAAAATGCTAACTGTAAAACCAGGGTATAGATACCAGGTTGACTCTTTGTTTTTTGTTTGCTTCTGTATTGCTGACCCAGAAAGCCGTTATCTATGTCATTAAAAAGTATTATTCTGTAATTCAGAAGTTTCAGTGCTTTTCATTCGGTTAGAACCTCTGAGCATGGAGACAAATGACACAAAGGAAGAATTAATAGATATTCCCTATCAAGGAATGTTTCATTACCTCTTCATATAGTGCCTGACAACACGAGTGCTCAAAAAAATATTTGGTGAGTTGATGAAAGCTATCTTCTATTGTTCTAAAATCATTTCATAGGCAAGAACCACGACTTAAAAATCTTTTGTCTCTTCCAGCACACACTACCGTCATGGGCTCCTAATAGGCAATCAATCAAAATTTTAGGTAAATAAACCCCCCAAAATTGATATTATGAGCAAACACATAAAACCTGCTAAGCAAGTTTTATGCAGGGTACCTAAGAATAAATTTGTCTTTTCGTCTCCACATTCCTCTGATGTCCAACTGCCTCTCATAGACAGATATCCAATCTTTCTCCCCCTTTTAAAATTTAATCATATACTGTTACTCCCCACTTATACCAGCTTAAATTGAATTTGAACAGGGATGTGAATGATTGAAAATTACGACTCGTAATGAGCCCCTCCTGCACCCCTCTTTGTGCAACCTCACTTAGTGTAATAAACGCACCCTACCACCCCTGAAAGGAAATGCATTAGCCCCAAGACAACATCGAACCACCACGGACACAGCTGAAAAATCAATAATCACTTTGCACTGGTATTTGACTAGAAGCAAGGCAACTGCTTTTCAAAATCTGATTTTTTTGGAAAATATAATGGTAAAACAAAGCATATTATACAGCCATTTAAAGTATGTCTGACACCTCCCAAAGCAACTTTTCCTATAAGAGAGTAGTCATGCAATAAATATGGCCCCATATAAATACAGTATAGCATAACGCATTCGAGTAACTTACAGTCATTCAGAGCAGCAGATAATTTTCTCAAGGCTCTGTGAGAAAACTGACAAGCTAAATAACTCAGTCATCAAGGCTGTACTGAAGATCCTGGGCAAATATTACCCATTAATAGGAAACGGGATTGGGAATTAGGTTTGTCTAAGGAAACTTGGTTCTTTGCAAATTCTATTAGGCAGAACTTGCAAAGAAGGGAGGATACATAAAACAATCCAGTTGGACAGGAAGACTTGAATAAAACAACTTGGTGGAAAAATAAATGTGCCCAGGATATTGGCATTCCTTTTAGATTTGGGGAACAAAATTTGGGTACTGTCCAAATTACTGCAGGAAATTCAGCTTACATGAAAACTATAAACTGTCTGTCTTTGGTCCCATTTGTTTTCATCGGACCAGTGCTTTGTGCCTCAGTCTTATTCTGTTGGCCAACCATGCCCCTGCTCACACTCAGCTTCCCCGGGAAGGCGTTAAGTCCTGTCCATGCCCCTACATATTTGCCAGCCCTCCTCTTCGCTCTCAGACCTCATCTTCCAGTCCCCTCTCCCTCGTCCACCCCCACATTAACCCTCTCGGCCTTCCTGGCCACCTTGCCGCTCTTCGACCCAACCAGGCCCCCACCCGCCTCTGGGCCCCCGTGCTTGCTATTCCCTCTGACGAGAACAGTAACAGTGTTCTTATTTCCGTGCGGCTTGCTCCTCAACCCCTGCTCAGATAGCTTCCTCCCTGTAGACCCACCCTAATACCCCTATTTAGTACTGCAGCATCAAACACACACACATACACACACACTCATTTAGATATAAGCCTCGTTAAGGCAAGTGTTTCTGGTGGTTTTGTTCACTACTGCCTTCCCAGCACCTAGAAAATTACTCGGAACATCGTAGGCGCTCATTAAATGTTTATTGAACGAATGAATGGAGGACTGGATGCTACTGTGAGGTTAATCGATTTACTTTAAACACCAACTGATAACATATGAAACAGTTTGCTTTCACATGGTTTTAGATAACAGTGCCAAGATAAAATGTAGATCAAACCTCTCGAACCATAATGGCAATTGTCAATGTTTCACTGATCAAAGGTTTTTTTGTTTGTGTTTGCAGGATCTCAGTTCCCTGACCAGGGATTGAACCCGGGCCACGGTAGTGAAAGCGCCAAGTCCTAACCACTGGACTGCCAGGGAATTTCCTGATCAAAGTTTTTTTAAAAATTGATGTCCACTTTATCCATTTGTCAAAATTATTGAGTGGTGGGCTGGAAGGGGGAAGAAGTATAGATGAAATAAGAGTGGCAGATGGTGACAGTGGTTGAAACTGCATGGTAGGTACACGGAAGCCCATTATACTATTTATGTTGTATAGGTTTGAAATGTTCCATATATTAAGATCTTTTAAAAACGTATATTGAAGATTAAGAGGTACAAACTAATACATGTAAAATAAATAAGCTACAAGGATTTATTGTACAGAACAAGGAATATAGCCAATATTTTATAATAACTATAAATGGAATATAACCTTTAAAAATTGTGAATCACTATGTTGTACACCTGAAATGTATATAACACTGTAAATCAGCTATACCACATTTAAAAAAAAATACCTATATTGAAGTTTCTTTCCAAATTGAACTGGGAAATAGGGAAAAAGAAGCTTATCAATTTTCATGGTAGCCTGTGGGCTATTTCTCTACGTTCACATTTTTAAAACTCTGAGCTTTCCCCAGGAAGTTTGCTTGGAAACACAGTCACTAGAAGTCAGAATTCCCCCAAGTAAACTTTGTTGGCTTTCCTATCTTGATTAAGGTCGTGGAGCTACCCAGGTATGAGGCCAAACTGTGCAGAACGCCATGTTTGGAAGGGAGAATGTGATCACAGCCTTTGGAGTCAGTAAACAGATGCTCATCCCAGTAGGGGTGAAAGCAGGTAAAGGCGCATTGTACACACCTGCACCAGCCTCCCATGCTGCCTAGAAGGGGACAATAGGCCTGATTACAAACCCAGCTGTGGCAAGCCAGTCCTCCCTCCTCCTGACTCATCTCTCTAAAATACAGCCAATCTATGACTCCAGGAATAGCTAAAATCCTTTACAAATAATGATAGATTCTGGGGTTAAAAAAACTTTTTTGAATGCTAAAATAGTCCTGAAACAAATAAAAGTCAGTTCTGCATTTTTATATCCCTTTTTAGATGTCTACAATCCTCAAAATTCAAAAGACACATGATTTTATACAAAAATTATGTGTGTCTTACAGCATGGTGATCATTCAGCCTTGTTGATGTGCTTTTTTAATTTATTCAGCATATGGAATATTTTTTCAAGGGCTGGGGCAAGTTCTAGCCTCATGGTTAGAGAAAGACCTATATCTTCCAGAACAGCCTGGAAGAATACACTACTACCCTCATCTCCCTGAATATGACCAATTGCATTTGGAAGAGATATTAGAGTTTAATGATTCTACTCTGACCTCTAATCCATTTGCCTGCCACAGTTCACCAATTCATTGAAGCCCCAGCTTGAGTAAAAACAAAATACCATCCTTAGGTTCATTTAAGCCCCTGATTGCTGGGCCAGTTATTACCTAGCAGATAACTGACATGAAATTTTCAAAAGAAACTAAAGTAGAGGTTTTAAAGACTGGTGACTAGCAACAGTGTAATGAGTTTGGTTATGTCTGTTGTCCACCTTACATATTTGTTACAAACAGTTGCAGAAAAATAATTTTAAAATTCAAGAAGACATTATTTCAATAAAAAAGTTTTTGTCACCAGCTAATACCCATTAGGATGACTACTATACAAAAAAACAGAAAATAACAAGTTTTGGTGACAATACGGAGAAACTGGAACACATCTGCATTGTTGGTGAGAGTGTAAAGTGAAGGAGCCACTATGGAAAACAGTATGGTGGTTCCTCAAAAAATTAAGAACAGAATTACCAAACAATTGCTGGATCATGTATTACATGCCGAAAAGAACTGAAAGCACAGTCTCAAAGACATATTTATACACTCACGTTCATAGCAGCATTATTCACAATAGCCAAAAGGTAGAAGCAACCCAAGTGTTCACCAACAGATGAATGGATAAATAAAATGTAGTATATACATGCAATGGAATATTATTTGAACTTAAAAAGGAAGGAAATTCCAACACATGGTACAACACAAATGAATCTTGAGGACAGTATATTAAGTGAATTAAGCCAGTCACAATAACAATAATAATAATTTATGATTCTACTTATATGGGCTACATAGAGTAGTAAAATTTATAGAGAGAGAAAGTAGAATGCAACTGCCAGAGGCTGGGGGAGTGGGCAGTTGTTGTGTAGTGGGTGCAGAGTTTCGGTTTTAAAAGATGGAAAGAGTTCTGGAGACTTGTTGCACAACAATGTGAATACACTTAACTACTGAACTGTATGCTTTAAAATGGCTGAGATGGTCAATTTTATGTTGTATGCATTCTACCACAATTTTTTAAGTCTAGAAAAAAAAGGCTTTTGTCTATCTGGTGGAACAAAGCCTTTCTCCGCCTGTTCTCTGGGGTCTTGAAATCGTTACTGACACTGGATGTACAGGCAGCCGTGCTCTGACACTTACAGCATTCAGATGAATTGCTCCAAGGATCTAGTGTAAATCAACTGGAAGCACCAGAGCATGGCTGCAGATGGCAGAGGAGACATTGTGGCTGACAGAGCTTGATGAGAAGAGACTTTGAGGGACAGGGAGGTTGAGTCTGGCCATGTCCAATGCCATAAAAGGCACCACACTGAAAAAGTCCAAATCAGAGCTTTCAACTATCTTGGCAACTAATGCATACTATAGCAAGGTCCATCTATCGAATGCACCACCCAGGGCAGGAAAATATGAGTGCATGGACACAATTTTAGGCTAAACAAATGCAACAATAATTGTAATTGGATCACCCCTTCCTGCCGTTCACCCATCCCTCACGCTCCTTACCCACAGATTTACTGAACAGCAACTGAAAACCAACTACTGGATACAACTGTGTAGTTCTAGAGCCAGAAGAGCTTCTAGATATAATCTGTCTCAAGGCCACCCTGATCATTTGGTATTAGCTGCCTTGAATGTGATGCTGAGAAAGATTCTAAGGCTACATCTGGGCTCAGTGGGAAACCATGACTTGATGACTTGCTTATGTCTGGCCCAGATCATTCAGAGAGATTGAAACAGAATTGGGAATAAAACTACCTGTCCAGAGTCTGTTCTGTTGAAGAGCAACTTCTCATGGATGAAGAAGCAAGTTGGTAAGCCATAAAATGGAATTTGCTTTACATATCGCTTCCAAGTTCCAGTCCACAGAATAGGAAATGACTTGGGGGTGGGAGGAGAGAAGGGGGTAGTTTGGGAATACCTGCTTCAAGATAACTAGAATTTTCATAAGTGAGGTGGGCCTCTGGATATGAATGACTCACCAGAAAGGAGACAGTAGAGAATCACAGAGGCATAAGGCCACCACCAGGAAATAAAAAAGAAGGCTAGTAAGAGAAAAAACATTCATAACAAGATAAGCTTTGTAAGAAGCCAAAGAGACCTTAGAAAGTTCCAATCCAACATATTTCTTTTGTTTTCTCACGATTCTATTTTTACAGAAATTGTCTACCTTGTCACCCCTGTTCTTGAGCACATTAATCATATCATTTTAGAGTTTACATCTAATAGCTCTACTATCAGGACAATCCATGGATCTATCTGGTTTTCCTTTGGTTTTTAGTCATGTGGTCCTGTCTCCTGGCATCCTAGTTAACTCTTAATTGTCATGTATTCTATATGAAAAGTTAAAAAGGACATGCTAGCTCCCTCCAGAGAGCGTTTAATTTTTCTCCCAAAAGCTATTAGACCAAAGGCAGATCCAGTTAGGAGCTGAGATGCTTTGAGACTAGTTTTTAGCCTTTGAGAGGGCTGGTCTACTTCTGGTTTATCCTGGAGTCCAGTCTTTCAACAGTCTCAACTCAGACATTTACCATGGACACTCCTCCTTGGAGTTCTGAACACCATTGTTTTTTTTTGTTTGATTGGCTGGTTGGTTTTCGGCGGGGGGGGGGGGGCGGTGTTTGGGGGAGGGTTTGGGGGTTTTTTGGTCTCCCAAACTCTAAGAGAAATCAAAAACCCTAGGCCTCCACTTTTTACCCAGCCTCTCATCCCTGCTTACAAATCAGCAAAAACCTAGAGTGGGGAAGTAACAGAGAATTTCAGGGTTACTTCAATGTGTTTCCCTTTTCTCTGTCTTGTCTCTTCAAGTCCTGGCTGCCTTGGTTGTTTTCTGATGATTTCAACAGCTATTTGTGTATATATGTGTACATGTGTGTGTGTGCGCGTGTGTGTGTGTGTGTGTGTATCGGTGAGAGGATTGATCTGATACGAGTTTTCTATTACAGCCAGAAGCAGAAGGATGTTTTATTTTCAATAAATTAATTATTCCACTATTGGATGGTACAAAAAAAGCATAATAAAACTGAAAAAGACAAAAGGAAACGGCTCATCCATAATCCTATCATCTTAATATAATCAATTTAGTATTTTGGTATTTTCTTAAATTATTTTCTCCTATGCCTTTTTACGTCATTCTAATAATAGTGTAAATACAACTTTACATCCTAGTAAGAACTCTAAGGAAACGTGTACAAAATTTTAAAGTGTAAATCCCTTTAGAACTCTTTAGTAGGTGATGTGAGGATTCAAATAGAGGTAATCTGTGGCACCAAAGAGCTTATGATTTGTTTAAGAAGACCAAAAAAATGCATAACTCTTAAAGGTTTTTCAACTCAGTGATGAGGGCTATTCTCTAACTTCTTGACTTAGCAACAAATAATAAAATTATTTTCATAAGCAAATGGCCCAAGGGAAGTTTAAACCTAAAAACTGAATAACTGGACAAAATTAACATCACAGGACAAATTAAAAAAAAAAGAAAAGAATCTTTCAGGACTTCTGCTTAAGCTTCCTTTCTTTAAAAAGAAATCTATAAAAATTACTTTCCTCCATCTTTCATTTATTATATCCTCCCAGTAGTAAATACCCTATATGTGCTTGTGAGCCAGCCAGCCAGCTCTTGGCTGACTGATATATCTAGTTAATTTAAGATCAAGCCGCCAAGGTACTAAGCTGACCACAGCGCCTGCTTCTGATGAGCTGTTATCCTGTGAAGCCAATGTGCTAAGGATAGAATTTCACATAGATTTTCCACATCTACGTTGCAGAAGAAATTATTTGTGGTGTAATAGATTTTTTTGCCAGACCAACTGAGTCAGCACTTTGTAGTGTCAATCCCTCTTCCCTCTTAGGTTTTAGATACATGCTTGTCCTGGAATTGAGGCAGGCCAGCATGATACCTTACAAGTCATTCTTCAGACCAAAGAGGACCAGGAAGGGCTCATGACATTTCTCATTCTTTTGCAGCCAGACCTGATGGGCAGCTGTCTTTAGAGGGGTCTCTCCCTTCAGGTACTGCTTAGCCAACAAATCTGTGAAACACATCATGGGTATTAAACCTGACTAGTATGTATGAATCTAAGGATTTCTCAAAAGCAGAGTATAAACTTATGAAAAAAATATTATTCATTCTCCTGAATAAAGTGACTTGGCTTTTTCTATTTGCATACCCAAGTTGAAATTTCTTTGTAAATAAAGCATGGTGTGATATGAAGTTTATGTTTCAAAGAAAATACTATTAATAATACTTTGAGTTTTATAATATCCATTATATCCAACATAAACAAATGAACAAGCCCATAAAGACAAATAAATAATTTAACATGAAGCTGGGAGATGTTTCAGGTAAGTCACAGAGGACTATGTTGGCAGGGAAGTAATATTTTTTACTCTTTTTTGGTACAACTCATAGATTCCTTTAAAATGCATGTAAAGCAGCCCTTTGACACTCACAAGTACATGTACCCAGATACTCATAAATTCCCAAATCAGAATTGTTTCTGATACCTACTGGTTCTCTTCCAAATCATGTTTCATCGAGAGCCACACGTTTCTTAGGCAGATCTTCACATCACTCAAGTTTTACCCTCTCACTCAGTGACCATTTTCACACACACACACACACAACTATTGTGTATGAAAATTAGCAGAGAAAAACAAAGCTTTAAAACTATATTAAAATACAGGAGCCAGGGAGCTGTCCAGGCTCACAGGAAAGCAAATATTGAGCTGTCACTACTATCCTTTACCCAACCTCAATTCACACCTTTTCAAAACTGCAATATAAAGTACATATCATGGACCTTGAGATCCAAGAGAAATCACTGAAAACTGCAAATATCAAATCCTTGAAGGACAAAGATCAATTGGTATTGACTATCTGATAATGATGCAAAGCTCCCAGTGTGGTATATAAATATTCTTGGAAGGTTTAAAAAGATATCAAAGGACTCTGATAGTGTAAAATGGAAAAATTTAACATTCAGAAAACAACATCATGGAACTACCAATAGGTTCACTTTAAAAAATGGCTGGTACAAGTGTAGAGGATCAACTAAACAAGCCTTATAGGGTCTAAATCAAATAGACTCTTCCTTGTGCTGGCTGCATCTTCAAGGGGTGGCTGGAGGTAGGTGGTCTCTTTCACATTACTATACTTGTAACACATAAGAGCAAGTGTCCCTTTTATTCTACCCACATCTATAGCAGACTTATTTCCTTAAGTAAATATTTTTCTAAATATGACATCTTAAGTGCTTTCAAGATCATTTTATTACTACAACACCCAAGAAAATATATTCCATTTTTTCAAAGGTCATAAAAGAAACCCAAATAGAAAGGCACAGAAATGTGACAACAATTATCATTTATCACACCAATAAGTAAGCTTTGGTTTCCACAGCCACAATCAGAGTTTAAGCCAGGAAAAAGCCTGAGCAATGACCAAGGAAAATGCTTTAATTTTTTAAATAACTTTTCCTATTCCTTTAAGATTTCTAAAGGATCACTTGCGTAATCCAGGTAAACCACAGAAGGAAACGGATGGCAAATGACAGTGATAGGATTACAGCACAGTAATACTAGCACCAAGAATATAATGAAATGAAATTCTAGTCCTATAGATTGCAACAATATAGGACCTGCTAACGGGTAGTATTAGACAGGCTTTCCTCACTGGCTCAAAGACTCAGCCAAATGTCTGAATCTGACAAACTTGTTTTCCACCTAGAACGCATTAAATCTTTAAAAATCCAAACACACAAAGAAAAAATAAGTCTTCTAGTGTAGACTGAAAATAAAAATCTGTATGTTTGAAATGCAACAGAAGGGAAGCTTTCCTTTGCCAGTGTTTACAGACTAGAATATTTTGAAGAAGTATCTAAGGGTGCCCAAGCTTTAAAATGGATCAGAATATGCACGGAGATCACTGTCTTTTTCCATGTGGTGAGAATTGAGTAAATAAAGGAGAAGAGAGGGATTTGAACGTGCACTTAAAGAGGAGGATTTTTTTTCGACGTGGGGACTTTTGTGTGATGGTTATTTAGTTGTTATAAAGCAAGGAGTCTAATATTGAATTTCCTGATGTTTATGTCACAGTACATACCATCCAAGGACTAGTCTTGGGGCCAGTCAGTTCAGCTACCTGAGCCTTAGCTTTGCATCTGTTTAAGGAGAGAGAGATCATTCCTGTCTTCAATACCAGCTCTAAAAGGCCTTCAATCTGTAAACAGGAAAGACCCTTTCATATGTACGTACAAGTCTAGTTTTTACCATTGTTTCTCCTTCTGAGTCAAAACCATTGCTTGTATGCATGTCCTCAGCCTCCTAACAAAAGTAACAGGCAATTCATTTCTGATTCTCAGGAGTGAAATATACTAGGTGGGAAATTATATACTAGGATTACACAGGCAATTAACCAGCTCTGTCGATTGAAGTAGTGACAGCTGTTAATCAAATCTTTTAATTCTTCTCTATTTTTTAATCTGTTATTATTACTCTTATAACAATTTTCTGATCTCTTTACTTTCTCGCAATCTTTTTCTCCTTCAGAAAATCCTAACTGAACTATTCCTGACCTTCTTTTATGTGGGATAATTTTCCCCCTGGAAACACTGGCTTCATTTCATTTCAGCCCTCGAGAGCTAGCCCTCATTCTAGCTCCCTCTGCTGATTGCAACCAATTTGTTTTCAAAGGTCTAGGCAGCCATCAAAGGAAAGCACTAACTCACACTCCTGCTCTGTAACCTCCAATGATGATAGAAAAGAATATGTTTCTTGGTCAAACATGGAGGCATTTTTCAGGCTATATGGTCCAGCCCTTTATAAATAAGAAAACTGAGATTTTTAAAGACTCCACTAAAGTAACTGTACTATAGGATTTTAACATTGCTTCCATAACTAACCATTGTCACATGACATATGGAGGGACCTGCTGACTTCTTCCTCTGATTTTAAGTCCGAAGCTCCAAACAAATCACGTTATTATTATCATCATTACCATAAGAGGAGTTGGTTCAACAGCAGCTCTATTAGTCGGGGTTTCTAGTGGAAACAACAGAATCCCCTCCGGCTAATTTAAGCAGAAAGGAGATTTATTAAAGGATATTAGGTAACTTACAAAATCATAGAGAGACTAGAGGCTCAGGTTCCAGGAACCTGAGGACCTGACTTTACTGTCCCTGCCACCACCTCCAGTACAAATACTACTTCTTACCACCTATGCCATACCTGAGAGTCAGCTGCCTCAACAGCCAGGCAAACCAGAGAATGGAAGTCAGCGCTGCCCTGTTTCCTCCTGCTCTTGCAAATCAACGCCTCACACAGATACAAGCCCAGCATCCCACATTTATTTCAAGTGCAAAGGGCACTGAGACTCATAATGTGGGAATTTCCCCAAATACACAAAGGCTATTCAAAAGTAAATGAGTAGCCAAGGATCTAACAAATGTGAACTTCAGTTGCTAAATGAAAAGCAGAATTCCAGCCTCCTCCGGCTCCATCCCCCTCGTCTTGCCCATTTTATTACAGCACAACTACATTCACAAATGACTCATTCCTGCAGTGAGCAGAGAGAAATAAACATTCTCTTGATCCACACACATCCAGAGCAATACTTGGATGAAGTCCTCAGCTAGACTCATTCCCCCAAAAATGAATGCTTATACATTGCTTATGTTCAATGCAACAAATAAATATCAAGCACGTGCTATATCTACAGCTTGTTCTGGGTGCTGAGGGATGATAAATAGATGAGTAAAATATGGTCCAGCCCTCAAGGAATTTATAGCTTGGGAACAGGAGAAATATTTGGGGACTAAATGTAATACACCTTGACAAATACCATGCAATAAAAAAAGTACATGAAATGTGTCAAGGAAACAAGTAACTAACGCTACCTTGAAATGGAAAGCTGGGGAAGTGGGGTAGCAACCTTTGCACCCAAGTGCAAAAGAGTTTTACAGATGAGGAGAAAGAATGTTTCAAGCAGAGGACTTAGTGACAGCTAAAGCTTCTAAGCACTTAGCAATACCAGGCATGTTTCCAAGCATTTTACATGTAGTAACTCATTTAACCCACTCAACAAACCTATGATGTAGCTACTATTAATATTCCTGTTTCACACAAGAATTGAATGTGGGTGTCCTGATACCAGCATCTGAGCTGTCACCATGATCCCAGCATCCATGCTGCCCTCCTGCAGTAGCAAAGGTACAGATACTGAGGTGTGAAAGAGTACAGTGCATTCCATGCAGAACTGAAACTTTAAGTGTTGTCACTGTATATAATGGTTTGGTACTAAAGAAAAGGCTGAAAGATAAAGTCATCCTTAACTGCCTTAAATTTAAATACCTTTCTTGGGCTTCCCTGGTGGCGCAGTGGTTGAGAGTCTGCCTGCCGATGCAGGGGACACGGGTTTGTGCCCTGGTCCGGGAAGATCCCACATGCCGTGGAGCGGCTGGGCCCGTGAGCCATGGCCGCTGAGCCTGCGCGTCCGGAGCCTGTGCTCTGCAACGGGAGAAGCCACAACAGTGAGAGGCCCGCGTACTGCAAAAAATTAAAACTAAATAAACAAATAAATAAATACCTTTCTTAAGCAGCAAGAGTTAAGATCAGAGTGGCTAATCTTTGCCAGGACAACAGTGGTGAGGGGGAAGGGTAACCTTTTTTTAAAAATTATTTTTCAAAATTGGTAGTAGAAAAAGTGAAAGCTGTGCTAAAGAAAGTGAGTCTTGCTCTGTGCTGCTATGCTTCCCAGCTTAACTTTGGTGCCTGGTTGTGCCCGGTGACAAGAGGCTGCCCTCCCGCTCTGACAGTGTTTATGCCCAAGGTGGCTAGGGTAGGCACCTCTTTTCTCCTTCACCCCTCACACCACATCCCTAGGACCACAATCACTTCAGAGGGAAGCACAGTAAACATTCTATTGAAGCCAAGTTCAGAAACCTTGTGACTTGAGGCACAGAAAGTTAAACCAAGCTACTTTTTTGAAATCCTCCCTAACAGAATAATTCCCCACTAGAAAAGAAGGTTTACTTATGCGACTCATCCATCCCTGACGTCTGTGATCCTGTGATATGATTCCAATCTGCCTTCATGGAGGTCTGTCTGCTGAGTTAATTTTATGTACCCCTTTGTGCTGGCCTCTTATGTTTATTTCATTACAATATTTACAAAAGGACTTGAGAAATAAGTCACTATGCAAATGGAAGTATGAATACATGATTCAGAGGAATATTAAAATTCATTAACCTTATTTACATTTAAACTATTATCATGTATATTTGAGCACACTGCACCTGCCAGAATGGACGTGAAGCCACATCAGCAGTCCACTGAATAATCTATTCACTGTCTTTATTTCTCCGTCAAGTAAAGTAAAAACTTCCTCATCTTGGACACATTCAAAATCACTACCAAGCTGATTTATTCATTAGCAGTTCTTATTTCTAGAGAAGTCTAATACAAATTTCAAGTTGTCCTTTGGCATTTGGAGGCTCTATTCCCTTAAAGAATTTTTCTGATCTTTGTTAATTTTGAAGTACTGTGTTTCTCTTATCACCCACTTGGAAATGAAGTAGACCAAGCTCATCATTTTAAAGACTGACAAAGAAAAGCTATATCTGCATGACACCATCCCTCACCCCCCAAAACTCAGTTCTATAAGAAAAGGAAAAATATAAAAGAAGAACAGTCAAATTGGTGACTTGGTATTAGTTAGGCAAAGCAACCAACTGGCTGGAATTTTCACTTTTTCAGTCATTTATTTGGCACTATCTTGATCCAGTTAGTGTATGGGATCAAGTGACAAGTCAAAACGGTGAGCAGAGGCACTCTGATGATGTTTTACACCCTCTACGACAGTGAGAACTGAATCTGCCTCAGACAGTCCACTTGGCTTTGGATTATGCAGCAGAGGAAACAACAGGAAAAAAATGTGTGATTTACAACTGCTGTTTGACAGCGTAAATCCAACTAAAGGGCAGTTTTTTGGTTCTACCAATGCCTTCATGAGTTTGTGAATGCAAGCTGGCAAGTGGGAGCTGATGAGAGATCCACACAACAGAAGGATGATATTCTGAAGACCCAAAGGAGCTAATGAGAAGGGAAGAAGCTGAGCGCTGTAGGATGCAAGGGTCAGAACAGCCCAAAGGCCAGCACAGCTTAAAAGAGAGAACAGGAATTTCCAATAGGCCATTGTTAACTTGTTTCTTGTGGGGTATGCAATATAAATACCTCCTCGCCACTCTTCAACTTATCTTCAGTAAAGTCTGCATGTTCATAAGTGCTTTTTGTGTGAGTGGATTCTTAGAAGGAGTGTTTAGATTTCTAAGTCAATGTGGTGCAGCAAAGAATCAGCATAAGAACTTGGAGCCTAGAAGCAGCGGCCTCAGTGCAAACAACAGGTCATAAGAACATGTGGCACCTAAGAGCTGCAACATAATCAATAATCAATCATAATCACATACTCAAGCCACGGAAATGGCGGGTTTGAGCACTGGCTCTCAAACTTTAACTTGCATCAGAATCACCTGGAGGACTTGTTAAAACAAATCTCTATGTCCACCCCTGAGGTTTTCATTCAGTAGATCTGGGCTGGCCCCAAAATTTATATTTCTACCAAGTTCCCAGGTGAGGCTGATGCTCCTAGAATGGGGACCACACTTTGAGAACAATTCTCTCTAGCTCTAGAGATGGCAGGAGGCCTGAAAGCCCTACTAACTATAAGGCAGTGATTCTTAGCTCTGGATTCATGTTAGTATCACATGGGGAGATATTTTAAACTATTAATGCCTAGGCCCACCCTACTAGTTAAATCAGAATTCTTAGAGGTGGGAAACTAGGCCTTGATATTTTTTAAAAGCTCTCCAGACAGTTGCCTGTAATGCCAGGATTAGGAGGCACCACCACAAGGTAACAATCAAAGGCAGAGTCCTAGACAGCAGAAGTTGTGCTTTCTGGCATATGGAACTCTGATGTGGAGAATGGACAATAGGACACAGTGGCTTAAGTGGACAACCCCAAGTGCAAAGAGAGGCAGCATTTAAAGAACCACACTACATGGGCTTCCCTGGTGGCGCAGTGGTTGAGAGTCCGCCTGCCGATGCACGGGATACGGGTTTGTGCCCCGGTCCAGGAAAATCCCACATGCCACGGAGCGGCTGGGCCCGTGAGCCATGGCCGCTGAGCCTGCGCGTCTGGAGCCTGTGCTCCGCCAACGGGAGAGGCCACAGCAGTGAGAGGCCCACGTACCGCAAAAAAAAATAATAAAAAATTAAAAAAAAAAAAGAACACTACAGCTTCTCACTCAAGGGCACAAGGGTAGCAGGCAGTCAAAGGTGGTATAGTCTCTTCTAAAGAAAAGCCTGGAGATTAACACGGGTCAAAATAAGAATAGAAGGCTTCCCTGGTGGCACAGTGGTTGAGAGTCCACCTGCCGATGCAGGGGACACGGGTTCATGCCCCGGTCCGAGAAGATCCCACATGCCGCGGAGCGGCTGGGCCCGTGAGCCATGGCCGCTGAGCCTGCGCGTCCGGAGCCTGTGCTCCGCAATGGAAGAGGCCACAGCAGTGAGAGGCCCGCGTACCGCAAAAAAAAATAATAAGAATAAGAATAGAAAGCTTAGGAAAAGCTTTGGAAATAGCATCTATACCATCTACATATACCTATAGTATCAACTACAGATGGAGCAGTTTACAAGTCTTTGCATTAGAACCACACGAAAAAGAAGCTTATCAATCTAATCTCTTTAGCTAACTCTATACATAGTAGTAACAACCATCATCCTAACACCATGCGTACAAATTGAAAAGTGGGAGCTGAAGAGATATAAACACAATGGGGAGAAGACAACTGAAGATTCAACGGGGCTGATAACTATGTGTGTGGTGGGGAAGGAATGGGGTGGGGGGGTGTTGCACACACATGTGTGTATTTGTGCGTGTGTGACTGTGGGTGTGTAAGTGTCCCAGAAGACTTGGAGCTAAGGCCTAAGGACATTTAACTTGAGAAATTAGATAGCACCTCCCCCTTCCATCTGGTCACAACCTTTGATGTGCATGGAGCCCATGAACCTCCTGTAAAGAGCATACGGTATATGCACACTTGGAGGTCCAAACCCATAGACTTGTGTACCCACTTTGCTAAGAGAACTCAAGTTGGCTAAATTATGTGGATCTCTATGGAGCAGAGCCCTTGAGGAAAAAAATAATGGAGGCGGGATGAGAGGAGACACCTGGCCAGCACAGACAGACTTCACAGAAGAACACAAGCATCTGGGAAAAGTAGTGGTTCCAGGTATCATAGGAGGCTTTATTTGAATCACTTTATAGGCACTTTTGTAAAGCAAATAATCATTGCATCAAGATTTTCACACATTGTTTTTAGCATAGGAACACTGTCATCAAGCAAAAGCATATCGGAAACAAAGTTATAAAGCAGAAAAAGACAGAACTGCTCCACAGGGAAGAGTGGCAAGCCCCGTCCCCAAACTGGGGCTCACCTTACTCCCTACTCCAGTCCCTGAGAAGCCCTGCACATCACAGTTTGAAAACCGCTGGATAACACATTTGGTATTGTGAATCTGAATTTTTCACTCAGAAAACTGATTTTTATACAAGATAAAAAGGGAACTGTGGTATTTTCATTGAACGCTGGCAAATAAGAGGTTAGACTATTCTTTGGTTTCTAAGTCATGAGAGGTGCCAGAGGAAGAACTACCAGCAGAGTTCAGCCCAGCTCAGAGAGCAGTTCTGCAGATGATGTCTAGTAGAGCTGCCTTGGTCAGCAAGCCAGTCAATGTGTCTTTGGTGCACAAGTCTACAGAGGTCAGGTAAATTACCACCTTAGCCTTTTCCTCTCTGTGTATTTATTTTCTTAAGGTCAAAAGAAGGTAAATTCAGAAGTACCTTTATGCCTGAACGTCAAAGTCAACCTGCCTGGAACCAGGTCCTGTGGCATAAACTCTTTTATAGCTGGGTAGTTTTATTATTTGATTTAAAACCTTGTATCACCAACTGACAGAAGGTGTCTATAAAATAGGAGGCGTAGCAATGAAGGAAGACACCTGGGAATAGGAATATATGCAGATGGTGCATCTGACCCAGCAGATGGGTCATATCTCAACTGGAGATGCCCATCTGGGTTTATCTTGATACCCTGAACATCCCTGCTTCCCTTCTCTAGTGTTTATTAAATTAAATCTTTAGTCTATCTCTACCCGTGTTCCCCATTTAATGTTTTCATCTTCTCTCTACTCCAAACACCACTTTCCATTATCTACACTACCAGCACAGTTTCAAAATGTTGTGTCCTAACTAGGCGAGTCCAATAGTGAAAACATTTCCACATCCTGGGCAAGTTGGAGCAAACCCCCTCACTCACTTTTCTTGGCCATGCTTTCCCTGCTATACACTACTCAGGGTTGTGCTTCCTCAGTAGTAATAGTTAAAATATTTAATGAAGGGAATAGTAAGGGCACCCATGGCGCTACTGAATGCCAGTACATCATTTATGACACACACTACTGCAGTCTTTGACATAAACACTTTGAATCCTCAATAAAATAACAGTATTCCACATTCCAGGAAATAGGGTAAAATGAAAGTTTACTAATGTATTTGTAGATATACCACAGTTAAAGAGATCCTTAAATACACTGTTATAGAAGATTACATTATAATAAGGATTCAATATATATTAATTAGTATTCACTACTCTCTATTTTTAGCTGAGTCATATTATTCCCATACACATCACAACACCTACGAATACCCATAAATACACACCCAGAAAATTCCTATTACAAAATCAGAAATAAATTTTATTCCTAAAAGTCAAATATCTTAATCAAAAGGTTCACCAACTTCCATGGACCATCTGTCTCACTAAGGCACTTACTCTTTTCTAACAGAAGCTGTACTACCACCAAATTCCTCTTTTGCATGTACCTGCTTTCATCTTCTGGAACAAAGGATTATAATTTCATCATGAAGAAGGGAAGATTTAAGACATTCCCTTCCAAAATAAATCAAATCGGACTTATTTTAAAGGATATTTCATTTTTAGGACTTTTTTATGAAGGAAGAAATAGGTCGTTAATTTTGATAGGTTTTAGTATAAGTAAGTATATAAACAAAGCTCCCCCAAATACTTTTTCCCTTTTGAGTGTATGTTGAATTTAATTGTAGAGTAAAACTTGTGTAAAGTGTTTAAACCAGCAAATCATCTTAGCTAGCCCGAAGGACCTATTTTCTATGCTTTTCCTCTTATTTACTTAGAGCCACTAGTCAATTAGCTAATTGTTCACATTCTGGATTATTAGTGGCAAATCCCTTTTTTTCAGCTTTCAGAAATCCTTCTAGATTAAAAAAACATAAACTTTAGTATGACTTTGAGTGCTCCTGTCATAGTAAAGATGCATAAAAAGAGGTCAGTTGCTTCAGAGTGAGTCTCCTCTTAGTAAAGATTAACTCAGGTTTAGAAACACGATATTAGAGGTTTCTCTTAGGGCTCCTGGGAGAAAAGGACTACATCTTACATGACACTGATTTAGAAAGCAGAATGCCAACTTCTTAATTTACCATCACAGGATATTCCCTCAGGAGATGGTCACCAGGAGAACAAGTCACAAATCAGAAAGATGTTCATGACCCTAGAAATGGGTGCGGGGGGAAGGAGCAGTCCTAGTTAGCCTAATATGTGGAAGTTAAGCTAAAGTATGAAAATTAATCTAAGGCAGGGATTCTCAACCTTTAGCTTGCATCAGAATCACCTAGAGGACTTATTAAAACACAGATTGCTAGACACCGTCCCCCAGCACTTCCAAATCAGTGGGTCTGTAATAGGACCCAGGAATTTGCATTTTTACAACTTCCCAGGTGATACTGCTCCCAGGCCCACAGTCAAGGAACTAGATGAATCAGCTTTGTCCACTGATGGATATATCTGTCTGTATAACCAGTACTGGTATCCAGTACTAAAGTCCATCCTCTCCTGAGAAATGGTTAATTCACAAATTTTTTACTCTATAGATAAGGAATTCTTTATCAGTCAACTATGGGACAGCTATAGCCCATGTTATAATTCTCAAAAACTTAGTGTGTGCTACTTGTGCTTTACATTAAAACCTTCCTGATGAAATCATTTGGAAACATGCTATTCTCTCATTTGAAAAGCATGTTTACAACAGACCTGTTAAATGTACTGCTTGGGCCAGTTAATTCCATGCATTGAGCAATGATTACTGTTAGCTTCTACTTCAATCTGCAACATTTTACTAATTTCAAGGTCTGAAGATGCCACCCAGATCAGCAAGGATTACATTCCTCTAAAAGTAACAAGAAACGTGATTTACAGAAGCCTTGACCTCAGGTTTATTTTTTCACATAATAGGAAATTTGAATTGAAGCAGTCCAGGGCTTCTGCGGCTTTTCGAGTATGCTGCCAATGACCCAGACTTGTGCTTCCTACTCTGCCATCTCTTGCATGTTGGATTTTGTCCACCTGCTTATTGCTTCACTGTAAAAAGATGGATGCTGCACCCTCAGCCTCATGTCATTATTCCAGGTAGAAAGAATAAAGTAAGGAAGAAAGGAGAATACCTGTATCAGAAACTGAAAAGCTTGCCATGAAACCCAATTTAAATTTCATTTGCTGGCACTATGAAAAATGACCAACTCTAGTTGTTCAGAAAGGTGATAATTGTAGCTGGATACATAACTGTCCCTTTTCCCATAAAATTGGCATTCCATTAGGAAAGACGAAAGGAAGAGCTCATTTACCAATGTATGCTCCACTGCTGTATTTGAATATAGCATCCCCATCACAGACCTCAGCTCTCAGGATGTCAGAACAGTCCCGCTAATCTTCAACCTAAGCACAGAATCACCAGACCAGGTCATAAAGAAAGCAAGCAAGCACCATTTTTTTCTTTTGTAAGAACTGTAAATTCCACCAAATCATTAGCATGAAATATCAGTGTCACCACTGATGCCCAAAGTGCTAGAGATTTGTGAACATATATATGAATAAAAGGATTTTCCCATCAAATATTTCTATAGCAGCCCAGGGGCTCACCCTCCACAGTAGGCAGGACTCCAGGGAGGGAGTTTCAGTATTCCCATGACACACTGTGTGCCAAGGCATTGCACTAGATAATAAAGGGTTGCAAAACTGAATAAGACATCATCCCTGACCTCAAGGAACTTAGAGACTAATCTGAGAATGACCAGGGTAGGAAAGAAGGGGAAGGACGTGCTGGATCTTATTCCTTTTATATTCATTTCTTCTCCCACTACATAGGGCAGCTAATCTCTGTATAAAGGAACCAAAAGGTGATGCTGCATCTGGGTCATGATGGAACAGCACTCCTGGCTCATGGCAGCAGAGATTCACTGTCCAATTGTTGTGTCTCCTTTATTCCCAAGAAAAACTATCCTCCAAACGCAGTCTGGCACAGTGGTTCAAGGTACAAGCCCTGGGGTAAATGCACAGCTCATACGCTTAATGCGTGAACCTTGAGCAAGTGCTTAACCTCTCTGCACCTTACTCTCTTCATCTGAATATGAGAAGGATGATAATGGAATCAATCTCACAGAATCTGTCATAGGTTTCAAATGTATGGACACAGAACTGTGCTCAAACTCTCAATGTTATGTGGCATCCTGGATGGGAAGGGAGTCTGGGGGAGAATGGATACATGTATATGTATGGCTGAGTCACTCTGCTGTGCATCTGAAACTATCACAACATTGTTAATTGGCTATACTCCAATATAAAATAAAAAGTTAACAAAAAGAAAATCTCTCATATTGGTTGACTGATGTTAACATTTTCCAAGGCCCAGATTAAAAAAAACAAAAAAATCCTGATTTATGTCTAGCTAAACTCACTTAAAACAAACAAACAAAAAGAGCTATGCTCAACAGAGAAGCACTAGAGGAGCATTAACTGGTACTTGTAAACAGCATCATGTGGGAGAAGCCGGGACTTTCATCACACACAGCACTCTATACTCATACTCCGCATCAGGCAGTGCCTGGACCTTTTTCATAAAAGCCCCCCAGATTTTTGCTCAAGAATTTTCCCTGTTGAAGGATCTGTACCCCATCCTAAGGCCTGTGTCTAAAATCAGTCCCGATGGCATCAAAGCTTTTGTTTTCCAGAAGAGAAAGCCAGAGGATGAGTTTTCTTGTTCTTACAATAAAAGAGTTGGCATGACCCAGGGAAAACAGTTCCTCTCTTTAGGGAAGAGTCTCAGATACAAAGCAATTGAAGTAGAAACTTGACTTCATTAGAATTCTTTTGACCTCCTGAGCTCATTCCTCCATGTGCTCCAACAAGGCAAAATAAGCCACAAAGGAGTCAGACTGGCAGAAGTTGAAACATAAAGAGTATTATTTTAATCTTAAACTGGCAACTAAAAGACCCCTCAACCAGGCTGGCCCTACTGGATCCGGCATTCATACCCAGAGACTTGGGATTTGGCTGCAGCTAATTCCAGAAGGCTGAGCTGAGGTTTGGGAGCCTCATCTACCCTCACAAACTGGTGCCAAGCAGGTCCAGTGTTCATCAGCTCACTCAGACATCACCAGCTCCCTGAGGAGGAATGACTGTCACAGTCCAGGACAGTCCAAGATGCAAACAGAGATGATTTTCTGTTTTACTAACATGAGTCCCTGCCTGTCAGTGTTCCATGCAGTATGTTAGTCCTCTCCTTTAACCTTCCTGAGGCCAGGGTGGTGCTTTCCTCTTCTCTCTCTAACCCCCACAGGACTAACCCTGCACCTTGAACACTGTGGGTGTTCAACAAATATTTGCCATATATATAAATGGCCAATAATCCAAAGGTCACCTTGGGTACCATAACTGCTGGCTGCTTATCTCTGAATGAGATCTTCCCTACTGCAGTCGGTTCCAAAACAGGATTAGAAACAGCCTCCGTGGGCACATAGAGGACCACGACCAGGGGAATCTTGGCCCAGACTTCAGCGTTCAGCATCACCGGGACCTCGCCTTGGAAGCCCGACAAGAGAACCCCCACCGAAAGTGGAGCCAAGCCATTGTCTGATGAGGCTCTCAGGATGCAGAAGGGAGGAGTGCCAGGTTGGCTCAGCTGTTTGCATCCCATGAAACCACCCCTTCCTTGATCTGTCAGGTTAATCACAGCTGCCTAGATCCTACTAAAATTGGGAAATTAAAGCACTGTAGCACTGCTCCATTATCCCATTAGGGATACATCCTATTCCTATTTCCATTCCAGCAGGCAGAGAGAAACACTCATTCATCACCCTTAAAATATGCTAATTAAGACCTGGACACTCATCTCAATTCTTCTCTTTACCTTGAGAACAGCTATAAAACTGCAATTTCTAGCTATCACCTTGACAGAATTCCCTCAAGCTTTGGAGGGTTCAGTGACTTGCCTCCTTCCAAAATGAGGACAGTGGTCTTCTTGATTCTCTTTTCTGGACACTTTATATTCACTTAGGCACATATCCTTTCAGCATTCCTGTACTTCATGGTGGCCTCCACATGGTTGTTTTGTGCCTAGACAGACATTTGGTATTCATTCAGCAGCTCAGAATCTAAACCCTTTCTATGTTTGGTGCATTTCTATCTGAAGATAAAAATTTTAGGTACTTGCTTTCCTAGCATTATCTATAACTAGGCTCAAGCTTGTAACCAACCAAAGAGATCCATTCACACCAGACTAGACTTAGGATCTAGGGACTTGAGCAGCAAAGGACAGAGCGTTTCTCTCTCTCTCTCTCTCTCTCTCTCCTTCTCTCTCTCTCCCTCCCTCTCTCCCTCCCTCCCTCACACACACACACACACACACACACACACACACACACACATGCATACACACTCAGTGGCTACAAGGTTGAGTCCTTGACAACAGTGAGGTGGGTGAGCACTGGTTGAGGTAAAAGCAATTTCCTAGTGCAGAAGTGGTACAAATGTTTGCATCTGTATCTTAGTAGCAGCTGAAGACCAGTTCTGATGCAAAGTCTGGGATGTTGATTCTGGCAGATTTGCCTCTGGCTTGGCACTATAGCCCTCCCAAGGATTCTATAATTTGCCCCACCTCCTCTCAATAAACTCTTTTTCTGATTAATCACTCAATCTCTATTGTTTGCAACTGAGAGCTCTGACTAATGCAATGAATTTCTTAAACTGATTCTTTTCTCCAAAATCTCCTCTCATAGTAGTGATCATTTTGGACCCCAGTGGGCTGAGTCTAAATCTTGATTCAGGGTTCAACATTTAGACACCCATGTGGGCACACTGACATGGTTCAGGTGAAGCCCAAGCTCACGCAGCTAGTGAGTAGAAGAGCTGGGGCTGAGACTTGGATCTGGATTTTCTGACACCAAACAAGTACTTTTTATACAATTCTGTTTCTCTTGGCACAAACAAACACCTCTTGAGATGGCAAGCCAGCTCAAGTAAGTGCTGTATTTTACATTTTCTTGAAACGACTTTAAAAGTATGAGCTGAGCTATTCATCCTTGCCCATAGAAAGCCAGATTGTTGTTTCTCATTGTCACAATGTAGATAACTGCTAATAACACAGCTTTCAGCCCACTCAAGGCAAAGCTTGTGCTAATTCTACAAAACCTTTTTCCCACTCACAGCTAACTGGCTACTCCGCAGTGTGCATTTTTGCTCCCAACCATCGAATTGTACTCTTAACAAGAATCAGTTGTGGGGCTTCCCTGGTGACACAGTGGTTAAGAATCCGCCTGCCCATGCAGGGGACACAGGTTCGAGCCCTAGTCTGGGAAGATCCCACATGCCACAGAGCAACTAAGCCCGTGTGCCACAACTACTGAGCCTGCACTCTAGAGCCCACAAGCCACAACTACTGAAGCCCATATGCCTAGAGCCCGTGCTCCGCAACAAGAGAAGCCACTGCAATGAGAAGCCCACGCACCACAACAGAGTAGGCCCTGCTCGCCGCAACTAGAGAAAGCCCACGTGCAGCAACGAAGACCCAACGTAGTCAAAAATAATAAATAAATTAAATAAATAAATCTATTTTTTAAAAAAATCAGTTGTGTCTCTTCTGAAACCTATTTATGAAAATTGTACTTGTTATTGCAATTTCATAATTTAATAAAATATTGGGGAAAACCAACAACATACTCATCTAAAAAGAATTTATTATTTGGAAAGGATTCAATAGAGGCAAACTGGTGAGGATTTAGGAGGTTTATAACCATAAAACTACAGGAAATCATATAGGTATAGAAAGATTTTGTTCTCAGAATTCTTTCCAACTATACTGAAGTTCTCTGTCTAATTTAAAGACACTGACACCGGGAATCATGGAAGATGCATTATGGACAACGTTTATGTAAGAGAGAAAAACAGGTATTCCAATCAACAGAACAGTACTTAACGAATGCCCTGACCCCATATCAAAATACTGAATAATGAATATGCATGCACATGTTTTAAAGTACATTTAAATAAATTGCGTGAGTTATCATGCATCCTCTTTTATGACTTTCCACTTTTAGCTGACTTTGTTGATTAAATAACTAGCTTCTGGGTCCAGTCACATCAGATAGCAGACCAGCTATTGTAATTCTGTTTGTGGTTCCTCTCCTGGCAGACAAACCTGCCTGTTCTGGATGATGCAGTTACGGGACAGGCTTGATTCTCTGTTGCCTATGCCAGGATGCTGCTGATCTAGAGTTTCCAGAGAACCTCAGACACCAGGGAATATTCATCAGTGAGGTCTCACGGAGGTCCTCATCTCAGCACAAAGACACAGCTCTACCCAATAGCCTATAAACTCCAGCTTTGGAAGTCTCAGGCCAAACAACCAGTAAAACAGGAACACAATACCACTCATAAAAAAAAAAAAAAATGAGCTGGCAAAAATATATGTCACAGATGAAGGAGCAAGGCAGAACCTACAAAACCAAATAAATGAAGAGGAAATAGGCAATCTACCTGAAAAAGAATTCAGAGTAAAGAAAGTAAAGATGAGCCAGAATCTCAGAAACAGAATGGAAGCATGGATTGAGAAAATACAAGAAATGTTTAACAAGGACCTAAAAGAACTAAAGAATAAACAAACAGAGATAAACAACACAACAACTGAAATGAAAACTATGCAAGAAGGAATCAATAACAGAATAACTGAGGCAGAAGAAGGAATAAGTGAGCTGGTAGACAAAATGGTTGAAATAACTGCCGAGGAGCAGAATAAAGAAAAAAAAATGAAAAGAATTGAAGACAATCTCAGAGACCTCTGGGACAACACTAAACACACCAACATTTGAATTACAGGGGTCCCAGAAGAAGAAGAGAAAAAGAAAGGGTCTGAGAAAATATTTGAAGAGATTATAGTTGAAAACTTCCCTAACATGGGAAAGGAAATAGTCACCCAAGTCCAGGAAGCACAGAGAGTCCCATACAGGATAAACCCTAGGAAAAACATACCAAGACACATATTAATCAAACTAACAAAAATTAAATTCAAAGAAAAAATATTAAAAGCAGCAAGGGAAAAACAAAAAGTGACATACAAAGGAATCCCCATAACGTTATCAGCTGAAACTCTGCAGGCCAGAAGGGAGTGGCAGGGTATACTTAAAGTGATGAAAGAGAAAAACCTACAACCAAGATTACTCCACCCAGCAAGGATCTCATTCAGATTCAATGGAGAAGTCAAAAGCTTTACAGACAAGCAAAAGCTAAGAGAATTCAGCACCACCAAACCAGCTTTACAACAAATGCTAAACAAACTCCTTTAAGCAGGAAACACAAGAGAAGAAAAAGACCCACAAAAACAAACGCAAAACAATTAAGAAAATGGTAACAGGAACACACATATTGAAAATAACCTTGAATGTAAATGGATTAAATGCCCCAACCAAAAGACACAGGCTGGCCGAATGGATACAAAAACAAGACCCATATATATGCTGTCTATAAGAGACCCACTTCAGACCTAGGGACACATACAGACTGAAAGTGAAGGGATGGAAAAAGATATTCCATGCAAGTGGAAATCAAAAGAAAGCTGGAGTAGCAATACTCGTATCAGATAAAATAGACTTTAAAATAAAGACTGTTACAAGAGACAAGGAGGGACACTACATAACGATCAAAGGATCAATCCAAGAAAATATAACAATTATAAATGTTTATGCACCCAACATAGGAGCAAACATAGGAGCATACATAAGGCAAATGCTAACAACCATGAAAGGAGAAATCGACAGTAACACAATAATAGTGGGGACTTTAACACCCCACTTATACCAATGGACAGATCATCCAAAGAGAAAATAAATAAGAAAACACAAGCTTTAAATGACACAACAGACCAGATAGATCTAATTGATATTTATAAAACATTCCACCCAAAAGTGGCAGAATACACTTTCTTCTCAAGTACACACAGAATATTCTCCAGGATAGATGACATCCTGGGTCAAAAATCAAGCCTCGGAAAATTTAAGAAAATTGAAATCGCATCAGGAATCTTTTCTGACCACAATGCTATGAATCTGGAAATCAATTACAGGAAAAAAAACTGTAAAAAACACAAATACATGGAGGCTAAACAGTGTGCTACTAAATACCCAAGAGATCACTGACGAAATCAAAGAAATAAAAAAATACATAGAGGGCTTCCCTGGTGGCTCAGTGTTTGAGAGTCTGCCTGCTGATGCAGGGGACACGGGTTCGTGCCCTGGTCCGGGAAGATCCCACATGCCACGGAGCAGCTGGGCCTGTGAGCCATGGCCGCTGAGCCTGTGCGTCCGGAGCCTGTGCTCCGCAACAGGAGAGGCCACAGCAGTGAGAGGCTCACGTACAACAACAACAACAACAACAAAAAATACATAGAAACAAATGACAATGAAAACAGGATGACCCAAAACCTATGGGATGCAGCAAAAGCAGTTCTAAGAGGAAAGTTTATAGCAATTCACTCTCACCTCAAGAAACAGAAAAATCTCAAATAAACAATCTAACTCTACACTTAAAACAACTAGAGAAAGAAGAACAAAGAAAACCCAAAGTCAGTAAAATGAAAGAAATCATAAAGATCAGAGCAGAAATAAATGAAATGGAAATGAAGAAAACAATAGCAAAGATCAATAAAACTGAAAGCTGCTTCTTTGAGAAGATAAACAAAACTGATAAATCCTTAGCCAGACTCATCAAGAAAAAAAGGGAAAGGAAGCAAATCAATAAAATTAGAAATGAAAAATGAGAAATCATAACTGACACTGCAGAAGTACAAAGGATTATAAGTGACTACTACAAACAACTATATGCCAATAAAATGGATAACCATGAAGAAATGGACAAATTCTTAGAAAGGTACAATTTTCCTAGACTGAACCAGAAAGAATTAGAAAATACAAACAGACCTATCACAGGTAATGAAATTGAAACTGTAATTAAAATTCTTCCAACAAACAAAAGTCCAGGACCAGATGGCTTCACAGGCGAATTCTATCAAACATTTAGAGAAGAGCTAACACCGATCCTTCTCAAACTCTTCCAAAAAACTGCAGAGGGAGAAACACTCCCAAATTCATTCTACGAAGCCACCATCACCCTGATACGAAAACCAGAAAAAGATATCACAAAAAAGGAAAATTATAGACCAATATCAATGATGAACATAGATGCAAAAATCCTGAACAAAAATACCAGCAAACAGAATCCAAGAGCACATTATAAGGATTATACACCATGATCAAGTGGGATTTATCCCAGGGAAGCAAGGATTCTTCAACAGATGCAAATAAATCAATGTGATACACCATATTAACAAATTAAGAAATAAAAACCATATGATCACCTCAATAGATGCAGAAAAAGCTTTTGACAAAATTCAACACCCATTTATGATTAAAAAAACTCTCCAGAAAATAGGCATAGAGGGAACCTACCTCAACATAATAAAGGCCATATATGACAAAACCACAGCAAGCATCATACTCAATGGTGAAAAACTAAAAGCATTTCCACTAAGATCAGGAACAAGACAAGGATGTCCACTCTCACCACTGTTAATCAACATAGCTTTGGAAGACCTAGCCACAGCAATCAGAGAAGAAAAAGAAAAAAAAGGAATAAAGACTGGAAAAGAAGAAGTAAAACTGCCACTGTTTGCTGATGACATGATACTATACATAGAAAATCCTAAAGATGCCACTAGAAAACTAGTAGAACTAAACAATGGATTTGGTAGGGTTGTAGGATACAAAGTTAATGCACAGGAATCTCTGGCATTCCAATACACCACCAATGAAAAATAAGAAAGAGAAATTAAGGAAACACTCCCATTTACCACTGCAACAAAAAGAATAAAATACCTAGGTATAAACCTGCCTAAGGAGGTGAAAGACCTGTACTCAGAAAACTGTAAAACACTGATTAAAGAAATCAAAGATGACATAAACAGATGGAGAAATATACCATGTTATTGGATAGGAAGAATCAATGTTGTGAAAATGACTATACTACCCAAAGCAATCTACAGATTCAATGCAATCCCCATCAAACTACCAATGGCATTCTTCACAGAATTAGAAAAAAAAAATCTTACAATTCGGATTGGAACACAAAAGACCCCAAACAGCCAAAGCAATCTTGAGAAAGAAAAACGGAATTGGAGGAATCAGGCTCCCCGATTTCAAACTATACCACAAAGCTACAGTAATCAAGACAGTATGGTACTGGCACAAAAACAAAAATAGAGATCAATGGTACAGGATAGAATGCCCAGAGACAAACCCACGCACATGTGGGTGTCTAATTTATGACAAAGGAGGCAAGAACATACAATGGAGAAAAGACAGCCTTTTCAATAAGTGGTGCTGGGAAAACTGGACAGCTATATGTAAAAGAACGAAAGTAGAACACTACCTAACACCATACACAAAAATAAACTCCAAATGGATTAAAGACTTAAATGTAAGACCTGACATTATAAAACTCTTAGAGAAAAACATAGGAAAAACACTCTTTGACATAAACCACAGCAAGATCTTTTTTGACCCACCTCCTAGAGTAACGGAAATAAAAACAAAAATAAACAAATGGGACCTAATGAAACTTAAAAGCTTTTGCACAGCAAAGGAAACCATAAACAAGATGAAAAGACAACCCTCAGAATGGGAGAAGATATTTGCAAATGAAACAATGGACAAAGGATCAATCTCCAAAATATACAAACAGTTCATGGAGCTCAATATCAAAAAAACAAACAATCCGGTTAAAAAAATGGGCAGAAGACCTAAATAGACATTTCACCAAGGAAGACATACAGATGGCCAAGAGGCACATGAAAATATGCTCAACATCACTAATTATTAGAGAAATGCAAATCAAAACTACATGAGGTATCACCTCACACCAGTCTGAATGGCCATTATCAAAAAAGCTAGAAACAATAAATGCTAGGAAGGGTGTGAGAAAAATGGAACCCTCCTGCACTGTTGGTCGGAATGTAAATTGATACAACTACTATGGAAAACAGTATGGAGGTTCCTTAAAAAACTAAAAATAGAACTACCACATGACCCAGCAATACCACTACTGGGCATATACCCTGTTTGTTTATTCTTTAGTTCTTTTAGGTCTTTGTTAAGAAAACCATAATTCAAAAAGAGACATGTACAACAATGTCCATTGCAGCACTATTTACAATAGCATGGAACCAACCTAAATGTCCACTGACAGATGAATGGATAAAGAAGACGTGGTACATATATACAATGGAATATTACTCAGCCATAAAAAGAAACAAAATTGAGTTACTTGTAGTGAGCCCGATGGACCTAGAATCTGTCATACAGAGTGAAGTAAGTCAGAAAGAAAAGAACAAATACCATATGCTAACACATATATATGGAATCTAAAAAAAAGAAAAAAAATTGTACTGATGAACCCAGTTGCAGAGCAGGAATAAAGAGGTAGACATAGAGAATGGACTTGATGACATAGGGTGGGAGGGTGAAGCTGGGGGCAAAGTGAGAGTAGCACCAACATATATACACTACCGAATATAAAATATTTGGCTGGTGGGAAGCAGCAGCATAGCACAGGGAGATTGGCTCGGTGCTTTGCGATGACCTAGAGGGGTGGGATAGGGAGGATGGGAGGGAGGCTCAAGAGGGAGGGGATATGGAGACTTGTGTATGCATACAGTTGATTCGGTTTTTTGTGCAACAGAAACTAACACAGTATTATAAAGCAATTATACTCCTTTAAAGATCTATTTTAAAAAATATTCTGAGATAAACTAAAAGGGGGAAAAAGTGCTTGCAGGATGCTTCCCTTGGACTTAGTTGTCTTAAAGAAATTATTAAGTTATGCTTTGTCCTATGCAGGAAGATAGCCCTGAGACAACAGTGGGTGATGCGAAGTTTACATCCAAATATACCAGGTTATAATCCAGAATTTGAAAAGGGTGGCAATTTTTGTGATCCTCTATAGATGATAACAGGGATTGGGTAGGAGCATGCTCAATTTTCCTACTAGTGAACATTGGTCATGCAAGTACATGATAATCAGAATCTTCTTCCAAAATAATAATCCATCCCTCTTTTTCTTATTCAGAAGTTATTAATTAAGCACCTACTGTTATGGATTGAATGTTTGTGTCCTCCCCTAAACTCACAAGTTGAAATACTAAACCCTAATGTGATGGTATTTGGAGGGGGGACCTTTGAGAGGTAATTAGGTTTAAACTATGTCATGAGGGTGGAGCCCTCATGATGATATTAGTGCCCTTATAAGAAGAGGAAGAGATGTAACAGCTTTCTCTCTCTCCATGAGCACACACCAAGGAAAGACCATGTGAGTACACAGGGAGAAGGCAGCTGTCTGCAAGCTGGGGAGTAATTCCTCACCAGACTCTGGATCTGCGGACAACTTAATCTTGTACTTTTCAGCCTCCAGAAGTATGAGAAATCAATTTCTGTTGTTTAAGCCACCCAGTCTATGGTATTTTGTTATAGCAGCCTGAGCAAACTAAAACACCTACTATGTGCCAAAAACTATTCTAGACATTAGGGATGAAAGAGTGAACAAAACAAAGTTCTGCTCTCAAGGAGGTTAGATTCTAATGGAATCATATATCTTCCCCACCAGTCTGTGAGTTCCTAGAGGGTACAAATTGCATCTAAATTATCTTTGTATTTCTAGCACTTAGCACAATGTCTGCACAAATTAAATGTTCAGTGAGTTGAATTAAGTAAAACTGAATCAAATTGAAGCTAATTTTCTGAGAGTAAGATCTCATCAAACTTGGTAGTTATCTTTCTATCATATTAGAATTTTGGACTGTTCTCTATTTTTCCAAACTTAATTTGAATGATATAACAACCTTGTTTGAATTATGCCTCAACTGAACAAAGACAATCCTATTTCCCAAAGAGGATTTTTTTTTTTTTTCCAAAAGCAGACTTCACTTCAGCAAATTATATTTCAAAAGATTACATCAGGGCTTCCAAAACAGTTTTTAAATACGGCATGTTTACATACAGGAAACTTAGGTCCTGAGAGCCAGTTCCAAAGTAAGCAATGGAAACAGTCAAGATCAAGATCTATAACAAAGGAATTTCATCCAGTCGGGGCATAAGAGGAATGAATGTTAAGTCTTCACAAGCTGTATATAAACATGCTGAGTGTATGTGCATGCATCCACATTAGTCATTTTGTCTTCTTCCCACAACAACCACTATTGATACTTAATATTTAAAATGCTATTTTTGTTTTTCCAGTTCATAGATATTTTTAATACAGAAATTTTGATTCAGCAAATATTTGAATGCCTACTTTTTTGCCAGGCATTGTGTTAGAGACTCCATATAGGATATAGCATCATCCAGTTTTCACACTGATTTCTCCCCTGAAGAAATACACACTGTCTTTAAAATCTATTTCTACAGACAACTTTTCACGGCTCCTGAGAAGAAAGTTGCCATGTAATTCTGAGTATCTGTTTCCCTGCCACACCTAAAAGGAAATTATTTTCTGGAAACAGTAGAAGAAAATGAAATCTGATAGTCTCCATGAAATCTGATAGTCTCTTCTGGGGATGTTGTTTTCTAGACCTGGTAACTGTGCCATTTGCTTGTGGAACTGAGGAAACAGTGTCTGGCGAGGCTGAAAAGGAGAAGGTTCTGGTCTACCACAGCCTTCCTGCCCTTTTTGGGCTCCCAGGCAACTCACCTGGAGGAATAAAGACAAACTTCTCCACATTCCTGGGAACTTACAGAGAAGCACTCATCTATGCTGTAATAAGTAAAGCAAACTGCAGTTTTAACAATACTATTAGTGCTATTATTCTTAATGTTAGTCTCAGAAAAAAAAAAAAGGTAGGCCTTGGAGAGTGGTGCTGAAACTTAAAGGAGATGATACAACACCAAACATCCAACTGACAAACTGTAACCTAGAGTAGATCAACTAGATCTTCCATAAATGCAAATAAAAGACACAGATCTTCAAGAATGCCTTCTTCCAGGAATAAAGACGCAGACACAGAAAATGGACTTGAGGACACGGGGAGGGGGAAGGGTAAGCTGGGACGCAGTGAGAGAGTGGCATGGACATATATACACTACCAAATGTAAAATAGATAGCTAGTGGGAAGCAGTCGCATAGCACAGGGAGATCAGCTTGGTGCTTTGTGACCACCTAAAGGGGTGGGATAGGGAGGGTGGGAGGGAGACGCAAGAGGGAGGGGATATGGGGATATATGTATATGTATAGCTGATTCACTTTGTTATACAGCAGAAGCTAACACATCATTGTAAAGCAATTATACTCCAATAAAGATGTTAAAAAAAATTTTTTTAATAAAAAAAAAGGAATGTCTTCTTCAAACAGATATTTATGTAGCCCTAGCAGCATTAAGGCCTAAGGCCCAGGGAGATGACTGTGGTGCTGTGGGGATTTTGTTTCTTTAATTGATATAATAATCGTCAAAAGGATAAATGGAGAAAAGTGCAATATATTTATTAGAAAAACCAAAAATACTGGGTCTCACAATAAACTCTGACATGGATGTCTGTTTACCTGAGCCTTAAAATGTCTCATCCAGTTTGTATCCTTTCAGAAACAAAAGAGCAAAGAATAAAACACATCCATGTCCTCTGGACAACTGCCAGCCCATCTCTAATGTCCCTCACTATAGGAAGCTAAGAATATGGACAAAGAGAAAGCAAATGACATTTAGTAGAATGATTTTTTTAAAAAATTAAAGGTGGCTCTCCTATTGTGCTATTTTTCCTCCCTATATGCACAGCTTCTCTGGATGGAGCTATGTTATGTAACTGCACTTGCAGAGAGGGGTAATTTGCTGGACCCAAAGGAGTTCTTGGAATACTGAGAGAATATGTTACGAGATGGACCCTGAAAGAGGAGCATCTGGTTGCCCTAAGTATAATGCTTGTGGCAGAGAAATCACCGTAAATAGCTTTAACAGAGACCAAATGTGTCCACTTCAATCCAGTATTTTATCACCCACCAAGGGAATTTATCAGGGTGAAGGGAGAGGTGGGGGGAGTGGAGTCATTTTAGCAGGGCATGGTTCATAACTCTTTTATTAGGACCAACAGGTCAGGGTCTTCATTCAATAGCTGTAAGATGGAAAGTTAAAAATCACTGTTATCCAGGTACATTTAAAGAATGAAAACAGAGAAAACTGAGAAAGAAGAAAACTAGTCTCTCCAAAGCTGGGGCAAGAGGAGGGATTGTATTTAAAACGTGATTTAGAGAATTAGAAAGGAAGGTTGTATGTGCTTTTTTTTGCTTAAACAAAATATCCTTTGGTGGCGGAAACAAATTATAACTAAAATTTACCAAGGTGAACAATAGTCAGATCCTGATAAATTTGGGATTTTCTTACCCTGTCTCCAAGGAAATGAATTGAAGACTCTAGTCTTAGGAGAATTAGCATGTACTAGAAATGAAATAATAGGCTTGTTCATAGGAGGAATATAACCATCGAACACACTGGTTTGATGCAAATTAACAAAAACACAACAAACAGCTGGTAATTCAAATACATGTCTATACAAAAAGTGCATGCATATTTAAGAATTATTTATTTTACTTAAATAGCAATAAGCTGCCACATGGCATGGATTAAAGGATATTTTAGTACATTGTAAGGTACATCTCACTCTTTCTGAGGAGGGTGGGGAAATACCATACAAAAAAATCAACTGATTGAATTCTGGTGAAATACAATCTCAAAGGGAAATTCAGGCATCCTGTGAAGAGCCCATAGGATCAACTAAATCTCTGGCATTTTTCCTTGTCAGGATGGCAAAAAAACACCGTGTGCCACTTCTGTTGGAGTCCTTGCCCAATGTCCTGGCATCACCAGAATCCTCTTGCTTTGGAAAATTATTCTGAACTTGGACATGAAATTTGACCACAATAACCACGGCACTCTCCTTCCTTATGTGAGCCTGTTTTAACTGCTCTGAATCCACTCTCCAGAGAAGTCACTATTTGTTAGATGTCTTTTGGACCAAGTTGCATGTCCTTCGATTTAAATTTTGCATAAATGGAATAATAAAAAATAAATAAGGCCTGGCATATGGGCAAAACTGAGGCTTCTATCTTATTCCATCTTTCAAACTATTATTTTCAGATCTAATTGTATGCAGGCAATTTAAATCAGAAAGAGCATTTGTGTTTCCCCTGCTGCACTCCCTCCATTCTTATAATGAAAGAGCTAACTGCCATCTTCATCAGCACATTACAGCATGAAAACAACCTGAACCTTACTGCAGATGATTGATTGAGCCACTAAAGGCATCGAAATCCTATAACAGAGCTGTCTGAACAATATCAAATGCCCATAGAGATGTACCGTGGAAAGAACTCAGACCTATCTCAACAAAAATAAACTCTGTTTAACTGGAATCACCAGTCTCCTCGCCTTTGCCTCACCCTCTCACCTAATATGTCAACCACGATAAAGTCCCACCTTTGCCTTGCCCAGGCGGAATTGTTTATTTTTTTAAGATCTTTATTGGAGTATAATTGCTTTAGAATGGTGTGTTAGTTTCTGCTTTATAACAAAGTGAATCAGTTATACATATACCTATGTCCCCATATCTCTTCCCTCTTGTGTCTCCCTCCCTCCCCACCCTCCCTATCCCACCCCTTTAGGTGGTCACAAAGCACCAAGCTGATCTCCCTGTGCTATGCGGCTGCTTCCCACTAGCTACCTATTTTACGTTTGGTAGTGTATGTATGTCCATGCCACTCTCTCACTTTGTCACAGCTTACCCTTCCCCCTCCCCATATCCTCAAGTCCATGCTCTAGTAGGTCTGTGTCTTTATTCCCGTCTTAACCCTAGGTTCTTCATGACATTTTTTTTTCTTAGATTCCATATATATGTGTTAGCATATGGTATTTGTTTTTCTCTCTCTGACTTACTTCACTCTGTATGATAGACTCTAGGTCTATCCACCTCAGTACAAATAACTCAATTTCGTTTCTTTTTATGGCTGAGTAATATTCCATTGTATACAGAATTGTTTGATTTAATAAAGGGCCAATACCTTGACCAGTGTGATCTGTATATACTCTGGATACTTTCTATTCTTGAACACATACTTCTAACATCTTTTAACTCTCTGGCAACTGCCTTTGGTCTCTATACCAAACCTACATTTGTTGAATGACAATTCAGCAAGGCTCTCTGACCTCTACCACATCTGACATTTTTTCCTCTGGGTCACCTTGCTGCCTTCGCTGCACAAGTTGACTATCATTCATCCCTTCTGTGGCTAAAGCCACAGAAAGCCAGGTCCTTCAAAAGCTGAAGCCAGTATCTTGAGCTGACTGCAGTTATATAAACTGCTACCCAGCAGCCACTCATTTCCACCCATCCCCCCTTCCTCCTCTCTGAGCTGTCAGTCAAGAGTAGGAACTCTTTTAGTGCCTGCATGTTTCTACTTAAAATAAAGTAATCAGAGTGAATGTTGCTTTTGTTAAAGAAAAGCCAGCCTTAGCCACAGAGTTACAACTAGGCTTTGATGATGGGTCTTCATCTAAGAATGACAGTCTCTGAAGGGTGTTCTTATCAACCTTGGAAAGGGCATGAGGAAAGACTGGGGGTGACAGAAATGTTCTATAAATCGGTTAGGGTAGTGGTTACCTGAATATATACATTTGTCAATAAATTCTACTTAAAATTGACACACTGTACAAAAAGTATACTTCAAAAAGGGGATTGTAAAAAAAAAACCTATAAACAGATAGTAGGTAGGTAGGTGATAGATAGATAGATAAAATGAAGCAAAACTGAACTCATCGGAGTGACAAACCATTCCCAATTTCCTAATTGTATATCCAGGATTGAATTTCCTAAACTGAATATAGTTTGGAGTTTTTATTTTATTCAGAAATTGTTAATGCAAAACTCTAACAGGCCAGCAAGTCATCTAAATCCTGCCAAGTGTTTGATCAGACAGCATGAGTTATGACCTTGACACAACTATAGGAAAAGCAAGCAACCTAATTTCCCCTATAAATACACTGCTGGAGGCAAGAAACTTGGTTTCACATGAGGATTTCCCAGAATCAGCATCCTCCACAATTCTCACTTTTGGTGGCTAGGGAGGGATTCTAAACCGAGGGGCAGGAAGTCAAAAGACATGTGAAGAAAATTCTCAAATACAACGTTTATAGAGGAAAATAACATTTGTTTTCTTCATTGTGTAAGGACATCCAAGGTGAGAGCCAAGCTCAGCTGCTCCTTGTAAATCAAAGTAACCTTTTCATTTTTACCTAACAAAGCAGAGAAAGGAGAAAGAACAAGGCTACAGAGTGTTCTTACCTAGTGGGAATACTAAAAGGAATGGCATTGTTGACAAAATGTGCAAGGTATATAGATGACACAGGTTAGAAGTAACAGGGCACACAATTAAGTGTAATATTGGGAAGGCACGATTCTTCTTTGACAAGGTTGAATTGTTGAATATAAATCCTGGGAAGAAGCAATATGAATGCGGAAAAAATAAAGAAGATCTGGAATGTGGTACACTTTCTGAATATCAGATGTTACAGACCAAAGGAAAAATACCACAAAATATTCTGTGTGTGGTCAACCCTTGATTATCAAAATTAGTATTATATAGGAATGCACATAAATTCCAAAAGAGCAGGTGATTAAGAAACAATTTATATTTAATTTTGGAGGGCAGTCACAGAGACTCCTACACACATACACACACACACACACACACACACACACACACACTTACACTCCCCTGGTCTTAACATTCTTCACACTCCATGGTATCGTTCACAGTGTGCATTCCAGCTGAAGTGGAGGAAGCCAGGCAACAAAAGACAGGCGTACGTGTTCCGTGAGAATTTCACTGTGTTCTTAGGATGGATGCTGACAAATAACTTTAAAGTAGCTCAAAGAGAGAGACATTATTCCTTGAAGATGCTGCTCCTTTGCTCATATGAGCTAATATATTATAACATTTATTTCTATTTAACAAGCTGGCAGCTTCCCAGCTGTAAATTAGGAGGTATTTCTAAATGAGTTGCACTAAGTCTTCAACACGGCATTTCTTGACCGTTCAGAGGGACTCTGCTGCCTAACCAATCAAGTCATGAGAATAAATCTAATCAGGTACACTGTGTCCTTTCAATGATTTTAAAAAAAAATCTACACTTCTGAATGTTAGCATTTAAAAACTACTTAAATACCCCAAACATTTGCAAATATACACCTGTCTTCCTAGAAACACTTAGCTGCCTAATTTATGTACCCATATTATAATGCATAAGTACCAATATGCACCAGGCATGGTACAAAGCATTCTGTACACATCAACTCACAACAGTTCCATGAAGTAGGTATTGTTATATCATCATATAAGAAACAAAGGAACTGTGGTTTATAGAGGATAAGCAATGGGCACAAAGTCACATGGCTAATAAGTGATGGAGCCAGGGTTCAAACTCAGGTCTGTCAGAAACCTAAGTCCATGCAGCTGCAGAGAGCAGCACTGGCTTGTGGTGCTCAACATGACACCCAACTAATTAGGATAATAAGAGCATCAAAAGCTGAAACCTCACGTGCACTGAGAAGAAATCACTCTTTATAGTGTGAAATAAAATTCACATTGTATGGCAAGACAAGAAAAATTTAAACATGAAAACTTTTCTCTGCCCTTTGGCCTCCTCTCTCCTCTCACTGTGCACTGTGTATCTGCATTATGCATCGACCAACCTCCCCCACCGGCAGAAATACCTGCTCAACCATAAACAGCAACATTTTCCTAGCATCAACAAGACAACTCACTAAAGATAACATTCCTTCTTGATCTTGTAAGGGGCTGCAATGACGCTTAGATCTGGATTGTGTAAACTGTCAATAATACGTCATTTAACGTACAGCCCTCTGTCTCAAAAAACTTCTATAACTGTGCCTTAACTTCTAACAGGTGGAACAGTTCTTAGAGCTTTCTGAGATGCTGTTCCTAGGTTATAACCTCAATTTGGCTCGAATAAAATTTTCCATTTCTTTCTTAGATTGACTGATTAAGTTTTCGTGGACAAGAGCATTTGTTCATTAGAGAAGTTGGTACATCAAACTGGTTAAGAACACAGACTAAGTAGCCAGACCACCTGGTTTCAAATTCTATCTCTGTCACTTACTAGCTATGTGACCTTGGGAAAGTTACTTAACTTGTCTGTGCCTTGGCTTCTTCTTTTGTAAAATGGGGATAACACTACCTAACATATAGGGTTTCTTTACAAGGGTTACATTTATGTGTGATACTGGCATTGTGAGAATCTTTCTTAAAACGTCTTTTCAAGATGCATAGCATACTGAACTATTCAGAGAAAAATATTTATGAGATTAAGATAGTGGGGTTGGAAGGCTATAGATAAAACTGAACATGAGGGAGTAATAGTTAAAAATGAAATATGACTATGTGGAGGTTCATATATTCTACATACACAGGTACTCCTGTCTGTGTTTGGAATTTTCCATAATAAAAAGTTTTTTTAAATATTTTATGTAAAACATTTAAAATTATACCTGGCACATAGTAAGCACCATATACAAGTTGGTATTATTACAGCAAGAACTTCATTTTCAAAGCACTTATATAAATTTATTTTAATTCTATTTACATTTAGCCTCTTTTTTTATTTCTAGTACATAAGGAAAAGTAAGTAATAAAATGTTCTTCTATATCTCTAGTTGGCTTAGGAGAAAAGGCAAATGAAGCCATCCAAGGAACTGTTATCAAAAAAAAAGGGACAACAGTCCATCATTCAGATAAGTGTTAGAGTGACAAATGTGATTTAGGGCCCAGCTCCTAAGAGTAAAAGATTCCAAGTCATGAGAAAAAAAGTTAAGATAGAGACGTCTATACACAATCTGAGTTAAGTAGCATCATATAGTAAAAAAGAGAATAGGATATAAAATCAAATAAAAACAGCAGTAATAATAACAATACTAGCTCTCATGTACTGAGGAGATATTATGTGTGAGGTACTGTCATAAGTGGTTTTACATTTATTACATCATTTAATCCTCCCAACCATTAATTATCTCCATTTCATAGGTATGAAAACTTTAGCCCAAAGAGGATAACTAAGACCTGTCACATAAGTCTGCGACTGCAATATTTTTCTTCCCCAAACATAACTGGCTCAGGAACTGAGAAGTTCCAGAGTATTTACCAGGCTGACAAATAATGGCATGCCCATCATCACTCAACCAGCTAGTTAACGCCGGAGCCGACACACTCAGGCCAGCAGCAGGCAGACTCTAGAGCCCTCACTCACAACCACATCACTACAAAAACCTGGGTTCAAGTCCTGACCACCTCAGCTTATACTCTGGTGCAAGTCGCCTCACTTTTAACCTGTCCTAAGTCATTTCCACTGCTTCACTTTTCCTTGTTCTTTCTGTCTGAAGCGATAGATGGTGCCCTTTTGCAGACCTCAGCAGCTCTGAGTTTTAACAAGTCACAAGGAGTCAGAAAAGATCTCAGCAAAGCCCAGATCACCACGTGGTTGTTGCTAGATATTGACAGTGACTGCTTGTCAACACACAGCTAACGCAGTAGCTGTCAACCCTGACGATACATTAGATTCATCAAGAGCTTTTAAAAATTACCAGTGCCCAGCCCTACTCCCAGATCAATTAAATCAGAATCTCCAGGGATTTCCCTGGTGGCGCAGTGGTTGAGAATCCGCCTACCAATGCAGGGGACACGGGTTCAAGCCCTGGTCCGGGAAGATCTCACATGCCGCAGAGCAACTAAGCCCGTGAGCCACAACTACTGAGCCTGCGCTCTACAGCCCATGAGCCACAACTACTGAGCCCGCATGCCACAACTACTGAAGCCCACGTGCCTAGAGTCTGTGCTCCATAACAAGAGAAGCCACCGCAATGAGAAGCCCACGTACTGCAACGAAAAGTAGCCCCCACTCCACACGACTAGAGAAAGCCCATGCGCAGCAACGAAGACCCAACACAGCCAAAATTAATTAATTAATTAATTAATTAAAAAAAAAAAAAAGAATCTCCAGAGATGGAGTCCGGGCAGTGGAATTTTTTTTAAGTTCCCTAGATAATTCTACTGAATCCGGTGTTGAGATCTGCTGAGCTAAAAGATGGGAGACATCCACTGTTAGCATGGAGATTTAATAGAAGTAAAATAACCTAAATATTGAAGTAAACACTCCAAAACAGTGTTTCTCCATATACTGTACCCTACTTCTGCTTATTCGGAAAATCCTAACTC